>NC_135616.1:8765000-9390000 GCF_053574225.1 Canis aureus | reverse complement strand
TCAGAATCTGATTTCATTCCTGGCTCCTATTTCACTGGGGCTCAAAATGACATTTGAAATTGTTTTCTTAGAAACTGGCAGAGCGTGATTTAAGGTTGCAAGAATGTTAATCACAGTAAGCATCTTGGGTAACTGGGAACCAGAGTTCCCAAAAACATGTGAGCATCTGTTTCCTTTTCAATTGGTCACAGGCACTTCTTTTAAATGTTTCTGCTCCTTAAGTCACATCTTCCATAGTGTTTTTCAACATGTGCGAAACGTAGCACATGATTGGTTTAGGTGACAGTGAGTGACTAGCAATTTGCTATGCTAACATGCAGAGACGTGCTAATTATTAAAGAATGGCTCTGCTTCTCAATCATATTTAAAAGGGGAAAAGAATTAAATGATCAGGAAGGACATTGACTGTGATTTTTCATTCCTGCATACTAAAATGTATTTTTAAAATTACATAATAATTTAAGTGGTGTGATCCTAGCACCAAAGTAGACAGTTGGGTAAATGGAACAGGTTAGAAAGCCTGGTACCTGGAATTTGATAAAAATGGTAATTCACATGAACAGAGACAGATACTGATAAAATTTGATAAATGATTTTTTTTTTCATTTAAAATTCTAGCTCCAGGGCAGCCCTGGTGGCTCAGCGGTTTAGCGCCGCCTTCAGCCCAAGGTGTGATCCTGGAGACCCGGGATCGAGTCCCAGTTTGGGCTCCCTGCATGGAGCCTGCTTCTCCCTCTACCTGTGTCTCTGCCTTTCTCTGTGTGTCTCTCATGAATAAATAAATAAAATCTTTAAAAAAAATAAAATTCTAGCTCCAGATAGAGAAAGAAATGGTGAATTTTTTAAAAAATGAAGAACATAAACCATGCACACTAGAGTAGATGCATGTGGCTGAAGAAATGCAGTGGAGAGAAATAACTCTGGGGGTAGAAGATGAAAGAATAGAAAATAACAAAATAAAAGACAGAGGCTCTGTGTGGGTCAATGATGGTGGTGTGTCATGATCTAAAGAAGGTGATCAGTTAAATCCAGCACATTGGAGGTTAAAAGGACAGAATAAAAAAGAAAAGGAGGAAGTGAGGATCAAACATAATGAATATATATCTGATCTTGGGAAGAAGTCCTTCTCAGAATAAAAACAAAGAAAGAAATCACAAAGAAGATTGATAAATTTTACCACACTACGGTAAAATCTTCCATACGTCAAGAAAGCCATAATAATTTTAAAAGGCAATAAACTGGAGGATATATTTCCTCTGTGTATGAAATAGGTTGATATCTTAATATATAAATGGGTCTTGCCAATCAATAACAACCCCAATACAAACATGACTTAATTATAATGACTGACAGAAGAAATAGTCAAACTGGTTAAGGAAGCACAAGCATTAGCCTGTGTACCTTCCAATGTATAAAAACACAAAAAGGAATGAACCCACAACCATGACAAGAAGGGAGAATGAAACTGAAGGCACCTATGAAGGGAGAGCTCTACAAATTTCTGGAAGAAGGAAAGCATATGGCATTGAGTAGACATAGGAAATTGTCCGAAAAAGCCACAGCCTAGAATATACAAGAAGAGGACAGCCAAGAAAGTAAGCCACACTCAGTCCAAGAGATCAGAGAAATTCTGGGATACATATGGGATCAGAATGCTCCGTACTGTGGAGGTAGAGATACGAAGTAGGATTCATCAGACAGAATGATGGAAAACAATTGCAATGTGCATTCATCCTCCTTCTCCAGCCCAGTCCTCATCTTGAATAAAAACAGGACAGTATTTTCTCCCCAGGCAAATGTAAGGCAACAACATAATAATAAAATGGCAGCTCATGCCCACAGATGGCTGCAATAGATCCACATATCAGATCCTCATAAAGCAACATGCAAAGGCAGAGTGTGGACTCCTTTCTCCTAATGACTATTGCCCTGAAGTGGGATATTTTTTTACCAGGTGCCTCCCCCCCCCTTCCCATCACTCTCCACACCCAACTCAACCAACAGGCTTCCTTTCTTCCTTCTTTGGTCGCAGGGCCAAACCATCACTGGCAACAGCCATGGAACAATCATCAGAGCATAGACTAGTCAGCATTTTTGTGAGTCAGATGAGTGAAAGGTAGATACCAGGACAAAATCCAGACTCTTTCACACAGATGAAGAGGAGTTGGTTTTGCGTCGGCAAGCATCAATGTTTGCCGCATCAGTGTTATTGGCTTTGCAGAAATACCAGGCAACATGATCCCATCAAGAGTTTATAACAATTGAATTTACAACAGGAGTGATTTTTTGCATATTCTCCTAAAAACCATTGCTAACGGTGGTAAAAATAACCATATAACTGTTTTGAGTTTTATGATAGTCTCCTGATTCTACCTGAAATGTTATATCTTTTACTAATCGCCAGCACAAACTTTTTCCTCAGTCTGGTTGGTGCTGAGGATACACACCACGTTTATTTCCCCACCTAGCCTTCTATTATACCCTCATCCATCTGAAGGGCTCTGTGCCAATCTCTGTAATAAAATTACTGCCACCACTGGGCCTGCTGCCTGAGACTGTTTCTAGCTAAACCTTATTGAACACTCGCTAGGTTCCCGGCACAGTTAAGCACATCTTGTGGATTATCTCATTTATTCCTTTAAACACCCTTAGGAAGTGGCACTGTGCTCCCTACATGTAGGCAGAAGGATAGGGTCAGGTGCACAACTGACTGCAGAGATCACTGTTTCCCTATTCCCCAACCCAACCCGAATATGGGTTCCCCTATGTTGTGGTTGGTACCAGAATTTTGTCACTTGGGCTCTTTTTTTTTTTTTTTTAAGTATTGTTGACACTTAATGTTACATTAGTATCAAGTGTACTGTTTAGTAATTTGACAAGCTTATACTTTATGCTATGTTCACCACAAGTGTAGCTATCGTCTGTCCCATTACATCACTATTATATCATTGACTGTGTTCCTTATGCTGTGACTTTTATTCCCATGATTTATTAATTTCATAACTGGAAGCCTTTATCTTATTCTTAAGCCTTATTGCCAAAAAGGGGTAACAATGTATGCTCTTTTTTATCATGTATGTCTCGATAGGAATGAACAGTCTGTAAGCCAGATTACATAAAGTAAAGGCAGGAGGGGAACTTGAAAAAAATTGTTTTACAGAGCAGAAAATAAAAGCAATAAGGAAAAATATAACCCACTTCCTTATTTTACCACCGCCTTCATATAGCCTTCCTTAATAACCAGTCAAAGTCATCACTTATTAGCCCTGGCAGGTAGGTACCATTCCCCCTGTTTTAGAGATGAGGAAAGCAGAAACTCACAAAGTTTAAGTGCCTTTCCAAAGATAATACAGCCAGAAAGTTGCAGATCACAGTTCAAATCCAAGCTGCCCACTTCCAAACCTCATGCCCATTCCTCCTCAGCACCACACTGTCTCCAATTTTCCAAATCTCTTACTGTCTGAAATGCTACTTTATCTTGAAATCTACCACCAACTTTTTGAACTTTTATCTTAATGTGAACCCTTCTCCTTATAGTTCATGCCTCCCAGTCTCAAGTTTCTAGAAGCATGGCACTTGGATAACATGGATCACAAACAGGTGTCCATATCTCGAAATGAGGCAACTCTCAAACAGGTGGGGAGGAACTACATAAGGGACCTAAAGGAGGTGTATTAGTCAGGGTTCTCCAGAGAAACAGAACCAGTTAGATAGAGACATAGAAGGAGATTAGGGGGGATCCCTGGGTGGCACAGCGGTTTGGCGCCTGCCTTTGGCCCAGGCACGATCCTGGAGACCCAGGATCGAATCCCACGTTGGGCTCCCAGTGTATGGAGCCTGCTTCTCCCTCTGGCTATGTCTCTGCCTCTCTCTCTCTCTCTCTCTCTGTGTGTGACTATCATAAATAAATTAAAAAAAAAAAAGAAGGAGATTAGGGACAGGGGTAGGGATGAGGGGGCTAGTGAGAGACAGAGAGAGAGAGAGAGAGAGATTTTAAAGTATCGGTTCTTACAATTGTGAGAGCGGCAAAGCCACCCTTTATAGGACAGGTCGGCAGCCTAGAGACCCAGGGAAGATATGATGTTGCAGTCTTGAGTCCAAAGACAGTCCGAAGGAAGAATTCTTACTTCCTCAGGGAACCTGAGTCCTTTCTCTTAAGGCCTGGCACTGACTGGATGAGGTCCACTCTCATTATAGGGGCCATTTGCTCTACTCAGAGTCTACTGATTTAAATGTTCATCACATCTAAAAGATACCTTCCCAGCAACAACAGACTGGCATTTGACTAAAATCTGGCCAAACTGACACATAGAATTAACCAGGACAGGACAATTGGGTGAAATTCACAGCAAGGACACCAAGTACACCCCATGACATTGCAGCCATCCCATCTGCCTGAGACCATGACAGATACCATTCATCAGCCAAAGCCCTGTTCCCAGTAAATTCTACACAGCTCAGCTTCAGAAAGCCAGTCTGAACTGGAATATGAAATGGAATCTACTGTTACCCATGGCCTACAAGGTAGTATAGGTAGCATCCTTCCTCACATCAGCACCACTGCCATGGACCATATTTGACATGCCCACTCCCAACTAACCTGGCTGCCCCAGTCTCCTCTGAGATTCCTAGAGAGATCCCTAATGGACAGATTTAGAAAATCTAGATAAACTAAATGTGAGAAAAACACTTTTTCCCAATTAATGTATTTCTGAGCAAAAAGGTAAAGCATTATAACAAACTACCTGGATAATTTCCTAGGAGAGAAATGAAAACAATCTTATTAAAGTCTGTTTATCCAGATTTCCTCATCTGTGATGATATCTATCATTACAGAAATGTCCAGCAATGATAGTTAACTTTCACCTGCCTGTGACCTGTCAGTACTATACTAGCCTAAAGTTCTAATAATTGTAACAATTTGAAATTTTACATTGGGTACAATTATATTCATAGATAAGACTGGCATACCCTGTGTATTACTAATTCACATATTTGGGATATTCAAAAATATTCTGATATTTAACAAAAATACTGCCTAGTATGCATTATGTGGCAAAATATGTGGTACTAGCAACTTCAGCTGAAATTCATCTGATCCTATTAATCACAAAATAAAATCAGAAAAAGAACTTTGTCACTGAACACAAATATACCAGAAATATAAAGAAGACCTATTCCTTTTATAATCAGGTTTGATTCTAAGCATCTCTGGAGACAGAGCACTCAATACTGGACTACATTAACTGCTTAGAGGTTTATTTCCATGATTGCCAGCTCTGTAAGTTTCCACACTCCTTAGTCTGACCTTAAGTAAGAAGCATTCACAACTTTGGTCTCCTGGCCCTAGTTCTTTCATTGCATGGGTGAACAACTTAACCTCTGGGCTTCAGTTGCCTTATGTTTAAATTAGAAGTTAGACTAGTGACTCCAGAATTCTGAGTTTCTGCTAACCAAAGGATTTATACAGTCCCCAGCACATTTTACATACTCTTATAATAACACTAGCACATTCATTTATTATTTAATGTGTGCTAAACATTTTCTGTATACACTGACTCATGTAGTCCTCATGAAAACCACATTAAGTAGTAGTCTGCGTTTTCCAAAATTGACCACAGCAATATGTCTGGTCCTCCATGTTCTTCAGAAACTTGCTATCACCCATCAAGGGATGGAGTCTTTTTCTCTTCCCCTTGAACTTGGGTAAGCATTTGTAACTGCCTCAGTTAATAGAATATGACAGAAGGGACATGGCATGATTTCCAAGGACAGATGATACAGCTCCCACCTGGCTTTTTCTCCCTGGGGATATTTGTCTTGGAACCTGGCCACCATGCTATAAAGAGACCCAGGCTACATGAAGAGGCCATCTAGAAGTGTTGCAATCAGCAGCACCCAGCTAAGATCTTAGCTGATGGCCAGCATCAACCACCAGTTGTGGAAGTGAATGAACCTTCAGGTGATTCCAACCACTAGAATCAAGTCATCCCAGCTGACATCCAGTGGAGCAGAGACAAGCTGTCTTTGCCAACCTCCCCCACTGACCCTGCGTGGCCCGGATTGAAGATTCATGGCCAAAAGGAATGGTGTCATATTGTGATGCAACTATGTTTTGTGGTGATTTGTTATACAGTAATAGGTAACTAGAACAATACCTGATACCTATTACTGTATATAACAAAAATGTGTTTTATCCACACTTTACAGGTGAGGAAACGGAGGTAAGGAGGGACTGTAAATTGCCAAGGTCACACAACTTGTACATGGAATTTGACCCCAGGTAATCTGCCTCCACAGGCTGGGCTCTTAGACACTATGCTATCCTTCCACTTAACAATTATGAAAAGAACAGTTAGTCATTGATTCATAGCCCTACTTATCCCTGTGATGTTTCACAGCGCATCTCACCTAACCAAATTATTTACTATTACATATTTCACATAAGTTTTATATAGTTGTATTCCCCCCCAAAGAAATCATGTTACCAATTAATAACAATATCTTAGGAAGAAAAAAACCATATCAAGAAAGAGGTTTTTCAGGGTGCCTGGTTGGCTCAGTTGGTTAAACATCCAACTCTTGATTTCAGCTCAGGACATGATCTCATGTTCATAAGATGGAACCCCGCATCAGGCTCCATACTAGCTGTGGAGTCTGCTTAAGATTCTCCCTCTCTCTCTCTGTCCCACCTCCCCTGCTCACTCTCTCTCTCTCAAAAAGAAAAGAAAAAGGATTTTTGGCCTCTTCTATTTATACTTCCCAAGAACATAAGAAACTGAAATTTTACTTCTAGAAGAAGAAATTTCTATGAAGTCTGACTCCCTTCACTTGTACCATATCTATAAAACCCCCTCTGAGGGAAATATTAAGATTATAAAGATCAGGGTCCTTCCAAAGAAGAAAATAGCTATGATGGAAGAAAAGAAGATGGTATCTAAATTATATACCTTTTGTTTTAAAGTTTACAGTGAAAGGGCACCTGAGTGGCTCAGCTGGTTTGAGCATCTGTCTTTGGCTTGGGTCATGATTCCAGTCTCCTGGGATTGAGCCCCACAGATGGCTCTCTGCTTGACGAGGAGCCTGCTTTCTCCCTCTCCTTCTGCCTACTGTTTCCCATGCTTGTGCTACGCTCTCTCTCCCTCTCTCTCTCTGTCAAAGAAATAAATGAAATCTTAAAAAAATAAAGTTTACAGTGTAACTAGATATTGTGAAGCCAGATAAATGATTTGGTGAAAAGTTGTATTTAAACATTGTCTGAGTTAGGATTCATGAAAAATGTTTAATTTCACAACTGGTTAAAAAGTATTTAATCATTAAAATACTGCAAGTAGATATTGTAATGTGCAAAATAAAAAATGTAATAAACCATCCTAGTTACTACTAACTGTGAAATGCTCAAATCCCTTCCCAAGAGAGAACTTGCTTTCACTGACCACAACACTGCTGCATAATTCATGTGAATTTCCTTGATAAATGCAATTGCTAAAAGTCTTTTTTAGAAATAAACAAAACAAAAATTAAATATCAGCTCATGGGGCATTGTAGTTGGTATTGTGTGTGTGTTGTATTACATTTTGTAGCTTTCCCAATTCCTGTATATATTTTGTTTTCCAAATCATTGATTCAAGATACTGACATTTTCCCCATGTCCAAAAAGAACAGCCATCAGTGACATGAAAGCCCAACAAAAGCAGCTGGCAACTCTACTGTGAGCCAAAAAATGATGGATCGACTTTTGTTATATTGTACTTGGAATAAAATTAGGTGCTTTCCTTTGGAGGAGAAAACCTGGTCCAGACTACAGGCAGGTGTTTTTCTAGACTCTGCCCAAACATGCTAGGTCCCCTGAGGGTAGGGGTCATGTCTGTTTAGCTCTAGTCCAGGTCTGGCACATAATGCCTGTCCAATAAATAATTAATTAATATGACACAAACTCTGTTCTACACTGAGGAATTCAGAGATTAGGTTCAAAGAACAATCCTGAGCTCTACGAGAACAGAAGCATAGTTGGGTTGGTGATCACTAAACACTTGACCACAGTAGTGGTAAGTGGCAGGCACCTGTCCCACCTGGGCCTTCCTTGGCATGTGCCCTCCTCTACCATCTGCCGTGCATGGTTAAAGATCTAGAATTGACATTACAACCAGAAAAGGGGGCTGCAGGATTATTTCTCAGCTGTCTGGTATATTTTGTTCACCCACTCCTAGTACTCCTCCTGGTAGATGAAGACCAAAATCCAAGAAATATGCTCCAAACACTTGCCCAGAGCTTCCCCTCACTGATGCATTTATTCTATGCCTGCTTTTTTGCTCCTTGCCCTTGATCTCCAGACCACTTAAGGCAACTTTTCTCCCACAAACTTTTTTTTAAACTAGACTTACAAGGAAGTTGCAATAGTGCTGTGGACTCTGGTGTTGAAGATGGTCCACCCTGGCTAAGATAACCCTGGGAACCATACCATAAGGAGGTCCAAACTCTTGAGGGCTACCTCTCCCAATGTCTATCCCCAGAGGAGAAGCAGTGCTCTGAGGATTCCCTTTCAAGGGAGCCCTGCCTACAGAAACACTGAGGTCATGTAGTACATCTAGAAGCAGTCAAGGTCCACCTTGGAGACCCTGTCTGGCCTCATCAGTAAACTGACAGCAAAGAGCAGTAAGCAAAACTGCCTGATGAGATAAGGCACTGAGGGGCCTGACCACCATTGCAGAGTAAACAGCCCCTCAAAGAGCAGAAAGTGGTTATCTTTAGTGTAATGAGCATGACACTATAAAACACAGAGCAGCCCCCCCGCCCCCCATGGGAATATTCTACTGAAAAGGAGACAGCTGGCCTTGTGTGCAGGCCTCAGATGCTTTTTGGAGACAGAATGCCAACCTACTGCTATGAATGCTATGAAACCTAGTGCTTTAAATTCTGTAGGCTATAGGAGCCAAGTGCTGGATCAGAGGCTAAAACTTAAGATCTTTTCCTATTTGATGCCTCCTGGGGTTTTTTCATTTGGGGACATTGTAGGATTAGGGAAGGGAGACATAACTCTTTCTTTTGTACAAGGAGAAAAGGGCAGTTATGCACTTTGGTAGCTGGACAATGGAAACTGCACACCATTGGTGGTTTCTCAAGCAAATCAACTTTGAGAACATAGATTTAAAATAATGTCATAGGGACACCTGGTGGCTCAGCGATTGGGTGGCTGCCTTTGGCTCAGGTCGTGATCCCAGGATCCAGGATCAAGTCCCACATGCATGGAGCCTGCTTCTCCCTCTGCCTGTGTCTCTGCCTCTCTCTCTCTCTCTCTCTGTCTCTGTGTGTGTGTCTCTCATGAATAAATAAATAAATCTTTAAAAACAATAAAAATAAAAATAATGACATAGAGGGGCACCTGGCTGGCTCAGTTGGAAGAGCATGCAGCTCTTGATCTTGGAGTCATGAGTTCAAGCCCCAATCTTAGTGTAGAGATTATATAAATAAAATAAGGACACAGAAACTGACTCCCTTAAAACTCTCCTCATAAGCACATACCCCTTGGAAAGTTTTCACATACTTCCAGGAATTTATCTAGTTCTACGCAGAGACCAGCTGTGGCCTCAGGCAGGGTATGCTGGTCTCAGCAAGGCTACGAAACACAGCAGTTCCCAAAGGCCAGCACCAAATGCAGTTGAGATCTCAGTTAGTTCAGAGGCAGCAGAGAGCTCATAAAAAAGGTGGAAAACACTTAAGGATATCATGGGACTTTTTTCTTATAGATTCAGGCAAGGTGAATATCTCATTCAGGTTAAAAATTTTAAATACAAATTAGAACTCAAATTTCATGTGATTTATAATCTATTAAGCATATTTTGTAGTAATTTCTCTATGAATCATTATCATAAGAAAGATCATTATTATTACTATTCTATAATTAAGTAAACTGAAGTTCAGAAAGACTAAGTAACTTTCTCCAAATTATATAGAAGGTATGTAGAGAATCCTGGTTGGTATTAAAGTCAAATTTCTTATTCCAAGCCAAGTAATGTTTTCCAATGCCTTGTGGCCTGTATACTTTATATGCTAACTTTGAATTATATTTTCCTAAAAGATTTGAAGACAAATCATTTTAAAGATTAAAAATATATAATTGCCTTTTATGATAGTATAACAAAACATTTAGGCAATTTAATCTCAGGATTTCCAGAATAAAGTAGGACACTTAGCATATTAAATACCATTAAAAATGTATTTCCAGACTCATGCATTGTAAGTAATACTCTATAAATAATAAATAAGCTATTCTTATTTTACCATATATAAATTGATTCTAAGCTAAATTATATAACAAAAATACACCTTAAGCCTAAAGGAAAATTATTTGATTATATACGTGCTTTGATTCTTTTCTTCAGTGTTTGAAATTTGCAGTAACGTGCCCTTCTGAAATGAGGACCCAAGAAAACTATACCCATTTTTCCATTTGACCCAGATTATTGCAGGAACATGAAAAACTGCTTAGAATGTCATTGGGAAGGACACAGAATCTACACTGAGCAATCCCTGGCATACATGTCATTGGTTCTGCCCTATTCCTTCCTCAACTGTGACTCCAATCATCTCTCAGAGTCATGCCTGTAGACAAACCACCAGGCAAGAGGGATATCACCCCCAAGGCCCTCAGTGCAAATCTCTGGTCAATGTCCCTCTAGGGTCATGACCTGCCTTGTGTGTCTGCCTTCTGCCCTATACTGGGAATACTGTGCTAACTCAACTTTGACTCCTAGCCTAACTACAGTAGGACTCATCTGCCTGTGGATATACAGACCCTCTGTGTGGATATATAGACCCTCCTGCTAATCGACGTGTGTAATCCTGGTTGTACGACTGCTATGACCTTTGAGTGATTGAAATCTCACTGTAAACAAGTGGAACAAGACCACCACCAGACTTTAATCACTGACAATCCTACAGTGCTGTCAATTACCAGAAAAGGTCTCTTCATCAAACCAGAGCAAGACTTGGATGGGAAGGCCCCAAGTGAGCAGAAGAGTTAGAATCTTCTCTTGGTTTTTAATTTAATGGGATGACTATGAGGTGAAAAGAAAGATGGCCATTTGTTCATTCATTGATTCATTTATCCAACATGTACGAAGCGCTTGTATGTGCCCTGTTTTGAGTAGAGAAGATACATAAGGAACAGGAGTATAAGGAACTGGGCAAGCTGCCCACCTGTTGTGCTTGCCCTTTGAAGTTAGATCAGTGATTTTCAGCCCAAACGCACAATCAACCATCAGGAGAGCCTCTAACAATCACTTATGCTTAGGGCACACCACCTGAGATTTTTATTTTACCAGCCTGAGTAGGACCCAGAGCAACAATATATTGCCCTGGTAATATTGGTATTAACATTGGTTAATATTGGTAACATTGGTTAATATTGGTAACATTACCAATATTGGTAATGTTAATGTGTAGCCAGCATTGAGAATCCCTGAGCTACAGCACAGACAGTAATGGGATGGGCAGGAATAGGGACCTAGACGTAAAATACCTATGACCAGATCAAAATCCTGACCCTTTTAATATGTTTGCATGCTAATTTCCTTTGGATTTTCCCTTAGTGTTTAATAAAAGTCCACCTTAGCTATGCTTAGAAAACAGGAAAAGACATGTGTACCCGTGCTTGAGGCAATGCTTTAAAGGGAGCACAGCACACTTTCATCCCATCCTGGTGCTGGCAGTGGTCATTTAAGGGAGATGACCTCAAGTAAAGATAAATTTGGGG
This sequence comes from Canis aureus, assembly GCF_053574225.1. Taxonomy (NCBI): domain Eukaryota; kingdom Metazoa; phylum Chordata; class Mammalia; order Carnivora; family Canidae; genus Canis; species Canis aureus. Next base: position 9,378,245 of record NC_135616.1, on the reverse strand, counting down.
GGTCAGAGTCAGGCCTAGATCAATACATCTGCTTCTCTTAGAGGGTCTACTTTCAGATCTCTAATATGCTCCTGCCTTGAGAGAATCCTTATTGTCACTTCAGGGCAATAGAGACCATTTCTTTATAAAGTGCATATTTGGACCTAAAATATCAAGACAAAAGAGACCCTCTCTTTCTACTTTGGTAGTCATGTCTCCCGGTCTCACGTTCCTGCACTCACAAACAGGGTTCTCATGCATGGCCCAGTGGCACTACAGAATGGTCCAAACAGGAGGGTTTCTCTTTTGGAGTAAGGCTTTATCCATTCCCAGGGCAGGCTCCCCAGGAGGAATCAGACACAGACAAGACAGTCACTTCCTTCCGTACAGAACTGACCCATTCTTCCTCTTCATCCCCTTTTACTCTCTACTCTTAAGAGACCCTGATCCTTTGGTGTACCTTTGTATGTTAAAATCCTAGTGATCACTACATAGCAGGGCACCTGGCTCAGAGAAGAGAGTCAGTGAATGTCTGTTGAATAAATGATTGAAAATATCTAAAGCATTTACACCGCCTCCCCATTAGTGAATATTTATGATATCCCCAGCTCTGCTCCCAGAAAGGCAGCTACCATCTCCTTCCCAGGCCAAACTGCACATGACCTTTACCAAGGTATCTGCTGCGGTCCAAGATTTTGGGTAGAGGAGGGTCATATTTATTCTTTTTAGTTAGTTCCAGTCTAATGAATACTGGCACCACCCAACTAGTATTGCCCTAGTAGACGCAAGAAAGAATGGCAAGAAAAACGAAGCTATAAAGTTTGTCCTTCTTAACATAAGTTATTTTTAGAGCAAAACAACTATTATTTATTGACTCGTACAGCATGGCCTAATGATGTGGTGAAATAATCTATTCTATAGCATGAGTCAGATTGCAATTAAAGCTATAGGGAATTTCATTCTAAATTTCCTGGTCAGGGGTGATCAAAATCTCATTTATGGTGCTGCAATAAACATATAATTTCATTTTTCATTCCCACAAAAAATGTAAAATTAAAATGGAGAGGCAGAAATAACTACACAAGAATGTTAGAAATAAATTCCATGAAGAAAAAATTAACAACTTCTTCCAGACAACACAAGATGTGGATTCCATGGAGGCTCCCTGTCTAAATACCAAACAGACCCATCATACATGGTTTATGTGAGGTGTCCAGAAAAGAGATATAATGTTACTAATTTGAGTGTATTTCTTGAGTACCATAAACACTATTTCTCTCATTTTAAAGAAAAAAAAATGTTAAAGAAATGGAAAAATTGCATTTTTGCCTACTAGTTTCAGCAAATAGATCATCTGTCACTGTTTGAAACATGAAACGGTATTTTAGCTACAAGTTAAAGAAAAACAATTTGGCATGTACTTTATAAAGTTGTTCCTTGCACTAAGAAAAGTGCATGTGATACATGCAGCATGCCATGCATCTTCTACAAATGTAGTTCCCCTGCCTTTTCTTACGTTTATCCCCTCTGCCCAGTAAATGTATGTACTGAGAACCAAGATGCTAAATCTCTAAGATGTTGAGGAAGACTTTTAGACAACGATTGGGAAAGAGGCACAGGAAGCAGTTTAACTAATTCAAAGTCATATTACAAGTCAAAACAAACTTTTGAAGGAAAACTCCAATGCCTCTACCTATCTCTGGTTAGTGATTGTGTGGCTGTCTCACCAACAAAGTATCTTTATAAGAAGAAAGAAAAGCTATCTTACTAAAAAGATTCATGTAGGACCAAAGATAATATTCAAAGAATAGTATCTAAGAATGCTGGTGTGGCCATGACATAAGACCACACACACACATACATACACACACACAAAAGGAAAGAGAATATGAAACAAAATTTCAAATCCAAAATACAAATCTACCCTAATTAAATAGTTAAATATTAAAATATAATGCTTTATATCCCCCCTAGAAAATCATCATCCAGCTTTTAAATTTAGACAATATCAGGATTATTCAGATCAGCAAGATGGCCATCTGCTTTCAAGCATGCAGCTGCTAGCCTTTAAACGGCAACTTTTCATGATTCATAACTTATTCATCCCAGGACACATTCAGACATCTGCTTTATCATCAATTCAGCTTGTTATAGCATTTGGCTTTAACATTTAATAACCTCTACTCAGGTAACATATTGAACCAGTAAGTTAGTCTTCTTCCAAAACAAGAAAATCAACTGTATAACTTTCCAAGACTGATGGTCCAATTCTGAAATCAAAATCATGCATATGTACATAAAAACACATTATAATTCATTCCCTTTCAAAACAATAACATCAATAATAGCTTACCATTTAGCCTACTGCGGGCCAGACACTTCATCTTTATCTTCATTAACACTTAGGAAAATAGATACTATGAATTCATTTTACAATCCAGCAAATCAAGATTGGATGGCTCTCCCAATTGCACTAAGTGTAGACATGGCTCTTTAAACCCAGGCCTATCTGTCCTTAAATCCATGCTTCTGCAGCAACCAACTTTGTCTCATATTTGAATTGCTCTGGAATAACTGAAATATTCTCATCAGTGTACAGAGAAGAAAAAGACTATACTTAGTCCCAGGCCTTTTATTTAAACTCAAAGATTACCTTGCATATGGCACTGAGTTAATACAAATGCATTGAGAATTATCAAGCACTTTGTAAATTTGTTAGCTCTTTTTTGTCTCCTGGTCAACTTTTGGCAATCTTGTCTATCCATCCTTTCACTCTATCACTAATAGCAGCAGTCTGGAGTCAATGAAGAATCCAGGAAGTGTGAAAGGACAAAGCCCATTTCTGTGTGGTTGAGAGAACACTTTTTAAAGTCCAGATTGGAAGAAGGGTTTTCAAAATACATAAGATTTTCTCCACAGGAGAACAGTTTTATCTCTTCTCCTTTGTCTCTAATCCTAGTGTGCAAATTACGTGTTGCTTGCTATGTTTTTAAAAAACTATGTTGTATATAGAAGATAAGTGGATCCAATGTCAAATCTTGGTTCTGTAACCTAAAATTGGTCAGGCATTCTGAGCCTTACTTTTATCATCTGTAAAAACAAGGATAATGACACCATTTGCTCTATGTCGTTTTTTTTTTTAATGATAGATATAAGACAACTGAATAGCACGAAAAGATGATAACAGTACATGTGTAAACAATCGTGTCAAAAAGTAGTATGCATGTCAGGGTAACATTTTTGTTTTAAAAAGAGCTGTGTTCATAGAGACAAGGTCTGAAGAGTTTGAGAAGTTATATATAAAATATTGACAGTGGTTACTTCTGGATAATGTGATTTTTAAAATTTTCTTTTTGGCTATCTATGCTTACTAAAATTTTAAAATTCTAACAGAAATTTTCAAATGGTAAAATATTACTTAATTTAATTTTTTTAAAGAGTTTATTTCTTTATTCATGAGAGACACAGAGAGAGTGAGGCAGAGACACAGGCAGAGGAAGAAGCAGGCTCCATGCAGGGAGCCTGATGTGGGACTCTATCCTGGGACTCCAGGACCATGCCTTGGGCCGAAGGCAGGCACCAAACCACTGAGCCATCCAGGGATCCCCAATATTACTTAATTTTAAACAATAATGGAAAATTAGAAAAAGCAGTCAGTTGCTAACTAAACCTTTTAAAACTATGTATTTGATTTAAAAGTAAGACCCAGGGATGCCTGAGTTGCTCAGGCAGTTGAGCATCTGCCTTTGACTCAGGGCGTGAACCCACGGTCCTGGGATTGAGTCCGGCATTGGGCTTTCCATGGGGAGCCTGCTTCTCCCTCTGCCTATGTCTCTCTCTGCCTCTCTCTGTGTGTCTCTCATGGATAAATAAATAAAATCTTAAAAAAAAAAAAAAAAAGCAAGACCCAACAATATGCTGTCTGCAAGAAACCCACATTGAATACAATGATCATGGTAATTTAAAAGCAAAAGGATGGGAAACAATAGAAACAATATACAGTCTAATCTCATTCGCAAAAGTTATGTTCAGTGAATTAGCAAATAGGGAACCATTGCTCCTAAGGGAAATACAGGGTTGGGTTCCTATGGCCTCTGGTTGTAACATTTCGGTCAACTGATCAATACATAACCTTGTTTTCTGTGTGTTTCTGATTAAGGAAACTATATTTAATATATGTTGTTGATTCATTAAAATTTACCTCACAGTGAACAGCACTATAACTCATGCCTGAATGGAGCTTATCTACCATTTTCCTGCATAAAGTATGTCACCATCTTCTTCTACTTATAAACATCAGGCAACCCCTCAGCACTACACTTGAGGGCCACATTAAACAGTGACATCACCAACAAAAAGTACAAATATGTGAAAAACCAAAAAAAAAAAAAAACCACAAAAATCACACTTGTTCACAGTATGAGAGCTGAAACAAGAAAGCTAAGTGTTGCTTGTTCAACCTTAGCTGAGAACATGCATGCCAGGCAACTCAATTTTTCTACCATTCTGCACATGTTCTTGAATGATAGAGAAAATGCTGCAAGTACTGCTTTTGATTGATCTATTTTACGAATAGTTTTTACTGAGCAGGCAAATTTGCAAATATGGAGTCTGTGAATAATGAGGATTGACAGTGCCATACAAACACTAATCAAAAGAAAGCTGCAGTAGCTATGTTATTATCAGTCAAAATAGACTGTAGAGCAAGAAAAATTACAAGAGATAAAGACATTACTTAATGTAAAAGAGTCAATTCAGAAAGACATAATAGTCTATTAGATTGTTGTCTCTCTAATAAGAGAGCTTCAAGACACATAAAGCAAAAAGTGTTAAAAGGAAAAAATGGGAAAATCCACAATTTTTTTGCTGGGAGCTTCAGCACTCTTTACCTAATAATCAATAGACCAAGTAGGCTGGATATGAGCTAAAATAGAGGAAATTAACAATACTAGCAACCAATCATATCAAAATTACATTTACAGAGCATTCCACCCAAAAAAGAACAAAATAAACATTTTTAGTGGACATAAAACATACCAATATAGACCATATTCTGTCTCATAAACATACCTTCCCAAATTAAACAGAATTAAAATCATAGAAAGATAATTTTCTGGCCATAATGGAAATAAAGTAGAAATCAATACCAGGAAGATATGTAGGGGATTCCCAAGTAACTGGAAACTAAGCAACATACTTCTAAATAATCCATGGGGGAAAAGAGAAGGTATCAAGAGAAATTACAAAATATTTTGTACTGAATGAAAATAAAAATACAATATTAAAAGTTGTAAAATATGCTAAAGACACACTTAGATGGGAATTTATAGTGCTGTCTATATCAGAAGAAAGAAAAATCTAAAACAAACAATCTCAGTTTAATTTTAAGTCTACAAAAAGAAGGGCAAAATAAGGTTAAAGCCAGTAGAAAGAAGGAAATAATAAAGAGCAGAAATCAATGACATTGAAAACAGGAAAAACAATACAGAATATCAATGAAATCAAAAAGATGTTTCTTTGAAAAAATTTTAAAAAATGAACAAACTTGCAGCCAAACTGACAAAAATAAATAAAGAAAGAAAGAAAGAAGCCACAAATTACCAGTATCAGGAATGAAAGGAAGCCATCACTATAAATCCTACACATACTGAACAGTTAATAAGAGAGTATTACAAGTTTGTTCACATAAAAACAGTAAATTAGATAAAATGGACCAATTACTATAAAAACTACCAAAACTAACTCAAAACTAACAGAATAGTCTTGCATCTATTAAAGATATTGAATTCATGTTTAAAGAGTTTCCCACAAAGAAAATTCTAGGCACACATGGTCTCCCTCCTCAGTGAGTGATGATTCATTTAAGGAAGAAATTATACCAGGCTACATCATCTCTTTGAAAAAAAATCATCAGCAGAAATATTTAGCATATTTATAAGGATAGCATTACGCATTACACTAATATCAAAACCAGATAAAGGGGCAGCCCCGGTGGCGCAGCGGTTTGGTGCCCCCTGCAGCCCAGGGTGTGATCCTGGAGACTGGGGATCGAGTCCCACATCGGGCTCCCTGCATGGAGCCTGCTTCTCCCTCTGCTTGTGTCTCTGCCCCTCTCTCTCTCTTTGTCTCTCATGAATAAATAAATAAAATCTTTATAAAAAAAACAGATAAAGATAGTGTGTGAAAAGCAAACTACAGAGCAATATATCTCATGAACACAGAACAAAAAAATCCTTAAAAAAATATTAACAAATTGAATCCTTCAGCACATGAAAAGAATAATACACCAAAACCAAATGAGTGTTATTCAGAAATGTAAGGCTTGTTCAACATTTGAAAACCATTGTAACCCATCATATTAACACTCAAAAAAAGAAAACCAACATTATCATATCATTAGAAGCAGAAAAAAAATTTGATGATATTCAATGTCTTTTGATGATAAAAGTTCACAGCAAACTTGGAATAGAAAGGAACTTCCTCAATCTAATAAAGAGCATCTATGAAAAGTTCTATGGCTAACAACATACCTAATGGTAAAAGATTACATGTTTTCCCGCCTGTGTCTCTGCCTCTCTCTCTCTGTGTGTCTCTATGAATAAATAAATAAATAAAGTCTTTAAAAAATAATAATAAATCAAGAATGTCCACTTTAGGGCAACCCCGGTAGCTTAGCAGTTTAGCGCTGCCTTCAGCCTGGGGTGTGATCCTGGAGACAAGGGATCGAGTCCCACATCGGGCTCCCTGCATGGAGCCTGCTTCTCCCTCTGCCTGTGTCTCTGCCTCTCTCTCTCTCTCTCTCTCTCTCATAAATAAAGAAATAAAGAAACAAATAAAATCTTAAAAAACAAAATAAAAAAGGAATGTCCACTCTAAATACTTTTATTTAACAATATGCTAGTGTTTTACCCAATGCAAAAAGGCATAAAACTGGAAAAGAAATGAAATGGTCCTTATTTACAGACAACATGATTGCCTAAATAAAAACTCCTAAGAGGGATGCCTGGGTGGTTTAGTTGGTTAAGCATCTGCCCTAGGCTCAGGTCATGATCCCAAGGTCCTGGGATGGAGCCCCCCATCCGGCTCCCTGCTTGGTGGGAGGAGTCTGCTTCTCCCTCTCCCTCTGCAGCTCCTCCTGCTTGTGCGCTCGCACTCTCTATCTTTCTGTCAAATAAATAAATAAATAAATAAATAAATAAATAAATAAATAAATCTTTAAAAAAAAAAAACCTCCTAAGAAATCTACAATATAACTCCTACAACTAATAAGAGAGGTAAGCAAGATCATAGGAAACAAGGTCAATATAAGATACCCAACTATATTTCTATATAGTAATGAACTTTCAGAAATTGAAAATTTTTAATGACAGAGTATCTTTTCTCAAAAATATATTTAGGTATAAACCTATCAAAACATACATACAATCTCTGTGCTAAAACCTACAAAATACTGATAAGAGAAATCAAGGAAAAGCTAAATAAATGAAGAGACCAATCACGTTCGTGGACTGGAGACTCAGCATATTTAAGATATTAATTCTCCACAAACTGATCATTTTATGATAGATTTGAAATAGATAGAAATCTATTATGATCGATTTCATTTTATGTAGATACAGGCAAGCTGATTCAAACTTTTAAAAATTTTTTGTAAAAGATTTTGTTTGTTTGCTTGTTTATTTGAGAAAGAGAGAGAGAGCATGCATGTGCAAGCACAAACAGGGTGAGGGGCAAAGGGAGAAGCAGACTCCTCACTGAGCAAGGACTCCACAGACACACAATGCTTCAGGTTGATACTAGGATCCTGGGATCATGACTTGAGGCAAAGGCAGATGCTTAACTGACTTTGCCACCCACACGCCACTGATTCTAAAATTTATATGGAAAGTCAAAGGAACTACTACAGCTAAAATAATTTTGAAAGAGAAAAACAAAATTGAAGGATTCCACTACTTAATTTCAAGACTTACTATAAAGCTATAGTAAGCAAGATGGGCTGATATTAGTGAAAGGACAGATATATAGATGAATGAAATAGAGTCCAGAAATAGACCTACAGTAATATAGCCAGTTAACTTTTAATAAGTTACAAAGGTAATTCAACAGAGAAATATTGTCTTGCCAACAGATGGTATTAGAATAATTGAATATTCACATGAAAAAAAAAACTTAACCTATAATTCACAACATATCGGAAAGCCAACCTGTCCATTTAACTGTATGTAAGCTTTTTAAAATTATAAAGTAATAAAAGTAAAAAAATATTTATGCTAATAAATAGCTGCCCAGTTTGCAGATGGCAAACCTCAGAGTTAAGACAGTCTGTCTGTCATATAATTTATTTATTCATTTATCTCTCAAGAACTGGTTAAGAGGTTTACATAAATAAGCAAAAGCTATAACTACCTTGCACTAAATATTTTCTTAGATATTTTTATAACTCTCTTAGAGCTACTGTTGCTAAATGTTATTCAAAGTAATCTTAGAAGTCAAGAAGCTGGCTATTCAATTGCTTGCAATTATACCATTTTTATCTCACCTCGAAATCCTTGTTATCATATCTTGTCTAATTCATGTACAAGAGAAAAAAGATCTTTTTCTTGACAATACATCTTACTTGAAGGCAATTCAAACAAGTCAAGTATATCTTAGATCCATCCACAAAAAGAAGTACATTAATTCTTGAAGTATATACCAGTCATTCGAGGATATGTGGAATGGCCCAGGGATAAGGAAAATTCTGTTCTCACTTTATACCTCACAGTCTATTTTTTATTAGCTCTTCCTCAATAAAATTGATTTATTAGCAGATCAATTGCTAATCTGATTGTTTAGAATCTGGAATTCCTTGGATGAAACCAGGGCACTGAAAAAACACTTGAATCTGTGAACATACCCTTTCTCATCCTGGAACAGGCCAAGAAATATCCTGAAATTTTCTTCTATACTTTTTCACTTTCAACACCAATACCCAGTGGTTTTCCTCCTTTCTTCTACTTTGACTTTGTCCAAAAATTGGTAATAATGCCTTGATTTTCCTCCACAAAAACAGAAGTACCATATATAAAATCCAGATATCCCAAAACTTTTTTTCCTCTCAAAAGGAAGCTTTTTCAGAGCCACAGACTAAGTAACCTGGGTCAGTTAAGTATTATGCACCAGAGCCAAAAAATTTTTCCATATCTGTTGTTTTATCCTCTTTCCTTTGGCACCGTTGATATGCTTCTTAATCTTCTCACATTGCTCTACAAAGATTCCATCTTCAGTTTTGGGGAAATGAAGGAGGAGGAATAGATAAGAGATTTAAGAAAAGCAAGGGGCCTCAGTTTGTTTTTCACCTCAGCCATGTGCCTCAGCTTGGTTTAACCTATATGTAGGGATAGATGGTACTTACAGAGGAATTAATATATTTATACTTTATTCCTCATTTAACTGTTATTAATTTTACATCATTCCTTTAGAGGGAAGAAGAAATGCATGATAGGTTTTAGATAACTGAATCCTTAAATAATTAGTAGTCATAGTCCCTTACTATTAAGGAGTTTAAATATTAAAATGCATAAAATTAAAAGTCTATGAATGGTATAAGAAGGAGGAAAAGTACAGAATTGAGTTGTCTGCCCTATGTAAGCTGAGAAACCACTCAAAAACCCTGCCCAACTTGAACCATATTCCTTATATTCTGTAGACTAATTGAAATAAGAGAATGCAAGGTTGTTTTATACCATGTAATAAGAGTGAATCCTAACTACAGTCATATAGATTCCCAATCATTTCTCCCTCATTACATTGTACTTCTGGGCTGAAATTTGCTTCCTGAATCTCTGTCACTTTTTACCTTTGCCTTTAAGGTAACCAAAGAGCAGTAGAATCATTCAAGGCAAGTCAATCGCAGAGGCAAAGCCAGAAGTAAAGCTCAGGGTTCTTGCTTCCCTTTGCTAAAATCCAAAGAGCTACAATGGGTTTAGGAGGGCACAGTACACACTGACCCAATTTTATGGACAGCTCGATATTAATTTATTATTATATTCATTTGGGATTATTACTTTAATTTACTTTACTAATTTTGGAATAATGATAGCACATGCCTCTGTTCTCTCCCTTCCGGGGTGGGCTTAGAGAAAATGGAGGGGGGGGGGGAATATTTGCCTTGACTAGTACAAAACAGCTGTATCTCTGATTATAGAGATTTAGAAAAGCAATAGTCCTAGAAATGAGACAGTAATGATGAAAATCTGGCAGAGTTCAAAAACAATTGATTGTTTCAGTATTCTTTTAGAATAATATCAAAATGGGGATCCCTGGGTGGCGCAGCAGTTTGGCGCCTGCCTTTGGCCCAGGGCGCGATCCTGGAGACCCGGGATCGAATCCCACATCGGGCTCCCGGTGCATGGAGCCTGCTTCTCCCTCTGCCTGAGTCTCTGCCTCTCTCTCTCTCTCTCTCTGTGACTATCATAAATAAATAAAAATTAAAAAAAATACTTAGAATAATATCAAAATGGGCAGCCCGGGTGGCTCAGGGGTTTAGCGCCGCCTTCAGCCCAGGGTGTGACCCTGGAGACCGGGGATCAAGTCCCACGTAGGGTTCCCTGCAGGGAGCCTGCTTTTGTGTGTGTGTGTGTGTGTCTCATGAATAAATAAATAAAATCTTTAAAAAATAGAATAATATCACTATATGTGTTGGAAGATATGTGATCTGTAAATGAAAAGGTAAGCTGACACAATACTTTAAGCACTCTATTCTTATTGCCCCAAAATGCTTATAATTTTTAAGAGAAAGTCAAAATTGAAGAAATGACCCAAAAAGTGTTTCCCCACAGGTTTCTGTAACGTATCCTATCCAGGACAATTTATGCCTTCTCTGACAGTTATGAATAACTTCTACTTTCCTTTCAGGGAATGAAAAACTAACACAAAACTTAGAAGAAAAATGGAAAACTAATGTCCGGTCCAAGCAGTAGTCTGCTTAAGTCAGCTCAATCCACTCCAGGAATTACTCACTACTCATTACACAGTCTTTCACTCACAATCATGCCTTTAGAAAATGCCTAGTTGATTTCACCCAACAACACTAACTGGGGACAACGCTAGCCCATCCTCACCTCAGAAGTGAAGGACAATTCCCTTTGGATACATCTGAGCCTGGACCAAAAAGCAGCTATCCCGGAAACTGAAAAGGCATTTTGTCAAGCAGATAGGTATAGGAAGGTATAGGAAAAAAGAGATTCAGAGGATTCAGAAAACTCCAGCTGAGGCTGGCAAGACTACCTGAAATTAGCCTCCTGGGGCTAGTAAAAGGGAAATGATATTGCTTACCTCAGAGGATAATTTGAAGATCATATGAAATAATGGCATAAAAGTGCTTTATAAAGTGGTAAGTAAGCAGTTTATAAATGTAACAAAGAACTGTTGTTTTTCAACTTCACAGATCCTGTGTTGATTGAATGCCCTTCACTGTACAAAAGGACTTCCCCTTGCCTTGAATTATTTGGGATGGTCAGCAGAAGGGCCTCTGGACTTTCCTCTAAGTCATCCTCTGAGTCACTGCCTTGTGGTGAGTGTTAGAACTGACAGAAACTCACTCCTGCCTCAGCTGACATCCCGGGGGATGTTAAGTCTTGCTATTTGAATTGTTTTGAAACCCAGACTCAATTCTTCCCTTTTAAAATTGCATTACACTCTTCCTCCCCAGCTATCTGAGGTCCAATGGCTATAGCAAATGCAAAAGAACCTTTCAAGGGAAAGAACCATAACAAACTTAAGTTTTCATCCCCTCTACTCTTTTCCATACTCCCCTTTTTCCCCCACAGCAGTCTTTTATGAAAGCAGAGCCTGGAACTTGAGAGAAAGATATTGTATTTACCCCCTAGAAACAGCTTCGTAGGTTAACAGTGACCATGCTCCCCCCCACTCCCCCGCTGCTCAATTTACACACCCATCACTCAAATACACACACACACACACACACACACACACCAGTAAGCCAAGCAACCACAGGTAAATCTGACTCTTCGCCAAGTTGTAGCCAGAGATAGCAGCAAAGGGACCAAAGTCCTTCACCGCCAGCTCCAAAAAGACACTGCAACAGCCAGCGGCGCCGGCGCCGCAGTAGCAGCCTCCGCGCTGCAGCCTCCAGCCAGAGTTTCAGGTCTAATTCCTTGAGGAGTAACACTCTTCTGCCCTTCGTCCCAGTCCCGTGGGCTTCCCCACTTCTTTCCTCAGGACATCGGGAGGGACCGGGTCACTCTGCCGCTTTTTCAGAGGGGGAAGTGGCAGGGAAGAAGATTCCCACCGAAGTATCCTGAAGCCCACGACTCCTGGCCGGATCTCTCCACTCTCCAGCCCACGTAGGCGCCTGTGTGTCTGGCAAAGGTCCCAGTTCTCAAGGTCCCTGAGCTCGGATAGGATGTGGAGGGACCAGGCGGCTAGAGCAGCGACGGGACTGCTGCTGGGGATGGTTAGAGGACAGATGGGACGGGACTGGGGAGAGGGGGGACGACTCCGCACAGAGGCACTCTCCCGCCCCTAGCTTACAGACAGTAACTCCCAAACGCGCGGATGGGAGGCGAGGTAAAGGCCTTTTCTCCCTCTATGCTCTCCCTTCTCTTCCCCGCTCCCCGCCTGGACACCTGGTGAAAAAGCAAGGTGCTGGGATACCTGGAGCGAACACCATGATTTCCTCCAGCCGCTCCGCCCCTAGGCGAGGAGCAGAGACCCGCAGACGGAAGGGTGGGAGGAAGGCCAGGACTTGGGGTCCTTGGCAGAGGGGCGCGCGGGCGTGCGCCGGGCTGGTCAGCACCTCGGACAGCTCCCCGGGCGCGGTCCCGGGGCCGCAGCTCCAGCCGCCGCGGCGCGCTCGGCCTCCACAATGCACTGCTCTGCCCGCGGCTACCGCGGCGGCGGGAGGAGGAGACCGAATCCCGCTCGGTGCATCCCTCATTCCCGTGCCAGCTCGGCGCACGCTGCTGCTTGGGGAGCAAAACACTTCTATCGCTTCCACGGGAGAAGGAAGGACGGAAGAGGAAGAGAGAAAAAGGTAATTGCCTGGCTTCCCGGCAGGGGGACGACTAATTGCTTCTAATTACCTGCTGTCTCTCGCCTCCGTGGATATCGGACTGACATTTAGGATGAGTTTGCCCTTTTGTAATATATATATATAAATAACTCAAAGAACTTTACTCTTGAGGACGACTCTGAGTTCTCCGGATTGAGTGACTCTGAATAGAGGGGTGGGGCCTCCAAGTAAATGAGCCCTTGGGGCTCCTCTCTCACTCAGTCTTTGCTAACGTCAGGAAGAGAGCTAGAGGGAAGGACGGGGTGACTGGAGCACGTGAGGAGGGCGCCCCATCAGGCCCCGCCCTAAGGCGGCCAGTCCCCTCTGAGAGCTCCTAAACTTGGAGGTCCTCGAGGTTATCATTTTAGTTGAAAGCAAGGCTGGCCAATGCACAAGAAAGAGACCACAGTGAGATATGTCTTCGCTCTGAGACAAGCTTACACGCTCTGAGCCAACAGAGTCCCCTTCGGTTGTGAGAATCGCCGAGACTGACTAAGAAACAGTGCTTCCCCTACCTTGATCCAACTGAAAACTGCACCCCCCCCCCCCCATACAGGCAGAGTTCTAAAGTTACTGGGACATGTCCCACACTCACTTCATGCTTCTAATTCACTGCTCATTTTTAAATCATTATCTAGTTCCAAGAACAAACGTTTGTGTAGTGTGGATAGCACAGAGTAGATGTTTGCCAGCTTGAAACAAGTCCATCTGAGTTACAAGCCCAGAGCTAAGGTGACACAGGATCCTCCAGTCTCAAAGCATATGTCAGTTACTTTAGATTTTATTCTCTGTTTTTGCAGCTGGAGTTTTGCAAGGACAAAAGGTGACCTGGGCCATCTCCAGTATTTTATGGGGTTTCTTCACTTGCACCTCTCCCTGGAAAATATAGCTATTCTGAAAATACAATATTTCCGAATAATTTGGTTGGTGGCCATAATTTCTCCACTCTTTTGCCAAATATAAAGCATTCAAATAGCCTTATTGGCACTGGTTTTGTTCAAAGCCATCTGATGGATTTAGAATGCAAACAGTTTTACAGCTCTTGAACTACAGTTTGTGTGGAGGCATATGGGCAGCCTCAACATAATACAATCAGTACTGCTCTTAGCACCTGGCTCAACACAGCCTTAAACAGATGGAACCTGCCTCAGCAGCAACAAGATGCAGGTCAGCTGATGGGCAGGACAAGGAATGTGCATGACAAGGTACAGTCCTCTCACTTCCCCCAAATTACACCAAAAACTAGGGACCAATGGCACTTCATTCTGTCTTCTTTGCTTTATCACCAGAAACATGATACAGTCTTTGAAATAATCTTTGAATGATTGAAAGTCCTCTTTAAAAGCTCTCTTTAAAACCTTTAATTTTTTATGGGTTTTATTCTCTTAATGCATAAACAGTTAATAATGATTAAGTTCAAGAGAAAGCAGTGTGGCGTAGGAAAAAAAAGATTTGAGAACAAGTCAGACTCAAGTAGAGCATCTCCACCATTTATTAGCTGTGTGACCTTCGACAAGTTACTTAACTGTCTCATCTGCAATATAAGGATTAAGGTATTGTGAAGGTTTTTTGTGGGGATTAAATGTGATAATGTATTAACAGATTAATTAAGAGAGAACACAGCCCCAATTAAACCCTTTCCAGGAAATTGCTGACACACTGGGAATAGATGACACCCTACAGGAATGGGAACTAAATATGTTAAATCATTACTTCTCAAATATTAACGTGCATATAAATTCCGTGGAGATTCCTTAAAATGCAGATTATGATTCCGGAGATCAGGGTGGAAGAGAGAGATTCTGAGATTCTGCATTTCTAACATGCTCCCAGATGATGTCCAGGCTGCAGAATCCTACTGGTCCATAGACTATATTTTGAGTAGCAAGGTATTAGATGTATCAGCATTTTATTTTTATTTTTTTTAAGATTTTATTTATTTATTTATTCATAGAGACACAGAGAGAGAGAGAGGCAGAGACACAGGCAGAGAGAGAAGCAGGCTGCATGCAGGGAGCCCGACGTGGGACTAGATCCCGGGCCTCCAGGATCACACCCCGGGCTGCAGGCGGCGCCAAACCTATGCGCCACAGGGGCTGCCCCTGTATCAGCATTTTAAAAAAGAGAAACAATTTATACCACCTCTAACCTCAGAGCATGTCTTTCTTAATGTTAAATAAGGAATGAATACAGACGTATTCCCATAGACTCCCAAGCTACACAGAAGCCAAGACAGTAGTAGAAATAAAGAAGGCCTGAAAATGGTCCCAAGAGCACCTTTGATTAGCTTGCTGTGGCAGTAGCAGGTAATATGATCCAGTAAAAACCAGTGCAACAGGTCAAGGACAGAAGAAAAAACTTCTCAGCCTTTCTGAGCTGTTCTCTGCCCTTTTGTCCCCAGTGAACTCTTCATTTTCTCTACCCAACACATTATGGCTGCTTAGCCAAAGGACAATATACTCCCAATTCAGTTTTTGCTTGTTTATATTTTCATAAGAGCAATTAATATTATTCCCAGTAAAACCCAAGCACTTAATACATTTTTATTTATAAATATTTTATCAGTAAATTTTATATTCAAGAATATTATCTCCAATTTTTGCTACTACTGGAGTTCTTATTCTGTTGGTTTAAGTACCCTAATAAAACTACTAGATTTTTTATATCTTAGTGTATATGGTCAATTTAATAACAGACTGTCTCATAGGAAAATAAAAATTTCCTTTTTCTACCATAAAAGCCAGATTTCTTGATAGAAACAGTCTTATTCAACAACTGAGGCTTAAGTTCCCAATATAGCCTCATTGTGTCTCTGTTTAAACACCTCCACTTAAAAAATAAAATAAAATAAAATAAAAATAAAAAATAAAATAAATAAACACCTCCACTTAAGGCAACTCATTCTCTAGCCAAACAATTCACTGCATTTTTACGTAGCCATCTATCAGAGAGGCAGCCACCACCTCCACCTCGACCATCTACCTCATTCTAGTACCATCATTTCCAGTGAATGATGGGAATACTGATAGGAAGCAAGACAGTGAACAGGTTGAACTAGATGTCCCAACTTTCCTGCTCTCATGCTGAGCTTATCAAACTGGGCCCTTCTACCTATGGATACTTGACCAAGGTGCTAGATGAACTAGAAGGCACATTTAAAAAAAAAAAAAGTCACCTAATAGAATCAACTATTTTAATTGGAAACTTGGGAGAATATTTTATACAAAAATAAACATGGTCACATTATGAAGTAGTGATTTATAAAAATTAATGTGACATATAAACATTAGAGATGCTAAAGAAATTACAATAGACAGAGCTATAACTCTCGGATTTCCCCCCAAGTTCTCATCTATTCTCTCTAACATTACTTTATTCTACTCATTCTTTGAGCTTTAAAAAGTAGAAGAATTTTGAAAACCCATCTTGAAATATTTCCACTGTTTGCATTATTTGCAGCTCACCTTGGCTCTAGCCATACCCTGATTCTTCCCATTCCATACTCATTTTAATGAATTATTCAACCAAATATAATTTCAAACAATTTTTAGTATCTCTGAGGACAGTTGAAATAGATTGAAAAGAAGAATTTTCATTATGAAGCATTAAAACATAATTTTTTTCCAAATGGCTTGTAGGTTTCAAATGATTACAGAAATGAAGTGCTGGAAAAGAACTCTTTTCTTCTAAGATATTGAATTGGGCCTAAGGGAAGCCTGTAGAAGTGAAATAAGCAGGAATAATAATAATAATAAAAGGAATGAGAGGATGTGGCATAGACATGAAAAGAGAAAAACTGAGGAAGAAGACATTGAAAAACTAATCTTTATGTTATCCAATCTGTAAAGACTTAAAGAAAGCGAGGTAAAAATACATCTAGAGAGGGAAATGGCATACATTGAACAAAAAACAGAAGATAGAAGATGGAATAAAAGGGAAGGGAAAATAAAATTAATAACTATACTGCTGTAAGAAAAGAAATGGAAAATTTTTAAGAATTTTACAGGCTTAAAGAACATAGGACAGTGTCTCTGTAGACTTGCATTTTGTGAAGCAGTTTATGAATCCTGTGAGATGCTTTAAAAGGTACTATAACAAGCTGTATTTTTTTAGGGAAATATCAGCAAAACTTCTCTATTGGAAAAAGGAAATTAGAATAGTTAAAATTTTATTGTGTGCTTATGCACAATGAATATTTTCCTGGGAAAAAAATCTAACGTTGTTTGAGACCTTTTTTCCCCACCAAAGCACTATGTATCCATGTCTATTTTTGTACAAAAAGTTCTCCGTAGTTACACACACACATACACACAGTTGTTTTTACTAGATGATGGGAGAGGAAGAGGAAGAATCAGTTGAGCAGAACATTCAAATTAAAACCAGTTTGGTTTTTAAAAAGAAGCACAAAGTATGCAACTCAATGTTGAACTTCAAAATTGTAAATAGATGATATAAATCTTATTCAACAAGTTCTGAATGTAAAAATCTATCTATTTATATATAAGTGCATACTAAGTCAGGGCACCTAGGTGGCTCAGTCTATTAAAGCACTCAACTCTCGATTACAGGTCATGATCTGAGGGTTGTGAGTTCAAGCCCTAGGTCAGGCTCCACACTGAGTTTAGATTATCTGTCTCTCTCTCCCCCTTCTCTCCACCCCTCCAAAAATAATAATAAAAATAAATAAATAAAATGGATAAATTCCACACTAAGTCAATTGCAGGAGGGAAAAATCAATGAGAAAAAAAATATCTGGAAAGAAGAGGTGAAGAGAAAAGTAAAAGATAGGAAAGGGACATGAGAAGGGGAAAGAAAAGTGGCAGGAAATCAAAACAGAGTTTCCTACTAAGCATATATATAAAGGAAGAAAGACACTAAAGACAGAAAAACTGGCATAATGAGAGAGTCAAAAAAGATTTTTCAACAAAACAAGAAAAATAAACAATAACAAACTTTTTAAAAGTATAATGACAAAGATTAGATCCTCAATACAGTCCAAATTGAGTGCTCTTCTTATATCTGGCTCACTTGGGCTGTATGTTTGGGAATAAATTTAATCATTACCTTTAGAAATACTTAATAACTTTATTGCTCAGCCATAAAAAAGAAAGAAATCTAGCCATTTGTGACAAGAGCCATGACCCTAGAGAATATTATGCTAAGTGAAATAAGTCAGAGAAATCCAAATGATTTCATGTGTATGTTGAATTTCAAAAGCAAAACAAATGAACAAACAGAAAACAGAAAAAGACTCATAAATACAGAGAACAGACTGGTAGTTGCCAAAGGGGCATGGAGTGGGATGAGCAAAATAGGTGAAGGGAATTGAGAGGTACAAAGTTTCAGTTACAAAATAAATAAGTCAGGGAGATGAAAAATATGGCATAGGGCATATAGTCAATAATATTGTAATAAGATATGGTAACACATCATGACTATACTAATAGTAGTGAGCACTGAGTAATGTACAGAATTGTCAAATCACTGTCTTGTATACCTAAAATTAATTTAACATTGTATGTCAACTATATTTCAATAATAAATATTTTATTTTTTTAATAATATTTTAAAAAGAAAGAAACACTTATTAGTTTTTTAAACAATTGCCTAAAGCACGCACTGCATCTCTATTCAAAGGCTCAGTTCAGAATTAGCAGAGTCCTACTACACTACACAGGGATTTTGGTATCAGAGAAGAATTATTTTTTAGAGCATGGTAGCTAAGAACGTAGAAATGCTGACTCTGGTTACTTTTTAACCTATTTTAAGAATCAGTTTGTGGGGTACCTGGGTGGCTCAGTGGTTGAGCGTCTGTGCCTTTGGCTCAGGCTGTGATCCCGGGGTCCTGGGATCGAGTTCTGCATTGGGCTCCCCACAGGGAGCCTGCTTCTCCTTCTGCCTGTGTCTCTGCCTCTGTGTGTCTCTCATGAATAAATAAAATCTTTTAAAAAATAATAAAATTTAAAAAAATAAAAATCAGCTTGTGGCATAAGAGATATCCTTTGCAACTGTAGAATAGGAAAAAATTTCCTAGATGAAAACAGAAGCATAAATCATAAAAGAAAATAATTGATGAATGGGACTTCATCAAAATCAAAGTTATCGTCTATCTGAAAACCGCTGCTAAGAAAATAAAAATGCAAGTTACAGACTAGGGGAAAATATTTATAATATGTTAATATGTTTATCTGACATCTATATTCATATATCTTGCAACTCAATAAGACAACAACCCATCTAAAACTTGCCAAAATGTTTAAATAGGCGCCTCATAAGAGGAATGTATTACTAATGGCCAATATGCATATGAAGACTTCTCAATACAATTAGTCATCAGAGAAATATAAATTTAAACCACAGTGAGGTATTATTACATACCTAGGAGAATGGGGAAAGTGAAAAAGACTGGTAATGCCAAATGTTGATGGATATGGAGCAACTAGAACTCTCCTATATTGCTGGTAAGAATGTAAAATGTTACAGACACTTTGGAAAACATTTTCATAGTTTCTTATAACCTTAAATATATACTTACCCTGGGACTGGTCTATCCATTCCACTCCTACCTGGCTATCTAAGAGAAATGAAAACTGTGTCTACACAAAGATGTATGTATGAACATTGACAATAGCTTTATTTATCATAGCCACAAAGTGAAAATAACCTCTAAGTCCATCAACATTGTATGGATGCACAAACTGCGGGCATACAGAGACAATAATATGATATATCTCAAAAACATACTGAGCAAAAGAAGCCAGACATAATAGAGTACATACTGTATGATTCCATTTATGTGAAATTCCGGAAAAGGCTAAGAAGCTATAGCGATAGAAAGCAATTCAGTGGTTATCTGGGGTTGGGGGACATGGGAAGATGGATTGGGAATGACTGAAAAGAAATACAAAGGAAGTTTTTGGGATGATGGAATGTGCTATATCTTTACTCTTAGTGGTGGTCACCTGGGTGTGTACCTGTGTCAAAACCCATTGAACTGTATACGTATAATGAGTGCATTTTACTTTATGTAAAGTATACTGCCATAAGTTTATCTAAAAGACAGTTTGTAGCAATCCGATATTTCTCATAAATAGAAATATGGGTATGAATATCCTAAAAATGAAATTTTTGAGAACTAGAATTAACTATAAAATATGCTAACTCAATTTTTCTTATATTTTAAAAATATTTTAAACCTAAAATAGCTTCATATTTTCTATTCAATCATTTTGAATTATTGTATTTAGTCAATATGAATGACTGAAGGAGTACATTGATATAAAATGTTGCAATTTATTTTACAAATACACATTATTCTTCATGCATTTATTCGATAAGCATCAGGGGATCAATACTAAGAATATTAAGAATAGTATCAGATATTAAAGATTCAGAAGCATAAGACACAGGTATGCTCTCAAGTAGCCTACAGTCTGATAGAAAAAAGACAGGGAAAAGGAAAGGAAAAGGGAGAGAAAAACAGAGACAGAGCTGAGGTCTGCAAATATAAATCTACAGAGGTGTCAGATGGCACGGTTATATGAAGGCAGGGTGGAGATGTGTTAAAATATCTACAGTAAGCCTGACATGGAGTCATGCATGCTAAGTCCCCATGTCAGCCGACCAAAACTTACCTAAGTGTCTATGCTTGGCTCTCCCAGAAAAGGCATGCCTAGGTCAACCAATCAGCACTTGCCTGCTCAGCACAATTCCTCACCAGACTCAAGACTTCCCTTTGCTCCATGAGCTCAATCTCACAACCCTGAGATCATGACCTGAGCTGAAATCAAGAGTTAGCTGCTTAATCAACATAGCCACCCAGGTGCCCCCCCTTCAGAGCTTTCTATCCTGCTAGACTGGATGCTGCCCAACTCATAAATCACTGCATAAAGGTGATATGATCTTTTCAAAATTTATGATTGTTGGATTTTTCCTTTAACACACGAGAATGCCTCTAAACCAATGGAATCCAATTTGGAGAGGTAAAGAAATTAAGGCATGAGGGACTTACTAAGGGAGAAGGAAATTAAGAGGTCATTCTGGACTAGAATTATGAGGTTGAAAGACTAGCACCATGAGAGGAAAGGCATAAGAAAGCTGGCAGGACCAAGGCAGGATTTCTAAGTTGGTCTTGAGAGCAGCTCCATAAGTAACTAGTGAAAAATCAGCAGAAAGGAAGTGAAAGAATTCTGAGAGTGAAGTATCTAGGCTGTTGAAGTGTTCCTGGATGGTAGGTGTACATAGGGCAGAGAAGATAATAAATGTCACAGCTTGGTTTCTATCAATGGGAGAGGGAGTTGGAAAGTTAGAAATACCATTGACCCTTGAACAACACAGATTTGAACCACATGGGTCCACTTACACATGGACATTTTTTTACAGAACTGTAAATGTAATTTCTTGTTCTTATGATTTTTTTAATAACATTTTTTTCTCTGGTTTACTTTATTGTAAGAATACAGTATATACAGTATATAATGTATAATGTATATAATGTAAAGAATGTATAATGTATATAATGTAAAGAATACAGTATATAATGCATATAACACACAAAATATATATTAATTGACTATGTTATGGTGAGGCTTCTGGTCAACAGTAGGCTATTAGTAGTTAAGTTTGGGGGGAGTCAAAAGTTATACACCTATTTTCAACTGTGGAGGAGGGAGGTTGTTGTACCCCAACTCCCATGTTGTTCAAGAGTCAGCTGTACTGAGATGATGTCACCACATAAATCTAAGGAGGAACTAGTTAAAAGTTCTTTGAATATGCTAATAATGCTTAAGTATTCAGAATGATACCATTTTTGAAATTGAAATGGATGGTTTTCCTAGTTAGTAATTCCTTTTTACACCAATTTAGGTAACAATAGTAGACATTTAGGATGAACCCTATTGCTTTCTTTTTTAAGATTTGAGAGAGGGAGAGAGAGACTCCCCCACTGAGTGCAGAGCTCTTTTGGGGGCTCAATCTCAGGACTCTGATATCATGGCCTGAGCCAAAATCAGGAGTCAGATGCTTCACCCACTAAGCTACCCAGGTGCTCCTGAATCCTATTGCTTTATAAAGACACTGAAATGAGTTCAGAAAATAAACAAGCAATTTCTTAGCATTTGAATTTTAAAATAAGTGCTTGAAATGCAGAATGGAGACTAAAATCTTGAAAGCCAAGGCTTTCACTTTATTGCTGGGGGGCGGGGAGGAGTGTGTCCTAGCCTCAAGGCCTCAGGGCTAAAATTGTAAAGTCTAAACAGAGTTAGGGTGAGACCTTCATTTGACTCTCAAGGATATATATAGCTCCAAAAGACCTCTAGCGTCTTGAAAATTTTCCAGGCTGATGCTGGAGGGATAAATACCCGTAACAGAGTGAGTTGTCTGGATAGATGAAACTTAGGGCCCCCTCCTAGGTCCTTCCTAACCCCAGAGAACTCTCATATGAATCTGTGAAAAACAAGAAAACAGGTCCAAAATGGAACTTTTTATGCTAAGCACCAAGTCACCAAACTGAGATTTAATTACAGGCTAAGCTTGGATCTTAAACCAGTCAGTCAGGAATTGCCTAATCAGCACTAATTAGGTAATGCTCCTGACAGACCCCTGCCAGCCCCTAAAGGAAAGTAACCCAGCAAAAACTAACCTGCTTTTTTGCCTAGAAGAGTTTCCTTGTTCCTGCTTTCTGCTGCCTATAAAAGCCTTTATTTTGTGCACCTCCTTTCTATATGCTAGATTGCTGCCTGATATGAATCAAGTTTTGCTCAAACTCTTAAAATATTTAGTATGTCTCAGTTTATCTTTTTTTAAAAGATTTATTTATTTATTCATGAGAGACACACAGAGAGAGACACAGGCAGAGGGAGAAGCAGGCTCCCTGCAGGAAGCCCGTTGCGGGACTCAATCCTGGAACCCCAGGGTCATGACCTGAGCCGAAGGTAGGGCCCAGTCAGTTTATCTTTTAATGACTGGGAAGGATTGAACATGTAGCCAGCAGCAGTCTTGAAGTCCGAATAAGAAAGGCTGCAGAGGGGGTACCTGAGTGTCTCAGCCCAGGGGTGATCCTGAGGTCCTGGAATCAAGTCCGACACCTGGCTCCTCACAGGGAGCCTGCTTCTCCCTCTGCCTATGTTTCTGCCTCTCTGTGTATCTCATGAATATAAATAAAATCTTAAAAAAAAAAAAAAAAGGCTCCAGAGGGACCAAAGGCCTTGGTGAGACATGGCCATCTAAGATGATGGATCAAGGATCAAGCTCCATAAGCAAAGGACAAAGTCCCATCTCAGTAACTGCTAGAGAATGGCTAGGGTCTGAAAACTGGATACCCTACCCCCTTGAGTTTGGACACAACCCCAAGACAAAAGTGCACAAAAGAAATCTTTTATTAGCTATTCAAAATCCTGAGTTTTACTCAAAGGTTTCTGAAATGAGAGTAATCAGCCATTTTGACTGTTTGACCAGAAGTTACTAGATTAAGTATTCTGCTATTGAATATGATAAAAAGATTAGCATTAGTTATAGATAAATCTTTTTAAAAAAAAAAGTCTCTTGAAAATTGCACGGTTCTACCAAATTCTGTAATATTTCTGAGTACTTATTTAGTGCACTCACATAGCATTTCCAGCTACCTGATATCTTATCATTCCACATAGCGGCTTCTATGCCATCTGAATTTAAATATTACCCTGAGAGGTTTTTCCTGTCTGACCAGCCTTAGTAGGTCCAACACCCATCCCACTACACACACACATACACACACACACACAAACACATACACACTGTCTATTCTCTGTCAGGGGCCTAGATTCATTTCCTTTATATCACTTTCCTCAACTTGCTATTTCATAGTTATTTGTTTGATTACCTGTTTAAGGTCTGTACAATTACCTGCTTAGTGCTACACCGTTATCTCTATAGGGGCAGAAACTGTTCCTGCTTTATTATCGCAGTACTTGCAGTGCCTAGTATGGTCTTCACTATATAACAGCAATTCAATAAACTCCTGTTAGGTGACTGTGCCAAGCTATATGCTGTAATTTGCCTAAATTTATTTACTCTTAAGATAGATGCTATTATTGTCCTCATTCTAAAGACAAGGAAAGTGAGCCATGGAGAGATTAGGTAGCTTTGCAAAGCCACTTAATGATACAGCCAGAATTTAAACCCAAGTAAAAAGGAGAAGAAAAGAAAAAAAAAAAAAAAAAAAAAGCATGACTGATGTGAGAGCATGCTCTTTGTCTCTTACTGAATATTTTCCTTTTTTCCAAACACAGAAGACAATGGCCTGGGCCTCACCATCCTGGTAGTGCGGGGAGGACAGTGACCAGTGAACCCATCCCAAAGCCAAGACAGTTTCCACTTCATTTCTGGGAGAGTTAATGAACTGAGGAACTGTTCAGTCCAAGGGTACATAGTAGAGGTTGCCATAGTAGAGGTTTCTGATGTTACCTAGGGTCTACAGGGGAATAGGCTACATGGGAGGACGATGAGATGGGGCTTTTTTTTTTTTACTCAGGGATACTTCCACATAGCTTAAAAATACAAAACATTGAATATTTTTTTAATTATCATACTGCAACAGCCATCCTATCCCAATCCCAAACTTCAGAACTCCTTGACCCTGAGGTTCATGAATGAGGTATGAAGTCAGCTGGGTAGGATATTTTAGACTCACTTTATTCAAAACTGAATTCATCAGCTTTCCTTCCATTTTAACATTCTCCCATGTTCTCTCTCCGTTAGCATCAACTTCTCAGTCTATGCCAGAAGTCTACAAGTGACCCTTAACTTGGCTGATTTTATTTTCTAAATCTCTCTTAACTTAAATGTACCAACTACTTTCCATTCCCATCACCCCTGCCCTCATAAAACCCTCATCGTCTCTCACCTGGACTATTGCAATAGCATTGTAACCACTCTTCTGGTCTCATGTTTCTATATTCATCTGCTTATTTACATTCATCTGCTTTATGTTCCTCTCTTTCACAACCACTCAACTCTGCCTTCACAGTGGGAAAACCATCATAGACAGCGAGTAAATGCATGGATGTGGCTGTGTTTCAATAAAGCTTTATTTATAAAGGCAGGTGGTGGGTCAGAGTAACCACAGATTTACCTGGTAGTTATCAGAGCTATCCATAGAGAATACAGCACTAACCATGTAACTGTATCATTTCTCTCCAAAGAAAATCTTAAAACATTAGATCATGCCACATTGTCTATAAAAGATCCAAACTTCTAAAAATAAAAAATAAAAAAAAGAGATCCAAACTTCTAAATATGGCCTATGCATTTGATTTGGTCCCTGCCTACTGTCTTAACATTCTATCTTACCACCTCTTGCCTTTCACTTCACGTTCCTGTAACACCGAACTATATCTAGTTCTCTGCACACAAAGGTTGTCCCTGATGTTTCTAGTCTGACATCCTTATCCACACTCTTCCTCCTACCTGAAATGACCTGCTCATGTTTCCTCTTCACTTGGCTTACTCCTGCTTATTCTTCTGACAAGACCCAGGCCTCCTTCTGGAAGCTTTCCATAATCCACACAGATCCCTGTCTCCCAGGAAGCTCTCTGTTTATCTCTGTCATTTCTAGTACTGCACTTGATCATAATTATTTGCCTGTCTCCCTCATTAACTCTAAGTCCCTCCATAGAAGCTTTCCTGTGTCTCATTTACGTTTCAATTCAATGCCCAGCATTTTCTTATCACATAGTAGAAACTATAAATATTCTAAAATATTTATTAAATAAGTGAATGTGTGAATGCACTAAACTTGTCTGATTTTTTAAAGTTTATGTAAATGAAATAGGACTTTTTGAATACTTGCATTGTCTGCCATACACATCTTTAGTTATATTTCTAAATGTGCATGCATGTATGTATGTATCTTTTTTAAAAATTACAGACAGATGATAGATAGATTATAGATATTTAAAACAATTTTATTGTGGAAAATTTCAAACATATACAGAAGTACAAAAGAACTTCTTGTTCTTAATGAACTCCATCCCCACCATATACTCCTTAACTTGACCTACTCACCTACTTACCTACTCACTCAGTGCCAATATATATTAATTTATGGCATATTTTGTTTTACTATACCTGCACCCACATCCCTAATCCTCCTACCTCTAGATATTTTGAAGCCTATCTCAGGTATATCATTTCATGTGAAACTACTACAATAAGTATCTCTAAAAATTAAGGATTTAAAGATTTTAATAGAATCATTGCATTGTTGTACCTTTAAAAAAATGATTCTTAGCCATAGTTAAAATTAATGAAAATTAGCATCTTCATTGTCTTACCAACAGCTGAAAGTCTCAGATTGTTCAGCTGAAATGTTGAGATGGAGGATGGCCCAAGATAGGTCAATTCCTAAAGTTTCTGACACTTTTGCCTCTGGGATGTCTACTTCAGATTTGTATAAGATAACCTTACTATGCACATTTTCCTGACAAAAGCCATCTGGTATTTTGTTATAACCATTTGACACTTTCTGATGCTTACTGCACTGTCTGAAATAGGACAAACTAAGCCATAAGTATACATGTAGATGGGGGTCTGTGCTTAAAGTGGAGGCATTGTATGATTCCATCTGTAACTTGCCTTTAGCTTCAGAAGCTGGGTTGGCATAATCCATCACGAAGGATGAAGCTTTTCTCTAAGCTGCTCTCTATCACACAGGTGAGATTCAGACAGATGTACAGAATAGTCCTTTAATTCAGGTTCAAGCTGCCCACTGCCAACCAGACAGTATCAACCCTGAATGGTGGGAAGGAAACAGCTTCTCCACCCCATTACTCCTATGCCACCTGATTTCAAAAGTCTTTATCCTCAACTTATGCAATTACACCTCTCTTGAACCTGTTCTTTCCTTTTCTCCAGAACTCTTGAGAAAACAAGCTCCCATCACAAACAGTGACTTACCATAGCTAAAAAATATCCTAGCTCCCAATCAAGGAGATTCTCTGTTTACCAAAACTACTATTGACGTGAAAGAATAAAGAATAACATTTCAATAAGAGAGATGAGATACTACCTTTCTTTTAAATAAGACTTTACTTTTTGTCTCTTCTCCAGGCCGTTCATCTACCTACACAACTTCACACTTCAGTTGAACTAGATTTTAAACCAGGTGGTTGTCACTGAAAGTGGAAGTCTAACTGGGATCTTGGGAATTTCCATATAGAACACAGAATTGAGCTACCCTTGCTCTCTAGCTTCATTTCTGTTAAAAAAAAAAAAAAAACAAAACAGAATTTACTTATTTATTTATTCATGAGAGACACACAGAGAGAGGCAGAGACATAAGCAGAGGGAGAAGCATGTTCCCTGCAGGTAGCCTGATACAGAACTGGATCCCAGGACCCCAGGATCATGACCTGAGCTGAAGGCAGACACTCAACCATTGAGCCACCCAGGTGCCCCTCCCTAGCTCATTTCCCTCCTCTTTTATACAACCTGGCAAAATTCATTCAATTCAATGACATTACCTGAGTACATGTATACTAAGCCTTGGAAATACTAATATGAGTGCAATCTCTGCACTCAAGAAATTCACCATATGGTGGAGGAAATCATTTTAAAGAAATAATGAGGGACACCTGGGTAGCTCAGCAGTTGAGCGCCTGCCTTCAGTCCAGGGTGTGATCCTGGAGTCCCAGATCAAGTCCCACATTGGGCTCACTGCCGGGAGCCTGCTTCTCCATCTGCCTATGTCTCTGCCTCTCTGTGTGTGTGTTTCATGAATAAATAAGTAAAATCTTTTTTAAAAAATAAAGAAATAATGATGCCAGCATAAGAAGCACAATAAAGTGGTGATATAATCCACCGTATCCAAAGGTAAGGGCATCACTGTGGGAAGGAATGACTTATTCCATTTGTAAAGTTAGGTGAGTACTTGAAAAGGGGTGGCTCCACTCTTCTTTTTGCCTTCAAGTACAAAAGGAAAAGAAAGGGAAACTTAAAAAAAAAAAAAAGAAAGGGAAACTTCCCAGAATATCTTAATTAGTGCTCTTTGAACACGATGACTAAACAGAACTCTAGGTGCTTTGTTGACCTATACCTGGACTCAGCCCCAGTGGCAATTACTTTGGATGACTTGGTCTTCAAATTTGATCTTATTCCTAAACACTTGGCTCTCAGATGTATTCCCAACCAGGACCAGTCTTTCCTCACCTTAGTGCCCAGTTCAAATTGTACCTCAGACATTGGGCTGCATCCAGGATCCTATTGTGTTCGAAGAAGCAATGTTTCTTCCCTATTCTTGATGTTTCCTTCCCAGTAGGAGAAGCAACATAACATTCATTCACTCATTTATCCAACCAACATAAATTTATTAACAACTATATACCAGGCACATTCTAGACCCTACTCTCGTCAAATTTCCACTAGATAGACACTGCCTGTGGAGAATAGACAAAGTACTAAGCATATACAACAGCTCAGACTGATGAGTACTGTGGAGAAAAATAAAGTAGTATAAACAGATAAACAGTTCTGGGCAGAGAATTCTGGGTCTTATATAGAGAATAGTCAAGAAAAGCTGCATGGAGAAAAGTGCATTTGAGCAAAGACCTAAAGATGATGAGGTTCTGGAGTTCAAAGAAGTATTTCAGTTTGGAGATAATATAAAATTGGAAATCATCAGTATATGAGCCATGAGACTAGAAGAGACAAATGGGAAGAGAACAGGGTAGGTAGGAGTTTTCAAGACTGAACCATGAAACACTCCAATATTTGGAATTCAGGAAGATGAAGAGAAATCAGCAGACGAGACTGAGAAGAAGCCAATGAAGTTTCATACTTCTGGCCCTTTTCTGCCTCTGTCTCTCTTTGTCCATCTGAATTTCTCCCCTGAGGAGGAGCAACTTACTGGTTGGTAAATTTATAAGAGAACCTGATATTTGATGGCTCCACTCCTTCCTCTTTCCTTACCTTTAGGGAGCTGGCTGCCTGCAGAAAGCCTGTATTCTGCTCTGTTTCCATATGTGATAATATGCTCAGGGACAATGTGAAATTCTGTGCTTCCCATGCCTCTAGTGGGTAAGTCTCCCCATTCTGGAATTCAGTATTTTAAAGCCTACATCTACATAGCTATAAGCCACATTCTCCAATATCAGATTTACTACTAACAAAGACAATGTTTTAACTTATGTCTGCCTGCTTCCTTTGCCTTATCTCCTAATTGATTCAAAACTCTGGCCATCAAGAAGGTTCAAGTTCATCAGACCCCCTTGAAAGCCAATATCATGGAACACAAATTCAGAGTCAGGTAATCTGTAAGAATACTTCCAACTCCAAAAGAAGTCCATGATTTACATCCCTGCCTGACAGTTGAAAGCTAAATCTAGACTCAGAGATTTTAAATGTAGAAAGAAAATTAAGATCATCTGTTCACAGCATTTTGATGAGAAAACTGACACCTGGAGAGAGAACTTAGCTAGCAGCAGAGCCACAACTGTGAATCAGGTGTCTTGACTACCACCCAGTCCAGTGAGAACCTTAATCTACTCCATCTCATTCATTCCTGAAAGAGAAATAAAATGAAACAGACTAAGTACCTTCTTGAGAGTTTTTCTCCAAACTATCCCTACTTACCCATATGCATATGTTGACTCATTATATAGCAAAAAAGGAAGTGGCTATTTGGTCACTTAAGATAATGCCATCTCTCTCTCTTTTTTTTTTTTTAATGTATTTATTTATGATAGTCACAGAGAGAGAGAGAGAGAGAGAGGCAGAGACAGGCAGAGGGAGAAGCAGGCTCCATGCACCGGGAGCCCAATGTGGGATTCGATCCCAGGTCTCCAGGATCACGCCCTGGGCCAAAGGCAGGGGCCAAACCGCTGCGCCACCCAGGGATCCCAAGATAATGCCATCTCTTAACTGTTTTTCCCTAGTGATTTTTGCTTGATCAAAGAAAAAAGCCTCTTATTTCCCATAATCACCTAGGTAACAGGAAATGTTCACTCATGATTCATGATCACCAACCTCAAAAGAGCCTTTAACATGGTTTCCTTAGTCTCTTTCTCACTCTTCAAACTGCTTTAAGCCCCAGACATCTCCGTCATTCCCAGATGGTCTTGCCTCTTTCTCAGAAAAATTGAAGACCTCAGATAGAATGCTCTTTCCCTCCCTATCCAACTCTACAAACACTGCTATATATGCATCCAGCCTTTCCTTCATCCTTGCAGTTACAGTAGAAAGGTATTTCTTAACCTACCTAAAGCCAATCCTTCCATCTGTCTGCAGATCCAGTCCCCTCCCACCTTCTCGATAAAATGCCACCATCGATTATCTCTTCCCTCCCCAGCAGAGTATTCTGCTGGTCCCTCTCATCTGGACCTTCTCTATCAACATTTCAACAAGCTCAAATCTCTTTCAAACAAAAATATTAAATAGTATTTCTTGATGTCACACAAACTGGCTGGCACCTATGACCATATTCGGATTACATTGTTTGGAGGACCCAAGTATTGATGTATCCTTTTCCATGTGTAGTGCAAACATTTAGAAACTCACAGAAAGCAAATAAAATTATGAGTTTTGATTAGAACTCCTTTAATTCCATGTTTTCAAAATGTCAAGTACTAAATTGTTTCCAAATGTGTCTTATTTTGGTGTTCCTGCTTTGCTAGGAGCTTTACCTGAGGCCTATCTGCTAATTGCATAACCCAGAATTTGCCCATTCCTTCTCATATTGACATCAAAATATGAAGTTTTCTATAATTTGCTGTCTTTGTTTCCTCGTTTTTCCTCCCACCATTTCATCAGTCTGGTTTCTGCCCTAATCACTACACCAAAAGTAGAGATTGTCATTGACTCCCAAGATCTAACAGGTATTTTTTCAGTCCTTATATTATTTGATTTTTCAATAGATTATTATAACCCTCCTCCCTTTTGAACTACTTTTTCCTCTTAGCTTTTGTGCATTCTTCTGGTTTTTCTCCTTTTTTTCAGACTGCTCCTTTCCAATCTTATTTTCAGATTCTTCTTTCTCTTCAAGCCTTTATAAGTTAGAGAACCTAAGAGCTCTTCCTTGGTCCTCTTCTGTTTTCACTTTATAGGCCTTCCCTAGGCAATCCCATCCAGTCCTCTGGTTTCAATTATCGTGTATTTTTAGGAGAACTACATAACCTATCATTCAAACCAGACCACTTTCAAAAGTAAAGGAAGGGGACTATCAGTAATGTTGCCTACACTATTCAGAGCCAATTTGGATATGTGGTCACCCCACATATATGCCAATGAGTCCCAAATTTATTTCCCCGGTGAAGACCTCTTCTCTGAGCTCCAGACTCATAAACTGAATTGCCTACTCACTATGTGCACTTGAATTCATCAATTCATTCATTGAACAATTACTTATCTATTGTAGGTCAAGCACTATTCTAGGAACTGATGATATATTAATGAACAAAATAGACAAAGCTCCTGTCCTCATAAAGTTTACATTCTAGTTGAGGGGAAATCAATAAGAGCACAAATACATATTTTTCATCATGATAAATGGTATGAAGAAAAATTAAATTGGATAATGGGACAGATAGTATTGAGAGGAAGTTGGAAATTTTAAGTAGTATGATCAGGTAAAGCTTCACTGAGAAGGTGACATGTGAAAAATGACTTTTCTGGAAAAGTTGGTAAAGTAATGAAAGTGGACACGAGTAAAGAGAACAAAATGCGCAAAGTCCTATAAGTGGCAATAGGCATAATATCTTGAAGAAACAGCAATCAGGTCACATATATGAGGCTGAATGAATAAAGGAGAAAGCAGAAAGATAAAATCAGAATTTTAACAAGTTTATATCATATAGGGCCTTGTAGGCAATGGTAAAGAATTTGACTCTTACACTAAATAAAACAAGAAGCTACTGGAGGAGTTTGAGCAGAGAAAATAATATGATCTGACTTATGTTTTAAAAGTACCACTCTAAAAATAAATAAATAATAAAATAAAATAAAATAAAATAAAATAAAATAAAATAAAATAAAATAAAATAAAATAAAAAAATAAAATAAAATAAAATAAAATAAAATAAAATAAAATAAAATAAAATAAAATAGTACCACTCTAGGGGCAGCCCAGGTGGCTCAGCGGTTTAGCGCCACCTTCAGCCCAGGGCCTGATCCTGGGGAACCGGGATCAAGTCCCACATCGGGCTCCTTGCATGGGGCCTGCTTCTCCTTCTGCCTGTGTCTCTGCCTCTCTCTCTGTATGTCTTTCATGAATGAATAAATAAAGTCCTTAAAAAAAAAAAAAAGTACCGCTCTGGCTGCATGCAGGGGTGACAGCAGACCAGATGGGGAATAAAGGCAGAAGTGGGGCAACTAGTTAGAAGGCAACAATCTAGCTGGTTTGGACAAGAGCATTAAGAGGTAAAGTGATAAAAAGCGGTCAGAATTCTATATATATTTTGAAGATAGAGCTAACAGAATTTGTTGATAGATTAGACATAGGGTTTGAGAAGAAAGATGGAAGTCAAGGATAATTCCCAGGTTTTTGGTTGGGATAATTAGAAAAATGAAGTTTCCATTTTCTTACTTGGAGATGATTTCAGAAGAAGCAGGTTAAGAAATGAACAGAAACTCATTTCAGGACATGTTAAATTTGAGACACATATTAGACATCCAAGGCGAGTTGTCAAGGAGCCAGATGGATATACAAGTCTAGAGTTCAAGAAGAGGTCTAGGCTGGAGATAAAGATTGGGGAGGCTTCAGTTCTGTATATGCTATTTAAATACATGAGCCTGGATAAGATCACTAAAGAAAAGAGAAAAGAGGTCCAAGAAATGAGATATAGGCTCTCAGTATTTAGAACTCAGGGAGACTGAGAGGAGCATTTAGAGAGATGGGTGTAAAACTAAGAGAGTATGACACTTGAAAACCAAAAGAAAGAGTTTCAAGGTTGAAAAAGTGATCACCTATACCAAATGCTGCCAATACATCAAGTAAGGTGAGGATTGAAAAATGACATGGAGGTCACAGTAACCTTGATACATTCAGGATAAGTAGCAAGTATAAAAGTCTGACTGAGTGGTTCAAGAGAGGATTGGAGGAGATAAAATAGAGAAAGTGAATTACAAACAACTCTTGAGAAGTTTCACTATTAAGAGAAGGGAAGGAAAAGGACATTAGCTAGAGGGAAAAGTGAGGTCAAAAGAAGATTTTGGTGGAGGAGAGAATGATGATGCAGGGAAGAGGGAAGAGAGTTTACAGAGCATTGCCCTTCCCCTTGAGTGGTCCCATCCTAAGAGGAAATGAGACAAGTGAGGAAATTAGTCTATGCCAGGGATAAGTAATTCGCCTATAAAGAGAAGAAAAGACAACCTAAATGGATACAGACACCTGCAAGTGGGTAGATGTAATGGTGGGAGGTTGTGGAAGTTCTCTTCCAATTGCATTTGTTTCTCAATGCAATGGACACAAGCTCCTCAGTTTAGAGTGAGGACTATAGAAGAATGATTTGAGGTGTGATCAGTATGAAACAGTCATCAAGAAGAAATGGAGACTGAGTATTTAGTGAAAGCCAGTATGATTTCCAAGCAGTATCATGGCCACATTTGATGTTAGTAATCACATACATTGAGCCCATTCAGCACGCTTTTTGAGTTTTTCTCTAGCACAAGGGTAGGTGAGGAGCAGAGGGGGAATTGAAAGTAAATAGGGTTGTGTTTTCTCCAAGAAGATAGAATGCAGCAAGAGAAAGTCAAGGGAATCAAGCATAAATGTATGTGAAAGAGTGATTATAATGCTGTAATGGAAGGAATATAAATTGAATCAAGTGCTCAATAAGATCACAAAAGAAGTGAGAAGCAGGAAACAGTGAGTGATCAGTGGATTATAGATTCTGATGGGAAAAGCAACATTGG
Source organism: Canis aureus (assembly GCF_053574225.1). Classification (NCBI taxonomy): domain Eukaryota; kingdom Metazoa; phylum Chordata; class Mammalia; order Carnivora; family Canidae; genus Canis; species Canis aureus. The sequence goes on along the minus strand of NC_135616.1, from coordinate 9,344,332 downwards.
AGTAGGGGAATTAGAGTGAACAGGAAACATTAGGAACTGGTATAAAAGGGTGGTTGAAACTGGTAATTAGGGAGTGTGTTATAGTTATTGGTAATGACAGGCTCCGCATGTCTGAAATGAAATTATTATGCTCTTCCAATATTCCCTAACTTAGTAAATGAAACTGTGAAGGTGTTCCTGCACTGTATGCAATATATTACTACATCTTGTCTACAGAACTCCCAAAGCTACCCATTTCTCTCCTCTTTGTTACTACTCTCCTAATCCAAGCTACCTTCATCCCTCGCCGAGACAACTGCAATAGCCTTTTAACTGGTCTCCCCACATCTGCTCTGATCCCAACTGTAATCAGTCATCTTTTCAAAACAAATAAGTAACCATATCCCCCATTAATTAAAACTTCAGTGGCTTTCTATTGTTCCTAGAATGAAGACCAAAATTTGCAACATGGCCCACTGCCTAGTTCCTGCCTTTCCCCCCCACCCCTACCTTGTACTGCTCCCCCATCACTCTCTGTGCTTTAGATATGCTAGGATTTTTTGAATCTTCAAACATACCATACTTATTCTAACAGAGACTTGGCCTATTGCCTCTGTGAAAGTCCACCCTTCCCTCCTTTCCATTTTATTAATACTTTCATATACTTCAGATCTCAACTTAAATTCCTTTTCTTCAAGGACTGCTTCCCTGACTCCACAGTGGAAGTTGGGTGCCTTGTCGTGTGCTCTCTCAATGCTAATTTTCTTTCAGTATGCTTGCCCCAGTTTTCTTTAGTCATAGATCATGAACTCCAGAATAGCAGCAATCTTAGCTATTTCTATTCATTGTTGTGACTCTAGCATCTAGGACAATTCGGACACATAACTGGCAATCATAAATTTTTTTCCATCAATAAATAATGGTATTATTTGCATGTATATGTCTAATACTTTCATCACAACTTTCTCCCATCTTAAGCCAACCATCCTCATTAACTTTATCTCATGTGTCATACAACCTGTTTCATGACTGAACAGTAACAATTTATTTAGTATGTACCATGTACCAGTCATAAAAGATTCAGAAATTCACAGGCATAATCTTCATCTTTAATTTTTACATAATCCAATATGGCAACAGGATGAGGAATATCTGAATGTACAGGAATGCAGAAAAAAAAAAGGGATTAGAAGAGAATACCTTCTCAAAATTTTTTTGATTTTTACTTTATACAATAAACCAAAATAGTTGCTCTTAAAATTCTGTCTTTCTAAGGAAGACTTAGACTTGTTAAACTGATAGTCCCATAAGCCATATTACTGCCTCTGCTATTAAAAGATTGAATTCAATGAATTCCTTAATGCTTTGCTTCCTTAACCATAAGTTCTAAAATCCAATGAAACCATTCCTCCTGCCTAAAATGCCAAAATTAACTTAAATACTGTAAAAGCTTTGAAACCAACAAGTGGCCCCTGATGAATTCTGACACGTCTTATATAAGTTCTTTGGTTCAGACCTTGCCTATCCTGTCATCAACTTTCTAATGTTTGATCTCTTTCAAAATGCTTTCACATGCATTATTCATTTGATGCCCCTAACAAATCCATAAGGTTGAATGCAGCTGGAGCTCCAGACATGCTGACAAATGATCAAAAGGGACTGTTACCTTATTATGGGGCCCATGTCAAAACAAAGCCCATTCCAGGAAACAGAATAACTGTCTTCCAAGGATATCTGCAAGAAAAGCGTACCCATTTAAAAATGCTATTTCATTATCTATTCATCAAGCCCCTGTAGTTTGTAAGTCTCACCAGTCTTTTTAATGTGACATCAGTGGACATCTTGCTTCCTGACTCAGTCTGAGTCACTGTCAATGATCCCCCAAAGAGAGTGAGCAAGTGATAAAAGGTGCATCCTGGACAGCAGAAACAATCATTTATTTGATAGTTGCAGCAGCCTTTGTCATAATGGCTTTCAAATATATGCTGATTAACTCCCCATCAGATGGGGGCACAGTTATGCATTTACTTCCCTAAAGGAAGTGGCCATTTTGAAATATTTCGGATTTAACTTGTCTTTTAAAAAAAAAAAAAAAAAGATTTTTTTACTTATTTATTAGAGAGAGGGACAGAGAGAGCACAAGCAGGGGGAGGGGCAGAGGGAGAGTGATAAGCAGATTACTCACTGAGTGGAGAGTGCAGAGTCAGACGTGGGGCTCTATCCCATGACTCCGAGACCATGACCTGTGCCAAAGTCAGACATTTAATCAACTGACCATGCAGGTGCCCTTTAATTTGTCTTCTAATAAAAGTACAAGTCAAATAAAACCAACTTTCAGATGAGTTCTCATAAATTCCCACTTTCGTTTAAGCCATCTCTTCTAACTTCAAATATTATTCTAAAAAGACCAAATTTCTTTTTTTTTTTTTTAAGTAGGCTCCACACTCAGTGTGGAGCCCAACGCAAGGCTTGAACTCATGACCCTGAGATCAAGACCCGAGATGTGATCAAGAGTCAGACACTTGGGCAGCCTGGGTGGCTCAGCGGTTTAGCGCCATCTTCAGGCGTGATCCTGGAGACTCGAGATCAAGTCCCCCATCGGGCTCCTTGTAGGGAGGGAGCCTGCTTCTCCCTCTGCCTGTGTCTCTGCCTCTCTGTCTCTCTGTCTCTCTGTGTCTCTCATGAATAAATAAATAAAATCTTAAAAAAAAAAAAAAGGGTCAGACTCTTAACTGAGCCACTCAAGTGCCATTAAAATGACCATATTTCTACACAGATGATTCTATGTGTCAAGTTGGCAAAACTATGGTGAATGTTATTTAGTCAAACACCAGTTGCTGTGAAGGTATTTTTTTGATGTGATCAACATCGAAAATCAGTTGACTTTAAGGTGAACAGATTACCCTCCATGATGTGGGTAGGCCTCATTCAATTGGCTAAAGATCTTAAGAGCAAAGTCTAAGGTTTGCCAAAGAAAGAATTATGCCTCCAGACTACAACATAGAAATCCCACCAGAGCTTTAAGCCTTTAGACTCAGAACTACACCATCAATTCATACCTGAATCTTCAGCCTGCTAGCTTGCCCTCCAGATTTTGAACTTGCTAGTCCAATTTTCCCACACACCATCAGGATAGTGAAGAAATGATCCTACCCTACTTCAACCCCACCTCAAGACTCCAAGCTACTAAAGCCACGGAAGAGTCTAGCCTAAAATATAGATAGAGGTTAAAATACGGGTAAAGTCCCTTTCTATATATTTAACATCCTCTACTCAAACATTGTTGCTGTCTAAAGTAGCCATGTAGTGCCATTCAATGTATTTCTCTTAAGCCTTTTAAAACATCTTGAGAAGGTGGCAGAACCACACACTCATAAAAGAAATTATTGTCCTTGTTCTTATTTGTTGAGGAATTTTTTTGGTGGGAAACACTTGAAAGATATTTTCTGTAAGAATATATCCATGAATATACTCTTGATTGAAGATTTGGAAATAAACAAAAGGAGAATGTATTAGTCAGGGTGCTCCAAAGAAACAGAAAAATATTTATGATCTCATTTAAGCTTAGTCACCTCCCTAAAGCCTAATCTTCAAATACAGCCACATTGAGGGGTTAGGGATTCAACGTATCAATTTGGGAGGGACACAGTTCAGTCCATAACACACTTTAAGAAACTAGATAAAGAAGAGCAAATTAAACCCAAAGCTAACAAAAGGAAGGAAATAATGAAGATTAGAGCAGAGATAAATGATATTGAGAATAGAAACAACAAGAGAATCAATAAAACGAAAGGTTTGTTCTTAAGGGGGAAAAATCAATAAAACTGACAAACTTTAGCTAGACGAGAAAGAAAAAGGAGAAGATGCAAATAACTAAAATCAGAAATTACAATGGGGACATTACAACCAACTCTCCAGAAATTTTTTTTTTTAATTTTTATTTATTTATGATAGTCACACAGAGAGAGAGAGAGAGAGGCAAAGACATAGGCAGAGGGAGAAGCAGGCTCCATGCACCGGGAGCCCAACGTGGGATTCGATCCCGGGTCTCCAGGATTGCGCCCTGGGCCAAAGGCAGGCGCCAAACCGCTGCGCCACCCAGGGATCCCCAGAAATTTTTTTTAAAATAAAATACTATAAATAATTGTCCACCAATTAAACTAGATAACCTAGATGAAATGGACAAAGTCCTAGAAACACATAATTACCAAAACTGGCTCAGGAGGAATAGGAGAAATTAAATAAGTGACTTAAAAAGAAAAAGGAAAAAAGGAAGAAAATCTCCCAACACAGGAAAGTCCAGGACCAAATGGCTTCACTTGTGAATGCTACCAAACATTAAAAACAAAAAAACAATTAAAACCAATACTCTTCAAACTCTTCCAAAGGAACAGAAGAGAGCACTCCCAATTTATTCTATGAGGCCAATTTTACCCTATTACCAAAGATACCTCAAGAAATGTTCCCTATGAATATACATATATAGATCCTCAGGAAAAAAATACTACCAAACTAAATCCAGCAGCGTAGTAAAAGAATGGATGTATCTCAGGAATGCATGGGTGATTTAATAGGTGAAAAGCAATGCTATATATACCACATTAATATAATGAAGGGAAAAAACACATGATCATCTCAATTGATGCAGAAAAAGCATTTGACAAAACCCAACCCTTTTTAATGATTATAAAAAACACTTAATAGAGTAGGAAAACAAGGAAACGTCTTAAGCTGATAAAGGACACATATGGAAAACCCACAATGATCATCACATTTAATAGTGAAAGACTAAAGTTTTCACCCAAATATCAGGGCAAGATAAGGATGCCTAATTTCAGCACTTCTGAAGCATTATACTGGAAGTTCTAGCCAGAGAAATAGGCAAGAAAAAGAAACAAAAGCATAAAAAGTAAAACGATCTGTATTTACAGATGACATAAGACTACATATAGAAACTCCAAAGAATCCACAGAAAAACTATTACAACTTATCAATTAGCAATTAAAGGATACAAGAATCAGATGTATTTCCAAACACCAGCAATGAATAAACAAAAAAATTTGAGAAAAAAATTCCATTTACAATAACATCCAAAACTACCTAGAAATAAGTTTAATCAAGCATGCAGTACACTAAAAACTACAAAATGTTGCTAAAAGAAAATGAAGAAATCTAAATAAATGGAAAGCTACCCCTTGTTCTGAATGGGAATAGTTAATATTTTTAAGATGATCACCCAAAGCGATCTACATATTCAATGCACTTTGTCAAAATTCCAATAGCTACTCTTGAAGAACTACAAAAGCCAAAAATCAAGTTCCTATGGAGTTTTAAGAGGCCACAAATAGGTGAAACAGTATTTAAAAAGCAGAATAAAGTTGAAGAATTTACACTTCTTGATTTCAAAAGTTACTACAAACCTACGGTAATCAAAAAGTGTGGTGCTGGCACACAGACAGACATACAGGATGAATGGAATAATATTAAGAGTCCAGAAATAAACCTATACATTCTTGGCCAACTGATTTTCTGTAAGTTTGCTAACACCATTCAACATGGAAAGAATAATCTCTTCAACAAATGATGCTGAGACAACTGGATACACACGCAAAATGAAGTTGGACCCTTATATCATACAATATACAAAAATTAACTCAAAATGTATGAACAACCTAAGTACAAGAACTAAAACCATAAAACTTTTAGAAGAAAACAAGGCTAAGTCTTCATGATGTTAGATTTGGCAGTGGGTTGTTGATATCACACAAGCAACAATAACAAAAGAATGGATAAATTGGATTTCATCAAAATTAAAAACTTTTATGCATAGGACATTAGCAAGAAAGTGAAAAAATAACCTACAGAATGGGAAAAACATTTGCAAATCATATATCTGACAAAAAGCCTAGTATCTTCAACATCTAAAGAATTCTTATAACTCAACAACAAAAAGAAAAGCCAATTGGAAAATGGGCAAAGAATCTGAATAGAATCTGAGTCATCTCTCTAAGACAACATTTAAATTGCCAATATTCACATACATGAGAATATGTTCAACATCATTAGTCACTAGGGAAATGCAAATCAAAATCACAATCATGTATCACTTGAATATGTACTCCCTAGAATAACTATATTTTATTCTTAATGAAAAATAACAAGTGTTGGTAAAGATGTGTAGAAAGACCCTTGTACATTGCTAGTGGGAGTGTAAAATGGTTCAACCACTGTGTAAAATCGTTTGGCAGTTTCTCAAAAAGTCAAACATAGGTTTACCATGGACCTAGCAATTTCACTCCTAGGTTAATACCCAAAAGAATTGAAAAGTAGGTACTCAAACAAGTACACATACACACAGGTTCAAAGCAATACTATTCACAATAGCCAAAATGTAGAAATAGTACAAATGTCCATCAATATAAGAATGGATAAACAAATTGTGGTTTATACTTTACAATGGAATATTATTCAATCATAATAAAGAATGAAGTACTGATATATGCTACACTTTCTAAAACTTGAAAACAGATTACTAAATGAAAGAAGCTAAACACAAAAGTCCACATATTGTATGATTCCATTTATAGGAAATATACAGAAGAGAAAAATTCATACAGACAGAACACAAACTGGTAGTTACCAGGGGCAGGAGAAGGAAAAAATGCAGAGCAACTTCTTAATGGGTACAGGGTTTCCTTTTGGAGCGATGAAAATGCACAGCATCATGACTGTACGAAATGGCACTAAATAGTTCACTTTAAAGTGGTTAATCTTATCACATGTGAATTTCACCATAATTTTTAAGATTATGCATAAAAAGAGAGAGATCCTTAAAATAATACCCTGTATATAAATTATTAGCTTCCAGAAGGATTGTTCAAATGCTCAGTTTCTGAAGTGTTATAATTTCTCCTCGGACAACTTTAAAATAAGGTCATAATGCTATTTAATAGTCATGAGTCCTTACTATGTATCAAGCATTATGTCAAAAAGTTATATATACAATACTTCCTTTAAATGTAATTATTTTAAAAAAAAAATGTAATTATAGCCAAAATTATCTTCAATTTAAAGAAGAAAAACTGAGGTACAGAGAGATTAAATTGCCCAAAGTCACACAGACAGGAGGTAAATGGACTTCAAATGAGCATTTAGCTCATCTAACTATTCTTTAGTTTAACAACAGAATTAAAGAAATATTAATTCAGAAAGAGTTTATTGAGAAGCTTTTGTGTTTTCTTCGGTGTGGTACTGATAACATTGATGGTACAAAAGATATTTGAAGCACATATGGATAAATATTTTAATAGGTATGTTCCTTAAACTGTATTAAAATAAATGTATTAGATATCAAAACGATAATGTCACAAATAGTACTACTTGGCATAAGACTAAAGTAAAGAAATTTGAAAAGGTAAGTTCATTTAAGAAAAAATGTTAAAAATAATAGCTAGCATTTATTGAACACATTATTTGATAACACTGTTTTAAGGACTTTAAACATATTAATGCACATTAATAAAGATCTATTCATATACTGAAGAGTAGAAAACACTGGTATAATTAAAAGAAATAGATTTTGTAGTTAGACGTGAATTTAACTCTGGGCTCTACCATTTAACAACTGTGACGTGAGCCAGGAAATAAAGGATTATTAACTGTTATACCTATATATCCAAAACATCCAGACTATCAAAATAGACATATTAAAAATAACTAAATAAACTTCTAGAAACAAAAAATACAATCATACCCCCAATGAACATGAATGTAAGAATCCTCAACAAAATATCAGCAAACCAAAATCAACAATATATTAAATCACCAAGTGAGTTCAACAATACACTTGATCATTCACCATGACCAAGTACGATTTATTCCAGGGATGCAGGGTGTATCAATATTTGTGAATCTAACAATGTGGTACATGACATTAACAATGGGAAGGATAAAGACCATATGATCATCTCAAGAAATGCAGAAAAATAATTTGACAAATACAACATCCATTCATAATAAAAACACACAGCAAAGTAGGCTTAGAGGAAACATAACACAATAATGGCTACATATAAAAACCTACAGCTAACAACATACTTAATGGTGAAAAACTTATAGCTTTTCCTCTCAGGTCAGGAACAAGACAAGGCTGTCCACTCTTACCACTTTTATCCATCATAATACTAGAAGTCCTAGCTACAGCAATCAGACAAGAAAAAAAAAAAAAGTTCTCCAAATTGGTAAGGAAGAAGTAAAACTGTCACTATATCCAGATAGCATGATACTATACATAGAAAACCCTAATGACTCCACCAAAAAACTAGTAGACTAATGGATGAGTTTAGTAAAGTTGCACTATACAAAATTAATATACAGAAATCTATTTCATTTCTATACATGAATAACAAAGTAGCAGAAAGAGGAATTATAACAATCCCATTTACAACTGCACCAAAAATAATTAAACATCTAAGAATAAATTTAACCAAGAAGGTGAAAAACCTATACTCTGATAACTATAAGACACTGATGAAAAAAACTGAAGACAACAGTAACAAATGGAAAGATCTACCATGCTCATGGATTGGAAGAATTGATACTGTTAAAATGTCCATACTACCCAAAGCAATCTACAGGTTCAATGCAATCCCTATCAAAATATGAATAGCATTTTTCACAGAACTAGAAAAAGAATCCTGAATTTTTTTTTTAAGATTTTATTCATCCATTCATGAAAGACACACACACACAGAGAGAGAGAGAGAGAGAGAGAGAGAGAGAGAGAGGCAGAGACACAGGCAGAGGGAGAAGCAGGCTCCATGCAGGGAACCTAATGTGGAACTCGGTCCCGGGTCTCCAGGACATGCCCCGCCAAAGGCAGGTGCTAAACCACTGAGTCACCTAGGCTGCCCAGAAACCTGAAATTTGTATGCAACTACAAAAGACCTTGAATAACCAAAGCAATCTTGAGAAAGAACAAATCTGGAAGTATCAGAATCCCAAATTTCAAGATATACTACAAAGCTATAAAAATCAAAACAGTATGGTATTGGCACAAAAATAAACATATAGAATATGGAACAGAATAGAAAGTCCAGAAATAAACCCGCATTCATAGGGTTGACTAATCTATGACAAAGAAGGCAAGAATACACAATGGGAAGAAAACAGTCTCTTCAACAAAGGTGCTGGAAAACTGGACAGCATCATGCAAAAGAGTGAAACTGGACCACTATCTTACACCATACACAAAAATCAACTCAAAATGGATTAAAGACCTACATGGGAGAGGTGAAACCATAAAACTCCTAAAAGAAAACATAAGCAGCAACTCTTACACATTGATTTTACCAGCATATTTATGGATCTATCCTTCACACAAGGGAAACAAAAGCAAAAATAAACAATTGAGACTACACCAAAATAAAAAGGCTTTGCAAGCACAGGAAACAATCAACAAAACAAAAAGGGAGCTTAAGGAATGTGAGAAGATATTTGCAAATCATTCATCAGATAAGGGTTACTATCCAAATACATTAAGAACTTACACAACCTCATATCAATAACAATCTGATTTAAAAACGGGCAGAGAACTTGAATAAAAATTTTTTGAAGGAAGACGTCCAGGTGGCCAACAGGCCCTTGAAAAGATGTTCAACATCACTAATCATCAGGGAAGTATAAATCAAAATCTCAATGAGATAGCACCTGTTATCTTTCAGATTGGCTATTATCAAAAACAAAAAATAACAAATGTTGATGAGGATGTGGAGAAAAAAGAACTATTGATCACTATTGATAGGAATGTAAAATGTGCAGCTGCTTTAAAAAAAATAACAGTATGGAGATTCCTTTAAAAATTAAAAATAGGGGATCCCTGGGTGGCTCAGCGGTTTGGCGCCTGCCTTTGGCCCAGGGCCTGATCCTGGAGTCCCGGATTGAGTCCTGTGTCGGGCTCCCGGCATGGAACCTGCATCTCCCTCTGCCTGTGTCTCTGCCTCTCTCTGTCTGTATGTCTATCATGAATAAATAAATAAGATCTTTTAAAAAAATTAAAAATAGAACTATCAATCTAGCTATCCCACTTCTGGGTATTTATCAACATCAATTTGAAGAGATATATGCACCCCTATGTTCACTGCAGCACCATTTACAACAGTCAAGATATGGAAGCAATCTAAGTGTCCATCCATAGATGAATCCATAGATTCACATACACACAATAGTGTATTAGTCACAAAAAAAGAATGAAATCTGAGGGAACTATGGTAAGTCAATCAGTAATAAAGAGAAAAAAAAATACCACATGATTTCACCCATATATGGATTCTAAAAAAACAAAACAGAAACAGACTCATAATATGGGAAACAAATTGATTACCACAGAATGGGGAAGGTTTAGGGGTTGGGCAAAATAGGTACAGGGAATTAAGATGTGCAAACTTCCAGTTAAAAAATAATCTTGGGGATATAATATGTAGCATTGGGAATATAGACAGTAGTATTAAAATAACTTTGGATAGTGATAGATCATGGGGATCATCACATGATGTATAAAAATAACAAATCACTGTGATGTATACCTGAAACTAATAAGATTTGTTGTCAATTATACTTAGCAAGAAAGGAAGGGAGGAAAACCTCCCACAAATGACTAAAATGCATAAACAAACATGGCACACAATAAGAAACAAATGGTTGGGGCGCCTGAGTGGCCCAGTCAGTTAAGTGTCTGCCTTCAACTCGGGTAATGATCCCAGGGTCCTGGGATCAGCCCCATGTTGGGCTCCTTGCTCAGCAAGGAACCTGCTTCTCCCTCTCCCTTTGCTATTCCCCCTGTTTGTGCTCTCTGGCTCTCTCTCTGTCAAATAAATAAATAAAAATCTTACAAAAGAGAGAAAGAAATACAAATGGTCAAAAAATACATGAAAAGTTACTCAAACATATTTTAAAAACATAAACAATGCAAATTAAAAGAACCAATTAGGCATAATTTTACTCCTACTAGAGTGGCAAATGGAAGACAACAGAAAATACCAAGTGCTGGTGAAAGTATAATGGGTACATTTTAAAAGACAATGTAGTAGCATTATCATGTAAAATTTAATATCCACATGCCCTCTAATACAGCAACTCCACTCCCAAACCTAAATGTAACCCTAAAACAATTCTTAACGCATGGGCCGGGAGATACATGCAAGAAAAATCATGTCATCATTTATAATAGCAAAGAGCTAGAGACAATTCAAACATCCAGTATCAGGAAAATGCACACATGAACTATGGTATATTTGCACAGTGGTATATTTCACAGCAATAAAAAGAAACTAATGCTGCATGAATGACACAATTTGAAGCAATTTTAGAAACATAATTTTGAATAAGTGAAACAAGTTACAGAAATCTAAAGCAGGCTGATACTATTTTCAAAAGGCCCTGAAATAAGCAATAATAAGCAAATAGATCTATAGGTATAGACAGATAAATATAAAACCATGTTTTGTTTTGTTTTTTTTTAAGATTCTATTTATTTATTCATGAGACAGACACAGAGAGGGAGAGACGCAGGCAGAGGGAGAAGCAGGCTCCTCACAGGAAGCCTGATGTGGGACTCGATCTCAGGATTCCAGGATCACGCCCTGAGCCAAAGGCAGACGCTCAACCACTGAGCCACCTGGGCGTCCCAAACCATATGTTTTTAAAAGTCAGGGGGTGATTAACAAACTTCAGGATACTGGTTAGCTCAGGAAAGATAGAATAGGGAAATACCACACAGAAATTCCACAATTTAAGTTTTAATCTTGAGTCATAGACTCAAGAATGTTTATTATCAGGTTTAATAACTTAAAAATATATATTACATATTTATGAAGCATCTATCATGTGTCTGGCAATGTAGGCTTTTTAAATGTGTTTTGTAATGTATGTTATTTGCAAAAGAAAATACACGTAGCTTTCATTGTTAATAGCGGGCACATCCTGAGTATGTTCAGCATGATTGCCCAGTCTTGTATTTGTGTTCATAAATCTCATATTGAGGCCAAAGTAAAGAGTTCATTTTGGTTCTGAAACTTTAAATGACATTTTGTTACTATCTGTAGCTCCAGAGAAATTCAATAAATTACACTGGCTCAATAAATGGTTTTCCTTTTTTAGATAAAGTGAATATGATGACGCTATCTTTTCCTCAGCAACAACAAAAAAATCAATTTCTAGCTATAAAAGATTACAAGAACACTACATGTTCTTCAGATTACGCCTGAGATGTGAAATGCAGTCTAAGCTCCATATCCATCCTTTATGGTTTCCAAAATTCCCTTTACATAACTAGCATGTTGAAAATCGAAAGCATTTCTTCCATATTTCCATAATTTTTTTTTCACTTTAACAAATTTTATTGCTTTTAATAAAATCACTTTCAAGAGAGGCATAAAAATTTTCCATAATAAAGACATACAGAGCCTTTACTACCCATAGATAACTTTTTCGTTGCATATTTCTCTTTCTCAAGGTACATATACTTCAGGTGATAAGACATCGAAACTCACCTAGTTTAGCATTCTGCTTTTGAAAGTACTGCAACAGAATTTGATGCCTGCAGTTTCATTAGCAAATGTTACTTTATTTGAAGCCTTCTTTACCTACTATAAACACTGATGGAAAAAAAAAACTGAGACTGGTTGGGTAGGAAAGGGGTCCGAGCAGAGCCTGCGACAGGAGAGCAGCAGTGCTCACGACCCGCACTGTAAATAGTGGCTGAACTGAAGCAGAAGGTATACATACATTCCCTTCACCACCGTAACTACAGGAGGCATTCCTCGAGACACGGTCCTTTCCCATCTATGAACCCTGCCCACCACCTCACGTTTAAAGTTCATGTCCGAAGCCCTGACAGTGAGGTAGCATCCTCCCAGGAGTCCACCCATTTTGTAGCCGAAGTCTGTGTGCTCTCTGAGCTGCCTCTGACCTCCAGAAAAAAAAAAAAAAAAAAAAAGGAAGGGGAAAAAAAAAAAAAAACCAGCATGGGCTTCAGAGTCGGAAAGATTGCACGAGATTCTGCAAGGCGCGGGGCAGAAGAGAGAGCTGCTGCTCCAGGGCCCGTCCCGCCCCGGTGGAGTCTCCTCGGGAGGCACGGAGAGATTCATCAGAATCGGCAACCTGCAGCTGTCAGGCTTTCACGTGAAGAACCAGAGCAGCGGACCGCACCCCCTAAGCATCGGGACCACAGTACCTCGCGGGCGGGCGGAGGAACCCGCAGCCCCCGCGGCCGCCTTCCCTTTAAACACCTGCGCGCGCACCCGCGGAAGGAACTGCCCGGGGTTCACGCGCGCCGCCCCGGCCCCAGATCCCTCCGCCGACCCCGGCGCCCGTCTGCCGGCCGGACTTCCTCCTCTCGCTCCCGCCCGCCGGCTCCAGGGCTCCGGGTCCGCCCTCCTCCGACCACTAGTCCGGGAAAGCCGGGACGTCCGGCGCTGGCAGAGGCCGACCCGCGGAGCCGCGTCGCGACGACTCTCCCGGCGGCGGCCCGCCCCCGAGGCCGACACGCACTTCCGGCAGCGCAGCGGAAGGAGCGGAGCCCGGCGGGGGCGGGGCGCCGGCGGTCCCGAGGCTGGACCTCCCGACACAGACTCAGGCCGCGCACGCGCGGGGGCGCCTGGGAGCCCGCGGACCAGGTGCGGCGGCGGCGGCGGCGGCGGCGGCGGCGGTGGGTCCGGGCCGCGCTGCGGGTCCAGGTGCGTCCGCTGGCCTGCCCGGCGGCTCCTCCCGAATCGTTTGATTGTGACTCCGCCCGACCTCTTCCAGGCCAGGTTCTCCAGCGACACCCTCACGGCGACGTTCGGATCGCACCGAGGGGGAGCGCCGAAGCGGGTGGGAGACGGGCCGGCAGGGGCCCCTCGTGTGGGCGCGGCCGGCTGGAGCCGCGGCTCTTGCCTACGACCCACGAAGCCCTGCAGTTCCCCGCTGCAGGCCCTGACGCTTGCTGGGAAGCTCGGCCGCCGCCTGTTCTCGCCGACCCCCCTGCCTTTGTACCCTGCCCGGCAGCCCGGCCACTGGCAGGCGACCTGTGGGACCTGAGCGGAGCACCCAGAATCACGCCGCTGCACCTGCCGTCTCCCAAGACTGCGGCGCGCCGCCTGCGTGCGTCACACCCCCGTGGAAGGTGCTTGGCTCCGGCCGGAAGGCGGGAGACACCTCCGGGGTTGCTGTGCCCGGCAGCCAAAATGACATTTCTGCCCCAGGAACCAGCTTTCCGTACTGGTTCCATCCTTCATTTTCTCTTCTGAAACCACAAGCCTCACAGATTGTGCCTTTGGGGCAGAGAAAACCAGGCGTTGGACACTACGTGGAAAAACTATTTTACATTTAAGGCCTTAAACATGTGTGTCTTGCATCACCATAGGCCCAGTACTAGGTGTTCCAGGAGAAACGAATGAATGAGACAAAATATGTGGCCTCAGCAACACGATTTTTTTTTTTCTCCTAAGTCTGGTAAAACATGTTTTTGTGTGTAAAGAGTGCATATTGGATTCTTGTTTTATGGACTTTTTAACTTTCTACCCCATAGTTTGTTTTTTTTTTTTAAAGATTTATTTATTTATGATAGACATAGAGAGAGAGAGAGAGGCAGAGGGAGAAGCAGGCTCCATGCACCGGGAGCCCGACGTGGGACTCGACCCCGGGACTCCAGGTTCCCGCCCTGGGCCAAAGGCAGGCGCTAAACCGCTGAGCCACCCAGGGATTCCCCTTTGCCCCATAATTTATACGTTAAAAACATGCAGCTTACAAAGGAGAAAGAACACCACTTGAACAGTTTTTAGGTTTATTACTGATTCTGTGAAGGTGGTATTTTTAAAGATGCATATGACTTGTGGCCAAAAAAAATGGGGATGGTGCATTCTTCGAGCTTTAGCCACATGACTGTTCCTTTACATTAAATGACAGCACTCTTTTTTTCTTTTTCTTTCTTTCTTTTTTTTTGGGGGGGGGGATATATTACTTTACTTTTCTTTTTTTACCTCTGTTTTCCCTGTATAATTAAAGACATTACTTGATTATTAAAATTAGATTCAAAATTCTGTGATTCTCTTATGGGACCAAAGGGAAGAAAAAGGAGGATCCAAGACCATTTAAACAAAGGGGTTCTTGAAACCCTCTAGGAGGAAAATCTGTAAAGCCTTTCCTTAAATGACTGTGAGTTTATCATTCTGGTGGGTAATATGGTCTCACTGAATTATCTTACTGAATTCCTGGTTAGACATCTTCCTATTAAGAAAAACTCATCGCTGCCTTTTTCATGGGCAATTTATATATCTCCAGACCATAGTAAAAACCTCTAATAATATCTTTGCAAGATAAATTAAAAGACAGGCTATAACAGTTATTGCCAGTTAGCATTACAGGCATTGCATAAGAAAACTGGGCCCCTCAACGTGATCTCTTATATTCCAGTATGTTTTAGTAGCACACATGTACTAACAACAACAAAAAAATCTTGGATATATTGATCGATAATTCAAAGCAGTATTTTTTCCCACAGAGAAAAAAATCTGTTAGTTATGGCACCAAAAATTTTTTTTCAACAAACCTCACAAGAGCACATATTTGATAGGATACAAAAACTTCATTATAAAAGCTCTGCATCAACATTTAATTAGTCAAATATGGCTGAAAAAATGTAACTCAGAAGTCAAAATATCTCATACTTTTCTATAGCCCTTTTTTTTTTTTTTTTTTTTTTTTGAGGATCACTGAGATCTTCACTAAAAATTGAGAGAAGAAAGTACATGAAGCTTACTTACAGTTACACAGAGAGATCGCAGTGGGGAGAGGCCACAGGTCAGTGACTTCCACATCAGATTTTTCCACCTCCAAAATCAGATCATAACAGATCAGTTATCACTTCATTTTCTTTAGCCTTCTGCTGCATGGTCTCCAGGGAACAGTTCTGCATCCGCCTGGTACCAATCTCACCTAGAAGGCCAACAGGCCACTGAGGCCCTCTCTTCCAGACCTGAGCAATTTCCGTATCTGCTAGATTGAGTTGCTCTTCTGTGTGGGACTCTAATGTTTGGTATCTTTGGCCTTCCATTTCAATTAATAATATGTAGCCCTCAGTCTACCTCTTCATTTGTTTTTATTGAAGTTCGATTTGCCAACACAGTATAACACCCAGTGCTCATCCCATCAAGTGCCCCCTCTCAGTGCCCATTACCCCAACCCCCACCCTCTCCCTTTCCACAACCCTTTGTTCATTTTCCAGTTAGAAGTCTCACATGGTTTGTCTCCCTCTCTAATTTTTCCAAATCAGTTCTCCTCCTTTCCCTTATAATCCCTTTCGTTATTTCTTATATTCCCCATATGAGTGAAACCATATGATGAAACCATATGATAAGTCTGACTGACTTATTTCATTTAGCATAATACCCTCCAGTTCCATCCACATTGAAGCAAATGGTGGGTATTCATCGTTTCTGATGGCTGAGTAATATTCCATTGTACATATAGACCACAGCTTCTTTATCCATTCATCTCTCAATGGGTACTGAGGCCCTTTCCACAGTTTGCCTATTGTGGGCATTGCTGCTATGAACATTGGGGTGCAGGTGTCCCAGTGTTTCACTACATCTGTATCTTTGGGGTAAATACCCAGTAGTGCTATTGCTGGGTCATAGGGCATCTCTATTTTTAACATCTTGAGGAACCTCCACACAGTTTTCCAAAGTGGCTGTAACAGTTTGCATTCCCACCAACAGTGCAAGAGGGCTCTCCCTTCTCCACATCCTCTCCAACATTTGTTGTTTCCCGTCTTGTTAATTTTCACCATTCTCACTGGTGTGAGGTGGGATCTCATTGTGGTTTTCATGATGCGGAGCATTTTCTCATGTGCTTGTTGGCCACGTGTAGATTTTCTTTGTGAAATTTCTGTTCATGTCTTCTTCCCATTACATGGTATGTTTTGTTTCTTGGGTGTTGAGTTTAATAAGTTCTTTATAGATCTTGGATACTAGCCCTTTATCTGATATGTCATTTGCAAATATCTTCTCCCATTCTGTAGGTTGTCTTTTAGTTTTGTTGACTATTTCTTTTGCTGTGCAGAAGATTTTTATCCTGATTAAGTCCCAATAGTTCATTTTTGCTCTTGTTGCCTTTGCCTTTCTAGATGTATCTTGCAAGAAGATACTGTGGCCAAGTTCAAAAAGGCTATTGCCTGTATTCTCCTCTAGGATTTTGATGGATTCCTGTCTCACATTTAGATCTTTCAACTATTTTATCTTTGTGTATGGTGTAAGAGAATGGTCTAGTTTCATTCTTCTGCACGTGGCTGTCCAATTTTCCCAGCACCATTTATTGAAGACACTGTCCTTTTTCCAATGGATAGTCTTTCCTGCTTTGTCGAATATTAGTTGACCATAGAATTGAGGGCCCATTTCTGGGTTCTCTTTTCTGTTCCATTGATCTGTGTGTCTGTTTTTGTGCCGGTACCACACTGTCTTGATGATCACAGCTTTGTAGTACAGCTCGAAATCCGGCATTGTGATGCCCCCAGCTCTGGTTTTCTTTTCCAATATTCCCCTGGCTTGGGATCCCTGGGTGGCTCAGCGGTTTAGCACCTGCCTTTGGCCCAGAGTATGATCCTGGAGTCCCCAGGATCGAGTCCCTAGGATCGAGTCCCACATCAGGCTCCCTGCATGGAGCCTGCTTCTCCCTCTGTCTGTGTCTCTGCCTCTGTCTCTGTCTCTCATGAATAAATAAATAAAATCTTTAAAAAAAAAATATTCCCCTGGCTATTTGGTTGGAGTCTTTTCTGATTACACACAAATCTTGAGATTATTTGTTCAAACTCTGTGAAGAAAGTCTATGGTGTCTTGATAGAGATTGCATTGAATGTGTACATTGCCCTGGGTAGCATAGACATTTTCACAGTATTTATTCTTCCAATCCATAAGCATGGAATGTTTTTGCATCTCTGTGTTTTTCTTAATTTCTTTCAGAAGCGTTCGGTAGGTTTTAGGGTATAGATCTTTACCCCTTTGATTAGGTTTATTCCTAGGTCTCAGTATACCTCTTCATTCTTGGGATAGTCTTTAATCACCTGCTTTTCAAGTCTCTTGAAAAGTTCAGAGAATGATGTGTTCATAGAGTTCGTGTCTATAGTAAGTTGATCTTTTTCTTTCAGACCTAGATTTCAGCTTTGGCAAGTTCCTTCTGTTTTGCTTCCTCTGTCACTGGGGATAGAGTTCTTATAAATCCATCCAGAATTTTTCCCATCTCTAGGCATTTCATGTGGAGCTCCTCATACTGCCTTTTTTAAATGATTTTATTTATTTATTTATTCATGAAAGACACACAGAGAGAGGCAGAGAGATAGGCAGAGAGAGAAGCAGGCTCCCTGTAAAGAGCCTGATGCGGGACTCAATCCCAGACCCCGGGAATACACCCTGAGCCGAAGGCAGACTCTCAGCCTCTGAGCCACCCAGGCATCCCTCCTCATATTGCTTTTTAATGCCAGATTTTCCATTTACCTGGTGTTAACTGTCCTGTCCAGCTCCTTCTAGCTTAACTGCAATATATCTATGATGGGATCAATGGACAGAGGCAGGTCCATGGCCTAAGGACATATGAGAGAGAGTCTATCACAGGAATATCCAGAGCTCCTAAGAAATCAAATGCCACCAGCCTTACTTGAGATGGACTTCCTCAGGAAGGCTTGGCATAAGAAATGCTATTTGTCTCAGTGGCCACAGAAACCAATTTATTAGGGCTGTCTTTCAGGAGCGGGTTAAATTTGAAGTATAAAGGACTGTTCTTTAAAGAGTAAGAATACACTATTACTCGTAAGAGTACACTATTGTGATAAGCACTGAGTAATGTATAGAATTGTTGAATCACTCTATTGTACATCTGAAACTAGTATAACGTATGTTAATTATACTTGGATTAAATAATAAAAAATATAAATAAAAAGTAAAAGAAAAAAAGTGGCTACCAAACAGAAGTCATGGTAAACAGTTTCCAATAAAAACACATGACATGAAGAAAAAGGAAAAAAAAGACTTCTCAAAGCAGACTCCTTAAGTGAAAGACATTTCAAACTGCTCCAAACAATTCACCTCCATCTCCGTGCTAGAACTTCAGCTGAGTCTCTGAAACTCCCTTTTCCCCTCCCACCCCTAGACAAAAGGCAGTACTTAGGAGGAATTTAGACACACAAGTGACTTCATAAACGATATTGAAAGGGAGATTTTTACACACGAGCTAGCAGTGCAGAAAACTGACGTACGGATACATGGTTAGTAAACAAGGAGGTCAGAGTTGTTCTAATTTCACTAAACCACATGCAGCACAAGTGTTAATTTTCTGCCCATCATTTCTCTTAAAGGAGAAAATTAAACTTTACAGTTATAGCCATAAATCAAAGTTTACGCATCTTGTATATTTTACATAAATAATTGTGTGAATGCTGCCCTAAATAGCAATTCCTGAGACTTCCAAAGTAGTCCTATTTGACCATTCAGAATCACAGCACCTTCCCTCCAATAGAGACCAAAGTATTTTAAAGTATAAGCACTTTTACAATCCTGCCTAGCTTCAACAGGAGAAGAGGCAAAGCAGTTCATTCTCATTTCATCCATTGGCCCTTCTGTGAAACCTCGCTGAGGAGAATGAATTTATTGACCAGTCTCCACGGCCACTTCAGAGTTAATATTAGGGGCTTAGCTTTAGAAGGTTCTTAGTATGATGACTGAGCACAAATACACAGGATCAACACAGCAGTAACATTCAACTGAAGAATTTAAAAGATGTTTTTGTATAAATCATGTAATTATTGGCTTGAAAATCCATTGCAATTTTCTAAAGTTCTCTGAGTAGCAGCAAACTACAAAATGCTATAAGCTAAAAAAAGAAAAGAAAAAAAACAAAACAAAACAAAAAAACTTCACTTAGCACCTTTAGATGTTTTCATCTTCTGCTCTTCACACTACAAATTTATGTCAGAAGGCACATTTGACACCAATGAACTTAAATTTAGAGGGGTCAAATGTGAGACTAAAACAAGATATAACCGGTCTGCGCATTGCTTTATCATAAAACAGTTAGCTTTCAACTCTGTTACGTGCTCTGTAGTCTTAAGACCCCCAAAAAAGAATCTGACAGCAAAACTAAAATTATCTTTCCTTTAAGAATTATAATTTTTTCCTAGAACTGTATTAATTCAACAAAAATTAATTCAGCACCAGCAATATGCAAAACACTGTTCTTGACCTTGACAATTCTCCAGAACACAAAGGTAACAGTCTTTACCCTCTTGCAGTTTACTGTCTATTTGCAGGTCTCTCAAATAAAGAAACAGACACAAATTGTAAGCATGCACAAGTAATGTGACTATGAGTCCTCAGGCCCACTGACGGCCACAGTGGACAGTTTCCAGTGTACCGGCAACCTCCAACCTCAAGCTTTCCTCATCTCTGTTCATGAGAGTAAAACTCTCACCTCACCTGCTGCTTTGGAGACCCTTCCCTCTGACAGTGTGTCTTTTTATCTTCAAGTGATTCCAAGTTTACCTCCAAAATTGAGGAATACTGATAAAAGATAGATTTGCCCCACCCTTCCTAGAGAGCCAGGTGAACTAAGAAGGGATCCATGGGGAATACATTGCACAATTGTTTAGTTTCTCTCGAGTTTGGCTTTTATAGCTTTACTATTCTGAGCGTTTTGTGAGTTGCCAGAAAATCAGACAACTCTTTGTATATTAAATTAGAGAATGTACTCTGAGCTAAATGAGCATAATTATTTTTGGTAATGCTTTTGCTTTCATTTCCCTCTCATGCAAGTTGTTAAGATTTGACTAACTTAGCTAAAGTTAGGTTCATTTAATAGCTTTATTTCAGACATCTTAATTTCTTGCCAATTAATTGAAGGTAATTCTCTAGCAGAACAAGTAATGAAAGCTGCAGATAGCTATTCAAGTAAAATAAAATCCTTCATCTTCCCTAGACCCTTTTCAAATGGCCTGCTGTCAGCAGTCCTCTGCAGTGATTCTCACACGTGAGGCAGCATCAGCATCACCTGAGGAGATGATTAAAAACCGCAGATTGCTAGGTCTGATAGCCAGTTTCTGATTGAGCAGGCCTGGGTTGGCATCTGAAAATTTGCATTTCCAATTAAAGTTCTTAGGTGATGCTGATGCTGTAGGCATAAGGATAAAACAAATTAGAAAAAAGAAAAATATTTAATTTTCCCTGGTGCAAAGGAAAAAAAGAGAGCATTCACTTTAGAAAATTTGTCATTACTCCAATAAAACAATATTCAAACAAACAAACAACTCTGGGAAATGAACAAGGGGTAGTAGTGGAAGGGGAGGTGGGTGGGAGGATGGGGTGACTGGGTGATGGGCACTGAGGGGGGCACTTGATGGGATGAGCACTAGGTGTTATACTATTTGTTGGCAAATCGAACTCCAAAAATAAAATAAAATAAATAAGTCACAGGAATTTAAAAAGTACAGCCTAGAGAATAGAGTCAGTACTATTGTAATAACTTTGTATGGGGACAGATGGTGATTACACTTCTCGTGGGGAGAACCTGAGTAACGTACAGAATTGTTGAATCACTAAGTTGTAGCCCCGAAACTAATGTAGCATTGTGTGTCAACTATACTTAAATAAATATTAAAAAATAGAGATTTCCGATACAAATCATGGTCGGTCCATGAAAGGCATTTATACGGCCATTACACATATGAAGGCACTTCTGCAGAGATGATAAAAAAAACAAAAAAGAAAATTTGTCATTGTACATTCTATCTCTGCCTCACGAAATGTGCGGGAAACTTTTTAAAGGATACATAGGCCCTTTGTTCACTTAACAATCCAGGAATTTCTCTTTGAAATGGGACCTGGAACCATCACTTTGAAATGTAATCATCAGGGAAGACAGCACCCCTATTTCCCAGTTTGCTGGGAGAATCGGAGCCTATCTTCAGAAGGGACCTGGCTCCAAATCACAAACCCACCTTCTGTCATAATGTATGAGAAGTTTATTTTTCCTTTGTATGAAACAATTAGTCCTCTTACTTGAGAATCAGTTACTGTTTGTCTTGAGAACATGGATGTGATGGTTTTATTTGTGTGCCTAAAATTTGGATGGGATTTTTTTTTCTGTCTTTGCTATTGTTTTAGCAGCTTACCTGTGATCCACATCACGTTCTGATTTAATATTTATTCAATAATAAAACTGTTTTCTTTCTCTTCTATTTTATGGACAGCTTTCCTAGGTTAACAAGAGCTTTTGTTTGTAATTACATTTCCCTCACATCCATCTGTGCCATGCTTTGAGTGAGCACCACTGCACAATATGAACCTAAACGTACGTCTATAATTTCACCTTGTTAGTTCCACTCTGTTCTCATAGCCTGGTGAAGTCTTTTTGAATCTTTGAATTTTGATTCTATCATCCTCCATATTTTATATCATATACAAAATTGATAAATTTGTTTTATGTTTTCCATACCGTTAGTAAGTTCTGAAAAGAGGCAGCAAACATCCCTGTAATATGCAGTGCTCACAGTATTAGTCATCAGACAATTATATATCATATAGTGTGCTAGGTGCCGAAGGCACAATTATGAACAAAACAGTCCTCTCAAGGAGCTTACAGCTGGGAAGACAAAGAAACAGACCACTGTAATGCAGGACTGCAGTGGGGAGGTAGGAAGAGTGTGATGGTAGTAACACAAAGGGGGGCCCCCTAACCTCAGCCTTGGAGGGTATTGTGGAGTAAATGTTTACGTTCCCTCCAAAATAAAATCCTATCTCTCAGTGTCGTGGTATTAGTAGGTAATTAGACCATGAGGGTAGAGTCCTTGTAAATGAGATGAGAGCCGTTGGAAGAAGAGGCACAAGATCTTGCTTCCTCTCTGTTCTGTGAGGATGCAACACAAAGATAGCCATCTGTAAACCCGGAAGCAGGCCCTCACCAGACCTAAGATCTGCTGGTGCCTTAATCTTGGACTTCCCAGCCTCAAGAGCTGTGAAAAATAAATGTTTCTTTTCTCAGCCACCCATTCTGCAGCATTTGGTATAGCAGCCCCAGCTGACTAGGACAGGGAGCCAAAGATGACTTCCTAAGACAGATGCCAAAGCTGACAAGGGAAGGATGAGTAAGCATGAGGGAAGGAGAAGAGCGTTGGTCTAGGCAAAGGATTTGTATTTCCCAAACCCAGAGGTATGAGAATGTGATACATTTAGGGAACTGAAGATAGCTCAACAAATCTGGGGGTGACTAGGAACACTGTGGGAGAATAGGCAAAGGGCAGATTGCTACACTCAACAGTGTCAAATGCCTGCAAATCCACTTAATTACACCACCATGTCATGTTTCTCCATTATACCAAGGTGCACATCTTATGATTTGGTCAAATGACTTAAAAATCAAGATACATTAAATATCTAGCATTGGCCAAGCAAATCTTATGGCCAAGCCTAAGATTAAAGCCGAGGACAGAGTCAGGTGTGTGCTACAGCCCCCTCTTAACCAGCTTACAGGAGTCTACTGTACATTTTCAGGAATTTGGCAGGCCAGTTGTTAAATATAGCCATTATTTAAGATTAAATTGTTATAATTAAATTATATTAAAACAATGACAATAAATTCTGAAAATGCATGACTTCTTAGTTACTCCATTTCACTACTGTTTATGTTCTTAAGGTTGTTTGTGTTTATTGTGTCTACTGGAAATCTATTATGTTTCAGTTGCCACCAGGAACTTGAAATCAACTGTTCTAAGAATGTTTATACCATGGAAACTGACAAACAGTATGAGTTATTGTTTTGCTGATTGCCACACTTAAGAAAGTGATAGAGAAAATAATAATGCAGGTTAAAACTTAAACTATGTTTTATCTATAACCATTACATCATGAATACCAAAAAAAAAAAAAAAATACAGAAATATTCTCCCAAAATGCAGAAACTTACCCAGTTCCACAACTGACAAGATGTTATCCCACTGACAAACAATTGAAGTTCCAAATTACCTCTACACTATTTCCCGTTCCTTTTACTCATTAACAAAGAACTATCAACCAATGTTCATGTTGGAATTACAATTGTTCATCGATTACAACTATGGGTTGGCTATGGAAAAGAGACCTAAAGTAAAAATCAAAGAAAGCATTCTGCAAGAATCAACTGGCTATAAGGAATTTGCAATACAGAATATTGTATATTGTATCATTATTTGTCAGTTGTGTGTTACACATCCTTTATTTCATTAAGATATATATAATATAATATAATATAATATAATATAATATAATATAAGCGTGTATTTTGCATAGGGGAATATTTTGCCACTAATATGATTAAAGTACCCCAAGCTCAAGCCTTTCTTGGGTATTTCCATTAAGCAATTGCCAGTCAGTAGGACCTAGACCACTGGGAAAGACCAAGTTCTGTCTATTATTTCAGAATGTCTCAGGATTGGCAACATCTTTTGAAGAGCTGTGGTGTTGGGGGAGGCAAAGGGGAGAATACGCAGAGCCTAGAGGTCTGTACATAAAAGTCCTGTCTTCAGGCTTAAAAATTATCTAAGACACTATATGTGGTTACTAATACACTTGGAACTAACTAAAAGCAAATGGATAAGAAGATTATCAAATTTTATTTTTTTTAAATTTTTTATTTATTTATGATAGTCACAGAGAGAGAGAGAGAGAGAGGCAGAGACACAGGCAGAGGGAGAAGCAGGCTCCATGCACCGGGAGCCCAACGTGGGACTCGATTCCGGGTCTCCAGGATTGCGCCCTGGGCCAAAGGCAGGCGCCAAACCACTGCGCCACCCAGGGATCCCAATTATCAAATTTTAAAGAAACTTTTTCATAAAAGACATTTCAACCCTGACCTGTGACCAAACTAGGAAAGAAAAAGGAGAAAGAAAAGAAAAGGAAAGGAAAGAAAAAAAAAAGAAAAGAAGAGAAAAGAAAAGAAAGAAAAGAAAAGAAGAAAAGAAAAGAAAAGAAAGAAAAGAAGAAAAGAAAAGAAAAAAGAATTCCTGAGTCTGAAAACCCACATCAGCAAGAAGAATACTTAAAAAACTGCAAAAACCACAAAGGGCCTCTGCTCCAGGGCTGACTTCAGATGCAGCTATGGAATATGATGTCCAGAAAGCAGAGACAGTGACCTAAAAGGACAATGGACAAGAGAATTTAATCAGAGACTACCAAGTGAACTAAGCTAAGAATTCACTCCTTTACAAGAGGGTGCTCACCTTCTGCTCAGAGATATTTGATAATTGATATGACCAGTGACTGAGGCCAGTTTCTCCTCCTTGCCTTTCCCAAGTGGGAATTTTATTGTGATATCTTGTTTCTGTATCCATGTACATCTTTTAATTTATATGCTTTCACATCATAAGAAGCGATGTATAACCTAAAGGAAGAGACTGCATATGATACAGAGACTGGACTTGGAGCAGGATGCAGGAACTCCGATTTAGAAGCTGCCTCACTTGGGGAAGGAGTGAATTTTTTCTGTGTGTGTATGTTCTTGCTTTGTCTTGAATCATTAGGTCTGGGGGATGTCAACTGCCACACAATGAGAACTGAAGCAGCCCCATGTGGGGAAAAATAGCCCTGAGACATTTGCATAGCCAAAGGAATACTTGCTGTGACCAATATTCATTCTTTCTTCCTTAGCAAGAAAACTGATTGTTTAACTGAGCATATGGCCATCTACAAATAAAGACTTCATTCACCTTATTTCCTTATTCATATGCCCCCATGATTTGTATCATGTGTTTACAAGCAGCTAAGTGCTGACCATTGAGATGGAGGCAGTATTGTAGCTTCCAGGAAAATTCTTAAATGGCTGTTAGCACACTTTTCCTTCCTCCTTTCCTTTGGTCCCAGTGCCTGGATTTCGGTTGTGATAACTGGAACCCTAACCCATATGCCAGACCATGAGGATGAGGATCATAACCTGGAGTCACCAGAGCCCAGCTCTGTGAGGATGAAGGCACAACCTTACCAGCCTTGGACTGCCTGCTTCCAAACTTTTTTTACAGCACGATAGAAATAAACATCTACTGTTACTTAAGCGACTGCTATTTTGCACTTTCCTGTTTCTACAGCCCAAACCAATTCTAACTGACACCAGAAATAGATCGGAGAATGTGGGTGTATTTGGGGTGGGTGAGTGGGGAGGTGAGGCTTGGAAAGGGCAAAGGGGTTGAATTGGCAAGGAGGGAGCAGATTTCAGAAAGAGAAGCTACATTTGGGTAGGGACACTATGCCCCCAAATTCCTTGACTCTCCTATCTCCAAAAGGTGGAGTTTAGTTCTCTTTCCTTTATTTGTGAGCCAAAATTAGTGATTCGCTTCTGATGAGTAGAATGTGTCTGAGTGATGGTGCATGGATTCTAAGATTAGGTTTGAAAGGTATCCTGGCTTTTCACATTGCTATCTCTCTGATCCTTAGCTCTAGGCAGAATCAGATGCCATATAGACAGGAGCCCATGTGGTGAGCAACTGGGTCCTTGGGTGGTCAACATACACTTGCCACCAGGGAGCCATCTTGGCAGCAGATTGCAAGCCCAGTCTAGCCTCGGATACCTACAGCCCCAGCCAACATGTTGACTGCATGGAATACCCTGAGCCAGGAGCAGCTAGCTGAGCTGCTTCTGCATTCAGGACCCATGGAAACTGCAATCATACATTTATTTTTGTTTTAAGCCACAGGGTGCATCAATGAAGGATGTAGATAACTATACATATGTTATCAAGCTGATACATTATGGATGAAGAAAAACATTGCAATGACAGAGTAGGATGGGCAGGTGTTTGCCAGTCTGGGACAGGACATCTGGGCTCTGACTTAATGCTAAACTTTGCATATGACAGAGGAAAAGGGAGTGATGTTTAGTCATGCTGAATTCATGCAAAAATTCTGCTTGGTTGGGGGTCAAGGTGTGAGCCAACTCTCTTCCTTCCTCTCTTCCTTCTGGGAACCTACCTTTGGAAGCATACACAATAGGGCAGGCCCTGCGAGGGAAATAAGGCAGCATCATTGGCTGATTCCTAGGAAAACACTCTATAATGAAGGCTTCCGATAGACTTGGAGGAGACTCCAAGTATGGGACCTCATACCTCCTCTCGTCTGGATTTCACTCAGCAGAGCCCTGAATTGCAATAATTCAAATGTGAAAGGATGGGGCACCTGGATAGCTCAGTAGGTTAAGTGTCTGCCTTCAGCTCAGGTCATGATCTCAGGGTCCTAGGATCCAGCCTCACAAGGAGACTGGGCAGGGAGCCTTCTTCTCCTTCTCGCTCTGCCCTTTCCCCTGATAGTTCTCTTTTAGATAAATAAATAATTTTTTAAAATGCAAAATGAAAGGGTTTTGGCCTAAGGTAGAAGTGGCCAAGGTAGAAAGAGGGGGATAGATTTGAGGTATGTTTTTGAGATAGAAATGGCCGGCCTTACAAATAAATGGGATAGGGGAAGTGTTTCTTCATCTTTCCCCAGTCAGGAATATTGGAGGTTCTACTTTTCCATTTTTCAATATCCCCCTTCATGTTCCTCCCCAAGGGAGGAGAAGGAGATGATGTGATTGGTCAGATATCACCAGTCTTTGGACATCCTTTTTTCTTTGTGGATGGAATTGGGAGACACACTTCCTGTGCCCAGGCACAGCTGGTCCCCTGGTGCTTACTGTCACTCTGCAGTATGGCATTATGCCAACACCCTCCTAAGTCTGTTCTTACTCCCTTCCAGCGTATTGTCCACACTGGCCATATTACACATTTTGTTTAATTTCCCCAAATAGCTCATTTGATTTACCTGAAGAGATTTTTTTTTTTTTTTTTTTACCTGAAGAGATCTTAAAATCTATGGTTAGCCTACAACAATGGGAACAGTAGTAAGAAGCATATCCAGTCAAGTCAAATTCATTGTTCATTTTGATGCAGTAGTGGCATTGACATTTTTATGATATAATATTGTATATGTCTCACATTTTTCTCATTGGACTTCGCTATTTGAAGCCACAAATACCTGTATCAAAAAAAAAAAAAAAAAAAAAGCCATGTAGATTTTCCAGTTGTCTTCAAAATGGGAAAAGAATAGGCTGATAGAGATATTTTCCATTTTTGAAAGGCCTATTAAAAATGAAACCAAAAAATTTTATTATAAGTTATGAAAAATGCATTGACTGACCTTTGAAGTTCCTACAAGCCCAAAAAGAGCAGGATAATTAAAGAAGACAAGCAAAAAGCCCAAGAAAATATATGAAGCTTGACTAATGAGCATGTTTAAAATAAATAATGTAGCTTCATGAGTTATTGATGATTTTATAATTCATGAATGATGAGAAAAACATAAGAAATGATTTGTAAAAGGTCATCAAAAGCAAATAAGAACATAACCAGGCACTGCTTATCTTGTAACTGATTAAAGTTCTAAGAAACAATGAGAAAAGAAAAAAAAAAAAAAGGAGTAATGGAGAATGGTCTTTACTTGGTTGAATAATAATGTTCCCCTAAAATTCATGTTCACCCAGAAACTCAAATGTTATCTTCCATAGCAACAGAAATCCTAATTGGTTGCAATGAAGTCATACTGAATAGGCTTCTAAATCCAATATGACTGGTGTCCTTATAAAAGGAAGACACAGAAACACACAGGGAAGAAAGCCATATGACAACAGAGGCAGAAATTTATTGATGTAGCAGCAAGCCAAAGAATGCCAAGGATTGCTAGCAGCCACCAGAAATTAGGAGAAAAGCATAGGAATATTCTTTCCTAGAACCTCAGTTAGAACAAGCCCTACTGACACCTTGACTTCAGACTTTCCTAACTCAAATATTGAATTCAATGTGTATATTTGCCAGAATGTGTGAGCCACGTATCTTTTAAGTCATAAATAGCCCTATATTTGAACATCAATTCTCTTCAACAAATATTCAATGATCCATTAGAACCTAAGAATGCTAAGGGCTGGATTTAATAAAAAGGAGAAATGTATAAATTATAGGCCTCAAGTAACTTCACTTGTTAGGAAAACAAATAATAAATAACCAAGGAACCTAGTGGAATAAAAGAAGATAAATTATAAAGCACACATTAGGCTGTAGCAAAGGTCCAAATGGAAGATACTAATTATAATGATTACAAAGCATGAAAAAGAAGATGGGCTGAAGTCACTGAGTCTATTTCCTGGAAATTAAGAAACTTAGTGGGACTATAAACAATATTTAAGATTTGGTAAAGCTGAGTTAAAAAAAAAAAACTGGGAGGGGGCAAACATATTTAAACACAACTCTCTTTTGGAGATCCATTTAATAGGCTCCAGACAACTGAGCAATTGCTCAGGCACTGTGCTTTGCTTTTCCTGATCTGCTCTCTATTTATGACGTCTTGTAGAATTGTGACACTCATTGTTAGGTTTTTTTTCCAAATGAATGGTGGAGAAATTAAAAAAACCGGCAGAGCCAGGCAGTAGGTTCGAGGGTGCTTTAATGGGGAGCGCTCCCCAGCGAGGTTCCGTGACTCCGAGAGGTGGCCCAAGTCAGGGAAGTCGAGCCTGGGTTGGGGAGTGTGGTTTTTTTTTTTTTTTTAAAGAAATAGACAAATTTACTAAATAGTTATCATTTTAGCACTTTTAAAAATAAACACATGCAATGTAGAATCTCAAAGGCATTTTTCCTTAGGATGAAGCCAAACATTTAATTTTTAAGAGGACTCCTTGTAAACAAAAATCAAATATAAATAGAGATGATGTGTGGTTATAATGAAAATTGACAAGTACCAAATAGCTGACATTTTTAAAATAGTTCAAACTTGGGATGACCCAGGAAAAAAAAGGAGAGAAGAGATATTCTGGGCAGAGTAAAAGGCGTAAGCCCAAGCAAGGAGGCAAGAACCATGAGGATCTGCAGGGAGTTGAAACAAATGGGCAGGGCTGTTATGTAAAGCTGAAGGCAGGTAGTGGTAGATGAGGGCTAGATCTGCCAGGTTCAACAGGATGAATTTGCCTTGTAAGGTGACAAGGACCCACATAAAGGACATGGCTACATTTATATTTTAGAGGGATCCCTCTCATGGATGAGTGGAGGGCAGGTACTGGAGAGTATGTTAGGGTAGGGACCACAGGTTTAGTGGGAATCATAAACAAGAAATATTTAGCTGTTAAAAAAAAAAATCATTGGGCTTTGGTGATTGGGTATGAGAAGATGAAATCACTGAAGGATAATTTGATGGTTTATACCTTGGGTAATTAATAGACAGTAATATCTAATAAAAGGGCTTAAGTGAGAGCTTTGAAGGGTTTTATTTTGTGTGATAATGATAATAAGCATGAGTGATAATGAGCATGCTATCCTAAGAGAAAGGGAAAGAAAGTGGTAAAATGAATAAAGTGGATGATACAAGTCCAAATCAGATGAGTTCAAAGTAGATACAGTGTATGAGACTCAGGCCCCCCTTCCTCCTGAGAGAGGTAGTATAATCGCATCAACCCAGAGTACTGTGTAAGAACAATGAGTCCCAGCAACAATTTGTTTGAGGAAGGAATCCAGAAATTAGGGAGTCAAACAGGGTGCCCAGAAACCAGATGTAAAAGAAGGGGGTAACATGAAGAAAGATTAGAGTCATAACAGCACCAGTTCAAGGTTGGGAATGTGTCAAGATAACAGCCTTATTGGTTCCGGGTCTGGCAAGGGAACACTGTGTCCCTAGGTGATTGGCTGGGGGAGGGGAATAGTACAGACGATGGGGGGTGGTCCCTGGCTGTAAAGTCCTGGATGGAAAGTTTCAGTTTTCCCATCTAGGCTTCTATTTACTAGAGACGACATGGTGGTCACGGCTGCCTTGGCAGGAAGATCAGCCATTTTGACCCAATTTGAGATGTCTGCCATTTTGGGTGCCCCTGTCTCTCAGCCAGCCCAACACTCATAATGGTCAACTAGTGTGGGGTTGGGATTAATCCTGGTTCTAAAATCAATAACTGAAAAACTGTTAACTGAAGGAACTTGTGACTGTTAATAGCATCAAAGGATGTAGATCAGTAACAAGATATGAAAAGTGAAAGATGGGAAACAATTTTGAAGCACGTTATTTATGAGTATAGGAGTTAATTTTCTGGTTCAAATTAATCTTTACTAAATAATGCTATTCCGTGATTACTCTCATTTAATGTAATAAAACATGGAAATTACATTATTTTAGATTACATGCCATAAGTTAATGTTCAATTACCATTTACTATAAAAGTACATTATTTTAAATTTAAAAATCAACTTTGTTCATATCCTGATACACAACCTATTAAAATTGGTAACCAAATAGGTGAGAAGTTACACTATTGTTAAATCAAATTATAATTAATTCTTGTCCTCAATTGTACAGTCTTGTCATTTTTAAATTTTCATATTTTCATAATGCCATTAAAAATATTCAACTATATACCACCATTGCATGTTAAAGTATGTAGATCAACAGGAAATTATTGTTTTATCTAGGCTCTTGGTAGCTCATTAAATTTGCTTTTAAAAAGCAAATGGACACCCAGTGCTCAGATCCTGATTTCTTAAACCATTCTCCAATAATAGGAAGCAGAGAGAAATGACTGATTCCAGGGATGGAGCAGAGAACATATAAGATGACCCTGGAACATCCTGTAATGCTAGAAAATAAGGAAGTGTTCAAAATGACTAAAAGATAGGCCTGTCAAGAGGACCTGGGAGCCATCTTGAAAACACTCAAAATAGTCAAACCTGGAATAATGTGTAGTATTGAGTTATAAGCCACAGTACAAATTATTCATGAGCCCCATGATTGCCCTAGCTTGCTGCCTGGAGGCAGCAATGACAGAGTAGGGAGGGAGAACACAATCATAACAATCAAAGCCAAGTTCAGAATTGACAGAGACTAACGCAGCTGGTATTGACAAGGCAGAGTAGCAGAGAAGAGCAAGCTCTGGACATCTGCTGAGGGATCCCATCAGGTCTTTCACTGAGTCCTGATCCATGTGTGTGAGTGAGGAAACGATGGAGGTTAGAAAAGAGACTACCAGAAAGAAGCAAACAGAACAACCTCTGAACCTCACAGAGGGCTAGGGATAGTGAATATTCCCACCAGACAGGGTGGAAAGATCAGCACTTGGGGCATCTAGGAAAATCTACAGGGTGACTGTCTCACAGAGGAGTCACATTAGTCCTTTGTTGAACCCATCTAACAAAGTTTCAAATCAAGCCTTGAAAAAATATAACTATTCAGTAAATTAACTCCACCCCAAAATGAAGCCCAAAGCAGTTTAAGAAATACAGAAGTCTAGCATCCAATAAGGTAAAATTTACACAGTCTTGAATGTGATTTTAAAAAGTTACCAGCAAAAGAACCAAATGTTATCAAGAATGTGGAGAAAAAGAAACCCTCATACACTATTAGTCAGAATGCAAACTTGGTGCAGCTACACTGGAAGAGTATGGAGGTTCCTCAAAAAATTAAAAATAGAGGGGCAGCCCTGGTGGCTCAGTGGTTTAGCGCCACCTTCAGCCCAGGGTGTGATCCTGGAGTCCTGGGATCAAGTCCCACATCGGGCTCCCTGCATGGAGCCTGCTTCTCCCTCTGCCTTGTGTCTCTGCCTCCCTCTATCTCTGCATCTCTCATGAATAAAGAAATAAAATCTTAAAAAAAATGGAAAGTTTAAAAAAAAATAGAAATAGAACTACCCTACAAAACAGTAATTGCACTACTGTTGATTTACTCAGAGAATACAAAACCACTAATATGAAAGGATATAATCACCCCTATGATTATTGCAGCACTTTTTACAATAACCGAGCTATAGAAGCAACCCAAATACTCGTTAACTGATGAATGGATAAAGAAGATTGGGGGCGGGGTGTATATATAATGGAATATTATTTAGCCATAAAAAAGAATGAAATCTTGCCACATGCAACAACATGGATGAGCTAGAGTATAATGTTAAGCAAAATAAGTCAGAGTAAAACAATACCATATGATTTCACTCATATGTGGAATTTAAGAAATAAAGCAAACAAAGAGGAAAAAAGAGAGAGGAAAGACAGAGAGAGAGAAAGAGGCAAACCAAGAAAAAGACTCTTGACTATAAAGAATAAACTGATGGCTACCAGAGGGGAGTAGGTGGGGGATGGATGAAATAAGTGATAGGGATTAAGAGTACACTTATCATGATGAGCACTGAGTAATGTATAGAATTGTTGAAACATCATATTGTACACCTGAAACTAATATAACACTGTATGTTAACTATGCTGGAATTAAAATAAGTACTTAATAAATTTTTTAAATTATCAATCATACAAAGAATCAAGAAAATATGATTCATAACAAAGAGAAAAATACTTTCTTAGAGACAAAGAAGTGACACAGCTGATGGAATTAGTAGATTAGGGTGTTTAAAACAACTGTTATAAATTTACATTCCAAAAGGTGGAGGAAAGCTTAAGCATGTAAGAAAACAGAAGGGAAGTATAAAAGACCCAAATCAAATTTCTAGAGGTGAAAATAATAATATCTGAGATGAAAAATTGCCCTGGATGTGGTTACCAACAAATTAAATACTACAGAAAAAAGATTAGTGAACTTGAGAATACAGTAAGTAGAAACTACACAAAATGAAATCGAATGGATAAAAGACTGAAAAAGGGGATCCCTGGGTGGCACAGTGGTTTAGCGCCTGCCTTTGGCCCAGGGCGCGATCCTGGAGACCCGGGATCGAATCCCACGTCGGGCTCCCGGTGCATGTAGCCTGCTTCTCCCTCTGCCTGTGTCTCTGCCTCTCTCTCTCTCTGTGACTATCATAAATAAATAAAAATTAAAAAAAAAAAAGACTGAAAAAGTAAGTGGACACAAAATGAAATCGAATGGATAAAAGACTGAAAAAGTAAGTGGATCCGTGAAACACCAAGCAGATTAACATATATGTAAGATTGGAGTCTTAGGATGAGAGAAGAGAGATGGAGGAAAAAGAACTTGTCTCTGGCATATATAAACTAAACAACAAGACAACTCAATTAAAAAAAAATGAGGAATAGATTCGAATAGATGGTTTACCAAGGAAAAAAAGATACACAGATAGCCCAAAAGTGCATGAAAAGATGCTCTAAATCATTAATCATTAGGAAATTGCATATTAAAACCACAAAGGGATACCACTACACCTACTGGAATGGCTAAAATGAAAAACACCAAGTATTGACAAGGATACAAAGCATGAGCACTCTTATACAATGCTGATGGAAATTTTAAATGGTACAACCACTTTAGAAAACAATTTGGTGGTTTCTTAAAAGGTAAACATACATCCACCATGCAACATAGCCAATCCACTCCTAGGTGACTATACAAGAGGAGTGAAGCCGTATGTCCACACAGAGTCTTATATACAAATATTCATAGAAGCTGTATTTGCAATAAAGTTTTTGATAGTGATAGAAATGTGCATGATCTTTTATGTAGTGATGGTTTCATATAATATATATGTCAATTAATCAAATTATACATTTAATTCTATGTAGCATATTGTATGTCAATTATATTTCAAAAACTATAATAAAACAATTATTAGGAAATAAGCAGAAATTTAAAAAGCATATAAAAATAGTTCATTTATAATTTCTGAGAAAAAAAATCAAGCATGTTAATCAGAATTATAAGATGGCCCTCAAGGTTTTTGCCCCCTGGTGCACATGCCCTGTATAAATCTCACCCTTTGAGTGTGGATAAGATCTGTGAATATGGGGATCCCTGGGTGGCGCAGCGGTTTAGCGCCTGCCTTTGGCTCAGGGCGTGATCCTGGAGACCCGGGATCGAATCCCATGTCGGGCTCCCGGTGCATGGAGCCTGCTTCTCCCTCTGCCTGTGTCTCTGCCTCTCTCTCTCTCTCTCTGTGTGACAATCATAAATAAATAAATAAAAAAATTAAAAAAAGAAAATCAAACCATTTAAAAAAAAAAAAAGATCTGTGAATATGTTGGGATATCACTCTTATGATTAAATTACAATCTATGCCAATAATGAAGGAATTTTGCATATTCAATTAGGTCTCAAATCAGTTAACTTGGAGTTAATCAAAGGGATTATCCTTGGTGGGCCTGACCTAATCAGGCGATCCATTTAAAAGAGGATCCATGTTAAATAGATCAGAAACAGCAGAGATGCTCTCCTATTGGTCTTGAAAGAGTAAATCATTGTGAACAGCAGGCAGCATGTAGTTGCCAAAGGCCTCAGTCCTCAGTCATAAGACCTTTCTTCCTACAACCACTGAGCTTGGAATAGAGCCTGGAGATTTAGGTGAGATCAGAGTCCTGGCTGATGCCTTCATTGTACCCTTGTGAAATAGTGAGCAGAGAACCCAGTTAGGCTGTGCCCAGACCTTTAGCCCTCTGAAACTGAGATAATAAATGTATGTTGACTTAAGGTGCTAAGGTTGTGGTAATTTATTACACAGCAATAGAAAACTAATATACATGAAAACTGCAGCAATGCAAATGATGACATAAATGATGACTTGGAAATGAACAAGTTACTGAATTGGAAGATAGTACTTAGTAATTCACCCAGAATATTGCTCAGAGCAATAGAGTTAAACAAAATAAGAACAAAACTTGAAAAAGCATTTGTGAAATGTAAAGACTGAACAGCTAGTGTGTGTGTGTGTGTGTGTGTGTGTGTGTGTGTGTGTGTATCTGAGAGAAGTTGTATAAAAGCAGAATGTAAAGATTGATGGAGAAGCAATATTTAGGAGATTCTGGATACAATTTTCCTTTATTAAATAAAGATGAGTCCTCCTGCCAAATGTACACTCCAGAGGCAAGAAAAATTGAGTCCAGGGATGCCTGGGTGGCTCAGTGGTTGAGCATCTGCCTTTGGCTCAGGTCATGATCCTGGGGTCCTGGGATTGAGTCTCACATTGGGCTCCCTGTGAGAAGCTTGTTGCTCCCTCTGCCTGTGTCTCTGCCTCTCTGTGTCTCTCAAGACTAGATGAATGGAATCTTTGAAAAAAAAAATTGAGTCTATACTATGATATCTAGAATTAAACTTAAAATCAAAGAGATAAAAGACAAATTATCTGCAAAGAAATAACTAGTTGATTAACAGTAAACATATCAGCCACAACAGGTGCCAGGAGACACTTTAATTATGTCCACAAAGTGTTGAAGGAAATAACTTGGAATTATATACCCTGCTAAACTGTTATTCCAAAGGAAAAACAAAGTAAAGACATTTCCAAGGGTATAAAGATTAAGAAGGATTGCTATTCACAGACTCTCACTAAAAGAACTATTAAGAACGTGTGTGTGTGTGTCTGCGTGTGTGTATAAAATGAATTAAAGGGAAAGTTCATCCATCACTAAACAATGGTAAGAACAAAAATTGATAAGTTAATTTGCTAAATTTAATTTACTACTGAATGTTTAAAAAGATAATTTTTTGTATGTTTTTAAAAAGGCAAATCCAAAACTTTATAAAAAATAACTGATGGGGGGATCCCTGGGTGGCGCAGTGGTTTAGCGCCTGCTTTTGGCCCAGGGCGTGATCCTAGAGACCCGAGATCAAATCCCACGTCGGGCTCCCGGTGCATGGAGCCTGCTTCTCCCTCTGCCTATGTCTCTGCCTCTCTCTCTCTCTCTCTCTCTGTGTGACTATCATAAATAAAAAAAATAATAATAATAATAATAACTGATGGGAGAAGTTTTGAATAGGTAGTTAAAATGAATTAATGTCCTCACTATATTCAAGAACACAATAGAGATTCCAAATAACTTTAGACTTCATTGGAAACTTCTATATTTAAGCCTAGGGTATGTTAAATGGTTAGTGATAATCACTAAAAAATATGAATAGAAGCTACAATTTCTTAAACAGTAGGGAAGAAATGAACAGGGGTTGGTGATGAGGACTAGAGAACACATATGTATTGAACAGAAAATGAACAGGAGAAAAAAGATGAAATGAAAAATCTTAAGGGAAGACTCAAGATCATAGTAGAAATAATATGAATGCATTAGAAATAAAAAGTGCTAATTAAATCCACCAGTTAAAAGATAAATATTATCAAACTGGATTTATTCTTTAAATTTAGTTATATGGTGATAAAACTCACACCTAAACACATTACTCAGAAGGTTAAGGGATGAAGATAGGTATTTTAGGTACATAGCAACTAAAAGAAAGTTAATTAGGAAATGCTAATTTCTTAAAAATAATTTAAGCAAAAACACATTAAGAAAATAGAGACATTATATAACAATTACCAAGAAATCTACCAAAAAGATACAACTTTAAACTTGAATAATCATAAATTTAATGCACCTAACAAAATAATGTAAAAATACACAGTAAAAGCAACAAAGTACAATAAGATATTAGAACAAAAAATAGTGGTATTTTTATATGCATAATTATTAAAACTAATATATAGGGTTATAAAAATTTTAGCATTTATATAGAAAATGTGAAAAACAAAATATAAAATCATTATCTAAAACATGCATTTTGAAACTCTCATGCAACAAATAGAGACTATGTGTTTTTTGAGCTTCAAATTTACTAGGTCATAAGCAAATCTCAGTAAACCACAAAGTAAATTACAAAGAACTAAAATTGTACAGCCACATTTTTTTGAAACCACAATGTAATTAAATTTGAAATTTACTATAAAAAAATTTTTTTTTAATTTGAACTTTTAATAACTCATGGAGGGAATTACAATGTACGTGTATAATATTTAGGACTGAAAATATAAACAATATCAATGCTTGTTTAATTTTTAATTTACAAAATAAAAACATTAAAGATAAAAATAAATGAGTTCTGTATTACTGAAGAGCCTAGAAAAAGATAGATAATAAATACACAGGCATAGAATTAAGGTAAAAAAAATAAGAACAGAGATTAATGAGGGAGGTTTGCCGCATCACGGAAGATGGCGGCCACGGCAGTGAACCGGGCGCCGGGCGCCTCGGGCTCGGGCCCTGCGGCGGCCTCGGGCGCAGTCCTGCAGGTCGCGGCCGGCATGTACGAGCAACTTAAGGGCGAGTGGAACCGTAAAAGCCCCAATCTTAGCAAGTGCGGTGAAGAGCTGGGCCGTCTCAAGCTGGTTCTGCTGGAACTCAACTTCTTGCCAACCACAGGGACCAAACTGACCAAACAGCAGCTCATTCTGGCCCGTGACATTCTGGAGATTGGGGCCCAGTGGAGCATCCTGCGCAAGGACATCCCCTCCTTCGAGCGCTACATGGCCCAGCTCAAATGCTACTACTTTGATTACAAGGAGCAACTCCCCGAGTCAGCCTACATGCACCAGCTCTTGGGCCTCAACCTCCTCTTCCTGCTATCCCAGAACCGGGTAGCTGAGTTCCACACAGAGTTGGAGCGGCTGCCTGCCAAGGACATCCAGACCAATGTATACATCAAGCATCCTGTGTCCCTGGAGCAATACCTGATGGAGGGCAGCTATAACAAGGTGTTCCTGGCCAAAGGCAACATCCCTGCTGAGAGCTATACCTTCTTCATTGACATCTTGCTTGACACGATCAGGGATGAGATTGCTGGGTGCATCGAGAAGGCCTATGAGAAAATCCTTTTCACTGAGGCCACCCGGATCCTCTTCTTCAACACACCCAAAAAGATGACGGACTACGCCAAGAAGCGAGGGTGGGTTCTGGGCCTCAACAACTACTACAGCTTTGCCAGCCAGCAGCAGAAGCCAGAAGACACCACCATCCCCTCCACGGAACTGGCCAAACAGGTCAGCGAGTATGCCCGGCAGCTGGAGATGATCGTCTGAGTCCACCAGGCCCTGGGGTGGGGCAGGGCTTGCAGTATTTAAAGCAGTGGCAGTGCAGGGCTTCCTCCAATAAAGGTGGATTGACATTCAAAAAAAAAAAAAAAAAAAAAAGAACAGAGATTAATGAAATCGAAAACCAAGAAAAATAGAATATCATTAAAAAAAAGCAAATAGGTTCTTAAAAAAAAAAGACAAGGTATAACCAAGACTGTCAGAAAAAGACAAGAAAAAACAAATACATACAAAAATGTAAAAGATCTATAGCTTCAAATTAGAGTTTTAAAAATAAATCTATGAGAAGGGTATAAATTACTCAATGACAAAAATTTAAAGACTTACAGGAATTCATTATTTTAAATAAAAATACAATTTAATGAATCCAGGAAGAAATAGGAAACTTGAATAGATCTAGAACCATTATAAAAAACTGAAACAGCAGCAAAACCAACCCATAAAAAGACAAGTACATAAACACAAAGAGACCCAGATAGTTTCATAGTTGAATTTTCTCAAACCTTTAAAAATATATAGTCAATCTGACATATGATTTAAAGATATGAGCAAAGATATGAGAAAAAGAGATGAAGCTACCCAACATATTTATTGGAATTAAATAACTGGTAACAAAACAGTACTAACACAAGAAAATAACATGAGTGACTGCACTCCCTGAAGTGCTGTGAGGAAGGGTAGGATGTAATCAGATTTGTTTGTGAAAGATAATTTTAGTATAAACCTTTAAGAAGACAGAAAATTTTGGAAACAGTAGAGAGTGCATTATGCAGGATAGAAAGAAACTAAAACCAGAGAGATCATGTAAAACAAAAACAACAATTTTTAATAGTGCAAAGGACAAAAGATAATAAGCCAGGGCAAAGATGTATGATAGGCTTATTGGAATGAAAATCCTGTGCTTTTAGCAAAAGTAAGTAAGATATATTCTGGGTAATACTTTTTGTTTTAATCTATTTCTGAATGCCAACCAACAACAACAAAGGGTTTTCAGCTACAAATAATAATAATAATACTTCCAAGATTATTATGCATAAAACTTAATTTTGAGTATCTCCTTATTGATTTTGCTTCCCATATGAAATTTGACATTTGATCTAAGAAAATCCCTGTAGTCAAAAGAATTTTTAAGAACTATGGCAAGTGTTGAAAGTCCATTTCTATTATTCAGCAATGAAAGGATTTTTGGTACCTGAATCATTGTCTCTCTTTAATTTCCAAACTGACAAAAATATTTAGATCAGTTTATTTAATTGTCAGGCATTTCCCCCCAAATATTTAGGACTGCAGGAGTAACAGACTCCTTCCTAATATTGGAAGAGCAGATTTAATCTCTTTCAAAGATATGTATCATTTAGCTTTTCAGGACTTTCTTTTAAGAGGAATTGGTATGTGTTTTGAAAATAATTTAAGGGCAGCCCCGGTGGCGTAGCAGTTTAGTGCCGCCTGCAGTCCGGGGTGTGATCCTGGAGACCTGGGATCGGGTCCCACGTCAGGCTCCCTGCGTGGAGCCTGCTTCTCCCTCTGCCTGTGTCTCTCTCTCTCTCTCTCTCTCTCTCACTGAATAAATAAATGAATCTTAAAAAAAAAGAAAAGAAAAGAAAGAGAGAAAAGAAAATAATTTAATTACCAATGGAGTCATTTGTATAAAATTTCATGTTAAGAGAAATACAATGTTGGAGATATGAAGGAAAGAACACTAGGATAAAAATGAGAAAGTTGTATCTCTAGATCTGTCAGTAACTACATAAGAAATAGAAAGTTCTCTAGGTTTGGGATTTCCTCTTTTTTGAACAAGATTGTGGAACGGCTTATTGCTAAAGTTCCTTCCAAAAATAATATAATTTAGCTTTGATGTTAAGTATAATTTATGACATTTGCTTTAGGGGGCTTGGTCCTAGGACTGCGGGACCATGACCTGAGCCAAAGACAGATGTTTAACCAACTGAACCACCCAAGTGCCCCTAATTCTCGGATTCTGACACATTTTCTATTTCCATTTATGTCTTAATCAGAAATCAGTCTCAACTTCTATCTCCCCAAACTCCTAAAGCTGAATCGTGTGAAGGGCTCCCCCTAGAGCCTGGGTGGCCCTGCTCTGACCCTTGGCTGAAAGAGGTCTTAGATCAAAAGCCCCTCAATAGCCAGGCGGCCATCTGATTCCCTATTCCTTTGAATTGGTGCTTAACACCAAACCCTATTGTTCAGTTTACTTGATTACTGTGCCTATTTCCCAAATCAATCTTTCACCTTAGATTCTGTTCCTGCTCAGAGACAACCATGTTTGGTTAGGTTATGTGGATACTTTGCATATTCTTCCCTGATGATGGTGAGGAGGGGTGAAGAGAGGATGACTTCAATCCACTTTATGTTATGGGTAAAGCTTCTGATCAATAGTTAGACTATTTCTAGTTAATTTTTTTGGTAAGTCAAAAGTTCTGTGTGGATTTTTGACTGGGTAGGAGTCAGCACTCCAACCCCTGCACTGTTCATGGGTCATCTGTAATTACAAACAATATGGTATAATAAAGGCAAATATTAACAGTGATAACATCCAAGAATTTAAAAAATTGTTACTATTATACTGGTGTTAGACCATAGAGAGGTAAGTTCAGAATAAAATATCCTTGAAGGTACAAATCATAGGATTTTTTGGGGGAAGGGGTTGTTTGTTTTTAAAGATTCATTTATTTATTTGAAAGAGAGAGAGAGAGGAGAGTGAGGAGGGAGGAAAGAGGGAAAGGGAGACTCAAGCAGACTCCCCAATGAGCACAGAGCTCCACACATACGGGGCTCCATCTCACAACCCTAAGATCATGACCTGAGCAGAAATCAAGAGTCAGATGCCCAAACAACCTAGCTATCCAGTCACCCCTCAAATCAGTTTTGTTTTTAATCTCAGTTTTGTTTAAAGATTTTATTTATTTATTCATGAGAGACACACAGAGAGAGGCAGAGACATAGGCAGAGGGAGAAGCAGGCTCCCTCAGGGGGAGCCCAGGAGGGACTTGATCCCAGGAACCCGGGGATCCCACCTGAGCCAAAGGCAAACATTCAATCACTGAGCCACCCAGGTGCCCTCAAATCAGTTTTCAATGCTGAAACTCATGCACAAAATGAAGTTATAGCAGGAGCAGACCATGCTCTGGACTTAGCAAAGTAGCCATCTCTGCTTTTTCACGCACTTATCCTTTTGCCTTGTTAACTAGTAATTTTTGGCTGAAAGAGTAATTACATGTTGTGTATTTTCTCCTTTCCAGACTGACTTCTTGAAAGCAGGGATCAAGTTTAACACAACTTTGTATCTACTCCCTCAAATCCTGGACCCCAGTACTTACAACTTGGAGCCTTGTTTCTTTGTTTAACGACTGAGAGTTTCATTGAGCAAGGGGGAATGGCCTAAAGGACGACAGTAGAACAATGTAAGTATATATGTGTCTTAGAGATGAATACCTGCCATTTCCATTTTTATATTAATTCTTACCAATATCTTCCTAGCTTACATGGCAGGTGTTTCTCATATTTGAGCATGGCACAAATCCCTTTCTAAAATTAAAACCAGGGATCCCTGGGTGGCGCAGTGGTTTAGCGCCTGCCTTTGGCCCAGGGCGCGATCCTGGAGACCCTGGATCGAATCCCACGTCTGGCTCCCGGTGCATGGAGCCTGCTTCTCCCTCTGCCTGTGTCTCTGCCTCTCTCTCTCTCTCTCTCTCTCTCTCTCTGTGTGTGTGTGACTATCGTAAATAAATAAATAAAAAATTTTTTTAAATAAAAATAAATTAAAAATATTAAAATTAAAACCAGGGACACCTGGGTGGCTCAGCAGTTGGGCGCCTGCCTTTGGCCCAGGGCGTGATCCTGGAGTCCCAGGATCGAGTCCCACGTCGGGCTCCCTGCATGGAGCTTGCTTCTCCCTCTGCCTCTCTCTCTCATTCTGTCTCTCATGAATAAATAAATAACAATATTTAAAAATAATAATAATAAATTAAATTAAATTAAAACCAAGAGTTATCACCTATCCCTGATGATGGTGTCAATTCTTTTTGTTAGAATGTTACTTAAGCATATAAAAATTAAGCCAACTAGAAATCCTTATGATCATAGTTCTTATACCACTATTAAAAATTACAAATTAAATACAAACTAAATTTCAAAACCAACAAAATTCAAATGAACATGAATTCAAACTAAATTATGATGGGCTTTACTGAAAATAAATGACTCCTTCACAACATGAATGTGGTACTAATTATAAATGGCATTATATTCCCCCGTGGGAAGCTTATAGCCCTGGGCAGGCTCATGCCTGTGGGCTACTTTCTAGGGCAATCGCATGATTCTGCCTCTATCAACCGAGTTGTATGCCCACTAAGAGTTGTTATGTTCCCCCATCCCTACCCTGGACATGTTTATGCTAGTTGTACTTCTTAATTTAAATATGCAATTTAATCAAATATTTTACAAACTGATAAATATTCATATCAAGAGAAAGGCTGCTTCCCTAAAAAGTTCTTTAGATATTTTAAAAATTGAATGGCTAAATTGTTATAGTATGTATAGATGAGTCAAATAAAAAATATTGGCCAAGAAAACCTAGGCAATAATTGTTGTTTCACGGTATTTTTAAATTCTTTATTTTAAAGAAACAGTGGTATTATGGGTATAAATCATTTAAGATATTGATTATAACAGTCTAGTCATTGCATCCACAAGAAAGGTTTTGACCCTGTATCAAAATGCAGGTTAATAAATGTATGTGTAAGTGATCTACATTGAGATGTTTAGGGTACACATTACTTTATCAATGTTTTTGACTAAGTGATCAATCTTTTTTTTAAAGATTTTTTTAAAATTTACTTATTCATAGAGACACAGAGAGAGAGAGAGAGAGGCAGAGACACAGGTAGAGGGAGAAGCAGGCTCCATGCAGGGAGCCCAATGTGGGACTTGATCCAGAGTCTCCAGGATCACACCCTAGGCTGCAGGCGGCGCTAAACCACTGTGCCACCGGGGCTGCCAGTGATCAGTCTTTTATTTGCCAATGCCATCTACAAGAATACAATTCTTACATATTAAATCTAACTTCATCCTGTTTTATTATTCCATGACAATACAAGTAGTAGTATTCCTGTGCATTCCTGTGCATTTCTACACACAAATCTAAAATGTGGGAACTACATGTGACTGGCAGTTATTTCTTGCTTTAGGGTGGCCTTCCAAAAAGTATTGGATATTATGTTTTATTATTATAAATTTCCTGTAGAAAACAAGCAAAGCACCAGCAAATGAGAAATGAAAAAGTATTATAGAAGATAAAGCTAGTCTCCAGGAATGACTGAAAAGGTCATTTCCCCATGTTTGAGTGACTTTCACAAAGTTTTAGAGTGACAGATTAAGCAATAGACTGTAAGGGGATGATTTTGATCTTTTTTTTGAAGATTTTATTTATTTATTCATGAGAGACACAGAGAGAGAGAGAGAGAGGCAGAGACACAGGCAGAGGGAGAAGCAGGCTCCATGCAGGGAGCCTGATGTGGGACTCGATCTCGGGTCTCCAGAATCATGCCCTGGGCTGAAGGCAGCACTAAACTGCTGAGCCACCTGGGCTGCCTTGATTTTGATCTTTAAAGAAAGGATTCCAATTCTTTCTGGTTTATTAACTTTCATCTTGAAAAACTGGTGCTATTCCATACCTCCTACAACTACTAATGTAAGTGTGAAAAAAAAATTGGAGGACACAACTGGTAGGAGAATAAATGACATCAACTTCCTGAAATGTAATGTGGCAATAAGAAAGCTTTCTAATTTTCCATAGATTTCAACCCAAAAAGTCTACATCTTAAGATCCATCCCAAGAATATATACTTTGTGCAGAGATATGCATAAGTATCTGGTTCTGGTCAGAATGGTGACCTTATGCACATAAAAAAATTAACATACAGAGCGCTTGGGTGGCTCAATTGGTTAACCATCCAACTCTTGACTTCAGTTAAGATCTTGATCTCAGGGCCCTGAATTCAAGCCACACACTGGGCTCCACAGTAGGTATGGAGCCTACTTAAAAAAAAATTTAATTAACATACAAAAAGAGTAAAAGTTAAGGCTTGAATAAATTATGGTAATATCCAAATAATGGACTACTATGCAGAAATAA
Source organism: Canis aureus (assembly GCF_053574225.1). Classification (NCBI taxonomy): domain Eukaryota; kingdom Metazoa; phylum Chordata; class Mammalia; order Carnivora; family Canidae; genus Canis; species Canis aureus. The sequence goes on along the minus strand of NC_135616.1, from coordinate 9,299,352 downwards.
AAATCTACTGCACAAGACTAATGTTGTTACTGTAAAATGTTTGTTACAAGCTGTTTAGTGAAAGCAGCATGATAAGAACAGGATATATAAAATGATCCTATGTGTATTTAAATAGATTTATTTACATAGAAAAAAGTCCAGAAAATGGACTTAACAAAAAATGTTAAGAGAAATTTACACAGTTCTGGGATTATCTAGGGACTACTGCAATGGACAAAATAAACTGGATTCTAGTTATTCTGGAGTACATATTCCAGTGGGGAAAGAAAGAATAGTAATTTTACAAAACAGTAAATTTACAAAAGCAATATATGTCATACAGTGATAAGTACAGCAGGTAGTGAATGCCCAGGTGGAAGTAGGCAAGGTTGATGTCTATATAAAGTGGTCCAGAAGCATTCACTGATCAGGTGACATTTGAACAGTGCCCTAAAGGACCCCAGGAATGTGATGGAAGAGATGTTAAATTTTCTACTTAAAAAAAAAAAATCTTTCTGGCTATTATATTTAACACAGAATGTAGTGGAGTAGGGCAAGGGCAGAAACAAGGAGCCCAGAAGGCCATTTCAATATCTGGGCAAGAGACAATGAGAATTTAGAAGTAGGCCAACTTTGAAGGCTGGGCCGACAAGGGGTGCTGGTGGCTTGTATGTGGGTGGATGTTAGCTGCAAAAGAGTATAGGTTTTATACCCTTAATGGGGAGGTCAGAGTTGCCATTTAGTGAGATCGGAAAGATGTGGGGAATGGATATGAGGGTCAGGTCAGGAGTATGGTTTTAGATATGTTATATTCAAGATTCCTACTAGAAATCACAATGGAGATCTTTTATGATGTAGTAGCTTTCCAAGTGCTTTTCCTAATCCCTCCCTCACCCTAAATTTGAATTAGTTACCTTGTCTTGTGTGGCACTACTGCCCCCATACCCCCAGCTCCCCATTTACATCCCTTGCATGAGCTGCACTTATTTATGAATCTTTTCTCCCCCCACTAGATCACGAGGATTCTCACTGCATCTCTAGTACCTGTTAGAGGACTTGGATTGTAATAAAGCACAAGTGTCTGCAGAATAGGATTAAAAAAAAATAGAGAACTAAAGCCAGTGAACATCATAGACCCATAAGTTATTGTTACCAATAAAATAAATATCTTTCTATATTTTGTTTGGAAAACTCCTACTAAAATGTTTTTACCTGGGAATGATAAAGATTAGTAGTACTTTTATAATAATATATTTAAGTCTCATGACAGTCAATCCAGTAACATAGCTGCATGCTGATTTCTTTCCAAATTTTACAAATTAAAGATCTATAACCAGAGTGTAGAATTTGAATGTTCTCATGTTAATCTAGTTCAAAGGAAAGACATTAGAACTTCAGACTTATTGACTGAATCCACAGGCTAATAGGCATGCCTCCATACATTTCTCCCAAGTTCTTTTTTTTTTTTTTAAGATTTTATTCATTTATTCATGAGAGAGAGAGGGAGAAGCAGGCTCCTCACAGGGAGCCCGATGTGGGGACTCAATCCCCAACCCAGGATCATGACCTGAGCCAAAGGCAGATGCTCAACCGCTGAGCCACACAGGAGCCCCCATTTCTGCCAGATTCTAGTTTAAGGTATTCTAATAACTCCCTTAAGAAATTTCATACTAAGGGGCACTTGGGTGGCTCAGTAGTTGAACATCTGCCTTTGGCTCAGGTCGTGATCCCAGGGTCCCAGGATTGAGTCCCACATCAGGGTCCCCACAGGGAGCCTGCTTCTCCCTCTGCCTATGTCTGTGTGCCTCTCTGTGTGTCTCATGAACAAATAAATATATTTTTAAAAAATCATACTGAAATAATTACTAAAACTTCTGACAGATGAACATGAGTATTTGTTTACTTAATTTACCATCCCTAACTGTCACTAAATGACAGTGAAATGGTTTTTTAAAAACATTCTCCAGATGGGGTAAAATAGGAAGTCTCTGGATTGTGGGACACCAGAGCCAACTGAAGGTGGGAGTTTAGAAAACAAGAGGACTAGAGGGAGAACACATATATTGAATGATGGCATTCTTCAGCCTTCTTCTCCTATAGATTCCTAGAATACTACCAGCTAGAAAATTCCCCCAAAGAGGAGATGTGAGAATAAGTCTTGCCATATCTGACCATCTCAAAAGGTGTTGACATCAGATGATAACCAACAAGCATGCCAGTCAGATCACCAAAGAATGAAGTCTCCCCCATGGGCTCAGGGATTCCCATCAGCTTTTATAACCTAGTTTTAGAAATGAGATAACAAAGCAATACCACCAGTCAGTCATCTGAGGAAAGTCTTTAACATGAAGAGAGAAACCAAGTCAAACAAACAAACAAACAAATGGGAAAAACAGCTTGGAGTAACAAATGATTGGTATTGGGAGAAGAACATTCAAGAACAAACTATCAATATCTTCAGAAATATAAGAGAAGATTTTGCAACCATAAAACAAGAATAGGATGCTATGAAAATGGAGCCCATGTGAGGCATTCAAAAACAAAACAAAGTGTATGGAAATTAAAATTATGATAGTGCAATGGCCAAAGTTGAAACAATTTGAGTAACAAAATAATGTTAGCATTGGCATATAGCCCACAGAATAAACTAAACATTCATGAGCTCTGATATAAATAATTGAGCAAATAATTGGGGGAGAAGGCACATTTTTTCCTTATAAAAGAATTTCAATGAACACATCTCTAGAAAGTATTAAAAAAAAAACAGAAAAATCACTACTAGAACATCATAATAATAACTATTATAGGCAATTTCCATCAAAGTCAGATGCTAAAATTAGTGACCAAATGTTTGAGGAAAAACTGGATGTTTACATATCCTCAAAGTACAAAGATATTAATCAGAAAGAGAAAAATAGTAATTTCATTGTTAAGAAATCCTGCAGAAACTAGATTACTCGAGTGGATAAGTTACACATCACCAGCAGTAAGAGAGGGCAACATCAGGAACCCCCTGATATGATTCACAGAGAAAGGCACATTACTTCAGTGGTATTCTTGCCACAAGATGCACAGCCTCAGACAAACTCAAATTGAGATATTCAACAAAAATAACACACCAATACTGTCCAAAAGTGGCAAGGTCATGGGGCATCTGCATGGCTCAGTCGGTTAAGCATCTGCCTTCAGCTCAGGTCATGATCTCAGGGTCCTAGGCACAAGCTCCACAACAGGCTCCCTGCTCAACAGGAGTCTGCTTCTCCCTTTTCCTCCTGCTCATGCTCTCTCTCACTATTTCTCCCCCTACCTCTCTCAAATAAAATCTTTTTGAAAAGTGGCAAGGTCGGGACGCCTGGGTAGCTCAGTGGTTGAGCATCTGCCTTTGGCTCAGGGCGTGATCCTAGGATCTGGGATCAAGTCCCACATCAGGCTCCCTGCATGGAGCCTGCTTCTCCCTCTGCCTGTATCTCTACTTCTCTCTGTGTGTATCTCTCATGAATAAATAAATAAAATCTTTTTTTTAAAAAAAGAAAGAAACAAAAGTGGCAAGGTCATAAAAAACAAGGAAAGAATGAGAAACCATCACAGATTAGAGGAGTTTAAAAAGATAGAACAAATAATTGCAATGTGATACCCTAGATTTGATCCAATAACAGGAAAAAAAAACATTACTAGAAAAACAAAACAAAAACTGGTGAAATCCAATATTAAAGTCTGTAAGTTTGATTAATGGAACTGTTCTAATATTAAATTCTTAGTTCTGGTAATCATATTGTGGTTACGTAAGAGGTTAACATTAGGGGAAATTTACTGGGGTGTATGGAAACTCTCTTTTTGAAACATTTCTGTAAATCTAAAAGCATTAAAATAAAAAGCTGTGGAGGCCGAGAAAAATTAAGGCCATTCCACCTCAAGTTTAGCATTAGCACAAGTACAGCCATCTTAGGCCCCTGGGAATAAGAGCTAAGCTTTACAGGAAAAACTGCAGAATGTCCTAGGCAAGGAATCCTATATCAGAAAGACAATAAAGCACAGAATGCCCTCGGCAGAGAATCCCATATCAGATCTTGAGAAACCCCCCCACCCTTTCCCCAACATTGGAATGGAAAAAATTCCTCCACCCCTTCTGAAAATCCCCTAGACCAGCCCATAAAAAACCCAGCTGTAACCCACTTCGGAGTCCAAGCCCCTGCTCTGCTGTATGGAGTATACTTGGACCCAAGCTCGAGCTTGTAAATAAACCCTCACGTACTTGCATCGGTGTCGGCTTCTTGGTGGTTTCTCAGATTCGCAATCTTGGGCACAAAAAGGCTTTCTCTTAAACCTTAATATAAATGTTGAAAATGTAAGGTTAAGGACATCGCTCAGAAACTAGATTCAGGACAGAGAAAATAAGGAACAACAAGGATTTTAGCAGATTTGTCTAGGAAAGCTGAAGAAAGAGAAAACAAAGATGAGAAAGTCATAAATGAAATAATTCAAGAAAACTTTCTAGAACTTGAAGGACATAGCTTCCAGATTAAAAGGATTTACCAGTTTCTAGTACAAAGACTTGTGCCAGGACATATCATATTTCAGAACATGGAGATGAAGAGAAAATCCTTCAAGCTTTAAAGAGAGAAAAATATATAAGTTACACATTTTTTAAAAAAATTGAAATGGCGGGCAGCCTGGGTGGCTCAGCGGTTTAGCGCCACCTTCGGCCCAGGATGTGATCCTGGAGACCCAGGGTCGAGTCCCACGCCAGGCTCACTGCATGGAGCCTGCTTCTCCCTCTGCCTGTGTCTCTGCCTCTCTTTCTCTCTCTCTCTCTCTCTGAGTGAATAAATAAATATATTTTTTAAAAAATCAAAATGGCTTCAGGCTTCTCAAGATATTTTCAAAATTTTGAAGATAGATAAGTTTTTAATAGCTATATTTATTCACATTTTTACCCTGAAAGCAGATGTGAGATTTCTGGCACAGAAATCAGAGTTGTTATTACTTACAGCAGTAACTGCATCAGCTCCCTATACCCAGTACCTTACGAGTCACATGATGAGAGCCAGATGTCACACTGCACAGAGAGGGTCTGTCTGAAATTATGAATCTAGGAGTTTGTACAGGGCTGCAAACTGACCCTTCTTCAGAGAGGAGCTTAGAAGCTTTTGATCCCTAGTCATTAATAATCCTTTGGAATGTAAATGACTGGCTTCGGCTCTGCTGGTTCACCCTCTTTCAAATGGTAACTCGCTGAGAGATAAAGCTCCAAGTCTTTCTGGAGGTAACTGGCTATTCAATTACCCTTTAGCCTCCAAGGCTAGTTTTTCAGCCCAGTTGCCATTAAAAGTTTGCTCAAAAAGCTCTAACTGTACAGGAACATGAAATTATTCACTTCCTGACAGGTTATTTTCCGATCTAGAATGCTAGCCCCAGGCCAACCATCAATAAGTGTGAAGGTAAAATGAATCTCAAAAAGTTCACCTTCTGTTCACTCCTCAGATTGCGGATATGCTCCTCCACCAAAGCCAGAGAGTAAATCAAGAAAAAAGGACAGCATGGGATAAAGGAATGCTTTTTTACAGCCAAATTTGCATTTCTTTTAGACGCATCTCAAAATCTGAGGATGTCCTTAAAATAGGAGCAGGGAAGCCCAGGTTAGTTGGATTCCATCAAGTGTGGCTTGAGTTCTTTTGCTAGGAGTTGTGACAGGGTGTGTGGAATCATTTACGTCCCCTTCATTTTGAACAGTGGCACAAACTTGAAAAATGGTCACCAGTTCTGAACATCCCTCTCCTATTTTCTCTCATAGATATTGAGGAACCTGGATGTTGTGATCACCTTTGGTGCCTATTTGGAGTTAGAAGATAGGCAACACCAAGCAATTACATTAAAAATGCCTGCAGGGTATTATCCCAACTAATTAATTACAATAGACTTAAATCCGGAAGTAACCTTAAAATCTGTCTAGTAGAAGCCCCCTTTTCAAAACAGGGAGGTGATTCAGAAAGATCAATTCAGTTGCTCAAAGTTTGTACAGCCATTTGAAAGCTAAGAAGGACTCAAATCCAGGAATCCCCTCTTTTTGCTGATAGACTGGAAGCAATGATAATTGTGTTTCCCATGCTTAAGAACTTTCCATAGATGATTCATACAATTCTCCCTTTGTTATATCCCACGGTACAGATGAGGAAACTGAAATTTAGGAAGGTTCAATATCTTGTCCAAGGTCATGCAGTTCGTGATGGAACCAGGATTCAAGCCAGTCTACTACGTACAAAGCCCACAGAGTTACTAGAGTAGATTGTGTCACTCATACAAATAGTTTGAAAGTTTTTTTAGGAGGGAAAAATCTCCACAAAACTAGCTTCATAGATTTTAGTCAGAAGGATCCAAGATAAAATTCACTACAGAACAAAAGCAGAAAGAAGACTGGAAGATAACTAATAGATAGTCATGCATAGTTAAAAAAAAAAAAAAAGAAAAAAGAAAAGAAACAATAAACTTTAGGAACTCGGGAGTTTTAGTATATGTGCTGCCAAAGTGAGCACAACTCGGGAGTTTTAAATCCAATCTTTCAAATCTTACTCGTTTATGTTAGGAAGTTTTAGAAAGAACCAAAGCTTTGTATAAACTAAATAGACCCTATGGAAACTCTTTTTACATTTCTGTAAATCTAAAATTAGTTCAAATAAAAAGCTTTCTCTTAAACCTTAATATAATATGTATATAGGGTCTATATAATTAATTGAATTGTTGAAATAAATTAACTTCGTTATTAAATGTCTATATTTAATAATTCTATTTCAGGCTGCTTATAGTTCAGAGATTAATCTTATCTGCAGTTAGAAGAATCAAAGAACTTAGATTTAATTCTATTTTATTTTTGCCTGTAAAGTAAAAATGATATTTACCTCTTATTATTGTGAACTAATTACTGTAAACTATAAGGCAATCTGTAGATGTCAGTTTTATTAATTAACATACAGTCTAGTTCCACCCTATCACCAGAGTTAAACTGCTTCCTCTGCATTATTAAGATACCACTTGAAAAAAAAAAAAAGAGGGATCCCTGGGTGGCGCAGCGGTTTGGCGCCTGCCTTTGGCCCAGGGCGCGATCCTGGAGACCTGGGATTGAATCCCACGTCGGGCTCCCTGCATGGAGCCTGCTTCTCCCTCTGCCTGTGTCTCTGCCTCTCTCTCTCTGTGTGACTATCATAAATAAATAAATAAATAAATAAATAAATAAATAAATCTTAAAAAAATAAAATAAAATAGTTTAAAAAAGAAAAAGAAAAAAAAACTCTTAATGATTTCAGAATTCACAGAAGTGAGTTTGGGAAAATAATGATTAATCATATAGTACCTAAAATTAATTCATCCCTACCATTTTCACTCTTCTTTTCTCAAGCCCACGTTTTATTCCAGGGTATCCAGACTATTACATGTAATCTTGTTGGCACTAATCTGGCCAACTGATCTGGTGACCTTCCAGTCTGGTTAATATTTCCTGTTTCTTATAGCTAAAGCAGTCAAAATTTTAGGAGAAATAACACTCACACATACCCATGACTTACATTTAATTATGTAAACAGCATAAGAATGCGGGTAATTAATGTTCCCAACGTTTAATCTTCTAACCATCTCTGTTACCCTTTCTGAGGTCAGTAGTATTTTAAATCAAGTATATCTGATTCCAAGAACCATTTGAAAGCTAAATTTCTTATCTATTACTTATGGAAAAAAACAAGTTTATCTTTTGAAATAAGCAAGAGTGTTGTACACTGCAGGAACTCACCATTTGTACTTTGGCTGAAGAAATTAAGAAAGATTATGTAAGCAGCCCAATGTGATAACATAGCTTGAAAGATAGATTTAGAAGGTGAATTAAAGTTTTCTAGAACTTTTCAGGGAAGGGGGGAGAGGAGTGGCAGGGTACAGCTCCTAACACAGATAACCATTTTTACAGAGTTAATTTTGGCACCAAATTCGGTGGCCTTTGGTCTGATGGTTTTTTTCCAGCTCACCAGATAATGGAACATGTGAAGAAGGCCAGTGGGTAGCTTTGTGCTACACTGCAAGCATCCATGACATTCTATCTGCAGTTTTCTAGATCACTTGACACAGCCTCTACATCTGAAGCACAGTAAAACAATGTTGGCTCACTGCTCACTATCAGGTCCTTTGCATGGGAAATGTCTTGGAGAGGTCAAAATATTGGGACTAATTTATTATAGAAACCTAGGGGCAGCTGTTGGCAGAAATGCCACTCTCCTCCAGCCACTTCCCTTACCAGCAGGCTGAAGTTGGCAAGGATATATGTGTGGCCACAGTTGCTCCTTTCCTGGCTTAAGGGCATATTGACAAAGTGGCTAAGGGCTCTGGGTATGGGGACAGCCGGACCTGATCTTCAGTTCTGACTCTGATAACAACTTGACATTGGCAGGATTTTTAACTTCTTCAAATTTTGGTGTCTTTGTCGGTAATAACGCAAACCTCAGAGAGGTCATAAAGCATACAAAGAGACTGTGTAGATAGTGCCTGACATCTGGTAAACATTCAACATATGGTGGATTTATTAAACTCCTGATCCTCTTGACTATCCGATGATGGAAGCTCATAGTGAGATGTAAAACCAAACAAGCAAACACGAACCCAGCAGACCCATCAGACATCATCTGTATAAGCAGAAAATGACTACATTCCAAATAATTTTAATGGCATAAGACACTTTTGAAGAATGGGCCCATCAGGATATCGGGCTGTCCAATGGCAATCTGAAACCAACAGAAGAAATATCTTTTCTATTCAGGTTTCCACTAGCCTATTTGCTATCTTAGCCTCTGCACCTTGTCATCCTTAACTCGTTGGTGGGCTCTAAGGGAATACCTACTGACTCTCAGTTGTCCTTTCAGGCTGCTGCTGAACATATTCTGGGTTGCAAAATGGAGCTCCCTCCATTAGAATCTTCTGAGTTATTAATATACTTCTTAAAAACTGCTGGAAGCCCAGATTGTTTTCCAAAATTACCAATAAGAAAAAATGATGGTCATTCCATGGAAATGGTAATATTTAGCAAATATGTTTCTGGTATATATTCAAAAAAGTCATTTGAGAATGTTCCTTTCAGTACCACACATTTCATGACTGTATCTAAAACCCTAACTTTCTAAAGTATGTTCTGTGAACTGGATTAAAATACATACCACAGCAGATTGTTTTTTAAAAAGCATCTTGCTTATTTGTGATAATTTGTAAATCTTCTATAAAGTTTTATAAAACTTAGAAAGGCAATCATTTAACTCCACCCTGAATAGTAAGTTCCATGAGGTGGGACTGGCTTGCCTTGTTGCAAGCCCAGCACTTGGTCCAACGCCTGGCACATACAAGGCATTCAATAAACATTTTCTCACTGTATAGAAAGAGTTTTGTGTAAGATTAATGGAAATATCCTCAAAAGCAGAGCAAAGTGATTTAGAAAATTGGTATTCTGGAACTAAAAGTAAAACCAAAAATTTGGGGAAATATTGTTAAGTCGCTTTGGTGAGGAAGATACAGATCATCCTAGGATTCATACAAACTAGGAAGGGAAAGGTTGAGTGTGGTTTTAGAAAAACAAATATAAAAATATCAAAAAAATTAAGTGATTTCAAGGTGCCTGGCTGGCTCAGTCAGTAAAGCATATGACTTTATATGACAGGAGTACAAGCCCCACTCGGTTGGTGAGTTTACTTAAAAATAAAATTTAAAAGGAGCACCTGGGTGGCTCAGTTGGTTAAGCAGCTGACTCTTGGTTTCTGCTCAGGTTGTGATGTCAGGGTCATGAGATGGACCCCCGTGTCAGGCTCTCCTCTCAATGAGGGAGTCTGCTTGGGATTCTCTCTCCCTCTCTCCACCCCTACACTCTCACTCTAAAATAAGTTAAAAAAGGAATTAAAAAGTAAAATTAAATTTTAAAAAATTAAGTAGATTTCATATATGAAACTCAAGAGCCAGATCTCAAAATTCCAATTCTGACGCTGCCATCATATAACCCCCCCACCCCCATAAAGCAGGGAGTCATCCAGAGGCATGTTTATTCTTGACCACATGCCAAGGACCCATTCAAATGATGGGAGATTACAAAACCCAGGACAACTCTAAGATGAATAGATGAGTATGTGAGAACCAAGCCATGAATGGGTTAAAGATTACAGAAATGCTAAAATACACATAACTTCTATAGACACTTCTAATCAGGAAGACTAAATGAGGTTAGGTCTACAGCTGGGTGCTACAGGTTATTGATCGAACAGATGTCAAATGAGAACTGCAATTTCACTTCTACTTTTCTATTGAGAATGGCCATTGGGAAGAAGTGAACATTTATGGTATACCTAAAAAATGGTAGGTGCTGGGCTAAATATTTCATTCTAGTTATCACATTTGATCTTCACAGCAGCCCAGGAAGTAGAAATCCCCATCACTATTTTAGAAACGGCAATGCTAAGGTTCAGGGCAATTCAGGACTTGGCCTAAGTTTACATGGTAATGGCTTCGCAAAACCAGGATCCAATTCAAGTTTGCTTCCAAAAGTCTTTCCACTAAACCACATTGCCTTATTATGCTGAATTTTAAAAAATAATAATAAATCATGAGAGACACAGGGAGAGGCAGAGACATAGGCAGAGGGAGAAGTAGGTTCCCTGCAGGGAGCCAGTTGCCAGACTGGATCCCAGGACCCTGGGATCACGCCCTGAGCCAAAGGCAGACGCCCAACTGGTGAGCCACCCAGGCATCCCTATGCTGAAAATTTTTGCATATATATTGGTAATGGGGAATCTCTCTTGAAGAGATCATGAAAATACACAACTGCTGAAAACTGTCCTAGTCCAGATGAATTATATCTACAATCCTTAAGATAAAATTAGTATGGTGACCTTTAAAAAACATGGATAATAGGTGATGGGCAAATGGTATTATTTTTAAAAAAGAACACTTAAGACCCAGAGTGGAAGCACACTGTGCTAGGCAGGGGCCAAGTCTCTTCTGCCTTTTCATCTCCAGGATTCAGCCCAGGCCCTCACACATAATGCTTGATATATGTTCAATAAATGATATGCTACCTTTACACATCTCAAGCATTATCTAATAGATTAAGAACTAAACTTATTTTGAACAGTTCCAAGGGGGAGAAATTCCCAGCTACAAGGGGGTGCTAAAACGAACACAAAATTCAAGATAATGAGCAGTTAGGGCTGTCTCAAAACAAATGGCAGTGTATCATCAGGGAGGTAGGGAGTTGCCTATCACTAAAGTGCTCCTTGATCTAAGCAGAAGGAAGCAGAATGAATCAAGCCCTCACCTCTGTGATGGTTGTCAGTGGTCATGGTCACCTTGCCTCCAGCCTAATGTCTTGTCTTCCATTCATGATGGTAGGGGGAAGGGAGAGGGTTTAGGCAGTAGAGAAAAGGAAGTAGATGTTAAAGGTAAATAAACGACAGAAAGGAAAGCAAGAGTTCTCCATTGCTTCCCTAGAGCCTCAACTCTTATGTTCCCAGGACTGAGAACTGGAGACTAGAACCTTTATTAAACCAGTTCTATCACACTTATAGGAAAGGCTTCCATGTGCTCTGGGAACTAGTCACCACTAACAGGATTACTCAGGAAATGAATTCCAGGTTCCCAATGATTGAGTTACAGGTAACCTTATAAAAAACATAATCCATTCAATTGGGAGACTGTATAAATTTGCATCATTCTCCTTCACCTCCATTTTTTTTTTTTTTTTGCAACAAAATAGTAGGAATTTGTTAGTACCCAGATGGCCTGATAGTGACTTCTTTAATTGCTAACAACCCCAAATTCATGATCAAGTTAAATAACAGGCAATTACCTAAAATTTAGACTTCCTAAATTCTTTTCTTCAATCATTGTCAATACAATGATTAGTTAGAAAGTAGTTACAATCAAGTCTGTCAAATCAAAGACATTCTCTTTGTACAAAGAGAAAAAAGTGGGTGATTTTTAAATAATGAAAAGGTAGTAATGTTGACATTTATAATTTCCTTTCCTCTCACACTATGGATTCAGTGTAAGCGTATTTCAGAATTCACTCCCTAAGACTAGAGGTCTAGCATGATGGCTTCACTGTCCAGGGGACCACTCAAGCCAGCTGGCTGGAAAGAGGCAGTCTGAAAGACCAGAAGAAAGACAAACTACCATGTGATGACTTTGCTGCCACCAAAAAAAAAAAAAATAATAATAACCAAAGAAAACATGCACGCTAACACACATACAAACCCAGTACTGGTGGTAGACACAGTAAACCACAAATACATTTCTCATGCAAAATAGGACACATGATAGATATTTACATAATACAAATCAAGTGTGCTGAAAATTAAGCTTTCTTTTCTGGGGTACCACCATGACTATGTGGTTTCAATACCACAGGTTTAACTGTAAAACCATGATGAAGACATCATAGAAAATGTGCTTTGGTAGAACCCTGGATGTGAAAGGTTGCTATGAAAAAATGAAAACAGGAATGATAGAAGTATATTTTCTTTTATATACAAAAAATGAAGTCCCAAAAAGTGGTTTGTTGAAGGAGCTATCAACAAGATGTGAAAATTATTTCTCCTTTGCTTTGGTTAAAACAGCCAAGGAACGCCAATCAGTCACCCTTCCACTAATAGCATATAAACACAGTGACAGGACTACTTTTAGGACAGAATAAACAACTTTTAAGAAAGGAAATTAAATTAAAGTAAACATTTTACCAATAAATAAGTCTCTTTAAAAGGTAGCATCTTCATCCTACAATCTTGGGCATAACATATACATCAATTTAAAAAATAAAATTTCTCCCACAACAGTAATTACAGGTGTTAATGCAACAAGCTATGAAATGAAATTATTTTAATGTAACTTGAAAAAAAAATTCCTAGGAATCAAACATAAGTTTTAAAAAATGACATTTTTCTAAAATTGTACATTCTGAAATAATTGACTAATACTTTGTTACAGAAAGTAATTCAAACTATTTTGGTATTCCAATATATTCCTAAAGAAATGGTTAAAAAAAACTTTTCATACACCAAAATTGGAAGTGTTTATAATTCTGTTTATGGGTATGAAATGGTAATCAAATTCTACTTAAAACTGTAACCACCAATGATGAAATATACTTCAAAAAAATAAACATTTGGTCTTACAATCTTTAATATTGGTTAAAAAACAGACTGATGTTTGCTGCTCATGGAAGTTATTTTAATCCAATGTGCAAAAAAAGGTGCAGCTGTCTACTTTTACTTGAAATACATAAGACCAACACTTCTACACTATTTACACACTTAAAAAAGATTTTCCATTTATTAATTTAAGTAACGATATTACATCTCCTTTATGGATAAATCATGTGCTGCAGAGAGCCCAAAAGCTTGATGACATTCTCTTAAGTGACACAAGTGTATCTGAAGAAGCATACCTATTCTTGTCCTAATTTTGATCCTAAATAAAAATCCAATTTCAAAATCAATTAAGAATTATTTTGATCTAGAAAATCTTGGAATTGTTGCAAACGTGAAAACCTTGTCCCTGAGAGCCAGGATCCTATTCCCCCTTTGCTATATCCCTCTAACAACTGGTCTATCCCACAAACCCCATCTGTTGCAGAGCAGCAATGCTCCAAAAAAGAGGAACAGAAAGAACTCAGCCCCCAGACCATCGTCATCCCTGTGGGTTTGCTTAGCCTTTGTTTGGGACTTCTGACTACATCTTTTGGGGTGGGGTGTGGGCAATCAAAATGAAGAAGCACTTTAGCAAAGCAACCATTATCTGTCCACAAAAACAGTGAAAAACAGTGATACAAAATTAACAAACCAAATATAAATCTAATACCGTTCTGCAATTCTGGAACTTGTTTTCATATCCGCGGGGGTGTTCTTGGTCAACCACCCACCAGTATTTTCTGCATCTACAAGAAGTACTTTTATTAAGTTATTAAAAATGCTGTTTTGACCATAAGTCCCGTATAAGCGTGATGATTAGGAAATCAATTTACTCAATTATCACTCTGTGCAGTACACATGCCGGTGCGGCAAGCGTACAGAGGAATTAAAAATGGAATAGAAGTCTCTCACTTCTGAACTGGACACAGGAGTTCTCAAATTAAAATCGTAAAAAAGAGAGGGTGGGGGAGGGCTTACTGGCAACATTACTACTAGACACCAGACGGGACAGTGAGACTGTTTGGTCAGAACCAAGGAACACTATTTCCTTGCAAAGTTTTAAAAATACCTAACCAAGCACTGCCTTAAGTCCAGTGAGTACAATGCTCCATAAGTTTCCACAAAAGTACAGTGACTGGCGTTCATGTATTATGAACAGTGCAGTCTCCAGGGCTCAGGCAAAATGGTCCTGTCCCATCACCTCTAGCTACAGGCGATTGTTTCCAACTGCTGCTCCGCTTCGGCGGCCATCGCTGCTGCCTGCAACTGTTCGGTCTCACTCTGGATGGCACTGGGGGTAACCTGCTTCCTTTCACTGTGCATATTGTTCTCGTGCCTTTTCAGATCCGATGCCTTGGCGAACGCCTTGGTGCAAGAGCCACAGACAAAAGGCTTTTCCCCTCTGTGTCTTCGTTCATGATCTTTGAGGTGGGACTTGTGTTTGAAGGCTTTGTCACACATGTGGCACGCGAATGGTCTCTCGTTACTGTGAACTCTCTCGTGCTTCTTTAAGTCTGGGGCACGGATGAAGGATTTTCCACACACCTCACAACTATAGGGCTTATACCCCGTGTGGATTTTTAGGTGTTCTTTCAGGTGGGCCTGTGTAGTAAAACCTTTTGTGCACATTTCACAAACAAACGGCCTATCGGCCGTGTGGAGTTTCTCGTGCTTCCTCAACCTGCCCTCGTCCGAGAACGTCTTCCCGCACGCCTGGCAGGCAATCTGCTCCCGATGGTGGCCGTAAAGTAAATACTCGAACTTCATGTCACTGGCAGCCGTCGTCCAGCCCGGTGTCTGTTCGTCCTTCACTTCACTCATTCCATCATTAAATGTTAAGGCTTGAGGAGTCTGGGACCCCAAATCTTTCGATTCTGGGGTCTCCATGGATTCTACTTCCTGGCCGTAGCAATTTACTTTTCGAACTTCCTCACTCCCCAGCTCTTTCAAGATTGCCTCCTGAACCCTGAGCGTCGTCGTGGGCGACTTGCCGTCCTCCTGACTCGGGGGGGTGCCTTCTACTGTGTCATCAGAGGGACTGTCATCCTGGTCTCCAATTTCTTCCACATCGTCATCCTGAGCGTCAGCAGCATCTCCAATGGGGCGATTTATTTTGAGACAATATTTACTTTTCGACTGGCCGTTATTTTCATCAGGACTAGATACGTCACGCTTCTGAGAACAGAGTTTATCCAAAAATCGGATACCAAGAATCTGACCTGATGACATCATTAAGTTAACATCTTCTTTTTTCACCGAAATCTTTGCTGTATACATGTAGTTCAGGACCTCTTCGAATATATCAGAACGAAGAAAATCTATTTCTATTACTGAAGAGCTATCAACCTCAAGCTTCTTGAAAAGCTTCTTAAAGTAGGTGCTGCAGGCAGCAAGAACACACCGGTGTGCTCTGAATTTCACATCTTCAACCACAATAGCAATATCACAGAATTCTCCTTCCAGGCGTTGTTCATTTAGCGTTTTCAGAAACAGAGTTTTATGATCATCGTCATTATACTTAATGGTTTCAGACATACTGATGAAAAACTCCTACAAAAAAATTTCAAAAACAAAGTTTGATAATTATAAACAGTATTTCTCCATATAGGAAAACATAGGCAGACTTTTACTTCCTGATCAATTTTTAGTACCTAACGATTTCTGAAAATCAACGCTAGAAGTGATTCTAGGTTATAACACACTAATCCCCGCTAAGGGACTTCCATACTGTTACTTCTATTTATCTTAAATACTTAAAAATACTCAAAATACCTAAGAAGTATTTGCTTAGTAATAGTAAGACCAACTTTTATTGGGCACATAATACGTGCCAGGCATTGTTCCACGTGCCTTGCAAGTCTTTACAAATGTACTGATCAAATAGCCTTAAACCTAAGTGTTGCTAGCCCCGCCTTTTACATGAGTTTAGGAACCTGCTCGATATTTGAGTCATTTACTGGAGAGCTGGGACCCAAATCCAGGCAAACTACCTGTAAAACCTATGCTTCCTGACAACTGGAGGTGATAACAAATAACTTCAAGGTTTCAGGAAAGAGGGCCAAGGCAAGGAGGTTGGATGCCTATTGTGTCTATTCTAATTCCACGTAGAGAAAAGGAGTTTCAGCGAAATAATAGCGCTCAGTGTTATACTTCCTTGACAGAAGAGATAAATCACTGTTGCAGAACCAGAAAGGGAGATCACTGCCAAAATACTCCACTTAGTGTTGTCTTCTGCTTTTTCCCTCACCAGCTTTGGGCCACTTCTGAATGAAGGTTTAATATGACACTCAGATGGCATTTGGGAAGACAGTGGTAAGGGTCTTCACTCCATCTGGATGCCATCCAGATGAAAGTGTCATCAAGACTGGATATACTTGACAAGTGCTGGAGTAGTTTATAAGCAAAAGAAATACTGAACTGGCAGGAAACATATGGCACAAAAGACCATGTTAAAGAATTACCTTTTTTTTTTTAAGAATTATCTTTTTCATATAATGTGTTCTGTATGTTTCCTTTTTGAAATATTGTCTTTTTATTTAACAAAGCATTCCCCCCCAAAAAAACAGAAGTGCTAATACATTTTACATATATATATATATATATATATATATATGGAGAGACAGAGAGAGAAACACCAAACTGTATTTCCAAGACTTATTATCCAAAGTTATAGTTACCATGAACAACTCAGGCTATTATCTTAATGCTTTAAACACCAAATTCTTCAGATCAGAATAACTCTGATCAGGGGCACGCCAGTCCTACAAGAGAAAAGGACAAACAAGAATAAGGTAGGATCTCCCTCTATCCCAAATTCTAAACAAGAATGTTTTCAAGAATTAATTTAAAAAAATAAACTTTCCTTTCTTGTCCTGCCACTTGCACATGTACCCATTTTCAGGTTGGGAACAGAGAGGAGGGTGACTGGCAGCATCAGGTCCAGCTCTGAACAGATATGAATGAGAACAGATGAAGGCTGTGGCACTCCGGGCATGCAGGGGGGGTACACTGGGACTGGAGGAATGGATTGGAGAACCACGAAGGAAGTTCTCACCAAAGAAGCCCACGCCCATGTTTGCACAAATATTGATAGCGACATAGATCTAGAAAAAGCCAGTAAGTCTCCCCTTACCACCACCGTGTCCTGCTGGTTATGTAGCCCTCCACATTTATCTCTAGGCTTACATAAACATACAGAGTGTACATCTTTAAATAAACATCAAGTTATAGAAGTGTACATCCCCAACAGTTAACACTGGAGAAGAAACAGTAGCTGCTGCTTTCCTTGCTTCTCTGTGATGTAGCACTGTACCACACAGGCTACATAGTCTTTATGGTTTTATTTGAGAAATCAAGGTGTTTTCACCTCTCTCCTCACAGGAGGCTCCAAGAATTGTCCCTTTAGGAGAGTTTTAACTCTCCATCCTGCAGACCAACATCCTGAAAACCATGTTTCCTCCACTGAACAGTGACCACACAAACTGTGGTGTGGTGGGACCAAGAGACTGAGCTGCAATATTCTTACACAAAAATCGTGGTGCAAGACCTGAACTTCCAGACCAACACTCTGAAAACCCTCAAGAGTTCCCTCTACAGAAAAACACACCAGGGTGTTTCCCATCTGCACGGCCTGAGAGCTGGGCAGCCTCACTTCAAAGGACTGTGCGGGTCCCCCAGGTGCACCTCGACCTGCAGTCATCCCCAGAAGGCAGGCACCAAAACCTTCCTACCTCATCACTCTGCACTGCTGTACCTCTTCCTAGGGTGGCGGGATAAAAGTGCATGGGACTAGGGAGAGGGGTGGCCCCGCGGTGCCCAGGTCGATGCACCACTGTGCTTTCCTGGGGGGGGGGGGGCGCTCAGGGTGCTGTTTGGCTCCCGTTCTCTCTCAAGATCGCCGAGGACCGTCTCGTTCTACCGAGGCGTTGCAGTTACCAAGTTCGTACCAAGTTCAGGTGAGTTCCACTGGAAGGCAGCCGCCGCCAGTCGCCTGGGTAGGTGCAGGGCGACAGGGCGAGACGGAGCCCCAGCTGCTCGTGCAGGCGGGGCTGCCCCGGACCGCGGCTCCCCAAGCGCCGCCGTTACCGGGCAGGCGGCAGCGGCCCCCGCGAGGGCAGACTTACATAAGCGGCGGCCGCCGCCTCCCCTGCCCCGGAGCAGCCGCGACAATGGCGGCGGCACGACTTCCCGGAGGCAGGCTCGCACGGTCGGCATGGGGGGGAGGCGGAGGGCCCAGCGCAGGCCCCAGGCGGGCTCGGGAGCCCCTGCGGCCTCGCTCCCATCTCTCCGGGGCCGGGGCCGGGGCCGGGGGCGCGGGGCGGGGGGCGGACGCGGCCGTCTGCAGCCTTCCCTAAACAAAAGCTCCAGCCTCGGAGCCCGGAGGAGGAAGGGCCGCTTGTTCCTTCCTAATCGGAGTCCGGCGCAGAGTGGGGCCCGCCGCTGCGAACCCGAGCGGGAGGGCGGGCGGCGGCGGCGAGCGGGAGCGGGAGCGGGAGCGGGAGCGGGAGCGGGAGCGGGCGTGCGGCCGGGCTCCGCAGCCCCGCGCCGCGCCCCGCGAGCCCGGAGCTCGCGCCCCGCGCACTCCCCGGCCGGCTCGCGCCGGGCCCTCCCCCGCCCTCCCGCGGCCGGGGGCGGGGGCGGCGCGCGGCCGGCTCCGGAGCTCCGCGGGCGCAGCCGGGAGTGCGAGCGCGGGGGTCCCGGCCCCCTCCCCGGCGGGGCCCGCGGCTCGGAGGGGCGGCGCCCGGCGGGCCGCGCTCGGCGCCGGGCTCGGGGCCGTCCCCACCCCCACCGCCACCGCGGTGCACTGCGGCGGTGCGAGCGGGGGCGGCCATGAACTCCGCCGCCGAGGCTCGGCGAGCGCGCGCGCGGGGCCGCCGCCGCCGCCGCCGCCGGAGCCCGCTCGCCGGCCTGCGCGGCCCCCGGGGCGCCCGGTCCCCACGCCCGGCCCGGCCTCGGCCCACGCCCGGCCGCGCTCGCGCCGCACCGCCTCCGGCCGCCCGCCCGCACCTCCTGGAGCTGGCTGGTGCCCCGGAGCTCGGCGAGAACGCGCTTCCTCCGGGCCGCCCCGCCGCGCCGGCGGCCGGCCGCCCCCGCGCCCCCGCGCCCGCCTCGCGGACGGCCCGGGCCCCTTCCGCACCCCCGGCCCGCGCTTACCTGCAGCCTGGCACAGCCACAGACACTCGCCGTGGGCTCCCCGCGCTCACTGCAAGCAGGCCGGGGACGGGGTGGACGCGGGGCGCGGGGGCACGGCGGGTGGCGGTGTATTTTGGAATTTTTTTTTTTTTGGAGTTTGGGGAGGGGGCGGGGTGGGAGGGAATCGTGCACGTCCCTGATGGTAGCAGCCCTCCTCCTGCACGAGCACAGACTGTCTAGCCGGCCGTGAACACCCCCACCGGCACCCCCCCCCTTCCCGTGCATGCGCGGTGCGGGCTGGGGGGAAGGCGCGCCGCCGGCTTGCGCAGGCACGGAACCTCGCCGGGCCTCTAAATGGGCGAACGAGGAAAGGGTTAATCCGGGACCTTGCGACGCTTTCGATGGAGTCTACGGGGCCGCCCCCGGAGGGCCCTGGGCTGCGCACGCGCGCGCACGCGCGCGGCTTGGGGCGCGCGGAGCCCGCGCGCGGGAGAAGAGGTGGGCGGGGCGGGGGCGGGGCCTCGGGAGCCGAGGAGCGTAAGCGCGAGCGCCGCTCGCGGGCACCCGCCCAGTCTGGGGCTCCCGCCTCCCGCTCCGACGCCCGGGCTCCCGCCCGCGCCCGCCGCCGGAGCAGCGCCGGGGACGCGGGAGCGCGGCGCTCCCGTGCGTGTGCATGTTCGTGGGGCAGTGCCGCCCTCGGGCGCGCGCAGGTCGGGCGCTGCGGCTGCGGCTGCGGCTGCGGCTGCGGGGCTAGCCCGCGGCGACCGGCTGGGGGACCCGGGCACCCTCGGCCTTCGCGTTCACCGGCGGACCCGGGGACGCGCGCTTCGGCCGCGGGGTCCTGGCCGGTGGTGCCGCTGCGTTCTGGAGATTGGGAGAATGGCTTGCGTTCAATAAAACGTTTGCAAAGCACATGCAGAACCTGACTTCCTTCTTTGGAACGTGACGGGTGACCCGAGTCTCCCAGAAGAACGGGAGCGTTCTGGATCCCGCCAAACCTGGGCCCGTGCATTGAGTCATCCGGACTCTCAAGGGAGACGCACGGGGGCTGGAGGCCCTAGCTCGGGTCTGTGGCATTAGTGAGATTAGACCTGATTTCATTTGTAGCCCCTTCGGAGGACACTGACAAAAGCACTGTTCTTACATTCAGGTTCAGTAAAAATAATGTCTCCGTTGGTGTTCGAAGCACGCACGTCGTGTTCCTTCCCCGTGATGGTGTCTGGGCTTGTGCCGGGCCTGGGGGCCTGGGAAGTCCCTCCCGCTCCTAGGTGCAGGGCACTACTGACTGCATCACCTCAGAGTTGCTTATGCCGCTTTCTCACACTCACTTTAACAGCATTTCACAAAAACACGCATGATTTAACATCTAAAAATTAGAGTGGGACCTTCCCCTTGGTCCTATGTGATGATTACACAGCAAAGATTTAAGAAATGATATTGCGCTGGGCTGTATTCAATTCAAAAGAAATTCTGTATGGTCTCAGTTGATTTTATAGTATAAATTTTGACATTAGTTTCAGTGGTTCAAATGGTACTTGTATGTACATCCTCTGATATTCACAAAAGCATGGCATTTAGTAGATCTACTGAATGAAACGGAATAGACCAGTTGTAGAGTCAGACATCCAATTCAAATATTAGGTACACTGATTAGCTTTTTTATTATTTTATTTTTTACTTTATTTTATTTTTATTTATGATAGTCACATGCACACAGAGAGAGAGGCAGAGACACAGGCAGAGGGAGAAGCAGGCTGCATGCACCGGGAGCCTGACATGGGATTCGATCCCGGGTCTCCAGGATCACGCCCGGGCCAAAGGCAGGCGCCAAACCGCTGCGCCACCCAAGGATCCCTATTTTATTTTATTTTTTAAAAAGATTTATTTACTCATCAGAGATACCGACTGAGAGAAGCAGAGACATAGGCAGAGGCAGAAGCAGGCTCCCCGCAGGAAGCCCCACGCGGGACTCCATTCCAGATCCCTGGATCACGACCTGAGCCCAAGGCAGGCGCCCAAGGGCTGAGCCACCCGGGTGTTCCCTGATTAGCTTTTTTAAACCTCAGCTTCTTATTCTCTGAAATGGAGATAATGGAAATCCCTAACAGAGCAGTTGTGCAGATTAAATGAAATGATGCTCAGTTAAATGCTTAGCTCAAATATTAGCTCTATGATGTTAAGTGACCTGCCCACTCTCCACAGATGGTGGGTTTAAGTGGCAGGGGCAGGGCTGCAATGGCCAAAGTTCATGCTCATACTTGATACCTATGTGGCCTCATTTCTTCTAACGCCATAGGCTGGGCTTGTTTATTCTTGTTTACGTGGCTTTTAAGATTACATTTCAATCCTGTTTTGTATTTAAAGGGAATAATAATAGTACTGTATCATAGGGTTATGCTATCAAGCAGTAAAGCTGTCAGTGCATTTACCAGTGTGTGGACATGGCTAGCATTTAGTTAGGGTTCACTGTCTGGCACTGTTCCTGCTTTCATTACCAGGTAATTGTATGGGTTTATACACTCATTCTACATATATTTATTATCAGCCTGCTATGTAAAGACAGTCTTTTTACATATGGCCCCGTAAAGTCTCCCCAAGATTTGACTAATCTGATGAAATTGAAGGAGTTCAGAAGAGTTCTCAAGCACTACCCTGCATTTCCCAAGTGATAGATTCCTGGCACCTTGGCTTTTGCATCAATTAACCCTCTTTTCTCATTTGTTCTATAGGCTCTGCCTGTGTGTTTCTTGCTTCCTAAGGATCATGGGGGATGGTTCTAAATTAAAGGGGCCACTCCATGGGAAAGAGGAGGATGGTGATGAGAAACCATACAGGAAGGGCCTGACCCTGACCTGGCACTTTGCCTGGTCACCAGCCTTAACTCAGCACTGGGTAGCACCCAGGAGGCCCTCAGTAAATACTGATGACAGATAAGTGACAACCTAGAGCTTGATACCAAGGGGAGTTACATGGGCACATTGTGGGATTGACAGGAGGTCAAGGGTCTTCCTGAAATGCACAGACCTGAGGCCCTTGAAGGAAATCTTGTCTTCCCTACCAGGAATGCGGTTAACTCTATGTGGGATTCTCTGTCTAGCTACTCTGCTGGGAGCACCCAGTTTCTCACTTGGGATGCCCAGAGACTCCTCTTGAGTTGAACCTGCTTCTGAGGATTGTGAGGCCTGATGTATGGGGTCTGTGGTATGGAATCTGGAGTGGTTACGGAGCAGCTCCCAGGGACGTTTGGAAAGGTTAAGTCTTTTGGGGTTCTCATAGATGGGTGGAGTTGATTTCTCTATCACACTGACTTGGGCCCTCTGATTGGTTTTGACCAGTGGAATGCAGGCAGACAGGAGGATGAGTAAGTTCTGCGTAGAGGCTTGGAGGAGCAGCCTCTTTCTGCTCTCCCTCCTGTGTTGTGTGTGGTCCACAATGAGAAGACTATGCCCGTGTTGCTACTGCCTCTTCCACTTGGGCTCTTCAATGATAAGCAGACCTGAGAATGATGCTGACCCAGAACCTGAGCCCAGGTAAGCCAAGATGAGTAACAGCTCATCCATGAGTCCATGAGTGAGAAGTAAATGCTTGTTTTTAAAAATCCTTGAGAGTTTGTGTTTTGTGATTTGTTATCACAGCCAGACCTGATATGCCTGCACAAGGAAAAATCTCCCACCACAGGCCAGTCAGCAACCTCCCCTCATTGCTCTGAAAACACTGAATATAGTCAATGGACAAGGAATAGATCCCATCCCTAAAAACACAGAGGTGTGAATATACACATTCAACAAATAATCACATAAATAATCTTACAATTGCACATTGTAATCCATGCTTTAATAAACGTGAAAAAGCCTAAGATGTGATAGAAAAGAGGAACAAATTTTTAATTGAGAAACCAATACAAGTGTCTCCAAAGATATACATTTAAGACCTGAAGGATGAGGAAGATATAGGAAAAGAGGGAAATGGTATTTCAGTCACAGGGAGAATAGGAAGAATGAAAGGGTGTGTGTGACACTCTGCAGCAAGACGGAGTGACCAGGGTACAGTGATACAGTGAGCATGGCATGGGTCAGGGGCAACAGCAGGAGCTAGACTTGTCAGTGCCTTGTGGCTGCGGGAAGTGCCTTGGCTTTTATGCTACGCACAGTGACAGCCATCAGAGGGCTTTTCTTTTAAAACTAACATTGACTTAGGTAAATCTATTAGTCTCACAACTAGAATAAATTCAGCCCTTGGAATACAGACATATACTTTTTTTTAAAAAAAATAGGATTTTATTTATTTATTCGTGAGAGAGAGAGAGAGAGTCAGAGACACAGGCAGAGGGAGAAGCAGGCTCCATGCAGGGAGCCCGGTGTGGGACCCGATCCTGGGTCTCCAGGATCCTGCCCTGGGTTGAAGGCGGTGCTAAACTGCTAAGCCACTGGGGCTGCCCCAGACATATACTTTGAATTTCAAATATCTCCAATGTTGAGACCCCACAGGTGAAACTCTTATCACGGTTCATGTTATGTTTTAAACACCATCAAGAGAAATACGATCCTTCACTATCATATAGAAAAGTTAACAATTTATTCATGAAATTCACTTTTGAGTAAATACGTTTATTAAGCACGATGGTAAGTAGTACAATTCCAGGCAAACTTCCATTTGAGCAGCTGTAGGATTACTGTTTCTGGATCAGTAGAAGAAATTTGCTAATTAACAACAATGAAAATACCATGCACTATCTGAAAACCAAATTTAAAAAAACAAATTACTAATAAGAACTCACATTTATAAAGTATACATTTGTAAAACATTATCCTAAGAATTCTATGGCCATGAATTGTCATTGGAACTATTTTATAGTCACTTCAATATTAGCAGTAGGACCAAAAGAGGAAAAGCTCAAACTTATTTTAGAAGAAAAAAAAATATTATTGCTGTGTTTCCAGATTATTTTAGTGGTCTTGTTAAAAATAAAAGTACTGTAATTACATTACCTACAAATAGAATAAAATGGAAGCAATTGATCTATACACGTCACATTCAAATAATCTATGATAATAGAACATTATTCTAAGAAGTATAATTATATCAAACTTCCACTTAAGCCATTAGATAGTCTCTTAATTAATAGCAAGAAAACTAGAAGACAAAAAGTTACCTTAGTAGGAAGGGGAAAAAGTACCTTGTGTTAGTTCTGTATCTTCAGAACTCTGCTTTTTGGAAGGTAGGTTATACTTAGAATATGATTCGCTTCTGTTTTCTGGTTTTGTGGACAGGAGATTGAATACAGCACTTCCTGAAGACATTTTTTATTGCCAACTTTGGACGTACTGGACCAAGGAAGTCCCATGGTATGGTGAATTTCAAGGGAGGTTTGTTCTCTTTTTCTAGAAGAAGGAAAGAACAGGATATCCTCCTTTCAGAAACTGCACCCTAGGACTTCTCTGTCACATCTGACCTCTGAAGGAAGAGCCTGGGTCAGCAGCCACTCTTTGAGGGGGGAGAGTTAATCAAGAGAATGCCTTGAACATCTGCCAAGGCAAGGAGCACGAGAACAAGCATGCTTTACAGTTGTGTAGGAATTTCTGCATAAGAATGGAGTTGGCTGAATGGAGGGATCCTTTCTGTGTGGGTTTGAACCTCATGGAACATCTGGTTTCTTCTGAGCACCAGATCCTGGATCCCTATGCCAAGATGGCCTGTTGCTCCTCCTTTCTCTGAAATCTGGTCACCCAGAGAGTTCCTTCATGATCTCCTTGGGCTAACATTAGAAGGAACTGGGTGAACTCTTTATGGGAACACTCTGTACTATCTTGGCAATTCTCTACAAATATTATATTATTTCAAAACAGACAGTTTTTCTGTACAGGGAATTATTTTTCTCTGGCTACTTTCAACATCTTTTCTTCGTTTTAGTTTTTAGCATTTTGATTATGATATTTCTGGGTATGGAGTTCATTAAGTTTATCCTATTTGGGATTCGTTGAGCTTCTTGAATCTGTAGGTTCATCTTTCTCTGAATTTGGGTAGCTTTCTGCTAGAACTGATAAAGGAATTCAGTAAAGTTGCAGGATACAAAATCAATATACAGAAATCTGTTGCATTTCTATACACCAAACGAATGAAGTAGCAGAAAGAGAATTAAGAAAACAATCCCATTTACAATTGCACTAAAAATAATAAGATACCAAAGATAAAGCATACAGGTGAAAATCTATACTCTGAGAACTATAAAACATGGATGAAAGTAATTGAAGATGACACAAAGAAATGGAAAGACATTCCAGGCCCATGAATTAGAAGAATGAATATTTGTTAAAATGTCTATATTACCCAAAGCAATCTACACATTTAATGCTATCCCTATCAAAATATCAACAGCATTTTTCACAGAGCTGGGACAAACAATCCTAAAATTTGTATGGAAGCACAAAGACCCTGAATAGTGAAAGCAATCTTTAAGAGGAAAAAGCAAAGTTGGAGGCATCACAATTCTAGGCTTCAAGTTATATTACCAAGCTGTAGTAAATCAAAACAGCATGGTACTGGTACAAAAATAGACACATGGATCAATGGAACTGAATAGAAAACCCAGAAGTAAACTCCCACTATAGAGTCAATTAATCTTCTACAATACAGGAAAGGATATCCAATGGGAATAGGGCAGTCTCTTCAACAAATGCTATTAGGAAAACTGGACAGTAACATGCAAAAGAAACTAGAACACTCTTACACCATATACAAAAATAAATTCAAATGAATGAAAGACCTAAATGTGAGGCCTGATACTATAAAATTCCTGGAAGAGAACCCAGGCAGTAACGTATTTGATGTTGACCATAGCAACTTTTTTTCTAGGTATGTCTCCTGAGGCAAAGGAAACAAAAGTAAACTAGTGGGACTTCATCAAAATAAAAAGATTCTGCACAGCAAAGGAAACCACCAATAAAACTAAAAGGCAACCTACAGGATGGAGAAGATATGTGTAAATGACATAGCCAATAAACAGTATCCAAGATATGTAAAGAACTTAAAAACTCAACACTCAAATCCAATTAAAAATGAGCAGAAGATATAAACAGACATTTCTCCAAAGAAGTTATCCAGATAGCCAACAGACACATGAAAAGATGTTCATTATGACTTACATCAGGGAAATGCAAATTAAAACTACGGTGAGATATCGCCTCAAACCCATCAGAATGGCTAAAATAAAAAACATAAGAAACAACAAGTGTTGACAAGGATGTGGAGAAAAAGGAACAACTTTTGCAGTGTTGGTGGGAATGCAAACTGGTGCAGCCACTCTGGAAAACAGTATGGAGGTTCCTAAAAAGTTAAAAATAGAGCTACCCTACAAACTAGCAGTAAAGGTACTCCATATTTACCCAAAGAATACAAAGACACTCATTGAAAGGGATACATGCTCCCCTATGTTCATAGCAGTATTACTTATGGTAGCCAAGATATGCAAACAGCCCAAGGGTCCATCAACTGATGAATAGATAAAGAAGATGCAGTGTATATACACAATGGAATATTATTCAGCCATAAAAAACCTAAATCTTGCCATTTGCAACAAAATGGATAGAGCTAGAGAATATTATGCTATGCGAAATAGAGAAAGACACATACCACATGATTTCACTCGTGTGGAATTTAAGAAAGAAAACAAATTAGCAAAGTGAAAAGAAGAGAGACGCAAACAAACTTCTAACAGTAGAGAACAGACTGATGGTTACCAGAGGGGAGGTCGGTGGAGGATGAGTGTAATAGGTGATGAGGACTAGGGAGTGCAGTTGTTGTGATGAGCACTGGGTGTTGAATGGAAGTGTGAAACACTATATTGTATACCTGCAACTAATATAATACTGTATGTTAACTAACTGAACTTAAAAAGAAACTTTAAAAATTGGGAGGTAGTTTTTTTTTTCTCAAGATTTTATTTATTTATTCACAAGAGACACACATTGAGAGAGAGAGAGAGAGGCAGAGACACAGGCAGAGGGACAAACAGGCTCCATGCAGGGAGCCCAACGTGGGACTCGATTCTGGGACTCCAGGATCACGCCCTGGGCTGAAGGCGGTGCTAAATCGCTGAGCCACCCGGGCTGCCCCGGGAGGTAGTTTTCAGCCATTAATATTCACATTTTTTCCAGCATCACATTCTTTCATCTCTTCTAAGATTTCAATGACATGAATGTTGGGATTCTTTTTCAATTCTCTCATAGGATCATGACAGTTTATTTTTAAAAATCTTTTTTCTCTGTTATTCAGATTGAATAATTTCTATTGATTTATCTTCAAGTTCACGGACTTGTTCTTGTGTCATCTCCATTCTGCTACTTAGTCCATCTGGTGAGTGGTTTCATGTGAGTTGTATTTTTTCAGTTCTAAAGTTTACATTTTATTTTTCTTTATATCTCTGCTGAGACTTTCTATTTTTGTTTGTTTGTTTAACAGTATTTATGGTTACTTGTTGGAGAATTTTATTTATTTATTTTTATTTTTTTTAAGATTTTATTTATTTATTCATGAGAGACAGAGAGAGAGAGAGGCAGAGACACAGGCAGAGGGAGAAGCAGGCTCCATGCAGGAAGCCTAAGGTGGGACTCGATCCCAGGTCTCCAGGATCACGCCCTGGGCTGAAGGCA
Source organism: Canis aureus (assembly GCF_053574225.1). Lineage (NCBI taxonomy): Eukaryota > Metazoa > Chordata > Mammalia > Carnivora > Canidae > Canis > Canis aureus. Next base: position 9,271,400 of record NC_135616.1, on the reverse strand, counting down.
GGTGCCAAACTGCTGAGCCACCCGGGCTGCCCTTGTTGGAGAATTTTAATAAAATCCGCCAAAACTAAGTTTTGGTTGCTTACTTCCAACATGTTTGTCAACATAATGTTGTCTTCTGTTGATTGTCTTCACAAATGAGTTGAGATTTCCTGGGTCTTTGTACACTGAGTAATTTTGGATTGTGTCTTGCACATTTGAAATATTATAAGATTCTAGACTGCTAAATTCTATGGAAAATGTTGATAATTTTAGTCAACCAGTTAGGTTCTGGTCACAAATTTTAATATATTTTCTGTGGACTGTGATTTGATATTTTTGGAGGACTCTCTGGATCTCTCTCAAGTGTTTTCCAGGCATTAGCCAGTCTAGGGTGTGGGCTGTGATCAGTTAATTCAGTTCTCAAAATATTTTATATGCTGATTAGGATCAGATCCATGCCTTGTGCAGCTCCTAGGTGAGCCTACAATTTGTGAACAATTTTATGGGGCTGCTTTCTGGGCTCCTTTCTCTTTGTGTTTTTTTTTTTTTTTTTTTTTGGTACTTTCTGCCTTCCTGGAGTCCCCTTTTCCTATTCTTCAGTCAGAAATTCGGGGCACATGTATGACAATCTGCATCTAGAACCAAGTGGTGGGAGGACCAGAAAGGAAAAAAAATGGTAAAGTTACTGCTGGTTTGGTGATAAGCTTGCTTGTTTCCAATACACTTACCTTAAATAGCTAGGTTTCCTCCCAAGGACTGGTTTTTCCTTTTCAATGTGTTTTTCCTTGTTGTTTTACTTACTTTCAGTTCTATGTATTTCTTAGATTTATTATTTCCCTTTTTAACCAGTGTTATTTAATAATCCAAGTATTATGTAATCATATTATTTTGTTTCTAATGTGGGGGTATTTTTGAGTTCTCTTTTTTTGGTAACTTCTTATTCTGAAAGAATAGAGTAAAAAGAATTCCTATATGCATTTTACCTTTTTCCAGATTTTAGCATTTTGTCCCATTTCTGTAGTCATTTGCTCTTTTTCTCTCTCCTTCATTATCTACACACATATACAAGGCTCGCAACACACATTTTTTTCTGAATCATTTTTAAAGAGTAAATTACAGATATCATGCCTCTTTTCCCTAAATATCTCACTGTGCGATCCTAAAAATAAGGACAGTCTCTTATATAACCAGAGTACAATGACAAAAATCAAGTATTTACCATTGATACAATACTATAATCTACAATCCATATTCAAATTTCACCATTTGTTCCAATAATGCCCCTTATATTTGCATAGTTTTTTTTTTCTAACTGGTTTCAGGATTCATTCCAGAACTACCTTGTCACATTTGGCTGTCAAAGAGCTATTCTTTTGTCATTTATTTCTTGAGTCTTTTTTATATGCTTTAACACCAAGGTTGGCCCTTTTTAAAATTCTGTGGGTTTTGTTTTGCTAAAACATTTCTATGAGAGTGTATTGTATCCTTTTAAATTTACTACACTAACAGCAAGACTCCTTTTCCTTGCTGTAGCTGATTACCAAAGAATATTGTTATTTTCATATAGCCCTGCATTCCTAAAACTTCAGAATAATTTGTTTCCTTTCTTTCTTCTTCTATCTCTTATCAGTTTCACAGCTCAGTGACTTGATTTATACCAGAGTAAAGTATTGATCTACCCTCAAGAGTTTTCTTCATTTCTAGAGGACAGATCTTGAGATTTGACTTTTGTTCTTAAGCAAAGAATATTTCATCCTTGAGAGTGAAACATATATTCTTATATTAATATTCAAAATATTTATTCTCTTTGAGCTAGCATGTTAAGCTGAGCTGAAATTGGCTTTCTCCCGGCTTCTATAAAAATGTGAACACTTACAATTTATGGAATAGATCTTCATCCATCATATGGGCTGATGCTTGTCAATTACTCTTCTACTTTGTGACAATGCCTGGACACATGACACACCAGCCTGAACCATTCCACTTCAAAAGAATGATAGTTTTCTAATTTGCAAATGGATTTCAAGTTAAATCTCCTATTACTGATACTAAATACAAATATCTACCAAATTCTACTTACGTGGAATTCTTGTTTCAGTGACCCAAACTACTTAGGATCATTTTCATGCTACTTTATTGAAACGGATCATCCAGCATATTGACATTATGGCTTATGTAAAATATGTAAACTCTCTGTTATATTATTTCTGATGTTTAGTAAATCGTTTAGTGTACATATCATACAAAGAATTGACTCATCAATTTGGGTTAGAATTAATATTTTAATTTACCAAAATTATCATCATGATGCCAAATATTATTAAAGCTTTTTCAAAAAAAAGAAAGAAAGAAAGAAAGAAAACCCTGCAAAGCATTTATTCTTAGTTTTAGTGAGCTAAAATTATCATTTCCTCTTTTGTACAATCAAAAACTATTTTTCTAAGTCATAAAGATTTCACTCTCAGTACAATGAATAACTCAGTAAAAATTGAAATAAAAACTTCTCTAACCAGCATCTGTACTCATGGATTTTTGCATGGATTATTGCTTCTCTGTACCACTTCCACCCTCCAATACTATGTTTTTGCTGTTCCTTAATCACATCTGGCATGTTTCACTCTCAGTACCTCGTGTACCCTTGCAATATTCAGGCTGAATTGTTAAAAAATATTTCAGTTTCTCATTGTCTAAACACAATTATAATAGTTGGTCAAATGGTCATTGAAATAGACCAAACATTAAATATAATATTCTTTAGTTTCTTATCTACTTCAAAATTTAGCCTTCATTTACGAAGTTGGGAGGTGAATCTTCCATTTAACATATGAAAGAAAAGCAGTGTAATTGGTGGGAAATTACCCAGTCTCTGAGTACTGAACTTGGATCCTGCTGCTACCCCTTGCCAGCCAATATTCTTAGGCAGGTTACCTCCTGGTTCAAGATTCAGTTTCCTTATCTGTATGATCAGAACAAAAATAGAACCTACCTCTTAGGGTTAACAGATTAATTCAATAGTTATGAGTATCCATTTTGTGCCAGGCATTGTAGGCACTGTGGATACAGCATAATCAAAACATACAAATATTCCTGCCTAGGAGGCAGACAAGAAACAATTAAATAATTGAAATGTGTATTATGTCATCTAATGAGAAGTGCTGTAAAGAAAAGTATAGCAGTGGAGGTGTGTAGGAAGGCTGGAAATATGGGTGAGCAATTTTTAATGAAGTCGTCAGGAAAACCTCGCTGAGAAGATGCCACCAATGCCAAGGTTGGAAGGAGGTGAGGAGGCCTGGTGAGTGAAGATTATGACAAAGAGCCTTCCAGGGAGAAAAGAACAGCTAGCACAAAGGGGCCGATGTGGAAGCATGCTTTTTGTGTTGAAGAAAAGCAAAGACAGAAGTAAAGGACAGAAGCACGGAAAGACACATGTCCCAGCCCCCACTCTGCATCAATCTGGGAGGGACAGGTGACAATGTGGCAGGTTTTGTTTCAGTTTGCTGCTGAGACACTATATTTATGTTTATTGAACATGAAATGGTCAATGCCCTGTAATTTAACAATGACTTGGTGTATTTCTGGACAAATTCTAACATGGCTTCAGAGGCTCCTGAACTAAAATCTTCAGAGAATAAGGAATAAGGGGGAGTGACAGTGGTCTGAAGGGGGTGGTAGGTGGAAGGGGACAGCCAAAGGACAGGTGGCAGGTTTGATAGTCAGATGACCTGACAATCACAGCTACAGGCTTTTATAGAGAAGAAAGGGGGAAAGGTTTGGAAAGGGAAAGAGGACACCTGCTCTACTCCAGGCAGGAATATAAAAAGGAGGAGGCCCACTTGAGAAAATTATGAGCACAATGGCCTCTGGTGAGGGCCAAGATTCCTGTAGGCTCCTGAGGACAGTCTTTATCAACCTTAGCTGCTTATAGTAATCATGGTTTAGCGCTGCCTTCAGCCCAGGGCCTGATCCTGGAGACCCGGGAGGGAGTCCCATGTCGGGCTCCCTGCATAGAGCCTCCTTCTCTCTCTGCCTGTGTCTCTGCCTCTCTCTCTCTCCTCTCTGTGTATTCTCATGAATAAATAAATAAAATCTTTAAAAAAAATAAAATAAAGATGCCGGGCCTGAAGCTCCACCCGCATTGGTTCTGGTTAATTGCTTTGGGCTGTGGCCTGGATGGTCAGGAGTTACAACAGCTGACCATAAGATACAGCCATGGTTAAAAACCAATTTTTTTTTTTTAAGATTTTATTTATTCGAGAGAGAGAGAGAGAGGGAGAGAGAGAGAGAGAGAGAGAGGCAGAGACACAGGCAGAGGGAGAAGCAGGCTCCACGCAGGGAACCTGACTTGGTATGGGATCCCAGGTCTCCAGGATCATGCCCTGGGCTGAAGGTGGTGCCAAACCGCTGGGCCACTGGGGCTGCCCAAGAACCATTTCTTTATAGGAAAAAAAAAAAAAGGTGAGGGGACCATTCAGGGACTTTAAGAGTGATGAGAGATTTACGTAAGATGATACTTTTAAGATATTAACACAGTTCCTGGTGCATGGTCAGCTATGGACTTCCTTCTTCAGACTCCAATGCTTGAATTCTGGCAGAAGTAAGAAGGCGATATTTGTTCTTCAGGATGGGATCGACATTGAATGGAGAAAAACATCTCAGGGGATTCTTCATTCAAGCCAAGATGATATCTTTATAACACTGCCATATCTTTCCAAAATCAGGCCAAAGCTCTGTCCAAAAAATTGGTCATTCCTTATCATCCATGCTTACAAATGAGACTACAGACAAGATTGAACTGATGAATAAGTGAAATGTTCCTCTTCTCCTCATAATTAGTTTGATAATCAGCAGATCTGTCTGCAAACCTAACTACCCTATTTGATCTAAATTCCACTTTTTCTTTGGGATGACTAGGCCAAGCATCAATTTAAGCCAGTTAATTTATTAGCTGCTACTATATATATATATTCAAACTGAGGAATAATAAAAGTAACAAATGACCCTAAGTATTGCATGACTATCTTTATGGTTAGTGAACAAGCTAATATATTTTCACATGTTCCTCTTATTGGATATTAATAAAAGTTATGATCTCAATCTCCAGTTAAAAAAGAAACAATTCAACCAAAGTTCTAAGAAATTCATAAAGACACATAGATCTTTTCAGAGCTAATATTTAATCCATTTGAGTAACTGGAAAAGGAAATGATCAAATTGTCCATTAGCTTCTCATTCTGTCTTCACTGTCAGAGTAAAACAACTTATCTTTCTAAACAGATCTTTTTGGAGCAGTATATATTTCATTTGAAAAATTTACTTACATAATTTCATTCTACTGCTATTTGCAAAATATTATTTAGAATAACTTAAACAAATATTCATAGGGAAATGTGTGAGTGATAAATTCTTTTAAAAAAGTAGAGCATGAGCAGCCCCGGTGGCTCAGCGGTTTAGCGCCGCCTGCAGCCCAGGGTGTGATCCTGGAGCCCCGGGATCGAGTCCTGCGTCAGGCTCCCTGCATGAAGCCTGCTTCTCCCTCTGCCTGTGTCTCTGCCTCTCTCTCCTCTCTGTGTATTCTCATGAATAAATAAAATCATAAATAAATAAATAAATAAATAAATAAATAAATAAATAAATAAAATAAAAAGTAGAGCAGTTAGTTATGCTTCTACTTCCCATCCTAGGGAGTTATATATTTACCAATATGTTTGTTTGACCTCTGAACCAGTCCATATATTACAAGACAACACTAGAGTAATGCTCCACTGAAAAAAAGGTAACTATTTACATTAGAAGTTTGTACCTGTATTTTATTTTTTAACTTTTATTTAAATTCAATAATTAACATATAATGTATTATTTGTTTCAAAGGTAGAGGTCAGTGATTCATCAGTCTTATATAATACCCAGTGCGGATGACGTCATGTGTCCTCCTTAATGCCCATCACCCAGTCACCCCATTCCCCCACCTCCCTCCCCTCTACCAACACTCAGTTTGTTTCCTATGATTAAGAGTCTCTTAGGGTTTGTCTCCCTCTCTGATTTCATCTTGTTTTATTTTTTCCTCTCTTCCCCTATGATCCTCTGTTTTGTTTCTTAAATTCCACATATGATGAGATCATATGAAAACTGTCTTTCTCTGATTGACTTATTTCACTTAGCATAATATCCTCTAGTTCGACCCATGCTGTTGCAAATGGTAAGATTTCATTTTTTTGATGGCCGAGTAGTATTGCATCATATATATACATATATATATATATATATATACACACATATATATGTATATGTATATATATAGCACATCTTTATCCATTCATCTGCCGATAGACATCTGGCCTCTTTCCATAGTTTGGCTATTGTGGACATTGCTTCCATAAACTTTGGGGTGCAGGTGCCCCTTTGGATCACTACATTTGTATCTTTGGGGTAAATACCCAGGAGTGCAATTGCTGGTCATAGGGTAGCTCTATTTTAAAATTCTTGAGGAACCTCCATACTGTTTTCCAGAGTGGCTGCACCAGTTTGCATTTTCACCAACAATGCAAGAGGGTTCTCCTTTCTCCGGATCCTCACCAACAGCTGTCATTTCCTGACTTGTTCATTTTAGCCATTCTGACTGGTGTGAGGTGGAATCTCATTGTATTTTTGATTTGTATTTCCCTGATGCTGAGTGACATGGAGCATTTTTTCATGTGTCTGTTGGCCATTTGCATGTCTCCTTTGGAGAAATGTCTGTTCATGTCTTCTGCCCATTTCTTGACTGGATTATGTGGTCTTTGGGTGTTGAGCTTGAGAAGTTCTTTATAGATCTTGGATATAATTTATCTGATATGTCATTTGCAAATATCTTCTCCCATTCTCTCAGTTGTATTTTGGCTTTGTTAACTGTTTCCTTTGCTGTGCAAAAGCTTTTTGTCTTGATGAGGTCCCAGTATTCATTTTTGCTTTTGTTTCCCTTGCCTTTGGAAATGTGTCTAGCAAGAAGTTGCCGCAGGCAAGGTAAAAGAGATTGCTGCATGTGTTATCCTCTAGGATTTTGATGGATTCCTGTCTCACATTTAGATCTTTCATCATTGAGTTTATCTTTCCATATGGTGTGAGAGAATAGTCCAGTTTTATTCTTCTGCATATGGCTGTCCAATTTTCCCAATATTATTGGTTGAAGAGGCTGTCTTTTTTCCATTTGATGTTCTTTCCTGCTTTGTTGAAGATGAATTGACCATAGAGTTGAGGGTCCACTTCTAAGTTCTCTATACTATTCCATTGATCTATGTGTCTGTTTCTGGGCTAGTTCCATACTGTCTTAATGATTACAGCTTTGTAATAAAGCTTGAAGTCCAGAATTGTGATGCCATCAGCTTTGGTTTTCTTTTTCATCATTCCTTTGACTATTCAGGGTCTTTTCTGGTTCCATACATATTTTAGGATTATTTGTTCTAACTCTGTGAAATAAGTTGATGGTATTTTGATAGGGATTGCATTAAATGTAGAGATTGCTCTAGGTAGCATAAACATTTTAACAACATTGTTTTTCCAATCCATGAGCATGGAACATTTTTCCATTTCTTTGTGTCTTTCTCCATTTCTTCCATGAATGTTGTATAGTTTTCTGAGTACAGATTTTTTTTGCCTCTTTGGTTAAGTTTTTTCCTAGGTATTCTTATGGATTTTGGTACAATTCTAAATGGCACTGATTCCTTAATTTCTCTTTCTTCTGTCCATAGAAATGCAACTAATTTCTGTGTAGTGATTTTTATGTCCTGTCACTTTGATGAATTCCTGTATGAGTTCTAGCAATTTGAGGGTGGAGTCTTTTGGGTTTTCCATATAGAGTATCATGTCATCTGCAAAGAAGGATAATTTGACCTCTTCTTTGCCAATGTGGATACCTTTTATTTCTTTTTGTTGTCTAATTGCTGAAGCTCGGACATCTAATACTATGTTGAATAGCAGTGGTGGTAGTGGACATCCCTGTCATGGTCCTGACCCTAGGGGAAAAGCTCTGTTTTTTCCCCATTGAGGATTATATTTGCTGTGGGTTTTTCATAGATAGTTTTTATGATATTGAAGTATGTTCCCTCTGTCCCTACACTGTGAAGAGTTTTAATCAAGAAAGGACGTTGTAATTTGTTCAATGCTTTTTCAGAATCTATTGAGAGAATCATATGGTTTTGTCCTTTCTTTTTTTTAAGATTTTATTTATTCATTCATGAAAGACACAGAGAGAGGCAGAGACATAGGCAGAGGAAGAAGCAGGCTCCATGCAGGGAGCCAGATGTGGGACTCGATCCCAGGACTCAGGATCACGCCCTGGGGTGAAGGCAGACACCAAACAGCTGAGCCACCCAGGCATCCCCTATCCAATTTCTTTTATTAATGTGATGTAACACATTGATTGATTTGCAGATGTTGAACCACCCTTTCAGCCTAGGAATAAATTCCACTTGGTTGTGGTGAATAATCTTTTTAATGTACTATTGGATCCTATTGGCTAATATTTTGGTGAGAATTTTGGCATCCATGTTCATCAGGGATATTGGTTGATAATTCTCCTTTTTGGTGGGGCCTTTGTCTGGTTTTGGGATCGAGGTAATGCTGGCCTCATAAAAAGAGTTTGGAAGTTTTATTTCCATTTATACTTTTTGAAAAAAGCTCCAGAAGAATAGTTATTAATTCTTCTTTAAATGTTTGGTAGGGGATCCCTGGGTGACGCAGCGGTTTGGCGCCTGCCTTTGGCCCAGGGCGCAATCCTGGAGATCCGGGATCGAATCCCACGTCAGGCTCCCGGTGCATGGAGCCTGCTTCTCCCTCTGCCTGTGTCTCTGCCTCTCTCTCTCTCTCTCTGTGACTATCATAAATAAATAAAAACGTAAAAAAATTAAAAAAAAAAAAACGTTAAATGTTTGGTAGAATTCCCCTGGGAAGCCATCTGGCCCTGGACTCTTGCTTGTTGGGAGGTTTTTGATTATTGCTTCAATTTCCTTGCTGGTTATGGGTCTGTTCAGATTTTCTATTTCTTCCTATTTCACTTTTGGTACTGTATATGTCTCCAGGAATACATCCATTTCTTCCAGATTGCCTAATTTGTTGGCATATAGTTGTTTATAATATGTTCTTAAAATTGTTTGTGTTTCTTTGGTGTTGGTTGTAATCTCTCTTCTTTCATTTATGATTTTATTTATTTGGGTCCTTTCTCTTTTCTTTTTGATAAGTCTGGCCAGGGGTTTATCAATCTTATTAATTCTTTCAAACAACCAGCTCTTAGTTTCATTGATCTGTTCTACTGTTCTTTTGGTTTCTATTTCATTGATTTCTGTTCCAATCTTTATTATTTCTCTTCTCCTACTGGGCTTAGGCTTTATTTGCAGTTCTTCCTCTAACTCCTTTAGGTGTAAGGTTAGGTTGTGCATTTGAGACCTTTCTTGTTTCTTGAGACAGGTTTGTATTGCTATATACTTCCCTCTTAGGGCTGTCTTTGCTGCGTCCCAAGGGTTTTGAACAGTTGTGCTTTTGTCTTCATTTGTTTCTGTGAATTTTAAAAATTATTCTTTAATTTCCTGGTTGACACATTCATTCTTTAGTAGGATGCTCTTTAGCCTCCATGTAGTTGAATTCTTTCCAAATTTCCTCTTGTGATTGAGTTCTAGTTCCAAAGCATTGTGGTCCAAAATTCCTTAGGGAATGATCCCGATCTTTTGTACTGGTTGAGACCTGATTTATGACCCAGTATATAATCTGTTCTGGAGATTGTTCCATGTGCATGCAAGAAGCATGTGTATTCTGTTGCTTTAGGATAGAATGTTCTGAATATATTTGTGAAGTCCATCTGGTCCAGAGTGTCATTCAAAGCCCTTGTTTCCTTGTTGATCTTCTACTTTGATAATCTGTCCATTGCAGTGAGCGGGGTGTTAAAGTCCCCTACTATTATTGTATTATTATTGATGTGTTTCTTTAATTTTGTTATTGATTGGCTTATATAACTGGCTGCTCTCATGTTAGGGGCATAAATATTCACAATTGTTAGATCTTATTAGATAGACCCTTTAATTATGATGTAGTGTCCTTCCTCATCTCTTATTACAGTCTTTGGTTTAAATCTAATTTGTCTGATGTAAGGATTGCCATCCCAGCTTTCTTTTGATGTCTACTAGAATGATGAATGGTTTTCTACTCCCCTTATTTTAAATCTAAGGTGTCTTTGGGTCTAAAATGAGCCTCTTGAAGACAACATATTGATGGATCTTGCTATTTATCCAATCTGATACCCTATGTCTTTTGATTGGGGCATTTAGCCCATTTACATTCAGAGTAACTATTGAAAGATATGAATTTAGTGCCATTGTTTTACCTATAAAGTTACTGTTTCTGTATATTGTCTCTGTTCCTTTCTGGCCTATGTTACTTTTGGGCTCTCTCTTTGCTTAAAAGATCCCTTTTAGTATTTCTTGTAGGGAAATGTTGGTGATCACAAAGTCTTTTAGTTTCTCTTTGTCCTGGAAGCTTTTTCTCTCTCCTATTTTTTTTTTTCTCTCTCCTATTTTGAATGACATCCTAGCCGGATATTCTTAGCCACATATTTTCCTCATTTAACACCCTGAATATATCATTCCAGTCCTTTCTGGCCTGCCAGATTTCTGTGGATAAGTCTGCTGCCAGTCTAATGTTTCCAGCCTTGTAGGTTACAGACCTCTTGTTCCGAGGTACTCAGGATTTTCTCTTTGTCTCTGAGATTCCAAGTTTCACTATTATATGTCAGGATGTTGACCTATTTTTATAGATTTTGAGAAGGGTTCTTTGTGTCTCCTGGGCTTGGATGCCTGTTTCCTTCCTCAGACTAGGGAATTTCTCTGCTATAATTTGCTCCAATATATCTTCTTCCCGCCTCTCTCTTTCTTCTTCTTCTGGGATTCCTAATTATTCTAATATTGTTTCATTTTATGGTATCACTTATCTCTCAAATTCTCCTCTCGTGATCCAGTAGTTGTTTTTTATCTCTCTTTTTCTCAGCTACTTTACTTTCCATCATTTTGTCTTCTGTATCACTGATTCTCTTTTCTTTTTTAAAAAAGATTTTATTTATTTATTCATGAGAGACAGAGAGAGAGAGAGAGAGAGGCAGAGACAAAGGCAGAGGGAGAAGCAGGCTCCATGCAGGGAGCCTGATGTGGGACCGATCCCAGGACATCAGGATCACACCCTGAGCCAAAGGCCGATGCTCAACTGCTGAGCCACCCAGGCATCCCAACTAATTCTCTCTTCTACGTCATTTATCCTAGCCATTAGAGCCTCTGTTTTTTATTGCATCTCCTTAATAGCTTTTTTTAAATTTCAATTTGATTATATTTTAGTTTTTTTATTCCCCCAAAAAGGGATTCTCTAGTGCCTACTATGCTTTTTTCAAGTCTCCCTCATATCTTTATAATTGTTATTCTGAACTCTTGTTCTGACATCTTACTATGTCCATACTGATTAGGTCCCTGGCAGTCAGTACTGCCTCTTATTCTCTTTTTTGAGGTGAGTTTTTCTGTCTTGTCATTCTACCCAGAGAAGAATAGATGGATGAGGGAACAAAATACTAAAATGACAACAATGACCTCAGAGAAAAAAAAAAGAAAACAAATCAGAAGAGACTTGAAACCAAAAGAAAAAAAAGAATATAATTAGACAGGTGAACACAATAGAGCAATGGATCCTGTGTGTATTTTTGTCCATTTGTTAGAAAACTAGATCCCAAAATTGTAACAAAAGAAAAAAACATATATGTACAAAAAAAAAAATACAATGAAAAGATAGAATGTAACTTAAAATGAAAATTAAAAGACAAAAAAGGGAATATAAACAGACAGGGAAACAGAAGAATACACTATATTCTGAGTGTATTTTGGTTGGTTTGTTAGAAGAAACTACTTCTCAAAATTGTAAAGAAAGAAAAGCACATATATACAAAAATAAAGTTAAAAACATTGAAAGAATAGAATGTAACTGTAAAGATGAAAATTTAGAGAGACTTTAACAAAACAGGGGAAAATAAAGAAACAAAAAAAAAGAAGAAAGTTAATGTGATCAGACCAATGAAGAGAATAGAGCCATACACTAGATTCTGGGTGTATTTTTGGTCTGTTAGAAGAGCCTACATCCCAAAATTGTAAAGAAAGAAAAACACATATATACACGATAAAATTAAATACAATAGAAGGGTAAAAGTAACTGTAAAGATTAAAATTAAAAATGATTTTTAAAAAAGTTGATAAAAAAAAACCGGTTGAAAAATGAAAGAGAAAAAATTAGAATCAAAAGACTAAAGAATCATGGGGAAAATGAGAAAAAAAAAAAAAACACCATGAATTTTATATGCTATATTCCCCCAGCGCTGGCATTTTGCCGTTCTCAGTGTTCCGTAGACTTGGTCTTGGCTGGATGTTCTTGCTAATCTTCTGGGGGAGGGACCTGTTGTGCCGATTCTCAGGTGTCTACCACCGGTGGGATGGTACCACCCTTGCCAGGGGGCCAGGCTAAGTAATCTGCTCTGGATTGCTCTAGGTGGCTCTTGTTCCCTGAAGGCTTTGGTCCCTGCTTTAGAGGATGAGAGTGAACGTGGGCCTCGCAAATCCAGCGCTAGAGCCAAAAGCTGGGGCCGCGCTCCTCAGTGCGCCCTCAGGGGAAAGCAGCCAATCCCTCCCGCCTCCCTGGTCCCCGCAGCTCTCGGTGCTCACTCAGCCTGTGACTGAGCATTTCTCTTCCAGGCACGTGATCCTGCTTGGAGTCCCCACACCCTGCAGACTCCTGCGGTGGGCGCCTCCCAGGGCGGGGGAGGCTCGCGTGGGTTCTGCTGCTTGCTGGGCCCTCGCCCGGAAAGCAGCCTCGTGGACTGTGCTCGGGTTGGGGGTTTACAGCAACCCCCAGCTGACAGCCCCCTGCTGGGCTCGCGGATTGTAGCCAGCTTCCCTGTTCCTGGGAACTCTGCGGCACTCCGGCACCCCCGGTCTTCCTGGGATCCTGAGAAGCCCGAGACCACGCTGTCCCTCCTAGGATTCTGTGCCTCTTGGACATCTGAGCACCTTTCGGGCAAGGATGCCCCTCACCAGAGCAGACTTCTAAAAGTTCTGATTTTGCCCTCGGCTGCTCTAGCACTTTCCAGTCGCGGGCTGCCAAAGGAAGCCCCCAGATTTGTCTTCCCATATATCACCTGGGATTCACTCCTCCGCACTTCCCACCTTGCAGAAAGTGGTTGCTTTTCTAGTTATAGAATTGTAGCTATTCTTTCCTTAGGTCTCCGGTGGATTCGAAGGTGTTCAGAATGATTTAATAGCTGTCTAGCTGAATTCCTGGGACCAGATGAAACTAAGGTCTCCCACTTTTCTGCCATCTTGGACTCTCCTCTACCTGTATTTTAATACATTTTTTAATTTGAAATAATTTTAGACTTATGGAAAAGTAGCAAAAATAGTAAGCACTTCCCTACACCCTTCCACCTAGTTTCTCCATTGTTAACATTTTATTTTACCATAGTACAGTTGTCTCAACTAAAAAACTGGCGATAATGCATTACTATTAATTAAAATTCAGATTTATTTGAATTTCACCATTTTTTCCGTTAATGTCCATTTTCTGCTCCAGATCGAATCCAGGGACACATGCCATATTTAGTCGACCTGCCTCCCAGTCTCCTCTGGTCTGTGACAGCATCCCAGTCTTTTCTTCTTTCTCATGAGTTTGGCAAGGAGCACTAGTAGGTATCCTGTAGAATGTTCCCCCAATTTAGGTTTACCTAATGTTTTTCTCATAATTATACTGCAGTTATGGGATTTCATTTTATTTTTTTTTTCGGTTATGGGATTTTAGAAACAATACCATGAGGCAAAAAAAAAAAAAAAAGAGAATACCACGAGGCAAAGTGACCTTGTTGTCCTATCATCCAATTATTTATTTATTTATTTTTAAAGATTTTATTTATTTATTCATTAGAGACACAGAAGGAGAGAAAGAGAGAGGCAGAGACACAGGCAGAGAGAGAGAAGCAGGCTCCATGCAGGGAGCCCGATGTGGGACTCGATCTTAGGACTCCAGGATCGCATCCTGGGGGAAGGCAGGTGCTAAACCACTGAGCCACCCAGGCGTCCCCATCCAACTATTTAAAACCACTAAATTTGGACTAAATAAGCTTAAGATCCTTTCCAGTCCTAAAATTCTATGATCATATATTTTATAGAGCCTGTGATTTTTAAGCAAATATATATATATATATATATATATATATTAAACAAATACATATATATATAATATATATATATATATATATATATTAAACAAATACAAATTTTGTAAATTTTGGTCTATAAATTTGCTCGAATGATAAGCAGACAGGGAAGCCTGCATAATCAATCTACTGGCTGGAGCAGATTAACATTATACTTCTCCCATGAGCCACATGCTCTGTCTGGAACTCTAGCATCTACAGATTTAAGCCTGATTTACCAGTATCCTAAATATTTCCATCCTTGCTAAAGTGACCCATGTGATGCAGATATATCAGCAGGCCAAGCATATTTTAGAATAAAAGGAAAATAATTAAAAATCCAATTTTTTTAAAAAAGTGGAAATGTACCCAATTATAGGGACCTCAAGAATGAGAAAGACGCTCCTCATTCAAGGAATCCAGGATTCCTTAAGTGAGAACAGGAGGAAAAGTTGGAGAGGAAAGAGACGGGCAAAGAAAAGAGAGAAGACAGACAGGAAATCACTGGTCAGCAGACAAACCATTTCATTAAAACAATTTTGTAGTTGCCTTATTTTCTTTCATAGCACTCAGTCTTATACTTCAGAGCAACTGGGATTTACTGGATTTAGAAGTTAATATTAAAATGTCTTCAGAGTGAGTGAATACAATACTGAGTACAGCCTATATTGACCTAAAAACTGACATTACATTTGCTTTTCATTTGTATGAAGCTCACATACTCGTTATTCAATGTGATCATTGAAATGCCCTGTAAGCTTCTATTTCAGAAGGGAAGGAATGGAGGGCTGGATACATCATTATAGGATTTGAAATCCCAAAGCCCTTCCTTGTAGCCTCAACCCCCATGTTACAGATGAGAGGACAGAAACCTAGGGATGCTACAACAAGTACCCATTGCCAGTTAGTAGTAAAGCATGCACAAATCTCCGCTCACCTAATCCTCCAGGCTGCTTGCTGGCTGCTTCAGAGTATGTAATAAGGCAACAATGAATGCCTACGCACAGTACGTCACTTCACGTGTATTAACTCATTTATCTTCACAACATGCTGTGAGGTAGGAAGCCCTATTTATAACCGATAAAGTGAGAGCACATCAAAATTAAACAGTTTGCCAAATATCAGATACCTAGCAAATGGCAGGCCAAGGATTTGAACCCAGAACAGCTGGTGCCAGCATCTCTCAACCGCTGTACCAATTGCCCTAACTCAAAATGCTGATTTCCTTGCCTTTTAGTTTCATTTGCTCTTGCAGGAACAGGAAACTTAAAACTGTTGTTATTGTCTCAAGCATTCATAAGATGTTGGGAGAGGTCCTTGACGAGATGTGACTTCTAGTTGAATCATGAGCTGGACCCCAGGGCTCAGAAGCTCCTGGCCCCCTCCCCTGTTCTTGGAATGTGGGTTCCACTTGCCCTTCCTGCTCCCAGAGGTTGCTCCAAGGATATAGCCTTGAGATAGGGGTGTGGTGTTGAAAACACCTGCACAATATATGTGACTGAACCCAGTTAAGGTCTCTATAAACTTTTAACATTTGGCAGATGAGTGCAGGGACCCATTCATCTTCCTGCTGCCCAAGACAAGCCTCCCATGCAAGTTCCCTTTGTTTGTTAAAACTGCCACAAACCGGGGCAGCCCGGGTGGCTCAGAGGTTTAGCGCCACCTTGAGCCCAGGGCCTGATCCTGGAGACCTGGGATCGAATCTTGCATCGGGCTCCCTGCATGGAGCCTGCTTCTCCCTCTGCCTGTGTCTCTGCCTCTCTCTCTCTCTGTCTCTCTCTGTCTCTCATGAATAAAATCTTAAAACAACAACAACAACAACAAAAACTATCACCAACCAACGTGTCCCAGTCTTTCCTTACCCCCTGCTTAAGGCAGCCGGTTTCAGATTATATTTGAGAAGCTCCTTAGGAGGTTAGGAGACAGAGAAGTCTCGAGTTATAGGTGTAATCAATGTGGAGGAGAATCTGCCGAGCTGCGCTGAGATGACAACACTTTCTTGTGACAGTTGATATAGTTGCTGAATTTCTCCTTATGCTGGTCCCTCCTCTGTTGCCTTCATAGTACACTGAACAATCCAGTCAAGCCACAACGTCCCAAACACATACTGAGCATCTACTATGCTATGCATGGCTTGAGCCATGAATAAAACAGACATAATCCTGCTCTCGAGGATGTTATGATTTAGTCACGGTGGGAGGTGGGGAATTTAGGAAGGTAGAGGTAAAATTTTCTGATAATACCAGAGGCAAAGGGACCACTTGTTGGAAAAAACAACAACAACAAACAAGTAGCAGATTACAGCTGTGACTAAAGTTGTCCCAAATGTATTAATAAATATACCACTAAATATTAGGTAGGACTGTTTTAGAAGAGATAGTCATCACGATTTTGACAGTAATTAAGTACAGTAATACCAGCTAATATAAGACATAATAGTTTGTAAGACTGACTTCATTTCTTGTCCAACAGCAAGATGACTTTTAACATTCCTTTTAAAAAAATCATCAAAGTTTGTTTCATAGTTTTCAAAGAGAAAGCACTTTATCCTATCTGTATTTGAAAGGAAGCAAGTTGCAAAACGTTTGAAATGAATGACTAGATACATGTTCTTCTGACCCCAAACAGGCCCCTTATTCCAAAGATAAACATTTCCAAACATATCTTGCCATGTTCTGGTCATCTCTAGAAGCTGAAAATATTTTAGTACCTGAGGGTTTTTTTTTTTTAAGATTTTATTTATTCATGAGAGACACAGAGTGGCAGAGACAAGGGCAGAGGGAGAAGCAGGCTCCTCACAGGGATCCCCGAACTAAGATCACGCCCTGAGCCAAAGGCAGATGCTCAATGGCTGAGCCACCCCGGCGTCCCAAGTACCTGAGTTGTTTTTTTTTTTTTTAAGATTTTATTTATTTATTCATATACACACACACACACAGAGAGAGAGAGGCAGAGACACAGGCAGAGGGAGGAGCAGTCTCCATGCAGGGAGCCCGATGTGGGACTCGATCCCGGGTCTCCAGGATCACACCCCAGGTTGCAGGTGGCGCCAAACAGCTTTGCCACCAGGGTTGCCAGTACCTGAGTTTTAAACGAGAAATAATTCTTCAGTTTTTGTTTGCTAACAAGAGAGAGATTACGTTATTTTCGATACAGCATAAGGTTTATGGAATATCAGGATATATTGAGAACTCAACTTCAAAAAATCTTCATGTCGAATTCTGATTATATTTTAAACTTCTAATCCAGCTAATAGGTATGCATTCATGCTGTTCAGATTTCATTATTTATGATTCTGATATAACTTTAAGAGTAGGCAGTTAGGCCGTAAAGAGAAGCAATAATTTAGTCTTCTACTCAGCATTTTTATTTATTTATGCTGACTCATAAATTCCTTGATATGGTCACATCAAGCCAACACTTCCTTAATTTGCATGCAGTCACAAGAAGGAATTATGACTCTGAAGTCACAACAGGAAATCTCTCTTAGCTTTGGTGACTCCACAGGGCATCCATTGATGGCTGGGTTGTCATTTGTTCATTTTTGCCTTTGCTATTATTTTCTCCCCATACAAATTGCTTGCCAAATGTTTCTGGAAGCAGCATGGTTGTTTTCACTTGGAACAACCCACTGTTGGATGCTTATATTTCTTCTGCTGTCAAATTCGGTAACTTGGTCAGAATTGCTATAGCTCTAGTCACAAGTAAATCAATGCTTCATGTGAAATTCCTCATTTTTATTGTCGAGGAGTTAAATGCAATCTACACTCATAAAATGATTTATTTCCCTGCAGAGTAGAAAGGACAATAATCAAGTATATCCAAAATCATTATAGTCACCACAGCAGCCAGATTGAACTAGAATCCAAATTATCTCTAGAATCCTTTATGCATCCCAATTCCTTCCTTCTCTCATTCTTGCCAGTCTTTGAAAAACCAATATTAGTCTCAGGAGTCTTTAGTTGAGGCTTCATGATTTTTGGTATGGTGCTATGAAATTAACATTCTTATGTCTATTTCACTTGGGTTCCCTACATGCACAAAACTCTGTCAGGTTGGGAGAGTTGATATTTTAGAAATGGAAGGACCACCACGCAGAATGGGTCTAGGATGAAACAGGTGGCCCTGCTGATGCTAGAACCCTCTGACTCCCTGATCACTGCTCCCCACTCCATAGGCCACTGTACAAACCAAATAAAACAACAAGGTTAGGAAACAGAGGTGATATATTTGACACTTCACAAAAGGATCTCATTGCCGGGATGGACAAGCAATTTTGTTTGGTTCTGTGAAAAACCCAGGGATTTTTATCTTTTATTTGATGTCTGCAGTCCCCCTGAGTTTCTTCCACTCCTTTAACCAATTCCATTTGATAAAGATGCCCTTTCATCTAACATTGCTTTTATTTCAGACAGTGAAAATAGTACGAGCTTTGAGATTTTATCCATCTAAGTTTGAAGCTCAATTCTGTTAGCATTTGTGTGACCTAAAGCATGAAAAATCTCTCCTAAGCAGGAGTAGATGAATTAAAATTTACCTCCTCATCAAATTGCTGTGAAGTTTTTAGTGATAATTAAGTCAGAATATGCACAGTACCTGGCACAGAGAAGGTAATCTACAAATATAAATGCCTTTCCTGTGACATAATCATATTCTATCTTCTGTGTACATTTAGGTTACTTACTTATTTTGTATTTATAGTGCACTACAATGATGGTCAAAGGAATAATGAGGGCAAAATGAGGCTGAGTTCAATTCCATATTCATTCTCTAAACAAAATATTCATCTTCTCCAACTTCTATATCAGAAAGATGAATTTGGATTAAAGCTTATGGAATCTGTGTATAAATTTCTTAGTAATTTATAAATGCAAATAGTTTAAACCTTACATTTAGAAAATTATGAAAAATACAGGGATTCTTTCATTCAGGGGTACAGGTTTACTCTGAAAGGATGCATGACCCGAAGTATACCTACTTAGTTACCATTCATTCATTTATTAAATAAACATTTATTGAGTTCTTGTTATGTGTCTGGCTTCCTGCAGTCTGGTTAGTTTGTAGGTGAAGAAGCAAGCAAAAGTTACAACAGGCATTCTTGATTTCTGATCCGTCTCCAGTTACTGTGGAAAAAGGTAGGCTTCAGGTAAACTTGGAATCTATTTAATTAAAAATAGACTGGAAACTGGGAACACCTGTGATGGGCAAGCTATGTCATGATGGCAGGTGTTAGGAAGGGGGAAAAGGCCCCTTCAGATCAGTGGCAACAGTGTTACTGCTGCCAGACTTCCGGGGTTACATGGTCAGAAAGTGCTGCCTTCTAGGCATCTGATCGCAGACTCCCTGGCACCCCTGGGAAAAAGCCACATGAATGTTCCTCTTGGGGTCCCATGGTTGCTCTGTCGGTTAAATAGCTGTTTTTGCTCAGGTCATGATCTCAGGATCCTGGGATTGAGCTCCGCATCAGGCTCCCTGCTCAGTGGGGAGTCTGCTTCTCCCTCTCCCTCTGCCTCTCCTCCTTGCTTGAGCACTCTCTGTCTCTAATAAATAAATAAAAATTTAAAAAAATTCTTTGAAAAAAAAAAGAATGTTCCTCTTGATTTTGACTCTGATTTTATTTTTTATTTTATTTTTTTTTTGACTCTGATTTTAATCATGAATGTCAGAGGTGAAAGAAGGCTTAGCTCATCTAGTCTATGCCTCTCTTTTATAGATAAGGAAACCGAGGTCCATAGAGGCAAAGATGTGCCTAAGATTACCCACCTTGGGATCCCTGGGTGGTGCAGCGGTTTGGCGCCTGCCTTGGGCCCAGGGCGCGATCCTGGAGACCCGGGATCGAGTCCCACGTCGGGCTCCCGGTGCATGGAGCCTGCTTCTCCCTCTGCCTATGTCTCTGCCTCTCTTTCTCTCTCTCTCTCCTCTCTCTCTCTCTCTCTGACTATCATAAATAAATAAAAAAAAATTAAAAAAAAAAAAAGATTACCCACCTTGTTCAAAGCAGAGGTGGGATGGGGCTGGTTACAGGGCAGGTATATCAGCCAGCCCTCACTGGCTCTTAAGCAGAGTGTCATAATGAAATTAGCGTTTGGCTCCCTCAATGGGGCTTTAATTCCCCCTCAGATATTCACATGGTGAGTTAAATACACAAAGGACTGGAGGAAGGTGGCAGAGATGCTTTGAGAATGCTGCTTTTATGCAATATTAAGTACAAGTTACAAAACTTAAAAAAAAAATACCAAACAAGTCTTTATGAATTCTTATAAAAAGTGTTCTTCCAAAAATGACAATGACCTCTTTAAAAAAATTATTTATTTATTCATGAGAGACACAGAGGCAGAGACATAAGCAGAGGGAGAAGCAGGCTCCATGCAGGAAGCCCGATGTGGGACTCCATCCCAGAGCCCAGTGTAGGACTCAATCCCAGGATCCCCCATCATGCCCTGAGCCATGGGCAGATGCTCAACCACTGAGCCACCCAGGAGTTGCAGACAATGACCTTGTTTTTTTTTTAAGATTTTATTTATTTATCCATGAGAGATACAGAGAGATGCAGAGAGAGAGGCAGAGACACAGGCAGAGGGAGAAGCAGGCTCCATGCAGGGAGCCCGATGTGGGACTCGATCCCGGGTCCACAGGATCACTCCCTGGGCTGAAGGTAGGTGCTCAACTGCTGAGCCACCTGGGATGCCCCAGACAATGACCTTCTTAACGAGAATTTGAGGTTACAGGTTTGAAGGCACAGATCCTCACTGAGAAGGGCAGTTTTCATTTAGAAAGATCATTTGGGAGAGACTCACGAATTACAAAATCTCGATACCTGATTTCTCAATATGTCACACAGAGTCCTAGGGCTTATGCATCCTCTTCTAAAGCAAGGCCGGATGCTGGGAAATGATAACTTGATAGCAAATGAGAAAATATGATCTCAAAGATGTAAAAAAAATCGTGTGCAAGAAAAACTGAAAGAAAATATTTCAAAATATTAATAGTTGTTATCTCTGGATTGTGGGGATTTATTTCCCTTTGAATACCTTTTTTGGCATTTGCTCACTTTTCTGCAATGAATATACATTGTATTTATTCTTAACAAAGTATTTTATGTATGTATGTGGGTGTGATTGAACATACATATACACACACTTATAATATTTGAGGAGTCAGTATCTTCCTGGTAGGGACTTGGTACAATCATAACCTTATCCCAGGCCACACATATCACTAAAGGGGCAGAAGATTGGAGGAGGGGTGGAAGGTTCATAAAGTTTTTTTCCTAGACTTACGGGGTCTGCAGTTCTAGATGGACTGCTCCATAATAGTCACAGGGCTGTGAATAATGAAATGGCCCTTGGGTGTTATTTAAGATGGAGCAGAGGGTAAAGGAGGGCTCAAGGAGACCACCACCAGCCCACTCCCCACTCTAGTCCCCAGGGTACTATGCAAAACATGAAAGTTTGAGGAAAACCTTACTGCCCTCTATTTGGCCACTGGATAACTTGTTTCCAATATCCTGACCTACCCCTCCCCACCAGCTACCACGTGCCAGGACAATAAAGAAAACCCTCACAGTTAAGTTGTTGGTTTCCAGTCCAAGAACATAAAATAAAGACATGGAAGGGGTTGGAGGGGGCTGAGGAACTTTCATTAATACACATGCATTAATAGTAGTTGGCAATATATTTAGATTAAAGCCTCATTTGCTGACTTGAGAGAGCTCCATCTGGGCAGAACTAAAAGGATGCATTTATATACACTTATCACGGAGGGCACTTCATAATGCATGTAATTATTGAATGACTATGTACACCTAAGACTAATTTTACACATCAACTATACTTGAACTTAAAAAATTATTTTAAAAAAAGGGTGTTCCATAAAGGGTGAAGCAGCTCTAAGAGGGCCCTAGGTCCCTGCCTCCTGCCCTGCAGCTTCCTGGCCACTCTCCACTTATACTTATTCTGTGCAGGCTGCTGAACTCCTCACCCAGTCTTCAGTCCGGGCAGCAGACACTGGCCCAATCATAATTTCACACAAGACCAAAGACGCAAGGACAGGGAAGGGGAGATGCCTCAGGAGTATACACTGAGGACCCACCCAAGCTGGTGATGAAGGTAGTTTTCATAGCAGGTTAGAGTTATATGGATCCTGAGTATGGCTGCCAGATAAAATACAATCCTATGAAATCTGAATTTCAGATAACAAGGCGTAAATTTGTATGCAAGTATGCATAATGATACTAAAAATTATCTGTTGTTCATCTGAAATTCAAATTGAACCAAGCATTCTGTATTTTTATTTGCTGAACTTGGTTAACTCTGCTCCTGAGTTAGGCGATGATGTCCCACAAAATAAAATGTCAGTCCAATGTAAGCACTGAAACACTGCTGACAATCCAGCTCTTAGAGTCATTGTCTTATATTAAAGGTCTGTATTTTATAGTATTCCTAATTCATATTATCTGAGGATCTGTAAACTTCAATGATATCTTACATTTGTGGGAATGGAAATGATTTTAATACTGATCTGAGATCATTTGTGTAATTGTGTTCAAGCTTAAATAAAGTCCTTGAAATATATATTCTCCACATTTAAGATGAATTCTAATTGGGAACAGGCCCTTTTCAGAATTAGCCTGATACCCACTGAGAGGCTGAGGCTACATTCAATTCAGAAAATGACTGGATCAGAGGTATGATAATGCATGTTCAGTGTGTCATCTATTATCCAGAAGGTGGCAACTGAAAGACCTGTGACATACCACAAGGAGTCAGTTCCTTGCTATTTCACAAAGATTGCAATCCCAACGATGGCAGTGAAATCAAAGAGGAAATATTCAAAGTGGAATGAAAGGAACAGACATTAGGAAAGATTGCATGGTGATTGGAGAAGAAGAGGAACATATTTTAAAAGTTCCCCATCGTGGGGCAAACTACAATCCCTGGCTTTGTCTCTTCTAAAATTTCCTTTCCTATTGTACTAACCCTGCACTTCACTGACTCCGCTGGAAAATTGCAGAAAGGGAAAAGGTTTTCAAATGCTAATAGGTAAATTCAAGCAGCCCAAGGCTGCACGGAGCAACCAGTTAGTAATGCTCAACGGCAAGGTCAGCGGCAAAGCAAACTCGCCTTCTCCCAAATGCTAATAATCCACCAAGAAAGTTAGTGCAAAACCAAACCAAAACAAAAAAACAGCTGGGAGGAGAACCACCTCCAGACATAGGATCAGAATTCTGAATTTTAGCCACCACTCTGTCAGCAGCCAGCTGTGCCTTTGGATAAGTTCTTCAGTCTTTCCTTATAGAAGGAAGAAGTTGAATAAAACTCAGCTTGGAAGATCCCTGTCCAGTAAACTCCAATGAAACTTAATTCAATTTATACACCCCCCCAACCCACACACACAAACCCTCACTTCCCTTGCTCATCTTTTCCTCCATTTCTCCCTGGCAAAGCCCTAACTCTCTTCCCACCCACTCATCTTAACCTCTGCATCGTGGAGCCCAAGCAGCTGAAAAGCACAGGCACAAGTAGCACAATTGAAAGGTCGGTGCTGCCCCAGATCCGCAGCCAGCAGCTTCTACCCTCACTCGGCAGAGGGCCTCCCTCAGTTTAGAGAAAATAGAAAATTCCCTCCTGTCCCCTCATTTCTCTGCCTGCTTCACTGACTCACAGCCCCAACACTAAGTGCTTTCCTTTTCCTGTCTCAGGAGAGGATCTTGCCCTAATGATGCTCCATTGATCATCATTTCTCTAGGATATAATGTTCTACCATTTGACTGGACAATTTCTTCAGCATTATTTATATAATCTATTTTAAACACACACACACACACACACACACACAAACACACACACACAGCTCCTCCTTTGTCTCCTGGTTGTGCTTTCCTTTCTTTAAGCGTTAAACTCTTTGAGGGACGCCCAGGTGGTTCAGCGGTTGAGCGCCTGTCTTTAGCCCAGGGCATGATCCTGGAGTCCTGGGATCGAGTCCCACATCCAGTTCCACATCGAGCCCCCTGCATGGATCCTGCTTCTCCCTCTACCTATGTCTCTGCCTCTCTCTCTGTGTCTCTCATGAATAAATAAACAAAATCTTAAAAAAAAAAAAAAAAGAGTTAAACTCTTTGAAAAGAGGGACTGTAATGATCATATCTGTTTTTGCATTCCAATTCCGTCTTTCATTCATTTCTACCTGGCTTCCATCCCTGCCACCCCCGTGAACGCCTCCTCAAAATCATCACAGGCCATACTGCTAGAGCCAGAGGACATGCTCCAGCCCTCAGGCCTGATAGCATTTGTCCTGAAATGTTCTTTCCCTTGGCTTTTCTGAGTTCTCTCTCTCTCTGATCTTCCCTCTCAGTCTATTCCTTAAATGTTGATATTTCCCAGGATAGTGTCTCAGGTTCCTCGTCCCTGGTTGGATTTGCGTACCAACTTTCTTTTTTTTTTTTTTTTAAGATTTTATTTATTCATGAGAGACACACAGAGAAAGAGAGGCACAGACACAGGCAGAAGGAGAAGCAGGCTCCATGCAGGGAGCCTGATGTGGGACTTGATCCAGGGTCTCCAGGATCACGCCCTGGGCTGCAGGCGGCGCTAAACCGCTGCGCCACCCAGGCTGCCCGCGTACCAACTTTCTAACATGTTTCATTTTTCTAAAACTGAACAAGTCATGCTACACTCTAAATCCTCTATGTCTTTTTCAACATGGGAGGCCAGCAGTCATTTTATGACCAACATCAGAAATCTTAGCCCTATCCTTAAATTCACCATTTTGGCCAATATAGTATTTGTTCCACATCTGTAATGTCATCTTCATTACCAGGCAGATCTGATCTTGTTATCACCACCAGCCATGTCTGTGACACCACACTGAAAATCCTTAGAGGTTCCAGAATCTCAACAGCCCTTTGCCAGGGACTTCAAAGCTTTTTTAAAAGCCATCCTTCACTTATCCCACTGACTTCATCTCCAGCCACTCTCCACTGCTGCAATCAGTATTTTTATCAAAACAAATGTCTGTAGTCTCCAAAATGTGTCCTTCTGGTACTCCTCCAGGGCCTTTGCACATGCTTCTCCTTCTACTGGAATTCTACTTCTTTGCTCCCCATGTCAGCTGACTTATTTCTACGCATGCTGCATGCCGACTCAGCTCCTGTGTCCTCTCCATCAGAAGTCTTTCTGTTGCCCCAGTCTAGGTTGGTCTAGCCCAGTATCTGGAATATAGCAAAAACTCTAAAACATCTTGGAGAGTTCAATGAACTGCTTCAATGATTTTCTCTTTTAACAATTAATTTTACCCTATTTTTATATACCTGACTTCTTTCATACAGCAACTTTATTTGTACTTCTCTTTTTGTTCTTTGGGTCTTATCCCATCCTACATATGTCACTTTTAATTCTGTCCTAAGCAGTTACCAAAAAACATTTTCCAAAGAAATATGTTAAAGTGAAGCTGATGGAGGTGTGGGGTCAATAGACAGTTGAAAAATGAAAACTAGTTGAGAGTGGGGCATAGTTTATTACAGAATATCTCGCCCTTCAGATACTTCCTTTAAAGCTTCTTCAGCTTGGATTCCTTTAATTTTAGATATTGTATAAAGCTCCCAGCCCTGAATATAGGAGTTTTCAGAGAGGTGCTGTATTAGAATTATTATAAGTTTAAGTGTGAGTGTATCAGTAAAGACACAGGTCAAGCTTCTGTAATAAAGAAACTTAAATAAAAAGTACTGGCTCTAATAATGTAAAAATCTATTTTTACATTAGGTATAGTCAGTCTGGGGAGGCTGGAGAGTCTACACCAGGGATCCAACTTCCTCCTGTCCTGTTGTCCTGCTGTATTCTAGAATTGTTCTATCCAGTATGGCAGCCACTACCCAGGCATTCCTATTGAGCTCTTGAAACATGACTAGTCCAAACTAAGACACATTGTAAGTATAAAATACACTCCAGTTTTCAAAGACTTTGTACGAAAAAAAAAAACAACTCAAAATATCTCATTAATGACTTTATCTCATGAATGACTTTATAGCAACTAAGTGCTGAAATAACATTTGGGATGTATTGAGTTAAAGAAGATATGTTGGGCAGCCCGGGTGGCTCAGCAGTTTAGTGCCACCTTCAGCCCAGGGTGTGATCCTGGAGACCCGGGATCAAGTCCCATGTCAGACTCCCTGCATGGAGCCTGCTTCTCCCTCTGCCTGTATCTCTGCCTCTCTTTCTACCTGTGTCTTTCATGAATAAATAAATAAAATATTTTTTAAAAATAAAGAAGATATGTTATTAAATTTAATTTCCTCCATTCTTTTTATTTTTTTGTTTAGAATATTTTAAATTATGGGATGCCTGGATGGCTCAGTTGATTGAGCATCTGATTCTTGGTCTCAGCTTGGGTCATGATCTCACAGTCCTTAGGTCAACCCCACATCCAGCTCCACTCTCAGTGGGGAGTCTGTTTAAGATTCTCTCCCTCTCCTCTGCCCTTCCCTCCACTCATGCACATGCACTCTCTCTCTCTCTTTTTTTAAAGATTTTATTTATTTATTCATGAGAGACACAAAAGGAAAGAGAGGCAGAGACACAGGCAGAGGGAGAAGTAGGCTCCATGCAGACAGCCTGAAGTGGCACTTGATCCTGAGTCCCCAGGATCACACCCCGGGCTGAAGGTGGCACTAAGCCACTGAGCCACCCGGGCTGCCCATGCACTCTCTTTCTAAAATAAATAAATCTTTAAACTATTTTTAAAATTATGCTTGTGGTTTACATATTTCCATAGGACAGAACTGTTTTAGAATGTAGTATATTATTTCCATCTAAATGGTAAAAGCTGGCTCATAGTACCAAATACATGGTCAGAACAACAACAACAACAAAAAAAACTGGAAAGAAAGATGGTAGACGGAAAGTTATTTCCTTTTAGGGAGGTGATGTGTGATTTGTGCACATAGTTTACTCACACTTCACTGGTGAGAATAAGGTCACATGGCCTCACCAAGCTGCATAGAAGAGAAGAGATGTGGCATGTAGATGAGCAGCTGTACGTCATATTGGAAAGAGAGGAGGGCAAACGGATTCTAGGATATAGAATGGATATACTAACTTGTGCCTGTCACAGGTGTGTTTCCAAAAAGAGGTATTCGAGTTGACTTTGAGCCAAAATGAGTTAAAAGGTATTCCATGGGAGAGAAGAGAGGGAAAAATAGAGGAATACATTCAGAAACCTAATGAAAAATAACCAAACTATGATATTTCAATATCTTATTTGAGAAGGTAAAACAAGGCAGAAGAGATAAACAATGGCTCACGGATAGGGAATTAGCCAAGGAAGAAGATGCTCCTGTGCTTGAGACAGTGAACAATACAGGAAGGCAGGAGGGAATATCTAGTCAGCTTGCTGCATCATAGCCGGGGCCTCAGAAGTTTGGATATAGCTTTGCTCCCAAATATGGGAGGATTCATATGGGAAATCAGGAGTAACTGATCTCTAAAGAGCCTCAAGTTCTCCAGACAGAGGATTATGAAAAAGAGAGAACATAATGGTATATGGTAAGTACGTGGGTTAATCTCAGACAAAATGGTGAACAATAGGACCAAGACAGAAAATAATATATACCGTATGTTCAGTTTGTATTGCATTAAAAAAAGTGGCAAATCTAATCTATAGTTATGAACAGCAAATGCTGATTGCCTTGGCGGAGGTTAATGCATGAGATGAGCCGTGAGGTAGTCTTCTGAGATGTAGGTAATGTGCTATATCTTGATCTGGGGAATGTTTATATGGGTATGTTGCTTAGTAAAGGTCCTTACTGATGTCTAGATACTTTTATGTATTGATGTTATACTTCTAATAAAAACCGCATAGAAACCAACAAGCAAACAAGGGAATGAGTCAGTAGGACTAGTATTGAGACTGCATTATAGACCAATCATGAATTATCCCTCTGAAGCTGGGGAGTCTGACCTTACCGAAGCACATTGCTGCTCTCTTAATACTTGAAGGAAATCAAAGCTCCATTTGCAGGGATGGAGAGAACAGCTGTTGAGTAGGCGGCAATTGATGTGGTGACACATGAAGTTAGTTTTAAAATGACTTAGCTTCATTGACCAGGACGAATAGCCACCATACATTTTGAAATAAGAAAAGAAAGATGCCTAGTAATATTCTCATTCTATTAAAAATGCCTTTCATTATGCAGAGGCTATCAATATTGGGTGGGATCTCCTCCGAGGGGAGATGGGTGAGGAAAATGAGGTGGGAAGTTTGTCAGGGTTTTCTGGTTTCTGCATTGTTCTACTGACTATAAGAAGCATATTGCAAATGGCAAGAATTCATTCTTTTTGATGGCTGTGTAATATGCCATGATATCTATCATCTATCAATTATCTATCTATCTATCTATCTATCTATCTATCTATCTATCATATCTATCATCTCATATCTTCTTTATCCATTCATCAGTTGATGGACATTTTGCTCTTCCATAGTTTGGCTATTGTTGATAATGCTACTATAAACGTTGGGGTGCACATGCCCCTTCAAGGCTGTATGTCACACAAAGATTTTTCCATCAGTTATTTGGGTGTCATTACCACTTTCTCTAATGAGTGCTAATTAACATTTATACAACAGTGTCAAATTCACCTTCAGGAGTTTTCTTCATTTATTGAGGTTGCCTTAAATTTTTCTCAGAGTATGAAACCAATATAAAAAAAGGCAAACTGCTGTATCATTTATTTGTCACTGGAATTACTAACTTATAGTTTCTGCATTCCTTCTTGACTATGAGTTTTATATTAGGCAATACATAAAACAGCTATGCAAATACACTTAAGACTTCATTATCAAAATGATATGCATTTTGTAAAAAAAGAAAATTTTTTTGAAAATGTTTCCAGAAAAATTGGTTTTACATTTATCAAATTAGAGGTAAATCCTTCTTCAAGTGGGTAGGCAACACTGGTATAAACCCAATTAAGTTCAGGGTTACTATTTAAC
Organism: Canis aureus; assembly: GCF_053574225.1. Taxonomy (NCBI): domain Eukaryota; kingdom Metazoa; phylum Chordata; class Mammalia; order Carnivora; family Canidae; genus Canis; species Canis aureus. The sequence goes on along the minus strand of NC_135616.1, from coordinate 9,242,197 downwards.
CCTGAGGGTCAAAACAGATTCTATATTTTTTAACTGTTACAAAAATAACTACAAGAAGAAAAACAACAACAAAATAATAGCACTACTAAAATTTAGTAGAGGGAGGAGAAACTCAGAGCAAATGAAAAGCCATCCCTTTACCTTTTAGTATGGGAGCTAATGGACACTGTTTAAAAGTCAGTAAATCAAGAAATAGCAGTTTAAATATACTATTAAAAATAACAGTGTTAAGGTCGCCTAGGTCGCTCAGTGGTTGAGAGTCTGCCTTTGCAATCTAGAAGAAATGGACGCATTCCTGGAAAGCCACAAACTACCAAAACTGGAACAGGAAGAAATAGAAAACCGGAACAGGCCAATAACCAGGGAGGAAATTGAAGCAGTCATCAAAAACCTCCCAAGACACAAGAGTCCAGGGCCAGATGGCTTCCCAGGGGAATTCTATCAAACGTTTAAAGAAGAACTCATACCTATTCTACTAAAGCTGTTTGGAAAGATAGAAGGAGATGGAGTACTTCCAAATTCGTTCTATGAGGCCAGCATCACCTTAATTCCAAAAGCAGACAAAGACTCCACCAAAAAGGAGAATTACAGACCAATATCCCTGATGAACATGGATGCAAAAATTCTCAACAAGATACTAGCCAATAGGATCCAACAGCACATTAAGAAAATTATTCACCATGACCAAGTAGGATTTATCCCCGGGACACAAGGCAGGTTCAACACTCGTAAAACAATCAATGTGATTCATCATATCAGCAAGAGAAAAACCAAGAACCATATGATCCTCTCATTAGATGCAGAGAAAGCATTTGACAAAATACAGCATCCATTCCTGATCAAAACTCTTCAGAGTGTAGGGATAGAGGGAACTTTCCTCGACATCTTAAAAGCCATCTACGAAAAGCCCACAGCAAATATCAATCTCAATGGGGAAGCACTGGGAGCCTTTCCCCTAAGATCAGGAACAAGACAGGGATGTCCACTCTCACCACTGCTATTCAACATAGTACTAGAAGTCCTAGCCTCAGCAATCAGACAACAAAAAGACATTAAAGGCATTCAAATTGGCAAAGAAGAAGTCAAACTCTCCCTCTTCGCCGATGACATGATACTCTACATAGAAAACCCAAAAGCCTCCACCCCAAGATTGCTAGAACTCATACAGCAATTTGGTAGCGTGGCAGGATACAAAATCAATGCCCAGAAATCAGTGGCATTTCTATACACTAACAATGAGACTGAAGAAAGAGAAATTAAGGAGTCAATCCCATTTACAATTGCACCCAAAAGCATAAGATACCTAGGAATAAACCTCACCAAAGAGGTAAAGGATCTATACCCTAAAAACTATAGAACACTTCTGAAAGAAATTGAGGAAGACACAAAGAGATGGAAAAATATTCCATGCTCATGGATTGGCAGAATTAATATTGTGAAAATGTCAATGTTACCCAGGGCAATGTACACGTTTAATGCAATCCCTATCAAAATACCATGGACTTTCTTCAGAGAGTTAGAACAAAGTATTTTAAGATTTGTGTGGAATCAGAAAAGACCCCGAATAGCCAGGGGAATTTTAAAAAAGAAAACCATAGCTGGGGGCATCACAATGCCAGATTCCAGGTTGTACTACAAAGCTGTGGTCATCAAGACAGTGTGGTACTGGCACAAAAACAGACACATAGATCAATGGAACAGAATAAAGAACCCAGAAGTGGACCCTCAACTTTATGGTCAACTAATATTCGATAAAGGAGGAAAGACTATCCATTGGAAGAAAGTCTCTTCAATAAATGGTGCTGGGAAAATTGGACATCCACATGCAGAAGAATGAAACTAGACCATTCTCTTACACCAGACACAAAGATAAACTCGAAATGGATGAAAGATCTAAATGTGAGACAAGATTCCATCAAAATCCTAGAGGAGAACACAGGCAACACCCTTTTTGAACTCGGCCACAGTAACTTCTTGCAAGATACATCCACGAAGGCAAGAGAAACAAAAGCAAAAATGAACTATTGGGACTTCATCAAGATAAGAAGCTTTTGCACAGCAAAGGATACAGTCAACAAAACTAAAAGACAACCTACAGAATGGGAGAAGATATTTGCAAATGACATATCAGATAAAGGGCTAGTTTCCAAGATCTTTAAAGAACTTATTAAACTCAACACCAAAGAAACAAACAATCCAATCATGAAATGGGCAAAAGACATGAAGAGAAATCTCACAGAGGAAGACATAGACACGGCCAACACGCACATGAGAAAATGCTCAGCATCACTTGCCATCAGGGAAATACAAATCAAAACCACAATGAGATCCCACCTCACACCAGTGAGAATGGGGAAAATTAACAAGGCAGGAAACCACAAATGTTGGAGAGGATGTGGAGAAAAAGGAACCGTCTTGCACTGTTGGTGGGAATGTGAACTGGTGCAGCCACTCTGGAAAACTGTGCGGAGGTTCCTCAAAGAGTTAAAAATAGACCTGCTCTACGACCCAGCAATTGCACTATTGGGGATTTACCCCAAAGATACAGATGCAATGAAACGCCGGGACACCTGCACCCCGATGTTTCTAGCAGTAATGTCCACAATAGCCAAACTGTGGAAGGAGCCTCAGTGTCCATCGAAAGATGAATGGAGGGATCCCTGGGTGGCGCAGCGGTTTAGCGCCTGCCTTCAGCCCAGGGCGCGATCCTGGAGACCCGGGATCGAATCCCACGTCGGGCTCCCGGTGCATGGAGCCTGCTTCTCCCTCTGCCTGTGTCTCTGCCTCTCTCTCTCTCTCTCTGTGACTATCATAAATAATAAAAAAAAAAAAGAGAGAGATGAATGGATAAAGAAGATGTGGTTTATGTATACAATGGAATATTACTCAGCCATTAGAAACGACAAATACCCACCATGTGCTTCAACGTGGATGGAACTGGAGGGTATTATGCTGAGTGAAGTAAGTCAATCGGAGAAGGACAAACATTATATGTTCTCATTCATTTGGGGAATATAAATAATAGTGAAAGGGAATAGAAGGGAAGGGAGAAGAAATGGGTAGGAAATATCAGAAAGGGAGACAGAACATGAAGACTCCTAACTCTGGGAAACGAACTAGGGGTGGTGGAAGGGGAGGAGGGCGGGGGGTGGGGGTGAATGGGTGACGGGCAGTGAGGGGGACACTTGACGGGATGAGCACTGGGTGTTATTGTGTATGTTGGTAAATTGAACACCAATAAAAAATTAATTTATTAAAAAAAAGAGAGAGAGAGTCTGCCTTTGCCTTTAGGTCGTGATCCTGAGGTCCTGGGATCGAGTCCTGCATCAGGCTCCCTGCAGGGAGCCTGCTTCTCCCTCTGCCTATGTCTCTGCCTGTCTCTCTGTGTCTCTCATGAATAAATAAATAAAATCTTTTGAAAAAGAGCAATAGTAAAAAAATATTTATCATGTTAGCAAGTTTCAAAATTTCCCATTTAATCTACCCTTGCCACCACTCTCCTCCCCCTACCACCAGTCCCTGGTGCTAATCTGTTTTCTTCCACATATAAATGAGATTATACAGTATTTGTCTCTTCTGTAACTTATTTGCTTTGCTTAATACCCCCAAGGTCCATCCATGTTGTCACAAATGGCAAGATTTTCTTCTCCTTTATGGTTGAAAATTATTCCATTATATATAATATATAATATATATTTATATATATATAAACATTCCATATAACAAACATTCCATCATATATAATACATATGCAATACACACACACACACACACATATATATATATATATGTACATTTTCTTTATCTATTCATCCATTAAACCACACTTAGGTTGACTATTGTATATAACACTGCAATGAACATGGGATCCAGATATTTCTTTGAAATTATTTCATTTCCTTCAGATATATACCAAGAAGCCACTCTAATTCTGTCCTACAGAGAATAGTGATCACAGAGCTCTTCAGGGATTCTGGGGCTCCCTTCACAATTTTATTTCTCACACTTGAGAGGCAAGATATGTCTTCTGGATCCTCCCAGAATGAGTATGTTTTAAGTGATAGAACTATTTTAACATTCCAATCTATTCCTCTGGTATATTGGCTACCCTTGCAGAAAAATTATGCTGTCTTAATTACTGTAGCTTTATAAAAAATCTTGTTATCCATGAGAATAAGTCATCCTGTGATTTTTTTCTCGCTTTTTAACAATTTCTTCAATATTATTGGCCCTTTGCATTTCCAAATGAAATTTAGAATTTACTTAATACAGAAGAAAGCTGGTGGCATTTTTTATTGGGATAGTATTGAATCTATAGATCAATTTGGGCAGAATTGACTTCTTTAACTTTATTAATAAGAATTGTAGATCTTTAATCCATTAATCCAAGTTTTTAATTCCTTCATATGTTACATCCTTCCATTTACTTAGGTTCTTAGGTTTTACTAACTTTTCTTTAGTATTTGATGAAATGGCTTTGTACATTTTTCATTTGAATTATTCCTAAGAATTTTATATATTTGATGCTATTTTTTTAAAAGAAATTTTATTTATTTATGAGAGACACAGAGAGAGAGAGGGGGGCAGAAACACAGGCAGAGGGAGAAGCAGGCTCCATGCAGAGAGCCTGATGTGGGACTTGATCCCGGGACTCCAAGATCACGCCCTGGGCCAGAGGCAGGTGCTAAACCGCTGAGCCACCCAGGGATCCCTATTTGATGCTATTTTGAATTTGAATATTAGAAGCTATAATTTAAAATTATATTTTTAACTGTTTGTTGCATGTATGAAGGAATACATTTGGGTACCTGATGATTTTGCTAAATCTAGGCTTTGCTAGTAGTTTGTGTATTATTTTGGATTTTCAACATGCATAATTGTGTCACCTGCAAGTAATACTTCTATTTTTATTGTAATCTCTATAACTTTTCTTTATTTCATTTATTTATTTGCTTATTTATTGCCTTACTGTGCTGGCTAGGACACATTACAATGTTGAATTTAAGTAGTAAGAGTAATAAGAGAACCAAATAAGATTCCAAATCTCATAGGAAAAGCTTTCTTTTACCTTGAAGTATAGTGTTTACCACGGAGTTTTGATACTCTTCAATAGATTAGGGAATTTCTCATCTATTACCAATTTGTAAAAATCAATGATCTTAGACGTTGAGTTTTATCAAATATATTATTCTGTATTATTCCCTATGGCCATATGTGTATTTTTTCTTTATTATAATAATGAAACAAATTGAAATAATTATTTCTCAAATGGTAAAATAACTTGTATCCTTGGAACAAACCCAATTATCATTTTCATTTATCTTGAATTTGATTTGCTAACTTTTATGTTTAGGATTTTACATACAAATTCATAAGAAATATTGACTATGCAACATGCTTCAAATTTTTAAAAAGATTTCGTTTATTTATTCATGAGTGATACAGAGAGAGAGGATAGAGACACAGGCAGAGGGAGAAGCAGGCTCCCTGTGGGAAACCAATGTGGAATTCCATCTCAGGACTCCAGGATCACGTCCTGAGCAGAAAGCAGATGCTCAACCACTGGGCCACCCAGGCATCCGCAACATGCTTCAGTTTCATTTCAACTTCCCTATAATAACAATTTCATGTTTCTTCCCAACAGGATGCTCTTTGTACAAATGAAAACGTTCATACTTGCTATGAACTGAATTGTGTCCCCTCAAAATTCATATATTAAAATGCTAGTTCCCAGTGCAACTGTATTTGGAGATAAGATATCTAGGAGGTAAAGATTAAATGAAGTCCTGGAACACCTGGGTGGCTCAGCGGCTAAGGTGTCTGCCTTCGGCTCAGGGTGTGATCCTGGAATACCAGGATCAAGTCCCACATCGGGCTCCCTGCAGGGGGGCTGCTTCTCCCTCTGCCTATGGCTCTGCCTCTCTCTATGTCTCTCTCATGAATAAATAAATAAAATCTTTATTTAAAAAAAGATTATGGGATCCCTAGGTGGCTCAGCGGTTTAGCGCTTGCGTTTGGTCCAGGGCATGATCCTGGAGTCCCGGGATCCAGTCCCGCATCGGGCTCCCTGCATGGAGCCTGCTTCTTCCTCTGCCTGTGTCTCTGCCTCTCTCTCTCTCTCTCTCTCTCTCTCTGTGTGTCTATCATGAATAAATAAATAAATCTTTTTAAAAAAAGATTAAATGAAGTCCTAAGAGTGGGGCCCTAATCTGATAGGAGTGGTGACCTTTTAGGGAGAGGAAGAGATTCTCTCTCTTCCGATGCATGCACCAAGGAAAGGCCACATGAGGACATAGTGAAAGGTAGCCATCTACGAACCAGAAAAGCATTAACCATAAGTCAAATTTTCTGACATGTTGATAATGGACTTCTAGCCTTCAGAACTGTGAGAAAATAAATATTTCATATTTAAATCACCCAGTCTGTGGTATTGTGTTATAGCAGTGTGAGCAGACTATGACATCACCTATATCCCAAAAAGAGAGACATAAAATCCCACCAGCTGCATATGCCTAAGTGTTGTTAATTGCTTTCCTAGCTCATTCACAACCCCACCTGAATATTCTATCACACAAAGACTAAATTGTAGAGTTAACAACCATGAAAATTCTTTATACCAAGTAATAGAGAAAAGAAAGATGATGGAGAAATATTTAAAATATGCAAATTCATACATAACAAGCAAGGAAAAATATGCAAGGCTGCTATAATCCTCATTTCTATTATTGGTTGCAAGGCTATAGTCCATAACTCGTAACCTTCATTTTTCTACTTCCAACCCTTGGTTTCTGGGCCCTCAGCCACCAAATTGGGAATTTTTATTTGACAAAGTAATCTGATGTTTCATTACTGAAGGGCCTGAGTTCTTAATGGTTTTGTCTTTGCTGGGTTGCATTTTTGAGTTAACTTTTATTTATGGACAGGGAAACAGTAAGAGATGCCCCAGAAAAATCTTCTCACTCCCATATATTATTCTCTGATGCCATTTTATAATAGAAACGAATTTTTCACATGCATGGTTATCAGAATCAATTTCCCCAACCAGTTTCTGTTGGTTCAGGGACATGAGGACCCTGAAATGGCCAGACAGCACTTTCTACTTCTTACCCAGTATATTCTTTATTATGTCTCCTCGTAGAAGCATTCCTTTCTTGAGAAGTGAAACCTTTAAGCCAGAGCCAAATGTGTAAGAAATAGAAGCAAAAATCCTGGGAGTGGGTTATTAAATTTAATAATGAGAGGAGCTAATCCTATACCTATTTCTTTATTTCCAGACCCATATATTATAGCAATTAGAAAAACGCATCATATACTGACTGCTGCCTCAGAGCATATTCCGTATGATAATGTCTCATCTCATAGAATGTTATCTTTTCACTGTACCATAGTGCAACTTTAGGAAGCTATCCAATGGCTCTATCAGACTAGATGTTTCTGAATAATAGGGTACATTGTAAGACCGGTGAGTTCCATCATTGCTCTTCTCATGCTGCAAATTTCTTTTTTTGACCAGAAGCAATGTTGTGTGGGATTCTTTGATGATGAATAAAGGGTTTCTTATTTCCATAATTATATTATGGACTAATATTATAGGCAGTGTGGGTAGTCCGTGGGGACTGGAAGGATTGACTATCAGTTCAAATGCAAGGTTAGCAATGCAAGACTTGAAGGAACATGACATATCTAGGTAATGTAACACCACCAAAGGACCCTAATAGTTTCCAGTAGACAACCCAGACATAAGATCTGTGATTTACCCAATGAACAATTCAAAGTAGCTGTGTTAAAGACACCCAATGTGCTACAAGAAAACACAGAAAGACAATTCAATGAAATCCAGAATACAGAAAATAAAAAGTTAAATAGGAATGATAAAACCACTAAACACATTCTGGAGCTGAAGAATACAATGAATGAAATGAAAAATGCAATAATGAGTATTAATATCACAATGGAGCAAGTAGAAGAATCTGGGAAGTTGAAGACAGGACCTTTGAAATTATCTAGTCAGAGGGGAAAAAATGAAAAACAACAAAGAAAACTCATATAAACTATGGGAAACCATGAAGGGAAGCAATCTGTGAATTATTGAAGTCCCAGAAGAAGAAGAGAGAAGGGAGCATTTAAAGATTAAGAAAAGGAGAGAGGACTCAAATAAGTAACATCAGAAATGAAAGAGGTGACATTAATACTGATACCTCAGAAATACAAAGGATCGTAACAGATTATTATGAAAAGGTCCACACCAACAAATTGGATAGCATTGAAGAAATGAATAAATTCCTAGAAATACACAACTTACCAAGACTGAGTCATGAAGAAACACTAAATCTGAACAGACCTATAGCAAGAAGATTAAATTTATAATAAAAAAACCACCCAAGAAAGAAAACCCAGGACCAGATATTTTCATTGGTGAATTCTACCAAACATTTAAAAAATTAGTATGAATCCTTTTCAAATTCTTCCCAAAAATAGAAGAGAAGGAAGCATTCCCAAACTAACTACAGGCAAATATCTCTGATGAATACCAATGCAAAAATGTCAATAAAATATTAACAAACAATTCAACAGCACATTAAAAGAATCATACACTATGGTCAAAGGGGATTTGTCCATAGGATGCAAGGATGATTCAACATCTGTAAATCAATCAATATGATATTCCATATTAATAGACTGAAAGATAAAAGTCATGATCATCTCAACAGATAAAGAAAAAGCATTTGATAAAATTCAACATCCTTTCATGATAAAAATTCTCAACCAATTGGTATAGAAGGAAAACACCTCAACATAATAAAGGCCACATAAGATAAGCCCACTGTAAACATCATACTTAGTGGTGGAAGGTTAAAAAGTTTTCCTCTAAAATCAGGAACAAGACACTCACTCTTACCACTCCTATTCAAAATATTACTGGGGGATGCCTGGGTGGCTCAGCCGTTAAGCGTCTGCCTTCGGCTCAGGGCATGATCCTGGAGTCCCGGGATTGAGTCCCACATCGGGCTCCCTGCACAGAGCCTGCTTCTCCCTCTGCCTATGTCTCCGTCTCTCTCTGTCTCTCTCTCTCTCTGTCTCTCATGAATAAATAAATAAAATCTTTTTTAAAAACCCCAAAATATTACTGGAAGTCCCAGTCTGAAAAGTTAGGCAAAAAGAAAGGGGAGGGGTTGGAGGTAGGAAAGAAAATCATAAAAGGTATCCAAATCAGAAAGGAAAAAGTAAAATTATCTCTGTTTGCAGATGGTATGATCTTACATATAGAAAATCCAAAGGACTCCAACAAAACAAAAACAAAGAACTAGTGGAACCAATAAACTAATTCAGTAAAGATGAAAGATACAAAGTTAGCATACAAAAATGAGTTGCATTTTGATATACTAATGACATGCTATCTGAAAAAGAAATAAAACAGAAAATACTTTGGAATAATTCTAACCAAAGAAAAACCTGTATGCTGAAACTGTACCACTTTGATGAAAGAAATCAAAGAAATACAAAATAAAGGAAAGATACCTCCTGTTCATGGATCAGGAAAATTAATATTGTTTAAATATCCATACCCTAATCTATGGGGGATATGTTCCAACACCCTCAGTGGATGCCTGAAACTGTGGATAGTACCACACACACACACACACACACACACACACACACACACACACAATGCTTTTCCCATATATACAAACCTATTATAAAGTTTAATGTATAGATTAGGTGCAGTAAGAGATTAACAATAATAAATAACAGAATAGAACGATTTTAACAATATACTGTAATAAAACAATGTGAATGTAGTTTCTCTCTCTCAGAAAATATCTAATTGTACCACACTCACCTTTCTTCTTGTGATGATATGAGATGATAAAATGCCTATGTGATGAGATGAAGGGAGGTGAGTGATGTAGGCATTGTGATATAGTGCAGGCTCCAGTTGATGATCTAACGATACATCAGGAGGATCATCTGCTTCTAGACCATGGTAGACTGTGGGGTAACTGAAACTGCAGAAAGTGAAATCATGGATAAGAGGGGACCACTGTACCACATAAAACTGTATATAGATTCAATGTGATTTCTATTAAAATTCCAAAGGCATTTTTCACAGAAATAGAAGAAACAATCCTAAATTTTGTATGGAACTACAAAATAGCATGAATAGCCAAAGCGATCTTGAGAAATAACAAAAGTAGAAGCATCACACTGAGTGATTTAAAAATATATTACAAAGCTATAATAATCAAAACAGTATGGTATTGGCATAAGAATAGACACAGACTAAGCAAATAGAACCAAGAATCCAGAAATAAACCTTTGTATATATAGTCAAATAATATTTATAAGGAATCCAAGAATGCTCAATGGGGAAAGGAGAGTCTCTTCAATGAACGGTATTGGAAAAACTGGATAATTATGTGCAAAAGAGTGAAACTGGGCCCCTATTTTACCACTTACATAAATTGACTCAAAATAGACTCAAGGCTTAAACATTAAACTCAAAACTATAAAACTCCTAGAAGAAAACATAGGGCAAAGCTCCTTGTCAAGAGTGTTGGCAATGATTTTTTTGGATGTGACAGCAAAAGCAAAAATTAATAAATGGGACAACATCAAATTAAAGCTTCTCTATAGGTTCTACAAAATGTAAAGCCAACCCACAGAATGGAGAAAATATTTGCAAACCATTTGTCTCATGAGGGATTAAATATCCAACATTTAAGAGAACTTATAGAATAGCAAAAGAAACAATCTGATTAAAAAACGGGCTAGAGGAACTGACTAGACATTTTTCCAAAGAGGACTTCCAAATGACCAGAAGGTACATGAATAGATGCTCAACATCACTCATCATCAGAGAAATGCAAATCAAAGCCACAATGAGATACTCCCATATACCTGTTAGAATGGATATTATAAAAAAGATAAGAGCAAGAGGTAGTGAGGTTATGGGGAGAAAGGAGCCCTCATGCATTCCCTCTTAGAAATATAAATTAGTGCAGCCACTAATAACTAGTGCAGTTCATAAACTGTATGAAGTTTCCTCAAAAGTTTCAGAACATCAAGCAATGCCTCTTCTGGGGAATGAAGGAAATGAAAGGAAATGCTATGAAAAGATACCAAAGAGATACCTTCTCTCCCATGTTTATTGTAGCATTATCTACAACAGCCAGCACATGGAAACAACCTAAGTATTCACTGACAGAGGGACGTCATTTTCCCACTAACAGATGAATGGATAAAGAAATCGTGCTATGTGTATATACAATGGGCTACTATTCAGACACCAAAACAAGGAAATCCTGCTATTTGTAACAACACAGATGGGCCTAAGTAAAATAAGTCAAACAGAAAAAGACAAAATATTGTATGATTTCACCTATATGAGGAATCTAAAAAAGCAGACTTCATAGAAACAGAGAGTTGATTGATGATTGCCAGTAGTTGGGGGCTGGGGAAAATGGAGGGGTATTGGTCAAAATATACAGACATCCAGTTACAAGATGAGTCAGTTCTGGGGATATAAGTTACAGCACGGTGACTACAGTTAATTTTGTATTACATGCTAGAAAGTTGCTGAGAGAATAGACTTTAAGTGTTCTCAGCACACACACACCAAATGGTAACTATATGGGTTGGAGGTGTTAACTAACCTTGTGATAATCATTTCACAATACACACGTGAGGCAGATCATCACGTTGGGTACTTTGAAGTTACATGTTATAGGTCAATTTTATCTCAATACATCAGGAAAAAATAAATTAAAAAAAAATAAGAGAGAAGAGGCCTAAGATAAACCTTAAGAGTGAAAAGGGAGCCTACAGAGAATTAGAAAAAGCACCCCCCAAGAGAAATGGGGGGAGAAACAAGAAGAGTGGGTGTTGTGGCAGCTAAGGGAACACAGTATTTTAAGGAGGGACATTTCAGTGGTGTCAAATGCTGCGGAGAGGCATGAGAGAGTGAGCAAGATTACTATAGCAAGAGGGAGGCCTTCGATGACCTTGACAGAAACAGTTTGGAGGAATGGTGAGGGTGGAGACCAGCAGAGGCCCGGTGGGCTGAAATGTGAGGGGAGAGGAAGTAGTGGAGCAGCTGGGGTGAGAGTGGGAAGTGTGAAAGCCAAGTCAAATTTCCTGAATTAACTTTAGTTCTTCCTCTGCCCACCGCCTTCCAACCCCCTGCCCCACCCCTACCTCAACATGCATACATTCCACGGAAATTATTATTGGTGGCAATGGCCTCTTATATCCTGAGATTTGATCATACGCTTCCTGGACATCTGTCCTCATTTATTCCCTCGCTTGTACCCCAATAACCCCAAGCCTGCCCATGGCTCAAATGGGTCAGTCAGTCCCTAATCTCCCAGCTGGCCTCCTTAATGCGGGTCTTGTTTGTTTCCAATTTGCCTTTCACATATCACATCACCACCACCAACTTTTAACATGCAAATATGAGCATTTCCCCTGCTTAAAACTCTTGAATGAAACTCCAGCACTTGCAAGGTGAGCGCAAATTGGTCAGCACAATCCAGGAGGCTTTCTGAGTTCTGGTTCCTGCCTCTCCCTCCGCTCTTGGCCAATCACGCTTCTGCTCCAGCATAGAATTCCTCTGGGCTATTCACACTAGCCATTGCTCTGTCCTGACTTTCTCTTCCAGGTGTTTGGGAAAGCTTCTACTTTCCTCTCCAGAGCTAAGCCCTCAAGCACATCTTCCATTACAATGCTTTCCCTCATCCTCTTCCTGTCCACCCCATGATCACTGCCATCTTTCATTCTTTTTTATTTCTATTTTTGTTCTTTTTACTCTTTCTCCAATCCATCCTTTATTGTATTACATGTTTAGCTCTCCAGGAGATTATGACTTCCTGAAACACCAAAAATATGATGTTTATCTTTGTATCTCTAGTATTTATGACAGTGCCTGGCATGGCAAGTGAAGCTTAAATTGCCATAGCAACTTGGGGAGTGTTACTGATATTTCTGATACCAGCATGACTGCTTAACCAGCATAAAGGGAAAAAGGACAAGTGCCTCTGCAATCACTTTAAGCCCACAGGTGGCCCCAGGCTCCAATGAGCAGGGACCCTGTTAGAAGCTGGGGGAGGGACAGTAAGTATCCTCCAGACTGAGAAGGCACTTTAAGGCTGAAACAAAGCAGGACCCTCCACAATGTCCACACAGTTTGATTCAGGGTAACTTATTGACAAGGCGAATCAGGCAGGCTGGGCTGGCGGACTGGCCCTTGGGTGATCCAACCATTGCACAACTACTCTCCACCTAGTGTGGACCTTAACCCACAGCTTGCATAGAGTGGGGGGCATGATGGTGAGGTCAAAGTGCAACCATCTATCTGTGTGCTGGTCATCTCTACTGGTTATCTTAAGTGGCACCTTTTGTGTACCACTTGAGGTTAGATCAGAACTAGCCTTCCCACATTCCAGTCAGGGCACCATGAACCTCTAAGGGGCCTGGACCACAGAACCCCTGAGGGAGGTCATTGTGAGGGCACAAACACGATGGAAAGCCAAAGGTGGAGTCAGTGTTGTCAGCACTCCTCCAGACCCCTTCCACAGCAGGCCTTCTGTTCGAGTCCCACCTGGGATATTGAATACCTTTCTTCCTTGGAAGGATTCTAGCTCTATTCTCCACCAAAATTTCCCTGAGGAGTATGGTCTACTTAATTGTAAAGCAGACTGGCCATACCCCAGGGCTTTTCAATTCAAAGAGCCTCCTGAGGATTCTACGATAGAGACCCAGAAGGAGGCCCATGTGGTGGGTGTGAAGGGGATGCCAGACTGCTACTGCCTGACTCATCTCCCTGCTGTGGACTCAGTGGCTGAGATCATTGCATCTGGGAAACATGAAAAAAGCTGGAAATAACAAAAGCTCCTGTAGCACCAATAAAGTTAGGTCTAGGTAAACTCAAACACAAGAATTATTCCAGATTTACTTATATTTTACTCTTTGTTCCATCTACTTATACTTCTACTTAGACAGATTTACAATTGGTACAATTTTTTTTCTTGGCCACAACTTCAAGTAAATCACAGTTTTTTTTTTACCTGGTCATGGTTGCTTTAAAAGGATCCCCATTTCTTGCTATTGTAGTTTAATTCTTGAATTCTGATAACAAAGAAGAAAATAACTCCAGCGTCTTCCCTTTGATAAGTTAGACGTGGCTGAATTTCCATTGACTACCTCGTCCCAGTATGAGCCTCTGAAGACCATTCTGAACAGGTCAGCTTGTAGTAATTGTTCTTGCTATAAAGTAGTTGTTCTTGCTATAAAGTTCTTGTTCTTTCCACTCATTAATACAGTACTTAATTGTTAAATACGTTTTAAGGAATAATCTAACAGGGTCTAATTTGATCATTTCTATAGATCAGTTATTTCAAAGGCAATAACTTGCCTTATAAAATGACTGAAATTATCTTCACCTTTGATTTGGGTTTCTCAAAATTGCACTTTTTTTAATAAACCAGAACAATGTACTGGGCATACTGGGTCACAAACTTCGTATCCTTGTGCCTCTCCTCATGAAGGCAGATGAGACCCTAGAAGAAGATGGTTGCAAAATGGCAAGCAGCCACCAATGAGGGGCAGGGGATGATCATCCAATGCTAGACCCTTTTTCCTCTAATAGCCAGAAAGTGGTGTACTTCCCTACTCTATTGCACTTAGCACCTGGGGTTCTCCCTCCTGCCATGTTTGAAGATCAAGACATGGAGGTAGGGTCACATTCTGATGATATAAAGAAGGTGGCAATCTGCTGATTTACCTGGCCAATTTGACCGCACATGTGGTTCAGGGCTCAGAGTGAATTGCTATTTACCTGTCTGCAAGTTGGCCTTGTCATTCCTTTCTTTCCTACTTTCCAATCTGATTCTGGCAAAGTCATACTTCAAAGTCAAAGTTGTGATTTACCGAATTATTCAGTAGCTCCCAAATGACGTTTGTTAGTCATACTCCTTCCTGAGAGGTAGCAGTGAAACTTGACCTAAAATATATGACTTCCAAAGCTATGTACTGCTCAGGAGCTCCTAAAAGCCCCTTTACCATGGCCATAGGGTACAGGAGGTCTTAAGAATTCTGACACCCAGCAAACACCTGGAGGGACAGTAAATATCTGCAGATGTGGCCAAATATCTCTCAGAAGAATATTGCTTTAGGACTCTGGAGCCTTTACGTTTACTTTGGACAATCCTCATTCAAGATCGCAAACCTAATGACTTGTGAGATTTGAGGAAAATGATGTAATATAGTGGAGATTTGCAAAGCTACCTAAAGCAAGTTAAGCAAGTGTTTTATTACTTCAGAAAAAAAAAAAAAGGAATGGCCATGTTCTCAGGAAATCTAATTTTTTCAATAACAAATCATCCCAGAAAAATGACAACTCATGCTCAAAATGTCACAAGATGAGTTGTGCAATATTCCTATATGGAATCATTTATTCAGTAATATTGGCTGTCACCTAAAGGTTATAGTCCAAAGGAAAATATCAAGTTATGCAAGATTTTATCTGTAGTACATATGTCAAGCTCAAAAGAAAACCATATTAAAGCAAAAACAAAAAGTATTTGAGTGTCTTTCTAGACCCTTGAAAATGGCAAATTCTTCTGATATTCAGGTTAGCATTCTCAGATGATATCTCTTAGCTTGATGCCACAAGTACTCCATTCAAGTGTTGGGTTTATAGTTTTCAGTGACAGGTTAAAATGAAAAAAATGTCATGTCATGTTAAAGTTTCTAGTTAAGTGAAAAACTATACTCCCCTTGACCCCTGCCCTTCACCAAAGGAACAAGAATGCTACTGGTAGATAAATAACATGGCACAGGGCATGAAAATAATTTAGTGGAGGCCAAACTCGTATAAGAAATACTGTTACATAATTATTTGCATGTAGTCCAATGATGAGGCCAAGAGGTACATTTTTATGTGTTTGGGCTCATTTCTTCCAGTAGCATAAAAGTAAAACATAACATGAAGTGGTGATTGATAAAAGGAAACAGTTTGTGAGATACGACATGATCACATTAGAAACCACTTCCGTAGTAAGGGTGTTTTCAACAAAATGGTTTCTCTATGGCACAGCAGGCCAGAAGAGAGGGTGAGAGGGTGAACTAACCTACTGGATAGAATTTCTTTAAAACCTTCAGGCAAGGGCAGCCCGGGTGGCTCAGCGGTTTAGCGCCGCCTTCAGCCCAGGGCATGATCTTAGAGACCAGGGATCAAGTCCCACATCATGCTCCCTGCATGGAGCCTGCTTCTCCCTCTGCCTGGGTCTCTGCCTCTCTCTGTGTGTGTTTCTCATGAATAAATAAATAAAATCTAAAAACAAAACAAAGCAAAACTTCAGGCAAATTGCTTGCATCTCTATAAAGAAAAGTGAGAAAAATAATTTCATTTACAGTCATTAAAAAAACAAACAAACAATTTAGGAATAAGCTTAACCAAGGAGGCAGAAATCTCATATCCTGAAAAACATGAAACATTGCTGGATTAAGTTAAAGAAAACAAAAACAAATGGAAGAACATTCTGAGTTCATGAATTGGAAAATTTAATATACTAAAGATGCTAATACTATTCAAAGTGATCTACAGATCCAATTCAATCCCTATCAAACTCCTAATAATGTTTTTTTGCAGAACTAGAAAAATTTATCCTAAAATTTGTATGAAATCTCAAAGGACTCTAAATAGATCAAATAATCTTGAAAAAGAACAAAGTTGGAGGTCCTATCCTTCCTAATTTCAAAATTTATTACAAAGCTACAGTAATCAAAATAGTGTAGAATTAGAATAAACACACATGTAACAACCAATGGAGTAGCTTGGAGAGTCCAGGACAAATCCTCACATATATGGTCAAATGATTTTCAACATGGATGTTAAGACTATTTGATGCTGAAAAGACAATCTTTTCAACACATGTTGGGACAATGATATCCGTATGTGATAGAACAAAGTTGGTCTCTCACTTTATAACATACACAAAAATTAACTCAAATTGGATTAAAGATCTAAACGTAAGATCTATCACTATAAAACCCTTAGGAAGAAAAGCAACATAAGGAAAGCCACGTGCCATTGGATTTAAGAGTGAATTCTTGGATATAATATCAAAAGCAAGGGATCCCTGGGTGGCTCAGCAGTTTAGCGCCGCCTTCAGCTCAGGGCATGATCCTGGAGACCCAGCATCGAGTCCCACATCGGGCTCCCTACATGGAGCCTGCTTCTCCCTCTGCCTGTGTCTCTGCCTCTCTCTCTCTCTCTCTGTATCTCTCATGAATAAATAAATAAAATCTTTAAAAAAATATCAAAAGCATGAGCAACAAAAGGAAAAGTAGATAAATGGAACTTCATCAAAAATAAAAACTTTTGTGTATCAAATAATGCTATGAACACAGAGAAAAGGCAACCAACAGAATGGGAGAAAAGATTTACAAATCACATATCTAATAAGGGGTTAATACCCAGACTATATAAAGAACGGATATAACTCAACAACAACAAACAAACAACCAGATTGAAAAATGGGGAAAGGACCTGCATTTTCCAAATGCATACAAATGGCCAATAAGCTCATGAAAAGATGTTTAACCATCACTAATCTTTAGGGAAACACGAATCACTACAATCAGATACCACTTTACACCCATTATGATGATCATTTTTTAAGACAACAACAAACAGAAAATACCAAGCATGGTTGAGGATATGGAAAAACTGGAACTCTTGTGCACTATTGGTAGGAATGTAAAATGTTATATTTGCTATGGCAAACAGTATGGTGGTTCCTCAAAAAATTAAAAACAAATTATCATATGACCCAACACTTCCACTTTTGGTTATATACTCAAAAGAACTGAAAGCAGGCTCTCAAAGAGATATTTGTATAACCATGTTCATAACAGCATTATTCACAGTAGCCAAAATTTGAAAGTAACCCAATTCTACAACAATAGATCAGATAAACAAATATATGGTACAATGGAATATTATTTGGTCATGAAAGAGAAGAAAATTTTTAAAAAGATTTTATTTATTTATTCATGAGAGACATAGAGAGAGAAAGGCAGAGACACAGGCAGGGGGAGAAGCAGGGTCCCTAGGGGAACCTGTTGTGGAACTTGATTCCAGGACCTTGAGATAATGACCTGAGACAAAGGCAGATGCTCAATCACTGAGCCACACAAGTGCCCCAAGGGAAGCAAATTTTAACATATGCTACAACATGGATGAAACTTAAGGACATTATGCTAAGTGTAAGAAGCCAGTGACAAAAGGACAAGTACTATCTGATTCCACTTATATAAGCTACATAAAGTAGTCAAATTTCTAGAGGAGAAAAGATAATGATGGTTGCCAGGGGGTGGAGGGCAAGGAGAGAATGAGGAATTATTCCTTAATGGGGAGTGTTTCTGTTTAGGACGATGTAAAAGCTCATGTTTATTTTACCACAATACAAAAAAATTGCAGGTAACCTTATAAGTACAGTTTAGGACATAATCATTTAAAGACCAGGAGTTGTATACTCTCTCTGATGAAGTAACACAAAAAGTTCTCTTTAAGTAGGACATGTATCACATTTACATTAGATGCAGAGGTTTTATATAACCTAAACATTCTGATTTTTAAATTGCAACCTAGAGCAATAAAAACAGAAAGTTAAATATTATAGACTTATTGTTTGATTCTCATACTTATGTTATGGAAGCATTAGAAGCACGTATACAAAATATCCAGAATTAAACATATTTTGAAAATAATCACTAGCTAAAAGAAAATGCAGCAACAGGAAGAAGTAGATTGATTTCCAGAGAGAATTCTCAGAAACCTTTCGAAGCTTCAGATTTTATTGAACTCTTTCTGGGAATGTTGCCTTCAAAAGTTTAACCAGGGCCACTGAGGAAATGTGTTCAGGGACAGGAAAAAAAGAAAATTGATCCACAAGACTTTTTTTTTTTTTTTTTTTTTTACGTAATATAGAATTCCTTCATAGCAATATTCACAATTTGTCATTACTATTTTTATATGTGCTGTTTATCTCTTATTCTCTGTCATACCAGAATATAAGCTCCATGAAGGTAGAGATCTTATCTACCTAAATCACCATTCACCACTATGTATACAATAAAATATGGCATATAGTAAATATTTATATATACTTGCTTAAAAAATGAATGATTGACTTTTATCTCTAGTAGTACCTAACAAAGTACCTTATATATAGTAGATAATAAAAGTTGTTGATCTGATTATCTATGCAAAAAAACCTGATGTCACTTGAGTTAGAAGTTTATGATGGCACAATAAAAACTCACTGGGACCTCAAGGAATAGGTATTGTATTTTACTTAGGATACCGCTGATTGTGAGATGAATAATTAGGAAAGTTTATTTATTTTTTTAAATGATTGTATTTATTTATTCATGAGAGACACAGAAGGAGAGAGAGAGAGAGACAGAGACACAGGCAGAGGGAGAAGCAGGCTCTATGCAGAAAGCCCGATGTGGGACTCGATCCCGGGTCTCCAGGATCACACCCTGGGCCACAGGCAGGCGCTAAACCACTGAGCCACCCAGGGATCCTATTAGGAAAGTTTAAGACAGAAAACATTTTGCTGATTAAGCTGCGACCCACCATTAATTATAATGCACATCTTGATTACAGAGATTTTAAGACTGTGAAAAATGTGCTTCTCAGAATTTAAAAAAATATATAACAGGGTTTTCCCTAAAATCTATTTTATTGTCTTTTTTATGGTAATCTTGAACTGAAAAGAGTCCTAATAGGCATTACTCTATATGTTTGTATAGTACTAAGGCAAATGTTTATAGAATGATGTTATGGTGAAGCAACATTTGAGCTGAAGAAGACCATCAGATTCCAAGCACACATTCTTATGAGAAGGAAGAAGGAAGCAGCAGCAGAAGGAGAATATGAAGGGAGTACAGTAGTGATGTTGATTAGATTTGACCTTCTAAACATCACCTTGTATGCAAAGACATATGGGTCCCTAAGAGGACACAGACACAGCTAAGGGGCCACTGCAGACTTCCTAGTGAGCAATACCAGTAACTTGGACCAGGATGGTGGAGGTGGGATGGGAAGAAGTACACAGTCAGGAGCTGTTATAGAAGCAACATGGACAGAATTTGGCGATGCATTAAATTATTTTCCAACCAGGGTAAGCCTGAGTGGTTCAGCAGTTTAGCGCCGCCTTCAGCCCAGGGTGTGATCCTGGAGACCAGGGATCGAGTCCCACATCGGGCTCCCTGCATGGAGCCTGCTTCTCCCTCTGCCTGTGTCTCTGCCTCTCTCTCTCTCTCTCTGTGTGTCTCTCATGAATAAGTAAATAAAATATTAAAAAAATTATTTTCCAACCATCTTTTAATTATTTGGCAAAGACTTGTAGTGATGTACGCCCCTGATTCTACATTTAAACAATAGCACAAATTAGGAAACATTCCATTGTTTTTTAAAACATACATTTGACTTAAAGTTTATTTTAGTTAGCAGAAATAATAAGGTTCCCATATTTCTGAGGATATTTTACACTTTAACTAATTCATTTTTTAAATAACAGACTTCATAGCACCAGGGGTTCCAGCGTCAGATTGGCATAGAATGATAAAGGTATCCTGTTTCCAGAAGGGCCTGGTGTTAGGGGGCATGGAGGAGTTAGGGGAGCACACTTGCACTCCTAAATCTGTCACTCATGTCGGACATGCTGTGGAGATCAGGGCCAAGTTTGGAGAAACTTCTGAATGGATCCATGCGACAAATTCTCGCTGTATTGTAAATTATCAGTCCACCTTTCTGATACTCTCCAAAGAACTAACATAAAAAAAAATAACATAAAACTTCACAATAGAGGTTTTAATTAAAACTAGAGGTTCTTTGAACTATTATAAAAGGCAGAGTTAACAGAGGCAGGTGCCTTGAGGGTTTTACCTCCATCACCAGCTGTCCATGCCTTTGTTCCTTTCTCTTGCATCACACACTCTCCTATTGTGTATTGACCTAGATTATAAATGGATATCAAGATCAAGATAAGAATAAAGTGAATAAAATTACGTGTGTGTGTGTCATTTAAGAGCAAGATATTCAAGAAGAAAAATAATTACTAGCATAGTTCCTATTGCTATAAAATGATGCAGCAAATTAAAAACAAGGGCAACTTTATACTTTACGATATTCATGTGCATGCATAACACACACATAGGAAGTAGGAAATGCTAGAGGCCATGCATTCCACTCCGTTTTTGTTGCCAATAACTTCAGTGACATCTGATGGAGTGTGGTGAACTTTCAAAGACACAGTGACCCCAGATCTGTAACTGGGGGGTTCTAGTGGTGGGACAGAGGGAAAGCTTGTATTGGATCCTCCAACCCTTGCCAGAAGCTCATTCCACAGGAGACTCTTCTAGAGATCTATATCACTGGGATAGTCTACAATTGGATTTTTTACTTTCTTTTTCCCCAATTATACTCTAAGATTTAGGAATGTGGTTTCCACCTCATTTCACTTTCTTTTCTCTCGCTGAGCTTGTATTCTTTATTTAAAAAGAAAGGCTTTAAAAATATTTGAACAGTAGATTGTACTTGGGCTACAGAAAGGTATATATATATATATATATATATATATATATATATATATTTACAGAAAGGTATTATTATTATTATTTTTTATTTTTTATTTTTTAAAATAAATTCTGCCTTTATTTTATTTATTTGTTTATTTTTAGATTTTATTTATTTATTAGACACAGAGAGACAGAGAGAGAGGCAGAGACACAGGCAGAGGGAGAAGCAGGCTCCATGCAGGGAGCCTGATGTGGGACTTGATCCCAGGTCTCCAGGATCACACCCTGGGCTGAAGGTGGCGCTAAACCGCTGAGCCACCGGGGCTGCTCCAGAAAGGTATTTTTATTTTATTTTATTTTTTATTTTTTTTTATTTTTTTTTTTTTATTGGTGTTCAATTTACTAACATACAGAATAACACCCAGTGCCCGTCACCCATTCACTCCCACCCCCTGCCCTCCTCCCCTTCTACCACCCCTAGTTCGTTTCCCAGAGTTAGCAGTCTTTACGTTCTGTCTCCCTTTCTGATATTTCCCACACATTTCTTCTCCCTTCCCTTATTTTCCCTTTCACTATTATTTATATTCCCCAAATGAATGAGAACATATAATGTTTGTCCTTCTCCGACTGACTTACTTCACTCAGCATAATACCCTCCAGTTCCATCCACGTTGAAGCAAATGGTGGGTATTTGTCATTTCTAATAGCTGAGTAATATTCCATTGTATTTTTAAAAGGGAAGTCATCTCTCTGTTCTATAAACATGTTACGAATTAAATCGTATCCTCAAAAAAGATATGTTGTAATCCTTAGTGTCAGGACATGTGCATGGACCTTATTTGGAAATAGGGCTGTTAGTTAAGATGGGGTGATACCAGACTAGGGGGGCAGGTGTCCCTATAAGAAAAGAAGAGGCGGGATCCCTGGGTGGCGCAGCGGTTTGGCGCCTGCCTTTGGCCCAGGGTGCGATCCTGGAGACCCAGGATTGAATCCCACGTCGGGCTCCCGGTGCATGGAGCCTGCTTCTCCCTCTGCCTGTGTCTCTGCCTCTCTCTCTCTCTCTCTTTCTCTCTCTCTCTCTCTGTGTATGCGTGTGACTATCATAAATAAATAAATACAAATTAAAAAGAAATAGAAGAGGCGGTGACCCACGGATACACAGAGGAAGGATGCCACCTGAGGCAGACACTAGCCACGGAATGCCAGGGGCTGCCAGCGAACCGTCAGCAACTGGAAGAGACAATGACAGATTCCCTGTTCTAAGTTTCAGAAAGAGCATGGTCCTGCCAACACCTCAATGCCAGACTTCTGGACTCCAGACCTGTGAAGCAATACGTTTCTGTTGTTTTGAGCAGCCCAGTTTGTGGTACTTATTAAGACAGCCCTAGGAAACTCACAAACCATCCATCAGTCCATCCATCTATCCCTCCACCCGTCCATCCATTCATCGACCTATTCCTCCAATTGTCTTTTTTTTTTTTTTTTTTTTTTAGTGCTCTCTGTGTACGAGGCATCATACACAGTAATTCTGAGGCAGCAAAGGTGAGAAAGAAACCATCTCTGCTTCTAAGACCTTTTAATCTCAGGAGACAAGGTACCCGAGGATGCAGAGAAGAGGGACTTACCCTTCTTGGCATGTGCAGATGGTGGTGGGTGTTGGTTATGGAAGCCTTAGCAGAGAAAAAATGTAAAGAGGGAGTAGATGACTCTGGGGAAAAAAATACATAGAGACATAAGAATATCTAGTACATTGTGGAAAGGGAATTTACAGATCTCTCTATCTGACCTGTTAACTCTAAATACTGAAGCTGATGCCCTTACGGGTTGTGACTAGCCTAGCGTCACACAACCACAGGCCAAGCGATGATGAGTAGGGCTGTGAAGAGAACCTGCCACGGACCACACAATAGAGCAAGTGCTTTGGCCGCACTCATTCCCATCATCCTCACCTAAGCCCCCCTTTACAAATAAGGAATCTTAACGTGCAGAGAGGTGATGTGATTTGCCCAAGTAAAATGATGTCTATTAAATGGCAGAGCTCAGATCAGAGCTGGCTTCAAAGCCTCAGGCCCTGCCTGTGCAACCTTGTTTCAGGAATTTCAGATCTCATTTTCTTTCCCCTTTCCCACATTGCCTTACAACAATTTATACAATGTCAAATTAAATCCAGACAGTTCCCTGTAATGTAAATTAAAACTCCTAGAAAGATATTAGAATTAATTGTGCCTTTAAGCCTCACGTTCTTTTAGCCTCAACAAAATGTACTATTCATAAATCATGTGAATGATACAGAATATTCATGCATTTGTGTAAATATTGAAATTAAATTACCATCTCTATTGTGATTGCAATCATCGCAGGTATGGCTAAGATTTATTTCTCTTTCACATTTTGGAGGAAGAAAAATCTAATGAAAATTATTGTTACATATCGATGTGCAGTGGTTGTGATACCAAGATGATTTATGCCCACGAATATTTCCTAACAAATTTAGTTCAAATGCATATTGATGATCTTAGAGTTTGTACATAAAAATACAATTTATATAGATTGAGAGGAACTTTAAATTATTCAACAAATATTGTCATCCTAGGAGAAGGGGGGATATCTTTGAAACTTGAAGAAGCAAGCTGAGGATTCCTTTACATAGGAATAATGAACTTAAGGTCACATTGTCCCAGGAGGTGAAGGGAGTGAAGACTGCAATTACACTGGTGTCACGGTCTCCCAGGACTTATGATGCTGTGGGCCACCAGTAGCTTTGCGTGGCAGAAACAGGGCTGAGATGCTTATGAAACGCTTGGGGGAAACAAATGGGAGGGAGCTGTGGAGAAACTTGGTGCTTAAATGTCTTGCTAAATCTTAGTAAATCTACCTTGTGCATCTTCTGTTGGTGGCTTAGTACTTGAGAACCTCTCAAGTCTGGTAACTGAGTCCATCTTTACATCTACCAGGCATGGGGCACTTCAAAGATATCTGCTCCACTGGACTCTAGAGCCAAGGGTAGAAAACCTCAAAAAAAGAAAAAGATTTTTTTTTCCTGGCCTTGAGACCTACCTTTCTAGACTTCATTTCCAGAAGACTGACCTCTTTCATGTATCTCTGATCTAGGAAATGACCGTACCTTCTAGGGTGGATTAGGACTTCCCTACGGAGTGAGGGAGTATTCCTAGGCAGGGACATTTGTTATATTCTATAGGGACATGATGTAAAAATCCCACAGTTAACATAAAAGAGTCACATATCCACGTATGCCTGTGGTGGGGAGAGCTTCCCCTGCAAGGAGGGTCCAATTTCCTCACAACTTTCATTTGCTCAGCAGGGTCGGAACTGGAGGAAGTCAACATGGCCCTCCTTAGGCATCATTTAACAGTTTCAGGTCAGGGCACCCCTGGTGGTGCAGTGGTTTAGTGCCGCCTGAGGCCTGGTGTGTGATCCTGGAGACCCAGGATCGAGTCCGTGTTGGGCTCCCTGCATGGAGCCTGCTTCTCCCTCTGCCTGTGTCTCTGCCTCTCCCTCTTTCTCTCTCTGTGTCTCTGTGAATAAATAAATAAACTCTTAAAAAAAAAGTTTCAGGTCAAAGAATTTGTCCCTATATTTGTATTTCATCACTGATCTCTCATGGAAAATGTCAATAGTTGGTATATTATTTGGCTACAAAATATATAACTGATTTTCATTCCTGGCTTATGGAAATCAGCCTCTTTAACTTATGGCTGTATCATATAAGAAGCCAATTCTCTGATTTGGGTTAAAAATGATTTTCCTATTCTATCATTGCTCTTGTGACTTTGTTTATGGTATCTTTTCTCAACAAAGGCTTTATATATTCTGCAGTCTTTTTAAAGTTTATTTACTTATTTTAAAGATTTTATTTATTTATTCTTGAGAGACACAGAGAGAGAGAGAGAGAAAGGCAGAGACACAGGCAGAGGGAGAAGCAGGCTCCACGCAGGGAGCCTGACGCGGGACTGATCCTGGGTCTCCAGGATCATGCCCTGGGCTAGAGGCGGCTCTAAACCGCTGAGCCACCCCGGCTACCCTCCAGTCTTTTTCAAAAATAGCTTCTAGGTTTCCAGTCTTGGATAATAAGTTCTTCCTCATTGCTGGATTGTATAGGTGAAATTTCATAGATTTTCTTGTAATATTTTAATTATTTTATTAATTAGAGTTATGTCTTTTATCCACCCCACATGAATTTTTGTCTATGCCTTAGTTGGAGGCCACTTTTATTTTCCAGTCATTTATGCCAGCACTGTTTATTGAATAACCCATTTCTCACACTGAATTAGAGTTTTTTCATATAGTAATTCTCATTCACTGATGCAATTTTTCCTCCTTGTTCTATCCCACTGACCTCTTTTCCATTTTTACACTAACGTCGTCTTTCTTGTTCTGGTGGCAGTGGCTTTACTGTATGAATACTTGGTCTGGTGTGGCCAGCAGGCGCTCGCACAGGTCTCCCTCAGAAAGAACTTGCCATTCACCTGTGAGGAGCTGAGTGAGCTGACAAGGCACTTGCTGGAGTCAGGCGGCTAATGACTGTTGCAGCAGAAGTCCTGGGACATGGCCATTTCTGCCCAGAGAGGGCCCCTACTAATGGTAATATTTTTGCTTTAGACCTCTCCACTGGGTTGGCCAAGACTCTCACATCCGCATGGCAGTGGTGGCTCCTTCTGGCTCTTTCCTTTCACAGGTATCAGATCTGATCTGAGGCCTCAGGCATCCCCCACCCAACCCTGCTTCCTCCCCTTTACAGGCAGTTCTCTCCCTCTTCAAATTAATCTCTTCACTCCTAACTGGCTCAGCATCTGCTTTCCAAAGACTCACACTGACACCTAAGGCTGATTCTCCTTATCCCCAGCTACACCCCATCTCCTTCTCTTGGCTAGCTTCATCTTTTATTCTTCTATGTTAGCATTATTAGTATATTACAGATTATTTCCTTCATAAAAATCATAGGTTGGCATTATAGATTTAATTGCATTACATTTATATATTCATTCGAGGGAAAAGGACACAATTTGTAATGAGGGCCCTTGAACAATGCAGGTTTGTGCTGGTGGATCCACTTACATATAGTATTTTTTGATAAATACAGTACTGTAAATGTATTTTCTCCATCTTATGATTTTTCTTTTTTTTTTAAAAAAAGATTTTATTTATTTTTTTCATGAGAGACACACAGAGAGGCAGAGACACAGGCAGAGGGAGAAGCAGGCTCCGTATGAGGAGTGCGATGTGGGACTCTATCCCAGGACCCTGGGATCCCACCACTGAGCCACCCAAGCGTCCCTTCTTATGATTTTTCTTAACATTTTCTCTTCTTTAGCTTACTGTATGGTAAGCATACAGTATATAGTACCAATAAAATACAAAACATACGTTAATTGACTGTTTATGTCATTGGTAGGCTTCTGATCAATGGTAGGCTATTGGTAGTTAAGTTTTAAGAGAGCCAAAAGTTATAAAGAATTTTGGACTGTGCAGGGTCAGCGTCCCTAAGCCCCTCTCACTGCTCAAGTTGAAAGGTCAATTGTATATATTTTACTATGTATTTGCTTAGTGTTTCTATCTTTCATGATCACACTATAAACTCCATGTAAGCTACACTGTAAGCTCCATTGTTTATTTTCTTCACCACTCTGTACATAATGCATATCACAGTGCCTGGTACACAGCAGATACTCCATAGATATTTGCTGAATAAATGAAATAACCAACATTCAAGGTTTATCACTTCATAATATGAATAAAGACATTTGAAGGTAGATATGGTATGGTGAGTGGAGTAGTTGTTACTCATCATTTTCTTTGGTAATCAAGTAATATACTACACTTGTTTTATTTTCCATAGCCAATAATTCAATACAAATGGATTTTTTATTTTAAAAAGTCCATTTTAGAGATATTATTCAGACATGGAATGTATTGACCTATTGAAACTATTTATAAATAGCAGTTAGATTCCTAGCCTGTTCCACAGGGTGTGCAAATATAGTTGTTACTATATTTTGATATTAGAGAGGTTTATGTGGCATTAAAAGCTACTTGTAAAAGTATTAGAATAAGGATAAAAGCATTAACAAATTCAATTTGGAAGCCAGGAAACATCACTCTGCTTTCTCCCACTATGTCCCCAACTTAGAACAAGAGGAAAGGAAGTGGAACATAGGGAAAGAGCAAGTTTAGACTACATTTCCCTCACTTAGCAGCCAAGTGACCTTGCAAAATTTACCTATGTGTTTCCAAGCCTCCCTTCTGTAGTATCTGTAGTAACAACGATGTTGGCTTTCATTCTTGTTCTTCATCAGGCAAGCATGCATCCAATTCACCCACACAGGTCTTTTGTTTTGATCCAAAGATACAGGTGCCCAGGTCCTAACTTGGGAGGAGTGCCCAGGAGATTCTGATGTGGACTCTTTCCAGTCAGGAAGGTCTAAGTTATGCTGGAGCAGCAAGAGGATTCCAAATTTCTTATGACTTAACACATAAAAGTTTATTTCTTACTCATGTTACATGTCCCATGTGAGTTGTAATGCAGAGAGAGACTCTGCTTCACAATTATACAGTGCTCAAAATCACACGGACTCTGCTGTCTGGAACATTCTCATTACCACAGCAGGGTCTGTTACTTTGCTGTGTAACATGGTAACCACCTCACATAGAAGGCTATTTAAATTAGAATTAAAACTAAATAAAATTTAAGTCAGTCAAAGTAGTCGCACTTCAAGAATCTGAAGCCACATGTGGCTTGCGGTAATTTGATGGGACAGCTCAGCTGTGAAAGATTTTCACTGCAGAAAGATCTGTCAGACAAGGCTGGTCCAGTATACAGCGGATCTCTTTTCCCTTGTGCGTCATAATTCTAGTCTTCTACTCCTCCACACACCTTCTCTGCGCATAGAAATGCTCTGATGATGGTGCTGGCGATTGTTCACCAGCTTTCCATGATGAAGGGCATTTGCAAGCCAGATATTCCTAAGGCAGAGACTGTAGGTATAGTGCTAGAGGAAGAAGATGTGGGTAGCAAAGTTAACGATTAGGGATAGGTAGAAAAGAATAGATATACGCGAAAAAGGGTCATGTGAAAAGGGGTCAAAAGGTGATCCATATGTTTGTAAAAGTAAGCCTATAAAGATCATATATTATGATTAAATAAATTGAGAAGGCAGAGAGGACTGACTTTACATGCTTTTACAAATAAAAATCTTATGCAGAGTAACTGGACTAACTAACCTGCATCTCTACTGAAAATAGAATAAAAGGTGATGGGATTAAATTTGCGGATGAGGGGGACGCCTGGGTGGCTCAGTGGTTAAGCATCCAACTCTTGATTCCGGCTCTGGGCAAGATTTCAGGGTTGGGCTGTACATTAGGCGTGGAGCTTGCTTGGGATCATCTCTCTCCTTCCACTCCCCCACTCCTCTAAAAAGAAATCTATGGATGAAGAACTTCATGTATATTTATGTACTTTATGTATAGTAATATTTATTTATTTACATATAACTTATTTATGCATTCAGAATGAAAAATAGCTAACTGAAAATACTCATCTATGGTATTGTAAAATGGAAGCTGTATTATATTTTTAAAAATAATTTTTAAAAGATTTTTATTTTATTTTATTCATGAGACACACACACACACACACAGAGGCAGAGACACAGGCAGAGGGAGAAGCAGGCTCCATGCAGGGAGCCTGATGTGGGACTCCATCCCGGGTCTCCAGGATCAGGCCCTGGACTGAAGGCAGCGCTAAACCACTGAGCCACCCGGGCTACCCTGTATTATATTTTTATATGTAAAATTTTACTGCATGATCTCCCAATGCCTCTTCTAAACTTGTGATTCGATGTGGGGATCCCTTGCATATCCACTGACCTATAAATCTGTGATTTCTTCAGACAGTGATTCTCAAAGTGTGGCCCACAGACTCCAGGAGGTCTCTAAGGACTTTCAGTCAAACTATTTTCCTAATAATACTAAAATGTTTTTACCCTTTTAATAGTGTGGACATGTGCACTGAAGGCGCAAAAACAACAGTGGTACAGACGGCTGGCCCTTTAGAACAAGTCCAGGCAGTAGGACAAAACTGTCCTAGCAGCCATGTTCTTCAACACAATCACTTGGAAGGAAGGAAGGAAGGAAGGAAGGAAGGAAGGAAGGAAGGAAGGAAGGAAGGATCTGCAGTAACTTCAACACAATGTACTTGGAAGGAAGGAAGGAAGGAAGGAAGGAAGGAAGGAAGGAGCCTTTGATAGAGCAGTAAAAATTACTAATTTTATTTGCTCTGGGCCTTTAATGTTTTTTAGTATTTTGATGGTGAAATTGGAGGTATGTAAAAAGCACTTTTGCTGCCTACCAGTATACGATAGTTGCTCTGAGGAAAAGCTCCTGTGTGGCCATATGAATTGCAAAGCAAACTAACTGGTTTATGCTTTGGGATATGACTGATCAAGAGATGAACCACACTCAGACCTGGGTTTTGGCAGACTTTTTCTTAAAACCAAATGAAAAGAGCTGGCCACACCAAGGAAAGCAACTTTAATGGAAATTATTTTTGCCAATGATGAAATTCAAGATTTCCAGTTAAAATTAGAGTAATAGAAAACTTGTCTTTGCCATTGTAAGCTTTTCAGCTCTGTAACTCAAAGATTTGGAGTATTTTAATATTAGTGGTTATACTAGCAAATGGGAATTTTTGGCATTGTATAATAAATATGGCAACACTTAAAAGACCTGCATAACCCAGTAACCAATATTTTCCAGATGACCAATGCATAATATTACAATCATAAATTAAGTCATAAGGACAAGCTACAAGCCAATGCAGTATGATGTAAAATAATATAAGAAGTATGATGATATGACTTCAGATTCCACATATAACATTTGTGGAGTTTTGGTGTCATATTAAGAATGTCCAAAATTTTATAGAAAGACCGCTAATATACTCTTCCCTTTCTAACTATATATCTGTATGAGGCCTGATCTCTTCATATTCTTTAACAAAGTAATATGTTGCCACAGATAGAATGCAAAAGCAGACATGAAAATTCACCTATTTTTACATTAATCTAGACATTAAGGAAAGTTTTTAAAGTGAAAAACAATGCCACTGTCCTTACTAAACATTTTAGTTTTGGAAAAGAGAGCTATTATTAATTTAAAATATGCTATTTATGTGAACATACCATAGATTTATTATTTTTAAGTCAATTAAATGTTTTTAAAACATTTATCCTTTAAATTTCTAATAACATAAATAATAGATATAACTGACACAAAATACCTCTTGTTGGGCTCTCAATTATTTTTAAGAGTATGAAGAGGTCATAAAAGCAAAATATTTGAGGATTACTGGCTCAGGACCTACTCTGAACATGATAAAACATAACACCATGGACAGCTCCAACAGCACTAAAAATACTTAAGATCTACTATAGTATATAGAATTATAGAATGCCATGTATTCACTCTATAGATCTTTAATCTTTGAGGAGCCATGAATTTTTTTCAGAGAGTTTTAGAAAATATTTAGATTGAACCTAGGGAATATTTATTGTTCTTGATCTGTTCCTTAAAAGTACATTACATTTTTAAATTTTAAAATATTTCATTAAAATTATCTAAAATAAACGGCCAAAATGACACATGTTATCTGATAATATGTTTTATTCCTCATACATATGAATAAAGAATAAGAACATCGTGTTTGAAAGGCTAAGTCATTTGGAAGAACAGTTTCTCCCACAAAAAATAGAATTATATGAGCAGATTCATTAGTTGCTCTTTAGTTGCTACAAAAGTGTTTCCAGGGTAAATTTTCCTGTTGTATGCATTCTTCTATCCTACCACTTATAATAGGTGCTTATTTTTAAAAAATAAAGTCCCTGTCACTTTGTATGTGACATTAAACAACATGCACAGTGATTTGACAGGACAGTTGTTAAATATAAAGTAAGGCACGATAATCAAAGCATCTAAAAATAACTACATAAGTGAGCTTTCTCCCAAACTCTGCAGGCTGCTAAGAGTTTGACTTATTTCCAGGTGAGAAATGGTTTGAAAGCAAACTGTTTTTTTAAAAAGCAAAAATATTCTACTTTAATAAATTTATTATGTAATATTTTAAGAATTTCCCAATACTATTAAATAAGCTGTATATGGGAAATTTCCGTATACATAAATGTCATTAGATAATTATATCCCAAATTTACACCTATTTCTCTTCTTTGAATTACTAATTAAAGTGATCTTTTGTACCCCAAACCAGAGAGATAAAAAATGAAATATGGATATTAATTTTATTATAAATACTTTTATATGTTGGCAACTTTGTTAGCATGGGGACTGTAATAGGCATCAAATTATATTTATAGCTGAGCAAGTGAGAATGATATTAACATGAAATATGTTGGCTTTTATGACAATCTAACATCGAAGCTTCAAAGAGACACACACAGCTTAGGGAGAAGAATGATCACATATACTGATGTCATTTCCTTTGGGATTTACTCTATGTCATTTTTGTGGGTTTCTCTTTAGTTCACTGGAAAGACAGGAATATAATATGGAATAAAGGTTTTCAATAATTAGGTTTTGTATTAGAAACATTTTTATTTTCAATTGACATATAGTTAACATGCAATATTATATTCATTCCAGGTATACAGTATTGCAATTTGACAATGATGTACAAAATCTTCACCACGAGTGTAGTTATCCCCTGTTGCTGTACAGTTATTATAATATTATTGAATGTATTTCCTACACTGCACTTCTCATCCCCTGACGTATCTATTTTACTATTGGAAGTTTATACCTCTTCATCCCTTTCACCTATTTGTATCTATTTAACCACATTTCATACAAAGAATCAAATCTCAACTTGAATGTTTATTAAACAACATTCATAATCGCTCCCTAAAGCAGAGAAGTCCATCAACTCCTTCATTTAGTAGAGTAAAAACTACAGTTCGTGGAACACTCTGTGAGTATTTCGCATTTATGGTCTGTGTTGATCACCGCGCTAGGTATTGCTGGGCAATACTTGCTACGTATTGAATGCATGATCCTAATCTGCATGAAACCCAGATCAAGTTGAGCAATAGATGAAGAACATAGAATTACAGAATACAGATAACTTACAAAGTCACTTGGTTCTGCATAGAATTCAGACAAGGAAGAGATCAATTTGGACTATTGGAAACTGTTGAATAAGCTTTATAGATGAAGGAAGTCTGAGTTTTACAAGCATTTATTCAATGTGGCAGTTCATGGCAATGTAGAGGTACATAGGGTATCAGCTGTGGCCACTAAAAATTTAGAGTCTGGCAGGAAAGAAAGTCACACAGCAATGCCTTCAATATAATGTTGTGCCTCTAAAAGGGGAATGCAAAGGGGCACTTTGGGGGATTAGCCATGGACAGTTGGTCATGATGCCTGGAGTGAGCTCTGAAGAATGAGGAAAAGTTCACCAGTTAAAGAAAACTGGCAGAGGCTCCAAGCAGAGGGAGCAGCAAGAATAAGGTCACAGAGGTGTGAGATGGCAATTAGTCTGTAGAGAACATGAACTATTTACTATGGAATAAATGTAGGCAAAGGGTGGGGCCAGGTATAAATCTTGTTGGGCAGACAGGTGATCATGGGCAGCAGATCAGTGAGGACCTGGGGTCATGCTGGACATATATCTGGGTCAGGGCTGGGGGATCAAGCCTTTGGAGGATGACAAGGGACTCTTGGTGTGCTAACCTCTCCTTCACCCAGTCATATGCCACACTCACATCTACAGAAGATTCTATTTATCTCAGGCTCTGGGTTGACAGACCCTAGATTGAAGGTCTTGCTGCTATAGATAGGGTGGACCACACAGAGGATGACGCAGGAGCAGCTTCTCCAAGTGGGATAAGTGCAAATGCAGGGAGTGCAAAGACCACGGCCTGAGTCTATGCCTCTTCAGGGATAAGGACACAGCTGAACCCAGGTTATAGACCCTTGTCACCTGTACTTGAGAATGAGCAGCTTGAACTAAGGCTGTGACACAAGAAAATTGTCTCATTTCAATAATGTCAAGGCTCAAGAATTCTGGTTTGATTGTTTAAACTTGGGGTTAGGGTTGCTTAGACTTTGATTCTGTGTTCTTGGGATATATGTAAATTCAAATCTGATGGTTCTGATGTACCTTCCTTTGGTTCAGTCTCTGGATGCTGCAGAGCAGAGCCAAAATGTGTGTTGTGAAATGTTGATTCTCCTAGTCTACCGTTTGTGGCCTGCATTATTGCAAAGACATCCTAATTGTCCTCTCTTCTGCAATCGACCCTTTGTAGTCTGTGACAGTTAATTTTGTGTCACCTTTACTGGTCCAAGGGATCCCCAGATAGCACCTTGGGTGTGTCTGTACAGGTGTTTCTGGCATTTGATTCAGTGGACTGCATGAAGAGGTCTGCACTCACCAGTATAGTGGCATCACCTAATCCACTGGGGACCCGAATGGAACAAAAGGTGAAGGAAGGGTGAATTCCCTCTCTTTTCTTGAACTGAAACATCCATCTTCTCCTACCCTTGGACATCAGAGCTCCTGGTTCTCAGGCCTTTGACCTCAGACCTCAGTTACAGCATCAACTCCCCTGGTTCTTAGACCTTGGGACTTAGAGAATGACACCACCAGCTATCCTGGTTCTCCAGCTTGCAGATGGCAGATTGTGGGACTTCTAGGCTCCATAATTGTGTGAGCCAATTCCCATAATAACCTTCCTCTTATATCTCTCTAAATATCTAATTGGTTCTGTTTTTCTGGAGAACCCTAATACATAGCCTTTAGAAGAGAAAGTCATCCTTTAAAATGTATATGTTTTCTCTCTCCTCTGCTGTCAAACCTGCCTTGGCTTCTCAATCTCACTTACAGAAAGTTCCCACAGTGGCCAATAGAGCTCTCCATCATCTGACCTCTGTTACTTCTCTGGTTCATATCACGCTATTGCCTGCCCTGGTTATTTTGCTCAATTTACTGTGGCTACCATCCTGTTTCTTAAACAAGCTGGATACATTCTTGTCTCCACTTTGCATATGCTTCTGACTTCTGCTTTTAATGCCCTTCTCCCCACAAAACCATTTGACTCATTCCTTCATCTTTTTCAGGTCTTTGTCCAAATATCATTTTCTTGGTGAGGTCTTTGCTGACCACCCTATTTAAAATTGGCCAGCACTACCATTGCTCCACACCCTCATTTTTTGTTTATTGTTTGTCTCCCCTCACCAGGATGTAAACTCTATGAGGGCAGGGATTTTATTTTATTTTTTTGTGGTTATTCACTGCCGAATCATTACTACCTAGAGAACTTGACAGAATGAAAGATTGATAACACTTTTTTGTATGAATGAATAAGTAAAAATTTTTTGGCATAATTGAATAAAGCTCAGTTGGATTTAAAATTCATCATCACAGGAATTTAAAAATTACATTTGTCAATGTGAGAGCTGTTGTGGTACTTAAATATAATATCAATGCCTTATAAATTTAGAACAATTATAAAAATCAATGGCTTATACATATTTATGACCTAGTTGTTTAAGAAAATTTCTCATCAATGGAGAATGTCAGAATATGAATAAATCATCATTAAAACTTCTTGTCCAGCTGGGAAACAAAGAAAGAGTTGTGAGAGGGGAGGTGGGTAGGGGGATGGGGTAAGTGGGTGATGGGCACTAAGGAGCACTTGATGGGATGGATGAGCACTGGGTGTTATACTGTATGCTGGTAAATTGAATTTAAATAAAAAAATAATAATTAAAAAATGTCTTGTTCAGGAATAAGATGGAAACATTTCAAGCATAAAAACAGATATTAAAATATATATTCATAGAAAGATCATATAAAATCTATCATGAACATTGAAAATATTTTTAAAATATTATTTAAAAATCAAAATTACTTATCTTAATATGCTGTCTTTGCATTTTATCACAACTATATAAAGAACAACTAATATTTTTTCTCAAAGCCCAACATACATCTCCAAATCCTTCCATTTTACTCCTATGCCATGCAAAATTATGATATACTATATACACTATTAAGTAAATAGGATTAGAAAGCACTGATCTAGAGGGCTCACCATCAACTAATATTCCAAAGTGTGAATGTAGGCTTAAGGGATGGGGACCCCATTTGTTCACACTCTTGGCTATAGGTGAGTTGGGAAGTCTCTTGTGTTGATGCTGAAAAGGTGGGTGAGTAACTCTCAGCATGAGTTACCTTGAATGCAACGAGGAGTTTGGCCTATATTTTACGGGGGTAGAAAAAGTTGTGGCAAATGCTGTTCATAAAACATTAGACCACATCTATAGCATTTCAAGGCCAAATGATATATCAACATATTCATAATGGTCATGATTTGCATAGAATAGGATATTTTCCTCATTGGTCTCACTCTTTCAGATGTAAGCCCTATTCTACTCTCTGCCCCTATTCTATACTGTGTCACCTCCCACATTAAAATCAACTTGATAGAGATAGTTGTCTCCTTAATTTGTCAAGGAGGCCTTGATTACAGCCTGTTTAAATCTGGAGGGCCAGGTATACAGAAAGACAAAGCTACTTGTTCTTCTTGACTAGAGTGTAAGAGGATTGTGTTTGGGAAGGAAGATGCTCATGTAAATTCCACTGTGATTATCAAAGTTCCTGATATTTTGTTTCAGAAAAGGAGAAGAGGCCCTTTCAAGTGGACCTCATGCCTTCATGATCAGGACATGGCGAAGGAAAGGAGATGAAAAGAAGTGTGGCCTAAATCTTGCAGCACTGAAGGATTCTGTAATTCCTAACACTTGCTGGTGACTTGAGTTATAACCCATGGGTGCAGGGAGTCTGCAAGCATCACTCTACCGAGGAAAACACTAGATTTCAGGTACTACAGAGGATGACTAGAAGTGTTGTCCCATCCAGAAGACTTGAAAAGTTTTCAGGAGAGAGTAGTTGCTGGTTATGTATAGGCTGAGCACTCCTGATGAAGGACAACATACCTCAGAGGGGAGCCAGGTGGACATATGATCAAGCTGACTGATTAAATGTTGGCCAATCGTGACCCTGAAACATGTAGGGTGGTCTCAGGGCATATATGAAATCTAAGTCAAAACATCAGTTCACAGTACATAGAGCATGCAATGATCTTGAAAGTGGACCTGAAGATTTAGGTCTTAGATCATATGGAAAGATCTGGAAGGAGGATGATGGCTCCATGGGTCCCACCAGGTGTAGAGCTAGTTGGATTCTCTCCACAGTGCCCCAGTGCCCTGGATTCAGCTCAGGTGGGCCTTTATTTCTGGCCAGGAATCAGGATCAGATCTCATCCAACTTCTGCACTCATTTCAGTGGTTTAGTAAACGTATGTCAGGCATTGTACTAGCTGCTGCGAATGCGAAACATAATGTAGTTTGTGTCCTCTCCGAAACCGACCAGCTGCTGGGGTTCTAGCTGACAGGGAACCGTGATGGATCCCGCCAGGAATGGTAGCAGTGGGGCGAGTTCTGGAAAGGAATTTGCTCAGCCTCCACTGAGGTATTTTGAGCAGGATCTTGGCCACCTTAATTTGGGTGAGCTTGCCAAGATGTGGATTTGAGGCTCCCCATACACACAGCATGATGACTGTCCACAGCCTACGCCTAGGGCTGTGGTCTTAAATTGAACTCTGGTGATTAGAACCATGAGGTTTGCTGATAAATAGATTCTTTCCATTCATGCTCTTCAAAATGTCATCGGACTTGAGCCACACTTCTTGAGTAGTATTCCAGAGCCAGTGGTTTAAATATAGCCCAACAGCTAAGGCTGATGAAAAAATTCACCTTAAAGTCACCACAGGTACTCTGAAAGTCTGAGGCTAGCTCACTGTTCCAACATGCCCTGTGCTGTGTGGCTGCTGCTACTCAGAGGACAACTCCTCTGAAATCAAAGTAGGTAGCATTCCCCAAAATAAATTCAAGTCTCCCGACAAAACTGTTGAAAGCAGAGAAAATGATCCCCGAAATATAGCAATGTCTTGCAACATCGCTGCAAAGACGCTGGGAAGTGAAATACAAATCTGGGGACATTTAAATTTAGAATGCATGTGATACTTGCATGGGCTCATCCTGGATCAGATGGAAGATGCATTAAGGAGGCTCTAACATCTAGTACTAGTATTTTCTCTTCTCTGACTTGAGGAATTTCACCATTATTTGGATTACTTTACATAGACGAAGTTATATATCCCTTAAATACAATAGTGTGCTAAGTGTATGCATTTAGGATATAGTTTGGAAATGCACACGGACCTTCTCTGCATAAAAAGGAGTCAAACTTACAAATATACAATTATCTGTGTGCAAAATGAAGACGTTGATAGGAGGACGACTAAATTAATTTTAGTAGACAAGGAAAAAAATGTAATTGGGTGAGTGGTTTTATCAGCCCTCATCTCGTTCCTAGAACCAGCTGGATAATCCGGTTCTTCCGTCTGAATTAGGTTTGCTGTTCCCCTCCTCCTTCCACCACACCCAGGAGTTGAGGTGGCGTGAGGGGGGGGGGGGGTTGCATCTCTTAGCAACAGCGCAGAAAGAGTGTTTCCACTTTAAATTAATTAATATGCTACCTCAACCCAGTGCTTCTCCTGTTACCAGTTAATTCTGAATATGTTTTGCTGACGTGGTAGAGAAAGCACAGATTCTATTGCAAGAGCAGGATGGGAGGGATGCTCGCTGCACTCACGGGAAATCTGCTTAGTATATGCGGCTGGAGACTGTTTCTTTGGTGAGAGAGCTAACAGACTAAGGGGAGTTTGGCCTCATTAATGCCATTTGTTTTTTAAAAATGAGGTGTAAAAAAATACCACCTCCTGTCTCCTCTGTCCTTTCAGAAGGGGAAGGAGATCTTTGACCCTTACTATCTTGTCTTGATTCTTGAAAGCTTTATGTATGCTTTAGTTCCTTAACATTTTATTTGCATGAACACGTTCTAAATTCAATCCAAAGGTGAAGGGACCTAGGACCTGGCTGCAACCTAGTATTGAGGAGCAGGATTTTCAAAGGGTTATGATGAGCCTGGGAACAGTAAAGAATGACCTTGAGAAATTTTGGTGTCATTTTGAAGTGACAACTTCTAGAGTAAGCACAGAGCTGAGACAATTGAGCTGTAAAGACAAGGCTGGGGCAGCCCGGGGTGGCTCAGAGGTTTAGCGCCGCCTTCAGCCCAGGGCGTGATCCTGGAGACCCAGGATCGAGTCCCACGTTGGGCTCCCTGCGTGGAGTCTGCTTCTCCCTCTGTCTTTTGTCTCTGCCTCTCTCTCTGTGTGTGTCTGTCATGAATAAATAAAATCTAAAAAAAAAAAAAAAAACCCTTTCTTTTTCCGTGTAAGTTTAGAAATGTTCATAATAAAAAGTATTTAGGAAAAAAAAAAAAAAGACAAGGCTGCCATTAGAATGGAGCCAGTGGGTGCAAACAGGCACTTGTGTATGGTTTAGTTTATTCGGAGTATTCTCTGTGGCAAATTACCCCCAGACACACCCAGAGACAACCTAAGCTCTGCTTTAGTCTTATTTGGGACTATTCAGCCAATCGGGTAGTTTATCACCACCTCCCCTCGCCCACCCAAACCTAGTTACTTTTATTTGTAAAACGTCTGAAATCCAGAACATCAACGTTCCAGAAAAACAAAATGACACAGAAGTTCTTGAGAAGCTAAGTGAGCCCACGGAACCTTTAAAATGATTGCTGTGGAATCAAGTATTAAGGTCATGGAGACCCAGTTGTCCTGCAGAAGAACATTTCTGTGAAAAAAATTCTGTTGAGAGATGCCAGGGGCACAGTAATGGAAGTGGAGAGCCCCTGGGGCCAGATCAGCTGGCTGGTGGGAGTGGAAATCCCTTGTGGGGGTGAGGGGGCGATGGGGGGACATCAGAAAAGGAGGGCCACGGGGTTGGGAGGCAGGGCCTCTTACCTTCAAAGGGTTTCCATTAGCCCCTGGGCTCGGTGAAAAGGAGTCCCACAGTAAATGAGCAGGGTCTACTTGGGACTGGGGAGAAGAGGGCCGCATAGGCTTGCTTTCCTTGGGCAAACACATCTTTCAAAAGTCTGAGCGTCATAACCAGAGCGGAGTAACTGCTTCCAGTAGGTCAGGTACCATTTGAACCATTTTACATTCCACTGGGTCTCACAGCACACGTGAAACTGCCGTTTCTGTCCATCAGAGCTGGTCAGACAGTCTCACTTGGACACGGTTCGCCAGCACTTTACAGATTCGACAGGCCTGGTAACACCTTGCGCCGTGTCCCCACGCCGGTGAGCAGCTCTACAGCTGCAGCGCTCTCACAAGGACAGATGTGCACTCGGGCAAAATGGATATTGTTGCCATCAATGACCCCTTCATTGACCTCAGCTACATGGTGTACATGTTCCAGTGTGATTCTACCCACAGCAAATCCCACGGCAAGGTCAAGGCTGGGAACGGGAGACTTGTCATCAACGGGAAGTCCATCGCCATCTTCCAGGAGCGAGATCCCGCCAACATCAAATGGGGTGATGGTGGTGCTCAGTATGTTGTGGAGTCCACTGGGGTCTTCACCACCATGGAGATGGCTGGAGCTCACTTGAAGGGCGGGGCCAAGAGGGTCATCATCTCTGCTCCTTCTGCCGATGCCCCCATGTTTGTGATGGGCATGAACCACGAGAAGTATGAGAACTCCCCCAAGATTGTCAGCAATGCCTCCTGCACCACCCTGCTTGGCTCCTCTAGCCAAAGTCATCCATGACCACTTCGGCATCGTGGAAGGCCTCATGACCACTGTCCATGCCATCACTGCCACCCAGAAGACCGTGGACGGCCCCTCTGGGAAGCTGTGGTGTGAGGGCTGAGGGGCTGCCCAGAACATCAGCCCTGCTTCCACTGGCGCCGCCGGGGCTGTGGGCAAGGTCATCCCTGAGTTGAACGGGAAGCTCACTGGCATGGCCTTCCGTGTCCCCACCCCCAACGTGTCAGTTGTGGGTCTGACCTGCTACCTGGAGAAAGCTGCCAAATATGACAACATCCAGAAGGTGGTGAAGCAGGCATCGGAGGGTCCCCTCAAGGGTATCCTGGGCTACACTGAGGACCAGGTTGTCTCCTGTGACTTCAACAGTGACACCCACTCTTCCACCTTCGATGCCGGGGCTGGCATTGCCCTCAGTGACCACTTCG
Organism: Canis aureus; assembly: GCF_053574225.1. NCBI lineage: Eukaryota > Metazoa > Chordata > Mammalia > Carnivora > Canidae > Canis > Canis aureus. The sequence continues at coordinate 9,201,398 of NC_135616.1, read as the reverse complement.
TCCAGCTCATTTCCTGGTATGACAATGAATTCGGCTACAGCAACCGGGTGGTGGACCTCATGGTCCACATGGCTTCCTGGACCACCAGCCCCAGTGAGAGCAAGAGGAAGAGTGCAGCCCGGGTGGCTCAGTGGTTTAGTGCCACCTTCAGCCCAGAGTGTGATCCTGGAGACCCGGGATCAAGTCCCACGTCGGGCTCCCTGCATGGAGCCTCCTTCTCCCTCTGCTGTGTCTCTGCCTCTCTCTCTCTCTCTCTCTGTCTTTCATGAATAAAATTTAAAATATCTAAAAAAAAAAAAAAAAAAAAAAAAAAAAAGAACAAGAGGAAGAGAGAGGCCCTCAGCTGCTGGCAAGTCCCTGCCCCAACTTAATCCCAACACACTGAGAATCTCCTGACCTCCAATTTACATCCCAGACCCCTGGGAAGGGCAGGGGCTTGGGGAGCCCTACCTTGTCAAGTACCATCAATAAAGTATACTATAACCACCCCCCCCAAATCTAAAGGGTGTGCATGCAGGTGTGTGCAGCTGTGTGTGCATAGGAGGAGGGCAATAAGGGCTGTGACTCGTGAGTGGCCTTACATATGGTGGTAGCATTTTTCTTTTATCGTATCTAGAAGAGCTGGAGTCAGGTGTTCATTCTTTTTTTTAATATTTTATTTATTCATTCATGACGGACATAGAGAGAGAGAGGGGGGCAGAGACAGAGGTGGAAGGAGAAGCAGACTCCATGCTGGGAGTCCGACGTGGGACCTGATCGTGGGACTCCAGGATCACACCCCGGGCCAAAGGCAGGTGCTAAACTGCTGAGCCACCCAGGGATCCCCGGGTTCATTCTTTTTAACGCACAGTCCCCGTCATAAACTCCGTAGGCGTCACTGTGGGCATAGCATGGACCCATGCAGCAGAATGACAGCTCGGGATTCGTCATTAGATAAATAACATCTATTTATCATCAAGCCTTAATTAATAGGTACTCAACTGGCCAGCACTCTAGGCTTCTGCGTCCCCTTCCTCTTCGCTCCCTGCCAGCTCCCACGTACGAGGAAGGGGGAATGACGAGCAACCACTAATATTAGTTTTAAAGGCCATTTCCACCTGGAGGAGCAAGTGCGTGCGGAGTTCCCGGCCTCTGCCGGTCAGGCCCGACTCCTCTGCCAATCCTGTCTTCTGACCTGTCTGTCGCCAACCTCCGCTGCTGTTCTGACCTGCAGCTTCACGTGATCTGACCTGTGACTGTCCCTTAACTCTGGCCCCACCAGCCCGCCAGGAAGTCCAGGCTGGTCCCCCCTGTTCCTGGTGGCCCTGGGATCCCGGTGTGCCCCTTTCCTCCAGCGACTCCTGTCTGGTGACACGGACCTGTAGGCAACTTGTCCTTTCTCAGAAATGACTAGAAGAAACATGAGAAATGATTTCTACGGAAGGAAGCCAGACTGTGCAAGGATGTCTTCAATCTTAAAGAGAGTTCCTTCTATTTTAGAATCTCAGAACACCCCAATCAATACTGAAAACACCCAAAGCTGGCCAGCTTTGCACAAGTGCCCCCGATAATCCGGTGCTCTCCAAACGTTAAATGCGAGAGGTGGTGTCGTGCTGCATGCTTCTGGTGGATCATCCCCATTTCCATTCACAGGAAACTCCTCTTCACCTTAAATCCAAGCTTTTAAAAATTCAGATTGCACCTGAAGGGAGTTTTGCATTACATTTTTATGAGAAAGTCACATACCAGACAGGCTGTTACAAGGAATTTCTTCCCAAAAGCAACTTTCAGACTCTGAGGTCGTGTCCATTTCCTTCAACTCCTGTACGGGGACAAGAAACCTTATACGAAGACTCTGAGACGTGGGAAAATCTGGAAAGGGTGTTTTGAATCATCAAAGTAGGAGCTGTTCATATTATCACCAGCATCAGTCTTTACACATGGTTAGGTCACGTATGAACTCTACTAATCTGACTACTTCCCAGCAATTTCTGATAATTGAGAGGTTTAATCCAAAAAACCAAAAAATTCCACTGAATTCCTCCTTCTGCCTTTTCCAACAACTCAGATTATTCTCCTCACACTTGAAGGATCTGCTCTTCCGCTTTTGAACTTTCCTCACATGTCACCTAGATGATACAAATCTGGAATTACACAACAGGAAGAGCACCTTGATGAGAAACCCAACCCATTGCCAAACCGCTTGCAGGAGACCATCAGCAAAGCTGACATTTGCTCTCCGTCTTGTCTTCCCTTCACCATCTGGGGAGGGGAGGCTCCCGGCACCTGCAGCACCTGCTCCAGGTCCTCACAGCCCTTCCCTCGCCCCGCCCTCCCCACTGTGGTCCTGTCTGGTCCTGTCATCCGACTTCAGACCCAGTTCCTCTAGTAGCAGAGACTGCGATCGAGGCTGCAGGTGGCGTGGTGACCCTCAGTCATCCGCTGGCCTGCTTCTCCCGGGATCTTTCCCTTATACTTCTGCTTGTCTCCCTAAATTGTCAGTGAGGTTCATGCTCCTGCAGTTATCAGAGCAGGGGAGGGAGCTGGCAGGTGGCGGCTGTTTGGAGTCAAGGCATGCCTTCCTGGGGGAGAGGCTTCTGTTTTCTGAGAATCCTGCTCCTCCCCCCCCCCCACCACCTCCTTTGTCCGGTGTCTGGTGGACACTACACCTCCTGTAGGAATTGATTCCGGCCTCGCCTCCTATATCCCACCCAGGGGACTCTCTCTTCTGGGTTCCTCATTTCCCCACACCACTCATCTCCCCTCACATGCTGTTGCATATTGGTTGGTCTGCCTGCATGCATCTTTATGAATGGCTTTGCATGGTTGTGATTGGTTCTTCTCTAGCCCTGCTCATTTCAAGGCTTTTGGAAGAGCAGGCATGTAAGGCCTGTCTTGGGTGATGGCAACAAACAAACGCTGAAGCACTTTTGGGAGCCTCACTACAGTATTCATTATTATTGGTGCATCCTTGGAAACTTTCGACTGTCACTTGGGTTATTCTGATCGATGTTTACAAGTCCATTCCTCCCATGCCTTTAAGATACAACTCCTTTTCCCAGTGCCGTTATTTCCATCCTAACTAGTGGCACTGCCAGTTGTTGCTTTTGTCATATTGCTGTCCTTGGTCTCTCAGTGTTCCCAGGAATCCCTCCACTTTCTCTCAGCCTCCCAAAATGAGGGAGAGAACTATATTGCCCTGCGCTTCTTGAGCACTAGAAGCATCCCATGGGTGACTTTCAGAATGTGGTCTCCATAAATCTCCATGATAATTTGTATGGAGTTAATTTCCTTTTATCAACAATGAATCACAGTAGGTTAAGAGACTTGCTGCCCAGCAATTCGTGGTCCTAAGTCATTGCTCTTTCCTCCAGACCAGTAGTTCTCAAAGTGTGTACTCCAGACCAGTGGCATCAGCAGCACCTGAGAACTTGCTAGTAATGCTAATTCTCAGAACCTGCTCCAGACCTATGGAATCAGAAACACTGGCAGTGGGGCCCAGGGTTTCGATGCGTCCTCCATGTATTCTGATGCATGTTTAGGTTTGAGAGCTGCTTCCTGAGGGCAGTGAGTCTCCACACTGGCTGTATATTAGGTTAGTGATGAGTTTTATTTTATTTATTTATTATTATTATTTTATAGTGATGAGTTTTAAAAAAAAGTAATGATGAGGCCCTGCCTCCAGACCAATTAGCTCAGAATCTTCAGAGGCTCAGACTTCAGTATCATTAAAAAAAAAAAAAAATCCCAAGGGAGTATAATGTGCTACTAGACTTAAGACCCATGGCTCTGGATGATGCAGAGTCTCTGTTGCCTATGAATTCTTTCTTACTCCTCAAGAAGCATCCCCAGGAGAGGTATGACACGAACCTAGTCAAGACACAAATGTTCATTTGAATTGTGGAATGCTATGACCTCTTACTCTGTGTTCAGACAAAAACTATCCAGTAGATCTAAAACCCAGGAGATAGAAAATTAATACAGCTAATCCACAAATACACGCATGCCTATAGAGATGCATACTTTATCCAACAAGCAGTGTAATATTCATAGGAACTTGCACGTTTAGGTTTTAGACTCAATGCACACTTACTACATGCTTAATATTGCTAGGCGTTGTGCTAGCTGCTTCATATTCACGGTTTCATTGACAGTATTAGCTAAATCCTCCCCGTAGAAAAGCATAAACCACCTACATGAGGTAGTTGTATATAGGTGTTCGGTTTGTGCCCCCTTCAATTCTCAGTGAAAATTGGCTCTGATACAGGAAAGGATCCTAGCTGTGGTCACTCACATCACTTGAATCATAACAACAAAAGGATTTTGCAGGCCCTTTCCCCAAGCTGAGGGACTTTTTTTTTTTCCCCCTCAAACAGAGGCAATTAGCTATTTCTGAGGTAAACCAGTTTGGATTCTCATGTACAGAATAAGTGGTACACAGCGTTGAGGGGAGAAAAGACAGGGGAAAAATAAGTCACTTCAAATGGAGTTCATTTCATATTTTACAAAGAACTTTCTTATACATTCCTATTTGGTCATATACCTTCTCGTGGAACTACAGAGTTTTCACCTACAACCTTCATTGCTGGCTATTGTCCCCTTTATAACCAAGATTAAACTGAGGCTCACAGTGTCTAAGTCACCTACGGTGACAAAAGTGAGCAAGGCATGGGATTGCTGAGGCCAGGGTCTTTTTTTATTGATTTTTAATTTTTTTTGGCCATGCTTAAAGATGGGGCTAGTGACAGCCAGCTTTATGCAGAGGGAAGCATTATCTTTCAATTATACTTGGAGGCACTGAAAATTACTAAACTACTGCCCTTAAAAAGCAAATATGCTGCCTATGCTGCTAATGCGCATCCAAGGCAAAGTTTATTCATTTGGAAAGATCCAGCATCAAATGTTACTATAAATAACCTCATTATCTGTAATAGAAACTCATCTGTCACCATTCTAATTACAATGTGACTTAAAGAAGTCAGTATTTAACAAAGGCATTTGTAACATTTGGTGATTGTAATAATGGCTTTGAAGTTCCAGTGAAAAGTCACTTTTCCAAATTTCTTCTCATTTACGTATCTTTCACTCCCCATTATTCTCAGGCTCTAAATAAAATGATTGATATTGTTTCACAAACTGTTTTAAAAATATGTAATAATGGTGACAGATACTCCATGAGACTGGAAAAAGAACAGCACAAGGAAAAAAGAAAAATCACTCTATGCTCTGCCTTCAGAGACAGAAAGTCACTGCTACCATTTTGGTATGCATTTTCTGGGTGTAAATATTCTTACTTACTTAACACTATAATCTATACACTGTTTTATCCACTTTTACACTTAACATATTAGGATTATCTCCTCTCTGAGGTTCATATTTTACAATTTCATCTGGTCACACGGTACTTCATCTTATGTCATTTCCATTATTTACTCACAAATTTCCCACTGCTAGTATTTACTATTTAAACATTTTCATTTTTTTAATGAGCAACACTGAGTTTAACATCCCTGCACATCAGTTCCTGTACAACTGTCTTATTTAGGAAAAATCCCCAAAAGTGGATTTGCTGGGTCAAAAGCTTTGTAAAAAATTTAGGAATAGGTTTTATTGATCCTACTCCAGACAATTACCAACGTACACTCCCACCAGAAGTGGCTTTTGCTTTGCATCCTCACCAAGCCTAGAATTAAAATGATGCCTTGGCCAACTGATCGTTGGAAAATTATACTGTGTAAATGTGAACTTCTTTGTCATTGCTTATTTTCAGTGACCATTTTGACTTCAGTAGTATTCAAGGGGAATAAGCCTGAAATTCAGCCAAAAATATTCTAGCTCCCCCTGGTAGCATCGGGTGCTCTATACTATCTTGACTGATAAGTTCTTCCTTAAGCTTGCAATACAAGAACCTGGCCAATCTCGTAAAAGATTACATTTATCTCAAGGTAACATGACAGACTATTGTGTGTGCTTGTGTGTCTGTTAGTAACCACACTCGTCAGGGAGCATTAGCTCCTTTCCTTAACCCTTCTTCAGAGTTCATCAGCTCTGATAAGAAACTATTTGTCAAAATGAAATGCCATTTTTGAGAATACAACTGTACATGTACCAATGGCCTGCCACAAAATGTAGTTTTTAAAAATGAGCAATCCAACTTCACTTAATGAGTAAATGCTCATTAAAACATGAGACCACCTCTATAGCAATCCCAGACAGACACTTCTAACCACTGGTTAATTCACTGTAGTGCAAAAGATAGAAAAGCATTTAATGGAAGGTACATATAACCCTCATTTACAATGCAGGAGTAATTTTGGATCCGTGTTCCAGAGTCTATGTTAATTTCCTAAAAATTGCTAGGGTTGATATTAATAGCCTAGTAGATGTGCTAGAAAGAAGCAAAATTGAAATGGGTTATTGCAATTGTAAAATAAATAAAGGGGGGGGGGTGCTGAGTTATCTTACAAGGTATGATCTAACTCACTGTGCCCAAGCAGAAGGGACATGGGGGCTCTGTAAAATCTGAAAAAGTATATTAAGAAGGGGTTGGAAAAATCTTCTGGGGGAGTGAAACTGCATGAAATCCCCACATTGTTGGCATTGCCCTCAGCTTTCTTGCTGGGGTGGTGGACATGTCAGCAATGCAGGTCAATCCATCAATGTCAACACTAAGGAAGGAGCAAGGTGTTCACACAAGCTGATGAGACTCACCACCCAGGCTGAGCTCCATTGGAAAGCAGGGAGCATTCTACCTAAAGGAAGGCTATTCTCTGGACCTAGAAATTCACTCTTTGACTCCAGAGACAGTATCCTACAGATTGTTCTAAGCTTGGTAACTCCATCAATAATGTTTCTTCAGATCCTTGGGTGATCAACATGAAAATGCTGGTTACCAATGGCTGCACCATATTGCCTTTAGGTTTGCAAGCTGTTTTTTCTGTTCATTTGAGTGAACCATGGATTCTTGTTTTCTTACAATCTCAATCTCAGAACAAATTGAGAGGCATGTGTTTCTTTTCAAAGAAAGTGTTTCTTTTCTTTTTCAAAGAACTAAGTGGAATTCTTCAGTCTCTGAAAATGTAATCTCCAGGATCTTTTTCACACTTAATGCAATGCTACATTTTTCTGTATTAGTAGTAAAGGCTAAAAAATGTCCTGAGATTACCTGAGAGCTTAGTGTGAGCATAAGCCAATTTTATACATTTGTAGAATCTAGCTTTAAAATTGCTGAGTTAGGGAATGTTAATGATTAATAATTTCCCAATCTAAAATTTAAATTTGTTGGTGCTGTCAACAGAACCCCATGACTTGCTTCTAATCAACAGAATATGGCAAAGTAATGGGAAGTCACCTCTTTCATTATGTTACCTTATAGAAGACTTTCTAGCAGACATACTCTAGGGTCTCTTCCTTCATTTCTGGTTTTGAAAAAGCAAGCTTCCAAGGCTCCCACAATCACAAGAAAATGAATTCTGCAAACAACTATAGAGAGTTGGAGGTGGATCCTTCCCCAGTCAAGCTAGCAGATGAGACCCCAGCCCTGGCTGACACTTTGCAGCCTTTTGGAGAAACCAGTAAGACCATGCCCAGACTCTTGACCCACAGAAACTGAGATATAATAAATGCATGTTGTTTTAAGCTTCTAATTGTGTGGTAATTTGTTATGCAGCAGTAAAAGAAATTACTGATTTTGGTACTAGATGTGCAGCACTGCTGTCATAAATACCCAAGTATGTGGGAGTGGTTTTGGAACCCCCACGTAACAGCAGGTGCAGGCTGGAAAAATTATGAGTATAACAGAAGGAAAAGAAAGCTGAAAATGTATAACTTCTCTGATAATATATAATTTTATACAAATGAATAAGCACTTAATGCTGGGGAGAGAGAAACATGAAGACACTAGGTTTAGATTAAAACTGTGAATATGAAAAAAACTGAATATGGACAGCATAGTGACTATAGTTAACACAATATTGCATATTTGACAGTTGCTACAACAGTAAAATCTTAAAAGTTCACATCACAAGAAAAAAATTCTGTCACTATGTACAGTGATGGATGTTAACTACTTACATTTCACAATATATATAAACACTGAATCATTAGGCTGTATACCTGAAACCAACATGTTATATGTCATTTATACTTCAATAAAAAAAAAGTGCACATGGGTACAACTTGATGGATATAAACTAAACAGATTGGGTACAGTCACCCTTGGGAGACTCCTGACCATTTTCATATCAAAAAAGTGTTAATTTTTCTCCATTTTAAAAAATTCTGAAATTAAAAATATTTAATTCCAGTATAGTTAACATAGAGTGTTAGTTTCAGCTGTACAATATAGTGATTCCACAATTCTATACATTACTCAGTGCTCATCATGTTACGTGAACTCTTAATCCACTTCACCTATTTCACCCTTCCCCTCACCCATCTCCCTTCTGGTAACCACCATTTTAGTTTGTTCTCAATAGTTAAGAGTCTGTTTTTTTTTGGTTTCTTTTTTTGTTAATTTCTTAAATTCCAAACATGCATGATGTTTGGAATCATACGGTATTTTTCTCTGATTTATTTCACTTAGCATTCTACTCTCTAACTCCATCTATGTTGCTGCAAATGGCAAGAATTCATTCTTTTTTTTATGGCTGAGTATTGTTTTATTATATGTTATATTCCATTACATATAATTCCAATATATTCAATATATACATATGCACACATACCACATATTTATCCATTCATCTATCAATGGATACTTGGGCTGATTCCATAATTTGGCTATTACAAGTAATCCTGCAATAATCATAGAGGTGCATATATACTTTCAAATTAGTGTTTTTGTATTTTTGGGTAAATATCCAGTAATGTGATTACTGAGTCATAGGGTAGTTCTAATTTTAATTTTTTTGAGGACACTCCACACTGTTTTCCACAGTGGCTGCCCCAGTTTGCATTCCCACCAAGTGCATGAGGGCTCCTTTTTCTCCATATTCTTGCCAATACCTGTTGTTTCTTGTGTTGTTTCAGCCATTCTGACAGGTGTGCGGTAATATCTCATTGTAGTTTTGATTTGCATTTCCCTAATGATGAGTGATGTTGAACATCTTTTCATGTGTCTGTTGGCCATCTGTTTTTCTTATTTATTTATTTATTTATTTATTTATTTATTTATTTATTTATTTATTTATGATAGAAAGAGAGAGAGAGAGAGAGAGGCAGAGACACAGGCAGAGGGAGAAGCAGGCTCCATGCAGGGAGCCCGATGCGGGACTCGATCCCGGGACTCCAGGATCGCATCCCGGGCTGAAGGCAGGTGCTAAACTGCTGAGCCACCCAGGGATCCCCTCATCTGTAAGTCTTTAGAGAAGTGTCTGTTTGTATCTTCTGCCCATTTTTAAATTGGACTTTTGGGGGTTTTTTGGGTGTTGATTTGTATCATTTCTTTACATATTTCAAATACTAGGCCTTTTTCAGTTATGTCATTTAAAATATCTTCTCCCCATGAGTAGGTTGTGTTTTGGTTTTATTGATGGTTTCTTTCCCTATGCAGCTTTTTATTTTGACGTAGTCCCAATAGTTATTTTTGCTTTTTTGTTTCTCTTGCCTTAGGAGACATATCTAGAAAAATGTTGCTACAGCCGATGTCAGAGAGATTACTGCCTGTGCTCTCTTTTGGGTTTTTATGGTTTCCCACATTTAGGTCTTTAATCCATTTTGAGTTTATTTTTGTTCATGGTCTCAACACATTTTTTTTTTTTGATTGGCTTCAAACACAAAATGATTCTTCAGTACCTAAAATGAATATATAGTACTGATAGAACAGCAGATAACTTCTTCACAGATAAATGATAAGAATTTGTTCCCCCTACTGAGACCAAGATGTATGGTGAAATCTAATAAGTCTCTGGAAAAAAATTTGTTTTTAAAATTAAGAGTTAAAAAAAATCACAAGTTAGGTAAAGTGTGACATGGTGAATGCCAACAAGTGCATTTAGGTGTCAGATTGGCCTGAAGGAGTTTGATGTCGATGAGCTGTGGGAACACACTGCATGGGTCCTTGTAGAATGCACAGGCTAATCTGTTCAGCTACGGAGCTGATGTGTGAGAGAGAGGTGTCTCTCTGGAAGATTAAAAGCACCCAGAAACACTGGGTTTATAGAACTTCTTTTCTTAATAAAAAATCCTAACTTTGAAAGTGAGATTCTGTGGTAACTAGTCGTAATTTTTAAGGTCTTCCTAGGGAACCAAACATTTATGTGTATGTATTGTTTCCCATCTCTGATACCTTGAAGGGTCCATACACTCTGTCACCATAGACACATTTTTGTCCTGTAAAAAGACAAGCTCTATCCAGTGCAGATAATAAGGTCTTTGATGTCCTGAAAATGCTACCTCTTGGCTAAACACATACAATACTGAAATTATTACACATAGAGAATTAGAGTTTTAAATGCATTTACCATTTTTATTTCGCTATGCAGAAACATACATTCACCATGGGCTGTGTGATGCAGTTGACAGTGTAATGGAGAATATATCTTTTTGAAGGCTATTTATAACTAAACACTAAATAGTTTAATTACAGTGGAAATTCTGTACAATTTAAGGCTTGGCTCTTAACTAGATTGTAAATATGGACCAGATTCAAAATAAAACACTTTTTTTTTCAAGTAAAAGAAGAAAAATCAACTTAAAAACACAAGGAAAAAGAAAAGAAGAAAGAAAACAAAGCAACAGAAGCCCAACAGATTTTTCTGGAGTGAAATTTCATAATATTGTAAGCTAACAAAAACAGGTTTCTTCCCCCAAATAATGACAATTTACATATTTAGGACTTGTTAGGGAACTCTTGGAAGCTTTCCAGGTTGGACGCGGACCAAAGCGAACAAGGAAGAAATCACATTAATATGCTAAAATCAGTACTACCTTATAACGAATTAAATTAGATACACAAAGCAGGATTGTAAGCATTAAATATTTCCAGAGAAATCGAGAGTCGTTGCTGTTTACGAGTGAGAGTAATAAAACCAGGTGAAACAAGTACAAGATTCAAGTTGTTTACTGAATAAACTTGGGTTATTGGCACATCTAATCTGGGATAAACCTGACACATCGGACCTAGACAGCTTCTAGCATTTTAGGGTAATCTTCATTTGTCTGTAAACAAAAGATCTGTCACCTAAGAAATTGTGGTTTTGTTTAGACTTTAATAATAAACTATGAAAGGCATGAATTGTTTATGTGTTACATGAGATCACGGTTTATATTGTTGGTTATGAACGTGCAGATATAGCTGAAAACTTAGACACTTGGTGGAAATTAAAAATGCTACTCTTTTGTAATTTTATCGTTGCTTCATGCAATATCAGTTTCGTGATGCTGATTCGGATTGTTTTATTATGGGAAGATCTTTCTGCCAGTGTCTTTATTAATGGTCAAGGTCAGTTCTTCTGGATTGAAATTTTCCATGGGCAGATAGATACAAGTCAGTTGGGTTAGAAGAGGGAACTCCATATAGGCTCTGGTTTTCCTAATGGTTTGCATGACTGGATTCATGTGCAGGCTAAATTATTCCTGTAGAAAAGAGATTTGATTGGTTACTCAGTGGAAAACACCTGAGAGTTTTCCTCAGATTAAGGCCACACAAAAAAAGTATCTTGCAGGTTATCAAATGAACTTTTTGACAAGATACTGTAAAATACCAGCATAAGTCACTGATATGCATTCTTACGTAACTACATTACCCAAGCAGCTGAAGCTCACCGAAGAAACCTTTTATTGCTTTCTATCTTCCAAATTATATTATTGAGCATAATGAGTGACTTTTGTATTTTTTTAGAGAGTCCACTATTCAATCTATATTCCCTAAATCAATGTTAGAGAACTTCCTTATTTCATTTATATGTGTAAAGCTTTTATGAGACTTTAATCACATAATCACATGTGCAAGTAGCTCAACTGTTGCATTCAGCATTCAAAGCCCTCTGGGGATGCTGGGTGGCTGTGAGTTCTTGCACGGCAGGTGAGTGTGCAAAACAAGTCTGTGCGCACTACAGAAGATGCTCATGATGCCAGCCAAACAGCCCTTGAAAAGGCATGCACACACTTTCCAGAGAAAAGCTGGAATACAAGACTGCATTTTTGCCTCCTCCTGAGACAAGACGCTATACAAAGAGGAAAAAAAAATCATCCCAAAGAATACAGAAAATATAAGACAACCAAAATGAAAGTGAGTGTCCAGGTTTAGAAACAAAGCAAAATGAGAGCATAATCAGAAGCATAACCAAATACAGTCGCAAAGGAAGCTTAGAATGAATGGGATAATGCTGTCGTCAAAAGGACAAAGGGGCACACTTTATTTCCCCAGTATTGGGCATACATGGATTGTGCCTTTTAGGATAAAATGGCCTTAGTTCTGATTAGGACACAGGGCAAGTGAAATCAAATCTGACCCTCTGAATTTGGATAATGAAGGGTACAGGGCATGAGTGAAAAGGAAACATCAGCGAGACCATGCAAGCAAAGACTGCTTCTTTCTTGAGCCTTTAACTGGTGAATATGCCAAAATCCACAGTATGGAACCCCCAGATCTGAAACAAACCAGCACCCACAAAGCAATTTTCTGCCCCTTGATGAGCAGCCCTGCTGATGCCAGTGAGAGAAGAAGGAAGAGGAGGTGGCAGGCAGGACAGAGGGAAGTGCCCCATGCTACATGCCAGCCAAGGCCAAGCCTAGAGAATCAGCGTCGCCTCTTACCTGGGGTCAATCCTCTCCATCTTCCGGTGTGATCTCTGTCTCTTTATGGACCACTACTTTGGTCACTGACATGTCAGGGTGCTGCTCTTTGGCCTCTTTAATTGCCTGAGCCAGCGCCTATCCCCAGGAAATCACAGAAGGGCAAAGACAAAAAGGAGGTGGAACATGCATGATCAGTAGCAAGGTGGAGACTTATGAGCTAGATTTATATATGTAATTTACAAATGAGGTACAAGGACCGCAAAAGGAATTGTACATTGCATATTGAAAATTCAATTCAGAAAACTGTTCAGACCGCATGATGGACTAGAAGAACAACACTGGGAAGAGTAGGGCTGACCAGTGTATGTCTGTTCTTCTGCCAGGGTATTTACGGCCTCATGCACACTACCTGGTCATGGTCGATGTCCGCATCTCCTGTGATGACTATCCGCTTCTCAATTCTCGTCTCGGAGATGCCTCCTTTCACAGTCTGCAAGGGACAGACAAGTGTTACAAACTGACCCGCTTGGAGGAACAATCATCATTCAGTGGGGGAAATGGCAGAAAACGCTAGCAGAGCTTTAACTGACAGCATTCGTTAAGAAATGAATTCGTTGAAACACTTCTTTGGCAATTACTCAAAATCATTAATTCCAGAAGCGAAGCTACAGTGGAGTCCTTTGGGCGTGGCTGGCCCGTGTTTCTGGAACACCTACCACATGCTGAGGACTGGAGTTCCGTGTTAGGCAAGCAAAGGGTATCAGGGTGCATACTCCTAAACAGAAAGGAGCGTGTAGGAGCACACGCCCCGTAAGCAGAGTGGGCCTGAAAGCTCCAAGGCGCCTATCTGGGTGTCCTGATATTCACCAAACTCTTCGTCTGTGCAGCCCAACTGGGACGGTCTCTTCCCAGTCCACTTACTTTGGTGATGTGGGTGGTGGTCGTGGTACTGGTGGTTTCAGACGTGATCGTCTGCGCGCTCATTAGCACGCCTGGTTCCAAATCTGCACCAGCGTCAACCTACGAAAGCAGGGAACAGACACTGCACTCAGATCCCTCAGGGCATCTGAGTGGTCAGGACATCACAATGATTCAGTTATCTCCCCCCATAGCCACGTTGTCCAATCAGCACATGGGAGCCATGGCCTTGGGGACAGGCTCGCCCAAACACAGCCAGGGTTAATCATCTTTAAAAACTGGGCCTTGCGAAATGGGAGTAGTGTCTGCTCGAGCTGGTAGGCTTCCTCATCTATGGCTGGGGAAATAGGTCCCTGAGCCTCGTTCTACCTCGAGATATACGAAGACCAGTGTAAGTCACCTGATGCTTCGTCAGCAGTAATAAAGTTATAATTATTACCATTATCACTCTTGACAGACACAGTTTGGCTGCTGTGTCCTCTGAGTCTCACGAATTAAATGTCATGGGGTCCAACTTTAATGCAGTGAGCCACAGAGAGGGGCAAAGCAAAGTGCCAGGGCTTTGACCTTCATGCACAGTCTTACCTGTGACGATTCATACGTTATCGTTTTTGTTTCTGTGTGAACTACCGGCACTTCCTTGGTAGAGATTTCTAGCTTTACTCCTCCTGGTGAAACACTGCCAAAACTGTGGCTCTCTGTCTTCACAGTTGATGACTGTACCAATGGGAAGCAGGTAGAGTGGCTATTTAGTAGTTTGCACAAAGACATGATTTTGGCTTTTTCCTCCCCTCTCGGTGGGTATGTATGAGTACAGGTTAGTATGTAGTAAATGGTTAGGTGTAACGTGGGGAGGGTTAGTTGAGGAATGTCTTTCAGAATTCCAGAGAGTTTTTCACATGGGATGTTCCAGGTAAAGGAAAGCATTTTGAAGGAAATGTTTAAAAAACTATTTTTATGTTGCCTTTCCTGTCTTGCCTAAACTAATAGATCAAAAATCATCAATTCGCCTTTTATTTAATAACTTCTTAGAAAGAAGGAACAGATTTTAAGACATCAGCCACCCCTCACTCCATATACTTTAGGAATCTCAGTAAAAGAGATAAAGAACGAAGTTCTGGCATTTGGTACCGGGGCGAGCATGGTTTTTGGGCCTTCTGGGTAAGTATCCTGATCAAAAATAAATTTATCAAATTTTCTACTATCTTGGCTGGCCACGCATTCCCCAGGTTTACTGCCAATAATTACAGTGAAGGTAGAAACCATTTCCTGGAACCACACATAATTAATAATCATTAAATACGTTTGCATGTGAACCCAAAGATGGAAACCAGCATGGAGGCCCTGTCGCCGTGCAAGAGGGGGAATAAGAGGAGAAACAAATTGCACTTGGAAAAGGTAGAAAATTAAACTTAGCTTTACACTTTACGCTTAACGAGATTTTGGGGAGTCATATGTCAGTTTTACGTTGGTGCTGAAAGTAACGTCAACTACTAGTTACCTCAAAATGAGGTTTCTGTTCCCGAGTTTCAGGAACGTGGGTTGTTGTGCTCTGCTCCTCCTCTGGCTCGTGGGAAGCAGCAGCTGTCTCTTCCTGTTCGAGGACAGCTTTATCGGCCACCTGCCCCTTCTCCTCCTTAGCCCCCTCCGGCAGAGCAGAGCCCTCCTTCCCTTTCAAGCCAGAAGCATCAGCAGATGCTGCCTGTGTCGCAGCATCCATGTCATCTCCAGCCACGTAAGAAGCATCCCCACTCGCATGCACACTCATCACATGTCTTTCCTCCACCAGCACGGTTTCCTGCACAACCTTCTCGGTGCTAAGTGGCTGGGGGCTCGGTGCTAAATGGCTTGTTTCTGTCTCCGTCTTGCTGGACTCCGTCTTGGTTTCTGTTTTCTGCATGGGAGAGGATTGGGGTGTCATTGTGGCTTTCCATACACCAAAGGTCACAAAGCCAAAATAAAAACAAAAGCAGCCACTCACCAGGACACCTAAAGCCAGTGTCAAGTGCTTATAATCAGAAACGCTTACAAACGCTTTCATTCCTCCCACCAGAATCTCGGAGGCGCGTCCTCTGCCCCAACACACACACACACACACACACACACACAAGCCTGTGCTGCTATGTCGTGATATCTGCAGATGAAACAGGATGCGGCATAAAACGCAACGAAAACAAAACAAAATGAAAGCACTATAGCATTTTCCCACTGATTCTGGCAGCTTTCTGAGACCTAATGGATGACATAAGATGCTTAAAAAATTAAATGCTATTCAGATTTTTCAACATGACTGCTTTTTGAATATCTGAAGTATGTTCTAGTGATGCAAATAAAGGCACATCACAGCTATGCCAAGCAGGCACGAAGGAAAACACCTGAAGATACCTCTCAGGTGTTTAAGGCCTTAGAGCCACTTGGATGCAAAACATGCATGCACACACACGTGCACACACACCAAAGAGGCATAAAGAAAGGCAAATAGGCAGAGTCAGGAACACCAAAGAGGGAGCAATTGGCCACCTGAACCCAGCTTTGAGAAGTAGAAGTAACCCCTCCTATGAATTCTGTTGGTTTCCTTGCAGATTCTAACAAACTGAAGATTTCAGAGCCATCCATGAGCTTTTCAGAAGACGACTGTTTAGTCTGAGTGAACAAAGAAACGGACAGTCAAACACAGAGACAGGAACAGACGGGTATAGTCACATTCACAGCTGCTTAGACAAAACTGTAGGGGAGGAAGGCGGGAGGAGGCAGGAGGGAATCTACCATACAGATTTTGGAAACAGAAAAGAATGGGAAATAAAATAGCAACTTGAGGTGACCATGAGCTCTGGTTTGGTAAAGCAGAGAGAGTTATTAGGATGTGGGTGGTGCCGGCATAAGCAGGTCATTTCCCCTTCATTGCAAGCCCCAGGCAGCACTACCACATCTCGGGATCGGGGAGCTGGAAACAAAACGGAAAGTGTTTTTAATGCTTACACTGGACTGCGCTATCCATCTAACCACGAGAAAAATGAAAAAGCTAGGGTTGGCGGCTCTCAACATAAAGCCAAATAGCGAGAGGAACAGAAAAGTTTAGGGTGGAAGGGCACTGCCTCAAAAAAAGGTCATGCTGGACTCTGACACGGTGGCCCAAACGAAAGGCACTGGTTACCACAACTCGGGACGTGGCCGACTCGGTAACGTAATGAGCAGTGGCCACGGTGACAGCCGGTTCCTGGGAGTATCTCCACTCGGACAGGCTCTTCCTCCTGGGACCAAAGAGCCCCACTTTCAAGACCTCGCCCTCCGCTGGCTCCATCCTGGCGAGACGCGTGCTGTCCAGGCCCGCGAGGGGCCCCGTGGCCCGGCCCGACCCTGGGGCTTTCTGCACATCTTCTTCTTCCTCAGGGCTGGGCCGCCGGGACTCGGCTTCCCTGATGGGAGCCAGGGATTCGGACAGTTTCCGTTTGGGGGTGTGGACCTCGGGTGCTCTTTTGGGCTTCTCATCAGGGGCGGCGTCCAGGACCTCGAAATCGGCCGTGGGTGGAAAGGCTTTCATGGGCTCCGCCAAGCCTCTCTCTGCTTTCTGGAAGGCTTCTGGACTGCAGGGCGGCACCCCCTTCTCCCCCTCCTTGGCTTTCCCAGTCATGGTAACGATCTTTCCCGATACGGTGTCGTAGGACTTTCCTAGAGTGTATATTTTCTGTTTGCTTTCTCCTCTCAACTGCATTTCCCGGGCCCAGTCATCGAAGCTCTGCATTTCAATGGCACCGGATCTTAACAGATCGGCGGGGATGTCACCGGTTCTACTGCTCACCGTCACGACCTTGTAAGTCACAATCTTTTTCGAATCACCATCAACTACCTCAGTGGGTACTTTGTCTACAATAACCCAATCCTCTGTGCCCTATATTTGAAATACAAAAGCTAAATTAGACATTCTGATGGTCTCATTTCTAAATTAAGAATCATCTAAGAAAACCAGGGCAAAAGCTACACTGTGATGTGACTGCACGGGGCTGGTGTTAATATCTAATAATTATGCTTGCAAATCTCTTCCTGTCTGTAATTTATAAACTCTGACATTCCACTTGGCATACAGTCTGCACGTGGAGTTGCCATTTCAGATTTCTTGAAACAGGACCCTACCTTGGTGGTAAAGTTTTGCAAGAATATATTTGACCTTATGCTAAACTCTCCGATCATTTTAGATTTCAAGATTAAATGACGTGACTGAAGTTGTTGTACAAGTCATGTAGCTTGTATTGACACAAAAAGACGGTTCCTGGGTAACTGTAATACCACACTTCACTTCTTATCTGCTGTTTTCACAAAGAACTTGCCAGCATCCATCCCATTAAGTTTCTGTGAATAAATACCATTTTTCATGTTTGTAAATCAGACTTCCTTAAATAGGATGATCAAATGCACTACAGCACTTACTATCCAATAAACAGTGAGTGTGCCTATACTCCAGGCCCTGCAGGGAAGTGCCTCCTACGGCTGGGGCATTGTTGGAGACTCTTAGAAATAGGTCATGGTGGTCTGTATCGTGTTCCAATCTTATTTATAAGTGAAGTTCATTGTCTGAGCAGTTTTTTTGCCACTTTCCTTAGTCTTACTTCCAATATAGCAGAAGAAATCAAAGTTAAGGAAGTTCTATTTGAGAAGGTTAAAAGGCTGAGACCAGGCAGCGGGCTAGTCTAACAGATCACGGAGGGAAGACAAATCAAAACCAGGGGCAGATGAGCACCTTGATTTACATTTTAAACTACAGTGTTTTTCTACTTTCATATTTATCTTGGTCTAAGCACTTGAATCTAGAAACGTGTGCCTTAAGAACAAACATTAGAGAGCAGTCTACACGCTGGTGCTGGATTAAATGAAATGAATTGAAAAATAACCTCTAAGGTCGATGGGACAGTTTTCTGGAAAATGATTTGATGAGAGGTAACCACAGAGGCCGCAGAATCTCCTTCCTGCATTTTCTTTATCAGACTCGGCTAGTGGGAAAACCAATAAAAGTTCAGAACTTTCACAATCAGTCAAGGTCATCTAAATTAGTACCACTCCATAGGGAAAGCAGAGAGTAAAGAGTCCAATAATATTGTTAGAAAGCATAATCATCATGGTTCAATGACTATACACAGATATAATCACCAAGGAACAAGAGCCATAAAGGAATGATGGCTAACTGGTAACTAAAATAGTAATAAAGCTCCCTCTTCCCTTCCCCAGAATCTAAGCAAAAATGAAATACCTACCTTATTTGGAAGCAAGATAAAATTACAAAAGAAAATAAAAACTAAAGACATTTTCATGACACTGAAATCTGAAGAGCGATTCCCTTCTGGGAAATTCCTTTATGTTTGTTTTTTACCTGAGACTCAAGGAATGGAGAGCTTCCTTGCTGCAAAAATATAACTTTTTCAGAAATTTCTCTTTCTTCATTGGTCTGTTTGAATAAAGGGGGTTGGGTTGGAGAGGAGGAAGCAGACAGTTTCCAGAAAAGGCAAGTTAGGAAGACAGTTCTTTTACTGTGTCTTACATATAATAGTCATTCATCTTTTTCTGAAGAAGTAAATTATTGTTTATGAATTTGAAAAATGGTCTGAAACTTTCTCAACGTTTAATCATTTCCCAAAAGTAACAGATTATTTCCTGAAGCTCCAGTGTTTGACTCACACCTTTGCCACTTCTACCAACAGAAAACATGCAAGAGCAATAGAAAGAGCTCCCTGACATTAGCACAGTGTCTAGGCTAGTCATCTGCAAAACTGGAGAAGTGAGTAGTAAAAGAAGTTGTTAAGATTAAAAAAAAAATTAAGGGAGAAAAAGATCCTCACTCCTGCATTTGACAAATAGTTGATTGCATTCCCTGCTGAAGCGCTGACTTAATCCCGGGCAAGGAGATGCACAAGGGCCATCGCATCAGCTACTGGTTTGAGTAAACTCAGTTGGACCTTGATTGATTCCTTTATTATTTCACAAGGTATATTCAAAATTTATAGGTTTATTTGAACTTTTATTAAGATGGCAAATAACTTTAAAAAGTCAATTTCAAAATATCTTAGTGAAAAATTAAGTGCTTCAAATCATGCTTTAACATGTACCATTAAGAAACGTTGAAGTAAATAAATATGACACATTAGCAACTAGCTTCTTCCTTTTATCTTTTTATTATTTCCTTTAGTATTAAATAGGAATAATTCAAGGGGCCATATACTAGCCACTAAGCCGACCCCTGTGCCGAGAGTATAGCGCCATAGAGTAATGACAGAAAGGGTTATTTCATCTAAAAAATCCTAATATAAAGCTCAAAGTTTCTAGAACAGAGCTTTTAAAATAAGTTCTATTGTAAACAATGTAATTTACTGAGAGTTATTTACTATTCCTATGTGTGTACAAATCAATCAGGACGACCTCTAATAGTCTACCTATAAGAGTTTGTAAGGGGACATCTTAAGAGTTTGTAAGGGGACATCTAGAATATTCCCCCTGAAGGTCTTACTGGCAAATTTTGATAACATCAATCTCCTATCCCCCTTTTTCAGTTAGGAACAAGAAAGATATTTCTGAAGGGTAAAAAAACAACAACCCTGTCCTGTCCCATTTTGGAGAAAGGTGTTGGAAAAGACAAAATGTACCATGTGGGATCATTAAATATGGATTTTTGTTTTGTTTTGTTTTACTCTCAAATGTGGCCTTTTTGTCACAGAGGAATAAGAAACAGGAAGGAAAGGTCAAAATTGTAGGTACTTTTCAGAATACCACTGGTAGGCCTCTAATTATAATCACTGAGCTAAAGATTATTCCTAGGATGAAAGTCTAAAAAAAAAAACAAAAAACAAAAAAACAAAAAAAAACCCAAACCAATAGCAGGAAAACAGTGTTTGTTTTTTTTTGTTTTTTTGTTTTTTAGCATATCCTGTTATCTGACATCAACTAATTTCAAAATTGTCTTTGTCTATAATGAAAGTACCAACACTGTCTGTATTCTGAACTGTGTGTGTATGTCCAGTGCGAGAAAAGGGTCACATAAGGGATAGAGCTTAAAATCCTATAGTCAACCTCAGTGCAGTTAGTTTAGCTAAAGATAAGTGATGAGATGCTGATAACTAAAGAAAAGCTGATAATCGGTATGTTTACTTTTGTTGCAGGTTAGAACAGAGTCAGCTGTATACCCCTAAACATTTTTAGTGACTTAAACATTCATTGCTATGTCATAATTAGGAAACAAGGCCCTTACTGACCTGCAAATGTACAGAGGTATTACTCTCTCTCAGAGGAGCAGGGATTTGTGCAGAGCCATGGCCCTTGTTTCTCCTTGGGCCAGGGGTTCTCAAGCTGCACTGTGCATTAGAATTACATGGAGAGCTTTTAAATAACAGTACTCTGTGGGGCTGCAGATCAGACTAATTAAATCAGTCTCTGATTAATAGATCCCAGGCATCAGTATTTTTAAACTTCTGGTAGGTAATTTTAATATGCACCTAGAGTCGCACCCCAAGGCTTGGATGGAAAGTCACAGAAGTCAGATTCGGAGAGTGAAGATAACTCTCCCTATCCAGAAAGAGATGATCATGGTGAATGTTCCTCCCCCCCCCCCCCCCAATTGAAGGCCCAGGCAAGATCTGCCTATCAAGAGTAGAGCTGGACTAGAAAGCATACAAATGCACAAATAGAGTTGATTCCAGATATTCATGGTAATTATGTTCAATAGAATCACCATGAACATGAGTTTGTGTATAATGAACCATTGATTTTATGGGAAACATATGGTTTAGGTCTCTGTGAGCCTCTGGTCATGGTATTGTCATCAACTGTTCAATACATACCCTTGTTCTGTATGTGTTTTTGTTTAAATACTCCTATTTAATACATATTATTGATCCGTTAACATTGAACTCATGGCCAGCAGCACTATGACTTATTCCTGATGAGATTTCTCTAACATATCTTCCCAAAAAGCATATCACAGTGCTCTTGTGCTGAGCAACACTAGCTAGCACTTCGGCACTCTGTGTGGGGGTTATTTGAAACAGCAGAATCACCCATGGACACACAAAACCATAGCACTAAATAGGCACAAAAAGCACATGTGTTCATAGTACGGAGACTCAACAGGAAGGCAGAGCACTGCCTTGTTCAACCAAAGCTGGGAACAGGCACGGTTGAGACTCAAAGTTTTCACCACTCTGTGTCTGTCTGCAGACAACTGTGAAAGTGCCATTAATACTGAGTTTAGGGTTACAGTGAATTTCAGCAAGTAGATGAATGTGCAAATATGGAATCTGTGATTGAAGAAGATCAGCTGTGCTAAGCTTATGTACTGTAAAACTACCACCTATGTTCAAAAAGAGGATGATACTGACACTGCACAAGTGCTAGTGGGTATTTCATTTTGGTTGGGATTTGGAAACTTTACCTATTCAAGTGACCAGGAGGGAATGTACTTCTAACATGGACTAATAAGCCTAGGTGGATCGTAAAAGGCTGTTGTGGGAAATATTTGTGGAGACATACGCGGAGCCCTTCACGTACCACACATCTATCCTTCCTGTTTGGTGGGCCCTGCCCTGTATGTGGATTTGTCTATGCTCCAAAGTTAATGAGGAGATGCTTTGGGGCATCCTTGCAACTTATGTGCTATTAAATCACTATTTGAAAGTTGAAACCACTGGCAATAAAATTCACACTTTATAGTAAACATACACAGTATTTTTAGAATATAATCACCACTACTAGCCACTGTAGATTACTCAAGTAATCTGAATGAAACTGATGTGTATCAGTACAGGAGTATTTTGGCAACAGTACTTTTCATTTATTCTGCATAAAAGGGCCCCTTTCAAAGTAATTCAAATGGATATACACCTTGTCACTTTTGATAGATAGCTTTTAAGGGAAGTTTAGAAAATGATCGAAATGAGTGTAAGTAGATTTTTCTTTTCACTACAAGGACCTAAGCATTGCATGTAGACGACCACTTAACGGATTTTTCTCCCATAGAGGCTGAAGTTTTGATTTTCTTCTGTCTCAGCTTTCTGGACAACGATGTTACAATAAAGGGAACTTGATAAGAAAGAAGTTAACCAGTATAATGCTAGAAAGATCTGGTTATTAAAAAACTAGTTCTTTTGAAAGACAGATAAAGCAAGAGGATGTTGAATAGTTGACAGATGGGCACCACTGCCATTTGTGGGTCCCACAGTGGGAGCCCTGAAATAGTATCAGCTGAATCCTCACTGTCTGGCTGTACATTTCAAGAGAGCTTTTCAATATGGAACAGTCTTACTTGAAGAGACATTCCGGCCTCTACTTCATTAAAAATCAAAAACTGATTATAAATCGGTTAAAATAACCAGTTGCTTCTATTTTAAAAAATCAGTTAAAAATCAAAATCAAATCGAACGCTAGTTCTACCAGTAAAAAAACACTGGTTTCTCAGAGTGAAACATAACCTGAAATTCTGTCAACTTCAGATCAGTGTTTAGTCAAACATTAGACAATCTCTCTACGCCTCATCTTGCAACTGATGAGAAACATTCGTGGGTTTTCAGGGCATTTCTGAATGTGGCAGAAAAAGCGTTTTCAGAAAAAGTGTCAGTTCATTAAGACAATATCTCCATTTCTCCCAGCTGTGAAATCTAGGTTTGTGGTTAGAATAAACCAATTTGCATGCACTGTAGTTTCCCTGGGCCTCCTTGTTCACTCCCAGCACCCTGTGATGTGTCTGCTCATCCCTCACCCGCCACATCATTTTACTCTGCAGCTTTGCTTTGGAGGCCTAAGTATGTGAGTTCAGGTTATACGCAGACAGGCGGCAAGACTGTCTACTCAGAAGCTTGCCAACTGCGTTCCCCAGGGGCAGGCCCTGTAGAGGAGTGATGCTAGTGAACAGAAGACGATGGCAACCCAATGCCCGAATACCGACCTCTTCAGGTACAAGTGGTTCGATCATGGGCGCGTCCTCCTGCCTGGCGGCTAGTCGCACTGGGGAAGTAGAAAGCCTCTTTTCCCATTCATTCGTGATGGCAGTGTCTGTGGAGGTTTCTAAAAAGGTTCTTTTCAGCTCACTAATATTGGTTTGGTGTTTCATCAGGTCATCTTGAGTTTTATCTAGCTCCTATATTCAGAACATAAAGAATCCAACAGTCAATGTTTTACATTTGCCTTCCTATCTGCGTTTTTTTTTTTTTTTTTTTCTAAAGTAATGTCAATCTCATTAGTACTCAAAATAAAAGGAATCTGATCAGGGCTCATGACACTACTACAAGCACTTTGGTGAAAATGTGATATTTCTAAGGAAGAGAGAAGAAAAAAAAATCTAGTTCACACAAGCAGAAAAATCAAAAGAGTTTTTAAAGGCAAACTATAAATATAGAGTGTAATTCACATGTAACAAGAAATTAAAACAAATACACACAGGAAAAAGGATCTATATCTAGGAGAAGGAAGGAATCAGAAAGGAATCAAAGTAGGCTAAGAAGGTATCCCCACTTATTCACAGGTGAGAGCACACAGTTCATGCACCATCGTATGAGCCCACAGGTATGCCACTAACAGAAATGCCAACACACACAAACATGCACTGGTATATACCAATACCAACCTCTAACATAAGATTACTATGTTTGACATACACATTTTCACCCTTTATTCGCTTAATCAGACTATTCTGAAAAAAGTGGAGAAGAAAGGGAAAGGTAAGGGACACAGTAGTCACGGGAACAAATGCCATCCTCCACACTGCACCGACAACACGGGTAACCGCCTACGGAGCATGCTGGAAGGCTGGGACACCGTAGACGAACAATGACTTATCACACACTGGTTTTTGTTTTTGTTTTATTTTTAATTTTCTACCTGTGCCTTGAGCTCTGCATCTTCCTCCTGGTCCGACTGCCAGCATCAAGAAAGAGTGGGAAATAAAGTCTTACCATGTAATTGACTCTATGATCGAAGAACTATGCTCTATAGAAACTTGCACTAGTTTGCTCTTGTTTGAATATGGATGTCATTTCTTTCCTGTATGCAAGCCACCACATTCTCACACATAAATTACGATGCTTATGAAGAAGACAGGGGTAAAAGATTCCCTGCTCGGTGAGTCTCTGACACTTTAACCTGGTGACTTCTAAGTGCCAATGAGCACACACACATACGTGGGAGGTGACAGCCAGCACTTGGCAGGCTAGCCTTAATGAACACTAGAAATGGTTCAGGAAGTGTGGGGAGCCACACCCAAACTACAATCCACAAGAGTGGTTATGATTACCCAATAATGAGAGCTCCCTTAGGATCTATAAGTCTTTATAACCCTATGAGGTTATAGCTATTATCCCCAATTTATAGGTCAGAGAACCGAGGCTCAAAGAATTTAACAAAGAGGGTCCCACATTTAAGAATTTCTTGTAACCTTGAATTAGAACCTATAGACTTAGAAATAAATTTGGGAAGGGAGGAGGTTGATATGAGTTAAGAAAGTTAAAAAAAAAAGGATCAACTACCATCAACATTATCAGCATTTCTTTAAAATGTAGACAGGATCACTGTTGAGTTTTTAAAAAATACAACAGATTTATCTAAAAGCCACTTCATTATCTTTATTTTTCTAATTTCAAGGATCTGTTTAGCCCTTGGACTGGTATCTGAGTACCAGCAACTAGGTAACTAGGCCAAGCCTCATTTGCAGGCAGTAGTAAAGCTGCATGTCTTGCCAGGGGTACTCGGACCCAGGTCCACAGAGGAGGATCACAGTGTAATTACAGGTGAGAAGAGGGAGACACCTGAGCAGGTGGCCTGCAACCAATTAGTCTTTCTTGGCCCCAGCACATTTCACCTGGAACTACTATGGTCCTGGCTCCCGAGAGGAGAGAAGGGCAAGTATTTAAAAAGTGTGAGAGTGCACAGGTAACTCTAACTCTGGCAACACACTAATTCTTAAGTGTGTGGTGCGCTCACAGCTCTTTTATTTTTAAGCTTCATAATTACCTATGTTGCATGTACACGTTTGCATGCTTCAAACATTATATAGTATCCTTTAAAACTGGTATAGAAATTTAGAGTATTATTAAAATAACTGGTATAGAAATTTAGAGTATTATTAAAATATTCTGCATTTACAGCACACATTAAGATTCTGATGAAGCTTACTGAATTAACGTGTAGCTACATGTAACTATTAATTGTTAAAAAATCAAGATGTAATTTTGTTATAATTTGGCACAGAAAATTATTAACTTGTAATAAATTTATATGTAATTGCTTAAAAGAATCTGGATAGTTGTTTTACAATATTATTTTTTAGAATTTCTTTTTAAGTACTTTCTATGCCCAATGCAAGGCTTGAACTCACAACCCCAAGATCAGGAGTCAGAGTGGCATGTTCTACTGACTGAGCCAGCCAGGTGTCCATACAATATTATTATGATTAATATATATTTTTTCAATGAAAAATTGTGATTTCCAGACTTTGAATTATACTCTGGTATTTCCGAAGGATGAAATTCAATAAAATTCCATTTTAAAAAGTATTTCTGGAGATATTTTCAATTATTATACAGATACTATTTACATTTTTAGTTCTGAATGTCTTACTAGAAAAATGTTCTAACTGGATGATGTAAAAAACAACTTAGAGTAAATACTATCACAAAGTAAAAAACAAATTCTGTGAGGACTTTAGGAATGTCTTGACTTCCATTACCATAGATACTGTTTTTACCGAAATTTTAGCTATCAGTAGAGAATATTTGAAAAACAACATAGGCGCACACATGTTTATTTACCCTTATTAAGGATAAATGATAGCATAGTATTTTTCCTATCACTGTTCAATGTGATAGCATTTTTTTTTTTAAATAGAGTACTAAGAGTAATTTGCTAATTTTTTCTTCCTTAGAGAATTCATTTCTTTTGAGTGACCTAGGTTATGTTCATCCAGTCTACAAACAGGAGTTAAAAGATGTATTATTATTTTAATTATTATTTGGGATCTAAAATATATCTAGTAAATAAGCTAATTAAATTGTGACCCTCCTCTTCACTTATCACGGCTATTATACATAAACAGCTTCTCATTTGGGAAAGGGGAATATATATGTACTTTTAAGTATTATTGGTTTAGCCAAAGGTTCTCAAGATGTGATCCTAAAATGGGCAGAGTCAACATCCCTGGGAACTTGCTAGAAATGCAAATTCTGGAGTCCCATCCCAGACCTTCTTTTGCAGGAGAAATAGGAGGAAGGGACTCTGCAGAGGATTCTGAGGCACGCCAGAATTTGAGAACCCCTGGCCTAGGCAATAGAATATATTTCTTGCCTCCTTTCAGAGTTAGAATTGATCTCTACTCTATCGAAGCTAATCTTCAAATGCCCTGAATGCAGAGCCATGCTCATGAGGTGCTTGCGCTGGGCTGGCGACTAGCCGCCCGCAGTGATGGTACCAACCTCAGTAGCAGTGGTTTCCCCGTCGGCCGCGGTGTCCGTGCGCTCACTGTCGGTCTATTGATCACAGGAGTGACCAGGGTCCAGGAGGAAGGCAGGAATAGAAAACAAACCCATTCGGTCAAATAGGGCATGGCACAGGTCAAACAGCTCACTGTCTTTGTGATCTGTATCCTACTACCTTCCCACATGAATGCCAGGTTCAAGCAAAAGCAAAAGAAAGGCCAGAGCTAGGTTTCATCAGCAGAGCCACTCGGAGGAAGACCAGAGGCATGCAGCCTGCGGGAACCGCAGGAACTGCATTAGCCAAGCTGACTTGTCTGATTTCACGTCTCAGGAAAACCAAATTGTCATTCTTTCCCCCCACTTTTAACTAAAACCCCGAGAAAGGTCTCTTAAAAATGTTTAATGCAAATAAAATTGATGTTTATATCTGTTTTTCTACTAATAAGTCACATTTGAAAGGTAAATTTAAATAAATTAAATTTAAATTAAAATGTAAATTTAAATAAAAAGCTACTATAACAGTCACTGGACTTTCAGCCCCTCATTTATATCATGTTGATAATTTACACTCATGTATGACCATCAGGCTGTCTGCATTACCTATTGATTATAAAAAGCACATGCCAGTGACTCACAGGCATATGTTTTACATGTGAAAAATATAAGTCAGTTTTCAAGTAGCAATGTTAACTAGAGTTGTCATAGACTAACTGTTGTATTTATTTTGCCCCACCCTCCAATATAAAGAAGTTTATAAAGGAAGTATTTAAACATCTCTTCCCAAAACAACCAAATGAAGCAAATTATAATAATAAAAAAATAGAGAAAGAGAGACATCTACTTGTAAACAAATAAAACAAAGCACAGCATTTGACAGAGCCTAAGTTTTTAAGGGAGAATTATAATAGTAATTTCAGGACTGGTTTTTAAGCTGTTTCATTGAGGTTTATGGTTTCAAACTATTTTCTTTGGAGTACAACAGAACCATTGCCATTGAAAGTGGGACATTTGAATGCCATAATGTAGTATTAACTGACTTTCCCTTCACAAATGTCAACTAATCATTACTAAAATTCCCTTGAGCAAAGGCACGCAATAAGTATTTTGAAAACAAAAATAAAAACTGGGGGCTGTAAGCATGTGAACCTGCCTCTTCAAATAATCTTTCAATCCTAACAACAAGGAATGTCAAGGAGGACAACTGGGACAGTGAGGTTCATATCAACCTAACTCTGGCTGGGCTGATTTCTTGGCGCTATTCCAAATTTCCATTTTATATATTCCTAAAAGAGAATACATTAAAATTCACGTTTGGCATGTGTGCCTGAGGTGGCCAGCTATTTTCAATGGTTTGGTAAAGAATGTGTCCTGACACATTTTCATGACCTGACAGCCTTGGCAATACACCTGGTTGGGGGGAGGGGTGACTATTTCATTTTCTTATGAGGGTGTTAGCATGGCTTTCCCAACTAGTAGCCTAGGGAAAGGCCAGTTTGACATAGGGGGAGAGAGACAAGTTATTGTTAAGGTATATGATAACCCAAAGAAACCTTATGCTTTCAAGAATAAATAGGAATGATCAGTGCTTGGCATACTAACTAGTTTTGTGAAAAACTTCCAAGGTGCTTGAAAGTATTTCTCCTCTTACATAATCACCCGTATGGTTTTAAAAACTATTAAAGCATTCTGGCTTTAGATCACAGTCGTGGTTGAGAGTGAGAGCTCTGATCTCAGACTAACATGAACTCAAATCCTTGCTATTGAAGTTTCTGACACACTGGGCATGTTTCATGCTTTAATCCTCATTTCCTTTCAGTAAAATGGAGAAAAAGCAACAGCCTTAACGGTATCAGGTAATGGGACACTAAGTGCTTTCTATAAGGCCTGATGCATGCAGACCTGAAAGTGCCTATAACTGTAATATGTTACATTAATATATATTAGTATCACATTATAATATTACATAATTATTTTTTTTTGCTACATGAAAAAATAGCTTAGGCCATATCTTAACTCCCTTAAATTCTTACTGAGCATGTAGTTATTTAACAAATATAGTGCATGATCAATAAATCATTGATAAATGAAGAAAGGCTGAATAAAGTAGCTTTTATAGCAACTGTTCTTTATATACTATAAGTAAACAAAACTATGAAACATCTAACATGTCACAGACTATCATATGAGTCTATATTTTCACAACTTAAAATGTTAAAAATTGGTTGATTCATTTTTTTTCCCCTCCAAATTCGAATCTTTTTTGTATCACGAAAAAATTCCTTACGAGCTGACACACAAATACATTCTATGGGATGGGGAGCTAAATTCAGCTTATGTTTCTTGATAAATGATTTAACATTCTGTGCCCCTTATGTGACCATTCTTGAAGGTACAAAGGAAAAAAAAAAGAGTGGTCAACAGCTTTCTAGTTTGAAGTGATTATGTCTTTCTACATTGGGTTTCACTCTTGAGAAAGGCTGGAGCTAATTAAGCTACCCCAACACGTGAGAAATGTAAACATTGATAAAATATTTGAAAAGAATTACATTCATTAGTGGTTTTGCAAAATGAACGTGACAGAGCTGAACCGTATGTTACACGAAGTCACTTCGTGTAGCTGCCAAAGTGCTTGAGGCCCAGAGAATAAAACAGGCCATGTAAACAAATGGCTTTTTTTTTTTTTTTTTTAAATGGAATGACCTACATAGGAGTGCTCCAGCTTGGCCTGAACTAGAGAGCATAGCTCTTAACACTTGGGTTAAGAGACGACATAGAACAGATGGCCACATGTGAAGTCTTGTGTCGGAAGAGCTGTCGTAGGCGCTCCGGGCTGGAGAGCAGGGCTAAGACCCCAGAGGCCCGAGCTGGCTCAGAGGTTTGCAGTAACAGCGAGAGTGATCTGCTGGGAGGCTCCAGTCACGTGTCACTGGCTTGCATCGGGGAACTGCTGTGATTTGTTTTGCTGATGTAATGCAGACATGCCCAAGTTTAACATTAATTTTCATGCATTGATTACAACAAGATGTATACCCTGGATTAGGCACAAGATCTGTGTGGTTTGCTATAGAAAAGTTCCGTTATTTTAGAATTCAGAAAAGCATAGAATGGCAATCTTTTTGCTTTATGTTAGCTGGACAACTCCACTGCTAAAGGGAAAATAGGTGTCCAGGCTGGAAACCAGCTAATATTACAGTCTCTGTCGATAATCTTGTGTTCTTAATGTTGTATGTTCTAGTCCTATGTTATTTGGCAATATTGCCACTGTGAGAAATAGTGATATTGAAGCCTAGGAGTCATTCTCTCAAAATACTTAACGTGTATGAAAATATTTTTACATCAAATACACATATATGTATATATAGCTGGAGCTAAGTCATACGACCCAGGAACCTTGATTTGAAAGGGCTCTTATGCAATATCAAATGGAAAAGGGCAAACTTTTATTTAAAACATCTAGGAGACCATTCCCATTTTTGTCCTGCTACTGAGAAATGGTCATAATTTCACTAAATATAGATACTTACACACCCTCACAATTCTATATACTCACAGGTGCAGCTCAAATTATGAGTTCTGGCTGAGCTGAAAATTGAATAGACTTTTTCTTTTTCTTTCTTTCTTTTTTTTTTTTTTGCATTGCTTTGACTTTGTGACTTTTTTTTTTTCTAAATGTTGGGATTACTGGGCCTGTCTCCTGCCACAAAACATCTTGCTTTGTGAGAACAGAAGAGCTGGAAGGGCCTGGGGAGGGTGTGGGCAGGAGAGGGGGCGACAGCCAGGCCCTCTGTTGGCAGCTTCTGTTCTCTTCCCCTGCACTCTGAAGGGAACTGCCAGGCTGTTCACAGAGCTGTGGAGTGATGGGAGGGCAGGGCCGTTAGGAGGAAAAGCTACTGGCTACCATGTCAACTCACTCACTGGCTCAGATGAGGGACAGGAGACGGACAGGTAGCAAGCATGTCTTTCTCAGACACAAGCTGAAGGCCCATCCCTTCCCTACTGGGCGCATGCCTGGCTGAGAGTCACAGGGGCCTGTCTGGCTTCCCTGACCTTCCCAGATTGTCCATGTGTGCATGCGTGCGTGCAGGCATGCGTGTGTGTGTGTGTGTGTTTTCTGTCTCAGGCTGGAGTTGAAAGAATCACTGCCATCCAGTATATGTGTTGGCACAGTTAGGACTGATGGACTTCCAGCCTACTTTTACAGCATGCAGACATCTTCAAGGAGTCTTTTCTCAATCATGTGGGAAAACTGCAGCTACTTCTGGTCTTCTTTGTGGCCCTTCTGACAACTAAGGTCACACAGGCCTTTTAAACTACTCGAGCATTTTTTCTGACCCAACACACCGTTGGGATCTGGTTCATCTTTGTGAGTAACAGAGACAGTCTGGCCATGACAACAGAAGAGCACAGTGGGGACATTTTGGAATTTCTGGGGAGGACAGGTGTTTATAGTTGGGGGAAGCTACCCAAATGATGATGACACACCTCCTACAGATGTTCATTTCCACCTCGCCTTGAGGATCATTTATCTACTGGTATCACCACCATGTACCATTATGCCAGGATGCCTTTGGGGAACACCCCATAAATCTGGGTCAAACTTTTTTCTCGGTCTTATGTGTCCCTTCCTTTATGAAACAATAACTGACCAGAACCATTTAACCTAACCCCAATTTTAACATAGCTAATGGGTTATTTAAAACTGACTTCTGAGTCGTTCATTCATCACTTGTAGAATCTGTGGGTAGCAGAAGGATTCTGGGCTGGGCGCAGACTGCTCCATCCACATGGTGTTGTGCCTAACCCTGGGGCCGGGTTGTACTCCCCGACACACAAAAACCTCTCACATGTCGGCACAGACAATAAATGAGGCTCTGAAAGTAGGACCACTATTGCAGTAGGCACCTAACAACTGTTTCGGACCGAAGCCCCGACCACGACAGGGAAGTGTGTTCTATGCCGAGGTACACACCTCTTCCTCTGAACTGTCACTCGGGTCATTGTCTAGTGAGGCACTCAAGGAGGCCGCCTTGGGCTCCAGGTAGCAGAGGCACATAGCCAGAGGGAAGGAGAGAGTGAGGGCATATGGCACTGAGAAGGAGGCGGAGAGCAGAAAGAAAAAGATGAAGAGGAAACAGGGCACAAGGGAGGGTGAGCGAATCGGGAGATAATGCTGCAGGCTCTGGGGGAGGAGGTTGGTTTCCGACAGGTTGGGGAAAGAGAGGTACCCATCATCATCTAGAAGAGAAGGGAAGGACTCCGGGAGCTGCAAGGAGAAGGAAAACAGGGTGGTCCCTTTGCCAGGCTGTGGCTTGTAGCTAAAAGCCACATCTTGGTCCCCTAGGGATGGCTTCCCTTTGTGGTCAGAGTCCAAGGCGGGCTCTCCATGCACACGCACGGTGCCTTTGGCTGGTTCCAAACCCAGGGGGTGACAGTCATTCTCCTTACACCTCCTACGGAGCTCTGGGGAGGATGCAGGGGGACGATGGGCTGATGGAGGGGACGGGGGACATGAGTCAGTGCCAAGCCCAGGTGACTGATGTGAAAGAGACAGAGAGAGAAAGCAGCAAACAGAGGTGCAAAAGGACAAAAAGAAAACTGCAATTAGTTAATTTTCTTATGGGTATCAATATAAAATTGTAAAACAAGAATTTTTTTAGCACTAGGGCTGTTCACGTACTTAAATTATTTAAGCTGCATGCCAACACTGCCATGAATGGCTACCGTTTTCCCATTAGACTGTCAAATACAGGGTGGGCTTATTTATTTATTTGTTTGTTTGTTTATTTTTAAAGTCAGAATAGAAGAATATTGGTGGGCAATCTCAAAGTCTACATGTTTCACACCATCCAAAAAAATTTGTTTAGACCAAACAACTCTAGAAAGTTTTAGGGTTCCGAGAGCAAGCATAACTCTCCGACAACTTCAAATCAAGACTTTCAATAACGTCTCTTGATCTCCAGCTAACAGATCTGTTACTAGAGTTCGGTTGGATTAAAAAACAAAAATGAATCCAAATTTTGATTATTAAAAAACATGTGTTTAGCATTATCTTTCCTCACTTAGTCAATTATATTCAAAACAGGTGGGTTTCCAAATCAAGAAGTTTCTGGCCTCACTCCTATCTGAGATGCAGCGCCACTCAGGGAAGTCAGCAATTAGTATTTTAGGAACTCATGCTCCCCAAAGAATTGAGGTTCCTTTGAAAACTTCTACTTTGGCTCCTTTCTCCATGATGTAAACAGACTTAAACTCAAATAAGGGTTTCAACAAGCTCACTAGCAAAAAGAATGTGCTTTCTTGTGATATGGCCCGTAAGCATTTACTTTGCATTAGTTGTGATCCATAAATAACAGAAAGGTACAATTTCCCTGCCTTCTGTTTTTTTTTTTTTTTTTTTTTTTTTGCCTTCTGGTTTTTTTTTTTAAAGTCGTCGCTATATTTAACTCCCCTGGTTTGAATCCTTAGCAGAATGACAAAGGCAGGCACCCCCACAAAGGTGCTCCTGGTGAGTTCAGGCTTCTGTGAGGAAGGGGAAGCTCTGTACATTCTCTCTGGCCTTGGCAGCTGTGACCACAGCCAGTTTCCTCTGCAGTTGGTGGAGGGCTGCTGGGCAGGAGGGGAAAGAGGGAAGCAAGCAAGCTCCAAACAGGACCTGGCATGACTTAGGAGCTGTGGCAGCCCCAGGAATTCAATTCAAGGTCACACAGAGCCTGCAGATAGACTTCCATTGCTCTCCGTGATACTCTGGGTGTGTGTGCGTGTGTGCGCACACACACGCATACATGTGTGGTTAGCCTAGAGACCTGGTAGTGTAGAAATTACCCATCCTGCTCTGTAAATCTCAATCCTGACCTGGTAAATATAAAGACAGAAGGTAAGAACATGCATAGATGAAACTGCATCATGGATATTCTAGAATTTAGAAAACTCTTTTCCGGTCTTAGGCAAGGATGTCTTTTCTCAATACTGGCATTTGACATAAAGCACTGGGTTTTAAACACGACCCTGCACAAATCCCATTCAACTTAGAATAATATAAAAGCTACAAGCTGACTTCTGCATGCAGCTGCCCAGTCACCTGGGGTGATCATTAGCCTGGGAAACATGCCTCCTCTCAAAGGAATCTAGGGGACCAGTCTTTTAAGAACTATTTTCAGTAATACACTTTCATTTGGGTTAAAAAATGAGTACCCTCTTTGTTACTTTTTGAAGATGGAGAAGAATAAAATGAAGGTTTAATTTTCCATGCTGCTTATTCAAGTGGTTTTTAAAAGACAGCTTTGCACTGTGGAAAATGAAGACAACCATCTCCCTACCTAAGCACTAGGCCTGGGCCACAGCCTTGCTGAAGGCATTTGGGTCAAAGTACTGGCTTCTCAGAGATTCAGACAATGAAAATCATAGTTTTTAGTCTTTTTGTTTTCCCATGCCATTAAGTGGAAAAAATGATGATGGTCTAGTGCTTTATTTTATTAAGATTTTAAAAAATTTATTCATGAGAGACACACAGAGAGAGAGGCAGAGACACAGGCAGAGGGAGAAGCAGGCTCCACGCAGGGAACCCGATGCAGGACTCGATCTCGGGACTCCGGGATCATGCCCTGAGCCAAAGGCAGACGCTCAACCGCTGAGCCACCCAGGCATCCCTAGTGCTATATTTTATATACATGGTGAACTTTTCAAATTAAATAAAGAGAGACTGCAAGGGTCTATTTTTCAAGCAAAAAGTCATTTCCTTTCATGTGTTGCTTTAATCACAGTCACAATCCATGAGAATTCTCGGATGGAATGGGTGATTTCAGGAAGTCAGGGAAATCATTTGCTTTTCAGGCATACTACCTTTTTCTTATGTCCTACTCAAAAGCTGCCTTGATTTAATTGTAAAAACTAGAGTGTAAAAACAAAATTCAGAACAAAGCACGTTTTAACAGCAAAAATGATCCAATATAGTTGCTGTCATTTCTTATCTTGTTCTTTATTTTTGTGTTTGGCAAAGAAATGATCTTATCCTAACAAAATGACAGATAGGGTTTTAGGTGGAATATTCTCACATACCTACAATATGTTGTGGGTCTATCCTTCACTGTGTAACTCTTATCAAAAGAAGCAATTTTGTTTTGAGCCCCAGGTGAGTCCCTGCTGCATAAATCTATATTTGAAGAGCACATGTTCAAGAGAACACTTTTGAGTCAAACCTGGGCAAGTTTTAGCATAACTTACGAGTTATACAACATTTTTATCCTGCTAGTTCTTTTTACCTGTACATTCCAGGAGCTACTCTGTTTTCCCATTATCATCACATATAAAACTCCCAATATAGTTTTTTGTTTGTTTTGTTTTCTGTTTTACTTTTAGGGAGCTGCTCTGCTACCTATAAAACCCTGAACCAGAAGTAGGCTGTCTATGTGTTTTCTGACTTCCATTTTTCTGCAAAGTTGCTTTAGGGTGCCAGATTACCAAAAAAATAAACATACTGCAAAAAAAAAAAAAAATGTTGGGGTGAAATGAAGTTTAAAAATTTAATGAATCAAACACCTTGGAGAAATTGCTGCCAAATTCACTTTCCATCTTCCTTTGCAATGGTCTGCTTTAATCTCTGTTTTCAAAACATGTCTGCTTGCTACTTTGATGATTAGATTATAATCTTAAAACTCAGAGAGCAAACAGTGTATAAATACACAGGCCATGGTCACTCAGTTACTTGCAGTCAGCAGAATAGCAATGTGATTACTGTATATCTAGAACAATATACAGTACTTGCATAGGAGAATGGGGCCAGAAACAAAGAAAATAGTTTTAGTGATAGTTCTGAAATGTGAGCCCAAACAGAAAAGTGTCATATAGCACTAAATGTATTTTTAAGATATATAGACAGGACAGCTGTTGAAAGTCTTACATAGCACATCAGTTAAAATAAAAATTTTCAAGAAGGAATCCTTCAGAAGAAAAATGTCGACAGAGGAAATCAGAATTTGGAAACTGATAATATGGATGTGACTAATGCTGAAATATGAATTACCCTAAGTCTTTTTTATTTTTATTTATTTTTTTATTTTTAAAGTAGGCTCTGCACCCAGGGTGGAGCTCAACGCGGGGCCCAAACTCACAACCCTGAGATCAAGACCCAAGCTGAGGTCAAGTTGGCCGCTTAACTGACTGAGCCACCCAGGCGCCCCGAGTTACCCTATGTCTTAGCACATTCCTGGTTTATAGCCTCAAAATTATTAAGTAGTTCTTCAAGGTCTAGGCAAGCCCTAAGAGGGAGCCTGGGAGATGTACCTTTCCCTCGTGCCGTGCTGCCGCGACCGGCGTGGCTTCTTCCGCCTTTTTCCGTCTGTCCTCTTCCTCGTCCCGCTCCTCCTCGGCCTTTTTCTCCGGAGTCACAGTGGTGATCAAGTTGGTCTGAGAGATACCCTTTGTTGTGGCGTACTGGCCAGTACCAACCTCTGCAGCAGACACAGAATCCTTCATGTATATTTCATGGTTTTCATTCACTGACGCTAAAAGCAAATACAATTGAAGAAAAAAAGTCTGAAATAGTTAAGGTAGAAGGTAGACCACCACCACCAATTGTCCCATTATGAAAAAAGGTACCCCTACCCCCGTCTGTCTGCAAAGACAAGGCAGTGCTGCAGGTACCTGCACCCTGGCACTATCAGAGACTCATCTTTCTAGAGCTTCTGCTATCCCAGTGTTTTAAAATGATTTAAAGGCTCATCTCTTAAAGCCACCAGAATAACTCTCAGGCTTTCTGGGGAGGAGGATGCACAAGCAGATGCAGCGGAGGGGTAGTATGCTGGGCTGCTACAAGCCTGGTACCCGACAGAGTAATGGGCTGGGCAGCGGCGCCAGGTGCTGGCGCCAAGTCCCAGAGTTAACAGCGGTATTTGCAGTGGACAACTGCACTCCTACACTTGACTTTGAGCATATCTTTGGAAGTGCCATTCACCAAGGAGCACTGAATTGGGGTTTTCAATTACTGTTATTAATAATGGCTAGAAAGTCCATCACTCCTGCAATATAAAAAGTCCCATGCGTAATAATGAAAATGAAGCATCTTGATGGGATCATAAAATTTGGGAAGATTGTACAATTTGGGTGGTGACTCTGTTCAGCTGGAGTGCAGAGATGTTTTAATCTCTACTGCACTTTAAACAGACTACCCTGATATGCACAGACTCATTCATCTCTGATATTTTGGGACGATAAGACAAATGTTGCTAATGAAATTCATGCAAGTGCAAAGCATGCAAACATAAAAGATATGAGACACAGCCTTTCATCCCAACTAAAATGTCTTAGTGAAAGATGCTTAATTCAGTTACATTTTTAAAGCCTGATACTCATTATTTTCGGTTTTAGATATATACAACTTATTTAGAACTTATAAATGATACTTTTCAAATACACAGTAGCTAATCACAGGCAAAATATAATCAGCTTCATAGTTTAGGAAGTTTAAAATGTAAATGTAAGAAAATATTCTGAAATCCTTTTATAAGAGCTAAACTGTTTCACTAAAATATCTTCACTAAGATATTTTATGTTTCCTCGTTTTGATGAAAAAGCTCATATGAGATGCGATTTCCCAATGGGCTAGTTAGGGTGTTCTACATAAGATGCAACCTTGCAAAAAGCATTTTGTGTTCCAACATGCAGCCATGGCACCCAGCTCAACAGCACAGAAAACATACTAGAATTGGCAGGACCCCAAAGAGTGAGAGACAACACATACTAACATCACTTTTGGGCAGGGAGGAAGAGACAGTATGGTATTAGTACATTTATTTCACAATTGTCTTCTGTCTTGTCAATAATTATTATCACATAAAAGGCCATAAGGAAAACAACAGTTACAACACATGTGTTCCCTTGGGTACACATCACTGAACAAAGTGGATGATGCTCAGGGAAAATAGGGGTGATTCCAAAAAAGTTCCTCCAACACGGACTTATAGAATACATAGTTTACAGAGATTATCTCAAGGAGAAAGAAGAATAAATGGAACAAAGTAGTAAGAAAAGCTTCAACATTAAAGTGAATAGTTCAGTATCTTAATTTAACCCCAAACGGTCCTAATAAACATTTTATTCCAAAAGTTCGGCTCCAAGTTAGGTATTCCTGAAAGAGGCAACTATTGGAAGATAGAGAATGGTAACTGACTTCCTAGGCCAGCTCACAAAAACACAGAATAATCATGAATAGAATTATCATCACACCTATAACAAGAGGGCTGTCATACCTGTCTCATTCACTCTTTGCAAATGACCTTATTCCCATTTTACAGATAATGATGAAAACCCAGAGCTGGGAAGTTTAAATCATTCTCCAGTCGCTACACAGATGCACCTCAGTCTGGATCTACCTACTAGCGGAGGGTTTTTTCACTTCACGAGTAATGTACGTGATTCAGCACTTAGGATACAATTCTGACTTTTCCTACAAACTGTTTAGCAAGTATTCCATTAGAGAAATACAACCTTCTAAATCAGGGGATTCAGGGAGTTACACCATCCTACCAGCCATGCTGGGGTCTGGTGAAAGGGAAGAGAGACCTGGGACTATGGTAAGTGGTGGCACAATAGGTAAGGATGAAGGTGATCCCACATTTTTGTAAGTTTGCGTTTTTAATTTTTCAAAATTATTTTTATGTTTTTGCTTATTATTACAATTGCACACACATGCTAGAAACTTCTCTTTTTATACACGTAGGATAGATCTTCTATAACACAACTAATCTCCAGGTGCTTTGAATTAGAAAATGGAGACTTGGCCATGGCTCACTTTCTAAGTATTACTACAGCTGCCATGTGTTGTAGTGGGAAGCACATCTGTGTGTTACTATAGACAGCAACACGAAACTGTCACATAAGACAAAAAACCCACAAGAAATTATTATGTCATTCCTCAGAAATGTTATTTCAGTGATTCCCTCCTTGTTTAACTTACACATTTGTCTTAACAGTGGAGAACATTTACATGACAGTGCTTTCCCAGTCCATCTGGTGTAGTCATTAATATTAACCAGGAGGATTTAACTTGGAGCCCTCAGGTCTATAATTTGAATATCATCCTTTCTATCAGCTATCATGCACTGACTGACCAACAGTCACATTTTATCTGTAAACATTTTGTAGAAACAGATAAATTTAACTTACAGTCCTCCTTCTGAAACAAATGGACTGAAACAATATGGTAATCACTTCAGATCTGCCAGCAAGTGAACCAAATTACTTACAGAGTATGTGATAAGTGTATTTAGAATGAGAGCATCTTTCCCCCAAATCGGGGTGCTGGCTTCTGAAAGCTATGCTCTTCATTCCCAAAGTGCTATTCTTTTATGGAATTTTTTATGAATCTACCAATAACAGACATTAGACTTACAAAGGCACTGTTTTTTTGTTTTGTTTGTTTTTTTTTTTTTTGAGGGAAGGGGTTAGAAACTTGTCACTCAGCTGCAGACCAACGAGTGCTTTTTGTTTCATACTATTCAAGAAGATCTATGTTTATGGAAAGTTTGTGATGGTTTCACACTATTTCTGGGGAGCCATTCATGATTATCATTACTAAGGGTTAGTGAATAATGCCTACCTCCATCCAAGCTGCGAGACATGGTATAGCGTTTGCTGGACGAGCGTTCGAAGTAGGGGGCGGGACGATCTATCAATGCACTGGCTCTTCTTGTTTGGGCTTGTGTCCTGCCACTATATCGAAACTTGGAGCCCAAGGTAAGGAATTTCTTTGGAGGTGCTTCTGGTAACAACAGTCTAAAGATATTAAGGAAAAAATATCAGAAAGACTATTAAGTCAAATATTAAGAATGCTATCTTAGCTTTTTTAGCCAAAGGTAAAATGCTTTGTGTGCTAAAGGTTTAACACATTATATGGCAAAGGAATGTGACTTTACAATTCCCATAGTACAAACTCCCAGAGTGTTGTAGAGAGGCTATAATATAAATACAATGCAGGTTGGTTTGGGCTACATGAATTTTTTTTTATTTTTTTTTATTTTTATTTTTTAAAGATTTATTTATTTATGATAGACCTAGAGAGAGAGAGAGGCAGAGACACAGGCAGAGGGAGAGGGAGAAGCAGGCTCCATGCACCGGGAGCCCGACGTGGGATTCGATCCCGGGTCTCCAGGATCGTGCCCTGGGCCAAAGGCAGGCGCCAAACCGCTGCGCCACCCAGGGATCCCATGAATTTTTTTTTTTTAAAGATTTTATTTATTTATTCATGAGAGACACAGAGACAGGGAGAGGCAGAAACACAGGCAGAGGGAGAAGCAGGCTCCATGCAGGGAGCCTGATGTGGGACTCGATCCTGGGTCTCCAGGATCACACCCTAGGCTGAAGACTGCACTAAACCGCTGAGCCACCCAGGCTGCCCAGCGACTTGAATTTTAACATCTCACACAACTCAGAAGCCTATGGTTCTAGAAACCCAAAGAGCTTCAATAAGTGTAGGTGAAGAAGAACAGTGATAATTTGTTATTTTACAGACAAAAATCTGACAGTCTGAGTACTGTATATAAGCAAAGGAGGCCAGAGGACTGAGAAATGATTGAAATAGTAAGGTATGGATTGAATCCTTGAAGTGGACATCCTGTAAAACAATGAAAGGACACTAAAGATAATAAAGGAGAGATAGGTCAGATAAGTCTAAACCAAATTAAGGAAGATCCTTCAGTCAGAAGTTTTTAGGATTTCCTGTCAAGAAATCTTGTGACAGTGAATTTGAAGGCAAAAAAGGATATGCGTCCACATTCTTTTTCCTAACAGACTTTGGCAGTAGAAGTGATCCCAATCATTCTAATTCTTCTTTAAAGAAAATCAGCTTTACGTACCTGAAAAATGTATGATGTTCAACACATACTTTCCATAAACGCTTGGCAGCTCGATGGTTTGGCAGTTTAAAGCCAATGGTGCTTTCAAATTGTTCAAACTAAATTAAAAAAAAAAAAACATAATGAAGAGTAAAGTTTGGAATTATAAATAACATGAAAGCAAGTAAATCACAAATCATGCCACCCACAAAATTTTCCTTTCCTTATGAAATCAAGCGCTATATGCAGAAGTCATGCCCTACACATTCATTAAAAAACAACCTTGTACCTATTCTCCTTAAAATGCTGCAGGCATGGATAATCACATTATGCATGTAGTAAAGGTTTTATGGACAAGTATGGATTTCATGAAAACTAAATGCAAAAAAAGAGGATATCTGGATCCCTTCCAGAGACCAATTTGTCCCGATCTCATTTCTAAGCCTTATTTTCATGTCATCTCCGTGACATCATGACTTCAACTGGAATGTAAGGGCATGAGTAAAATGTTTATTGTCTGTACCATTCTCAGGATGATGTTTTCTCCCAGGATCTGGTCAGAAAAATGTGTGTCTCCCCTAGGTATTTGATGACATGGTATCAGATATTGCTGATTTTGTTTTGGCATTCTCATCTGGATTATTATTATTATTTTTTTCATCCGGATTATCATAGTAAACACTAACATCTATTGATATTACATGTATGATCGTAGTTTGGGAGAACACAATTTCATATCTTTCAGCATGGAGAGCTCAGATGATGATCTATTAGCCATTTGCTTTCTCAGGGTGAAACATCTGACTTATTGAGTAATATATTTTATTATTATTATTGTTGCAAATGTTTGGGATTTTTAAAATTTTCTGAAGACAGTATGCATCAGGCCACCAGAGGGCAATCATTTTAAACAGTAAAAGTTTTCTAAAAGAGCATTAAAATAACCAGACTACTGATACCGTCAATAGAAAAAAAGTGATTTATGTAGCAAAGAACCCAGGGGAGGAGCTCTGTGTATGGCATATGAGATAGTGATACTTACTTCTACTTCTTATTGAGTGGGACTAAGCTGGGTGGCAGTGGAGGGAGAATGGGAAATACATCACAAGCTATTCCAACTATGACTGTCTTTCCCAATTTTGTACTTACTCTGGATGTTCACATGTAGTGGTACTCATAACAATTGCTATTGGCCAAGAGCCTCAGTCAATCGACGAACCCGAGTATTTTGGATCCTGACTAACCGGTGCTCCATTTATTCATCCTGCATCTAATATGTACCACATGCGACACTAAGGCCAGTTTTTTTTTTTTTTTAAAGATTTATTTATTCATGAGAGACAGAGAGAGGCAGAGACACAGAAGCAGGCTCCCTGCAGGGAGCCTGATGCGGGACTCAAGTCCCAGGGATCACGACCTGAGCCAAAGGCAGATGCTCAACTACTGAGCCACCCAGGTGTCCCCAGGCCAGGGGTTTTAAAAAACAATTAGCCTCCCATCTGCTGTGAAAAGCTGGGAAGATTTTTCTTGCTGCAATCCTCCCTAGACCGAAGATGAGAGAGGCTCCTGCACTTTTTGAATATTTCTCTCTCTCTCCATGCTTTGTACCAACGTCAACCTCTTCAGAGCCTTCTGTGCCACCAATAATTTTTTCTCATTTGTTCTTCTCAAGTCTATATAACTATATATATAGTTATAGTTATATATATGATTGCAGAAAAGGAGGGGGGATTCCAACTGTCCTTGAACCTGCTTCTGCCTGCACCACAACCCCATCTTGCTCCTAGACAAATCAAAGGAAGGAGCAGCCTTGGCCCCTTCACTCCCACCTCACTGCACCCCTGCAGGTGCTCCTACCACCTGCTGGAACTCTCCACTGTTACCTGGAATCTGTCAAGTATGACGCACTTGTCTCAGTCCTTGCCCACATGGGCTCTGTGGCATCTGGCCCTGATGCTTAGCCATGTGCTCAGAATCTCGTCCCCTTGTCGTTTGTGGCTGTTCTTACCCCTTTTCTTTCTCTGGCTGCTTTTGTTCATCCTCCTCAAGAAGTGATGTTACCCAGAAATTCTGCTTTAGGGTCTCTCTTCTTCTCTAACTTGCCTTATTTTTCGGGTAATTTATTTCATGCCCACAGCACTGGATTCTACAGATACAGCTGAGGACTCCTTCAGACTTCTATTTCCTTCTATGCAAGAATCACTCCCTGCAAATATGTCTCAAAGAAATTTAATCTTTTTTTTTTTTAAATTTTCCCAGTTTTCTCCCGTTGTCTAATAATGCCATGTCCAGCAGCTTCACTTGTGCCAACGGAAGACCTCTGATTCTCCTGGACTCCGTTCTGTGTCCAACACTTACAGGAGGCTCAGTTTCTGGAACCTTGCTCACATTTGCTCCTTCTGTTCTATCCCCACGGCCTCTGCCCTAGTTTAGGTATCACCACATCTCCTTGCTGAGCTGCTGAGTTTCATTCCAAATTATTCGTCTAGTCTATCACATCCTCTTTAAAACCTCCCATGTCTCACTGTTGTTTCCTGATGCATTTCTCCAACTTTCCGATCTGGGACCTCACTACAGCATGCTGGCCCCATATCTGTGGAATATTATCATACGTGCAATAAGTAGATCTTCACAACATAATTCAAAGTCCATGACACTATTTCTTTGCTCAACAGAAAGTTCCTTAGGGACAGGAACCAGGTCATATTTATCTAATGGTGCCTGACAATAAATAAATGCTCACTTGTAAATGATGAATCGAATCTATATTGGTTGTAAGTTTGATATGCAATTTTAAGGAAATAAAAAAATTGGGTTCAGGTATTTA
Source organism: Canis aureus (assembly GCF_053574225.1). Taxonomy (NCBI): domain Eukaryota; kingdom Metazoa; phylum Chordata; class Mammalia; order Carnivora; family Canidae; genus Canis; species Canis aureus. Next base: position 9,157,668 of record NC_135616.1, on the reverse strand, counting down.
CATGAAAAGCTTACAGATTATTTCAGCCTTCATGGACAAGCTGGGCTTTATATTTACTTTAAACATGATTCCTTGTCTTATAGTCTGCTTTTTTTTAAGCTTTTAAGAAATTGAGGTGTAAGAGACATAGAGCATTAGTTTCAAGTGTATGACATGATTTAATGTTTATATACATTTGAAATGATCACAATAAGTCTAAGTTACATTCATCACCCCACACAGACTTACTTTCTTGTGATGATAACTTTTAAGATCTACTGTCTTAGCAACTTTCAGACATACAATACAGTATTATAACTACAGTCACCATGCTGTACATTACATCCCATATAACCTGGTTTTTAAATTACATTTTATACCACTGGAGAGGCTGATTTTGAAGACAGGAGATAATTCTGTATTGTATCAGAAAATGTTCAGAGACACAGATGAGCTGCAATCTTAGAGCTCTGACTGCCTCCATTAGATTAACCATGTGCATTAGAAACTGGATATATATATAAAAAAGAAACTGGATATATGTATTCATCATCTGTTACACAGATAATAGGAGATATTTACCACCTATTAGGTGTCAACCACCATGGAGGATATAAGTAAATTTGCATGGTTTTGCCCAGGGAACAAGGATTAGTTAAGAATTTTGAGTTTTCTAATCAGTCTTTCTGATTAAAAGAAAAAGGAAGACATGTACTAGGCTATGAGACATTTCCATAATTTACCCTTGGTGTCTCTTGCTCTAATCTTTCTTGTACTTTGATCACATTATCTCAAAGCTATTCGTGTTACGGTGCCAGCAGATTTGGAGTACAGAAAGGGCATAAGCACATAAAACAGGGACAGACAGAAATCTATTTTTCATTCAAAAAAGGTTTGGCACCTCAGAGTTTCTTTGTTTTTGAAACGTAACATTATTCATGTATCTTGATTTTGCGTTAAAATCTGCAAAAATAAGGGCATCTGAATGGCTCGGTGGTTGAGCAGCTACCTTCAGCTCAGATGGTGATCCCAGGGCCCTGGGATCAAAGTGCCGCAGAAAGCCTGCTTTCTCTGGGCTCCCCGCAGAAAGCCTGCTTCTCCCTCTGCCTATGTCTCTGTCTCTCATGAATAAATACATAAAATCTTAAAAAAAAAAAACCCTGCAAAAATAAAAGCTATTCCATCTATGCATTGGGATAAAATCAGAACCAAACCATTAAAAAGAAGAGAGTATCTTACTTATTGCTGTTTATCAGACAAATCTACAATAAACTCTCTCAGGCATGGAGACATAACTCGCCATGTCCTATGATGTTTAGGATCTGGGACCTGGCAATTTACATTTTTGTTGGCTATCAGGTACCTTCCTTCCCAATGTATGTGCAAAAACTGGAGGGCTACTTACCTCTCCTGGCCGGATCTTAATGTAAAAGTTGTTCCGTTTGTATGAAATTTTGAGAACCTTAGGCCAGGCAAATCTGTTGATTCTCAGACGGTCACGATATATCAACAGACCACTTGCACAAACTCCTAACATAATTTCTACTCCTTCAGAATCCTGGAAAATAGCATCGAGACACAAACGGTCAGTATTTCACTTATTTCCACTCACAGCTGAGTGTGGTATTTAATGCACCACAGCATTCCACGCAGGAACCCATAATGGACTGCTGATGGCTCTAATTTCAATCAGAAAAATACTGCAGTCATTGTTTTTAAATGTTGCCACTAAATAATCAACTTTTAATGAAGGTATTTATCACTATGGAGATTTGTCAGAGTAGAACTGGCTCACCTGGATGTCCTGCGACGTAAATGTGGTGCACAGAGAAGAAGGACCAGATGATGTGCTGATGACAGTGCAAATGATAGATACGGGGCTTAGTTAGGATTGTGCTCTGGGCATGGCTCTTGCCGGTTCACATATGTCATGTTAACTCTCTTAATCTTCACTATGATATTCTGAGACAGCTGCTATGACTATTCCTAGTTTACAGATGAGGAAACTTTAAAAGCATGGAGAGGTTACGTATCTACCCTGGTTGAATATGGAAAGCCTGGTTCCAGAGGCAGAGCTTTCAGGTAATCTGTATACTAACACAGAGGCCCTGTCCTTTCCAATGAGTGGTTTGGAGTATGTTCCATTAAAAAAGAGCCTCGATCTTTTTTATACACCATTTGTGTCAGAGTAAAATTTAAATATAAAATAGGTTTTTAAAGTCTGAGTGTACTTGCCCACTGTCTGTAATACACACACTGCCCAGTCATAGTTGCCTTAGACAACTGAGTCACACACATAAATGCAGACACATTTTCTATATGTAGATAGTTTTCTTCTTTAAGTGGGGAGCGTGCTCTGTTTATAACATGCTTGTTTTGCTACTCCTCAGGTCATTTCCTAGGGATGTGTGATGAGAAGTCTCAGAGGTCATTTGAGAGGTCATCCAAAGCCCAGGAGACATGTCACGTAACAGCCTATACCCCCTAAATGCCGTATTTGGGTGAAACTGGAGTAAAATGAACATATGTGGTAACCCTGAGGATAAACAAAGGACAGAAGGCAGGACTGTGTGTGAGTCTCCATCCTCATCCCCTTGTCTTACTGGATGTTGGAAGCAGGGGGCACCTAGGAGGCAAAGCTGAGGTCTTTTGTGACATTAATTGGCAGGACTGTCCCTGGCACTGAGTCACTCTGTGGTAGTGTTTGGAGGTGAGGGGCGCTGTAGAAATGGATGAATCCAGACAGGAGATTCTGACTCATTCATATTGTGGGAACTGACTTCCTAAATCTTTTCAGTGCAAGACATAAAACGAACATTTCCAGAATCAAAAATAAATATTTTGGTCCATCTCTGGGAAATCTAAGTCCACAAATACAACTTAACTGGATTAAAATGAAATATTTTACCTTGGAAATGGATCACTCCATTGGATATGAAATTGCTCTATAGAAGTAGAAATACTTGATGGCAGGATATTACAACCTAATTAAATTTGAGGAGAATTCAAAGACCAGAGACTGCCCACCATTTATCAAGAGCTTTAATCTGCAAGAGTAATTGGAAGAGCTATAGCTTGATGCTGACAAGTAGTTGGCACTATTGATCCTTTAGTACCAGCCAATCTGCTCACGGGGCTGTTCAGAGGTGACCCCCTTGCACCTTGAGCAGAAATGCAGACATGAGGGAGGACTATTTGAGTAAAAGCTCCTTGATTCACTTTCTGTTTGATAAATAGTACAGTTTGGGAAAAACAGGCCTTTGACCTACAGAAGAAAAGGACATTTTAAAACCTCTTTCAATATTATCTGTCTTAAGATCATCCATTAGTGTCTTTGGATAATGAGAAGACAGATCCTTCATGGGGAAGATCAGAAAGCCTCCTCTGACCCCTCCTCTTCTCCTGCTTGCTTCCACCACACACATCTCTGTGTCCCCATATTGCCCTGTGATTGCCAGCACACCCCAAGCAAGCGCTGTTGCAATGAACACCCACTCCTCCTCTTCAAGACTAGATGCTGCTTGAGAGCAGTTCTGTTTTATCTTTTAACTGCTTGCTCAGCACAGCATCTGCCTAGCATGCATTAAGCCATACATGCTTATTAAGAAAGAGCAAATGGAGAAAATGTCAGGAATATGTGGGGTTTTAAACTGAATAAATATTTCCACTTCATTAATCTACAGCATCAACAACAAAATACTTTGGGTATTAAGTCTTCTGCCAGAGTCCACAGTCCTGCCGTTAGCTTGATAAATCTTTTATACTGAAAGCTGTAACAGCGGTCTGTCTTGGGGACATGTGTGTTTCCTATCAATAAACACACTTAATGCTCCCTTTAGTGGGGAGCACTGGAGGAAGATCTGGATAGTCTCAGTCTATCATAATTAAAATAAACGAGTGTACTATTCCCTTTAATTTAAAAATCACTGTTCAGACTTCACCTTCCTTCATTTATCACTTGGTCCATGGGATATCCGGTAGGGATTTAAATATACATTTCAGAATCTTACATGAAATAAATGACTCTGATAGTGCCTACTCAGGTTGACATTAAATGACAAACAAGCAGAGACAGTCTCCCTAAGGAAAAAAAAAAACCATTTAGGATAGGTTTTCTAAAACAAGGGACCTTCCTCTAATAATATGTTATTTATTCTTTATACAGAGCCATGGAGTCCAAGATCACAATTCAGAATTTCTAAATAGGCCCCACAGCTCAAGTTAGGGCCTTTGATACCACCGACAGAAGAGAATCATCTCACAACCGGAAATTCGCTCTAATCTAATTCAGTAAATTTCCTTCTTGAAATGATGGAGTATGGCTGCATGAGAAAATGGGAGTCCACACCGAACATTTGTTATACTTAATATTCAGATGAAATCCTATAATAGGCTGCATTTGCGCTTCCTTAATTCCTTGTTTTTAATTGGCATGATTTCAAATGATATTAGTGAATGAAAAACCAGTGATCTATTTTAATTTAGTAGCTACAGCAATGTTAAGTGATTTTATTTGTACTGATAGGAACACTGATAAATCCTCAGTTGCACTTCCCAAATGTATGCCCTAATCCTTTATTTATTTATTTTTCCTGGATGGTAAGTGAATCATTGTGTGTAATATAACTCAAAAATAGCTTTCAATTTCCTCAAATTTACAGGCTACCTTCATTTCCTTCTTGTTTTTTTATCTGTTAGCCACCCAGGGAAAGACTCTAAGAAAAAAACAATCTTAGTGTGTGCCTTTGTCTTCTTTTTCAAATCCTTATCCTACATTATACAGCATAAAATACAAAACACTTTCTTATCTGAGTGAAAAATAAGTGAAAAAATATGATATCGAACTGGCAAGTAAATAGAGCTACACCTGCCATTGTAATTACACACAAATGTCAAAGAGCTTGGCATTCAGTGTACCAGAGCATCCCTAGGATGCCCCAGCCAAGTCCCTGAGATTTTGCTAGTGTACAGGCCTTCAGGCTTTGGAAGTGCTCATCCTGTGTGATGTACAAAATGATTCACATACCAGTCAAACCTGTATTTGTTTGATGGCCACCATTTTCTTGCCTAACCAAGTGTGGATCAGTCTGGTCCTCAAAAGCCAACCAGGGAGTGGCCCCACGTACAGCGTCAACTGAGTCTATAGACCACAGATTTCCCTCTGATGTGTCCTCTGGGTTATCAAGTTATTTGCTGGCACAGAGCCAGTTGAAGCTCTCTTCATCTCCTGGCTCCAACCTTGACTATTTAAGATACTTGCATGCCTCGGAGCTGGTTAACTGCGTGTTTCTTTGGGTCCCAAAACATGAAATTGGTGACTTATGCAGTCTATCAGTAGTAAAGGCACATTTCTATATAGAAGTGATAATCTCTCGACAGCTAAAATCAGAGGAACAACCCTTAAACTTCCAACATTGACCTTTTTCATGTTACGGAAGTCCCAGAATCCATCTGTAAGATACCAACAAACTTCATAGGCTTTGGATGGAAGTTTTCATAAAGCTTGCATATGCTTCTATAGTACTTTTATTCACAGCTGCTCAAATAACAGACTAACAGCTCATTCACTCTCTCACTGAGGAAAAATACAGAGATTTTGGGAAAAGTGTGACCTGGAGTCAAATGTTTTATGCATCCTGACCACCTCAATCCTCCAACAGTTCAATTCCAACTTCCTCTTGGAAAGACTGCAGCCAAGGTACAGCTTTAACATTTCACCAATCAACTAGGCAATCATTAGCTTTGGGGGTTAATTTTAGTTCAACTTCAAAATTACAATCTTATTTCAAAGTGCTGATTATTTGTCAGAGAATCTAAGCTCTAGAGAGAGTTATTAAAATCTAACATGAATTTCAGAGTGCCTGGTAAGCACCCAGAACAGAGGCATCAACGGTCCTTGGCACATAAGAGATGTGACAATTGGGTCTTGGACAACTGGCCAAAGTCGGACAGGTAGACAGAAGGGAGGACAGCCCAAACAAAGACAGGCATATTCAGAGAAAAGGCAGAGACAGGATTTGGCAGAAGCAAAGGGCACATGTTAGCACAAAGGAAGATAAAACTGTGACAGGGAAGGGGGCTGAGTTAGGAGCTTATTGTACGAAAACAAATTTCTAACTGAATCAACGGGCAATCTGAGGTTTTGCCTAGTCTGGGCTTTCAGTAGCTGAGGCCAGGAGCAAGGGGACTTTGAGACATGCAGACCAAACCCTTCGCTAAAATATCAGAGTGGTGAATTTGCTTTGCCACTGAGTAGGCCTTAAAAGCAAACACAGATCTGAATCCCCAAAGTTTGGGTTTACAATAACTAAAGTAAAAATCACTCGCTAATAGAAATAACAACATTGGATTAAATAAAATTAAATAGGAAGTTTGGGGTTTAAAAAAATGCATACCTTGGCATGATGTAAATCAACCCCATACATGGACAGTTTTTTGGCATTTTCCAAGAAATGCATCTCTGCTTCTGCTGGCGTCATTCCTCTGATAAGATAAAAAAAAAAAAGTGTGTTACAATGCTGCTTTTCCTTCCCCTGGCAGGGCTGTAATATTTCCCACTTAGCCCCTTGCTACCTCATAAGCAAGCCCCAAAGAGGCACCAGCAGATTTGTGCTCTGATAGGGGTAGGGGAGGATAACAAGAAAAATGGTTTTTAAAGAACATCGGAGTGGGGCCCCTGAGTGGGGTGCCTGGGTGGCTCAGTTGAGCATCTGGCTCTGGATTTTGGCTCAGGTCATGGTCTCAGGGTCCTGAGACTGAGCTCTGAGTCAGGCTCCACACTGAGCATGGAGCCTGCTTAAGATTCTGTGTGTGTGTGTGTGTGTGTGTGTGTGTGTGTGTGTGTGTCTCTCTCTCCTCCTCTGCCCCTCCCCGTCCTCCCACGTCGAGCTATTTCTCTCTCAAAAACAACAGCAACAACTACCAAAAGAACACCTGAGTGAGAGTGTAACTATCCCAGAACTGTACCAAGTACAGAACCTCACTCTGCTACAGTCTTGGCCTTAATGCCACTGAAATCCATCCTGGGAAAAGCAGGTAGTACAAGTGACGCTCACCCATTAGGTACAAGTAAAACAGATGTTTTCAGGGTTTCCGCCACTCACCTGTGGCTCTTGTGCAGCTCGATCACTTTATCTTCCAGTTCTTTTGTGTGGTTTGGTGCAAAGCGGAACTCACTAATGTAATCATTCCCACATTCATCTGGATCATAGTCTCCAAGTTCGGACTGGACAGTGTAGGAGCCCAACAGGGCCAGGGTGACAAAGGAGCAGGGCAGCCTTCCAGACACGATGTCATCTCGCAGTTGTAGGCAGAGGTAGTACCTTCGGGGAGCCAAAAGACAAAGCCAAAAGCCAGCATTAGGACATGTGAAAAACAGGCCACTTGGTACAAATTGTGCTGTAAACAATTTCTTCCTGCCGCATAATATCACCAGGACAAATCTTCTAGCATCTATATTTTGCTTTAGATGTAAGGAGAAAATACATGGCTATAAAATAATATTTAACGGCATCTAGAGGCAAATCAATGTTCCAAATAAAACAAGATTTTATTAATAGAGCACAGAGTAAAAGATATCTCAAGACATATTTCTTTAACATCTTTTAAAATAACTAACATTTAAACTCAAATCATTGATTACCCCAACACACTCCCTAAAATCTCTGGTTGGGGAGATTATAATACAAAAATGGTGCTGCTAAGTGCAATTATTAGGTCTCTACCAGCCTTAAGGAAGTGTCATTTTGATGTCTCAGTTAAAGGTCCTGCCATATGACCACAACAGATTGCAGGTAACTCAACAATTGCACATCATAAACTGCTCTCAAGTTCCTGCATTCCTGATGCAGTGGTCTCTTTATGATAACAACTGTTCCCATTTCAAATCGTCGTCGTCGTCTTCTTCTTTTTTTTTTTTTTTTTAGAGAATTTCCTAGAATCCAATTGATATGAAGACTAACTGAAGAATTACTACTTTAAAATCTGAGAACCTCATCACAAGTAAACAGCTTTATACTCAAGGAATAGAAAACATTTTCTTATAATATGGTCAAAATATCACACAGATATTTCCATCCACTGATAGCTGACTTATCTTCTCTGCTTTTTGCTTTTTAAGATTTACGATATAATACTAACTGCAGAAGACTCCAAGGTAAGTGTTAACATTGATGACTTTTAATAAAACCCTTCATGGCCCAAGCACGCAGATATAATAATAAAATACACTTGCACCTTTCATATAAGAAATAAATTGTTAATCTGTTGAAGATGAAGACAATGATTAAAGTCTTAAGGTCCCCACTAAATGTGATTTTAAGCTGATGACGTAAGTAAACTCCACATAATACAGATACAAAAGTTTCTACGCATTCCACAGGCTCTATAATTATTGCACAAATAGAAAGGAACCATGCACTAACATTTCAAATCCAGGTATATTTGGCTCTATCACTAATAAAGTAGCCACAATTAAGAGGTTCTTTAATATTATTAAAAAGCATCTTTAAAAAAGAAATCATCAATTTCCCTTGATTTAATACAAATATAAAATAAATCTTTTGTAACTATTTTTTACTCTTCTCCTAATATGTCTGGTGAATTTATTTTTACTCATAGCCAGTGACTGGAGTTTTTTTGAGTAATTCCTCTTTTCTGAAAAGCCCTCCAAGAAGCATGTGAGGCTTACACAGAAAATTCAGCACACACTGCACAATGTCACTCTGATTGGCTGTAAACTTACTACCAAACAGGGTGAGAAAGTCAGCTGGAAGGTTCCAAAGCAGGATTTGGAGTAGCCTAGAGGAACACATGGCAAACCCAGGATAGCCTCATAAAGGGATCTCCTCTCACACCCAAAGCTCAGTCACGGCACCAGAATATTTTTACATTAGTTTCCTTTCTTAAAATGTCTTCCTTTCCCAACACGAATGAATCATTTTCGCTGTACAGACAGCATAGAGAAAGTAAACTCTGAAATGTATACATGTTTATGTGTATCTGTGTGCACTTGTGTACGATTTTTTTTTTTAATAGCTGTCGTGTATCAGATTGGTCATATAAAAGGCACAAGCATCCAAAGACACATTTTTACTCTGAGTTTTAGAGCAGGAGCACTAGGAATTGCTATATCATTTAAGGCTGAATCCCATCCAATTTGACTGAGGTGGGTGGATGACAGCATCTCAATTCCGCATGTTTTCCCGCGAGGGTCAGGCAGACGGAAGTATCAGCTTAGCACCATAGATTCAACTGTGAACAGATAGGATTTGGCAAATCATCTCATCAGATGTTTGCTCTCACTCAGTTGCCTTTGGTTTGCCATTTCTAGCATGGATGACTGAAAGGTTACCAGATGTAAGCATGCTCTTCCTCAGAGAATAAAGAGAAGCTCCTGCTATGCCTGCCTTTTTCACAGTCAACTTTCAAATACCTGGTGATGTCTTCAGATAGCTGGGCAGGGTCTGGTGGGTAAAATTTCACATTAAATGAAAAGTGCCAAGCACCACCTGCATAGATAAGAGAAAAATTAGAATGAAACCTCAGAAAAATACCTTTATACTTATTATTCTGATAGAGCTACCATAATTCCAAGTACTAGCACCAGGCAACATTTGCTCCTCGGTGGAAAACAGCAAAGTCTCAAGTGAAATGAAATCCAGATACATCTGAAAACTTCATCTAGTTTTTAATCTTTTCCCCAAATCCGTTACTGGTGCTTCTAACTAGCTTGGAAATTGACTAAACTTCCTCTCTTTTGGACAAAGGTAAGCCTTTCCAAGAGGGAAAAAAGTGTAAATGATATGGATAATCCTCAATCAGACAAGTCTGGAATTGACTGGATCTACTGCTATGAAATTCTGGATAGTTCACATACCAACAGTAGAGACATAATCCCATTTCCTTTGTCCTTTCTCCTTTGTTATTACAGGTCAAATCCCATTATAATACATGTCAAGGAAATTTTCAGGATATTTTTATTTTATGGAAGGGTTTCTCGTAGTGACTATTTAAGTGAGCTACTCTCTAGGCTGAAAATTCTTTTCTTACTTGGGAAAATTTCTGATTCAAGACACGCTCGAATATATTAACCGTGCTTTACAAAATTCTACATCTCCTTGTGAGCCCACGACTTGGATGAGTGCTAGTTACACATTGCCATTCTTTATGCTATGGCATCTCCTTATGGCCTCCTCTTCAGCAATGAAAAGAATCATCCAGATGGCAGCTTATAGTCACCTACTCTCTGCACTGTCCATGCTTACACCTGAAACATTGTAGAGCCTTCCTAAGCTCTCCATTTTATCCATACTGTCTCTACTTGTGTATAGTTTATCATTATAAACATGGAAAAACATTTTCTTCTCTTCTCCATTTACTCTCTCTCTCTTTACGTGATCACCCCTTTAACTCATATTCACTTCATCCTTTCCTTCTGGCCTTTTAATGCAGTAACTTATAAAAGTCTGGGTGTTCCTTCACTGGACATTTGTTCTCTTCATGCAATAACCACAAAATGCCACAGCGTAGACCCTACTTGTATTCTGAATGCACTACTGAAAAATACCTCCCAGTTTCCTTGGCTTCTATACTGGAAGCCTTTTATCCACACCCCAAGCTGTAGCCACTTCCTTTCACTGATTCTGCGACCTCACAGTCCAGCCCTTTTGCTTCAAATGTCCCTCTCAGGTACCCAAACACACCCGCCTCCCCCATTAAATGACTTCTGGAAACTCCATTTTCTCCACCAGTCCTTTGCAAACATTCAGAAGAAAGGGGTAGTATTTTAAGTGCCAGCTTCTTTCTTTGGGTTATTCTCTCGAGTATGAGGCAAATACTTAGCTGCATAGATTACCTATATTTCTGTCATAAACGGTACAGGTGCATTTATTAGTTCTAATTTATTCTCAACACTACCATTTATAATATACTTAAAATTCCACATGGTAGGATCACCACCTGAAGTGCCTTATAGGGAACTGGCATAAAGCCAAGTATCACTGGTTGCTTAATATCCTTTTTATTTTTTAAAATTTTTAAAAAGATTTTATTTACTTATTCATGAGAGACACAGAAAGAGAGAGAGAGAGAGAGAGAGAGAGAGGCAGAGGGAGAAGCAGGCTCCATGCAGGGAGCCCAATGTGGGACTCAATCCTGGGACTCCAGGATCACGCCCTGGGCCGAAGGCAGGCCCTAAACCACTGTACCACCCAGGCGTCCCTTGATATCCTTTTTAAATCACTCTGAGGGGATCCCTGGGTGGCGCAGCGGTTTGGCGCCTGCCTTTGGCCCAGGGCGTGATCCTGGAGACCGGGGATCGAGTCCCACATCAGGCTCCCGGTGCATGGAGCCTGCTTCTCCCTCTGCCTGTGTCTCTGCCTCTCTCTCTCTCTCTGTGACTATCATAAATAAATAAATAAATTTAAAAAAATCACTCTGAAAATATTACTGAAACATGCGCTGTAAGAATTATAAGCTATCTCTCAATCCAATATATTTCTAGTGATTATTTTTCCAAATCCTCGTTATTCAAAAAATGGTTGGATTTGGTTTTACTTTCCTATTCACTTTTTGCTAAAATGGATCCCTTTACTGCTTGCCAATGGTGAGGTTCATGAATGAGAGCTGGCTTTCCCTCAAGCAACTGGAATGAAAACTAACAGATTAGTCATGGGAAATGGATTTATTGCTCTTTTATCATTTTTTATCCATTTCAAACTATGCCTTGAACACAGTAAGTAGTTTATCAATGTAATTAAACAATCTCATAATAAATTCAAGATAAACTTAGACATAATAAAAGTATAAGAAAGAGGGGCACCTGAGTAGCTCAGTTAAATGTCAGACTTTTTGTTTTGGCTCAGGTCATGATCACCTGATTAAGGGACTGAGCCCCACGTGGGGCTCTGTGCTCAGGGTGGAGTCTGCTTCAGATTCTTTCTCCCTCCCCCTCTGCTCCTCCACTCATTTGCCCGTGCATACTCTGTCTCAAAAAAAAAAAAATTTAAAGAAAGGTATTTCAAAGCAAAAATCCTCATGGCAGGAAAATGAATTTCAATCTATAGATAACTTAAGGAAGTATCTGAGGTGCTTGCTAAAAATGTCAATTCCTAGGCTCCATCCAGAGATTTTTATTCCAGAGATTTGGAAAATGGCCCTAGGAATTTGTGTTTTTAATAAGCCCCCGTGTGGTTTGAGTACAGGTGGGGTTGGGGACCATATATTGAAAATTTCTAATGCCAAAAAATCCACTTTAATGAGGTTGTAATTCAAATAAGGACAAGGTTTTGTGGGGTATTATTTTTAAAGAGTGGGAAGTTTAAGAAAACTTGCCCCAATCAAGGAAAAAACAAAAAACCAGTTAAATGAGGCATAAGATTCGAAATTAACAAGAAGCAGATTAAAGCTCAAATATATATCCCCATAAAGCATCTGATAGAAACAAACTGAGTGGGAAGCCATGATTATGTAACGAATGGTCTTGCAAGCCTGAACCTGCTCAGATGATGATCATGGTTAAACACAGGAAATGAAACCACTTGAACGCATTAAAATGATATTCCTATCCTATAACGCTGATATAGAATTTCATTAAAATTTTTTAAAAAATTTATTTACAATTTGCCAGTATATAGTAGAACACCCAGTGCCCATTCCATCACGTGCCCTCCTTAATGCCCATCTCCCAGTTACCTCATGCCCCCACCCATCTCCTCTTCCGCAACCCTTTGTTTCCCAGAGTTAGGAGTCTCTCATGGTTTCTCTCCCTCTCTTTTTCCCCACTCGGTTACCCTTGATATGGAATTTCAAATCACAAATTCATGATGGAAAACTATGAAACCGAAGAAAGTTCATTTTTATAAAAAATTCTAATTTTAGTATTATATGGCTGCCAAATCTTAAAAATTTTGAGAATGCTGCATTCACAACATAAAATTACTATAAATTAATTAATATATATACTATACAGATCATATATTCTATATCATGAAATCATTATATCATAAATATAGTATATTTATATCACAAAATACAGCAACTTAGATATTTAAGCATCTGGGTCTCCACAAAAATAGCTAGAATTTTATTTTTTTCATAAGAACAAACTCTTCAGTTTCAGAATTTTCTTTTTCTCGTCAACTTGTAACTTAAAAGCTTTATCAGGTTGACTGCCATTTTCTTGAAGATCTCATTCTAGGAACATACTATGTACCTATAGCAAGAAAAGAATGGAAACATCCTTTAATCCTTGATATATACACATATATGAGTGTATATATATACATATATATATTAATCGAACTATAGTTGACACTCAATGTTAGTTTCAGACATACAATATAGTGATTTGACAACTCCAGACATCTGACAACTCATAGACATGCTATGTTCACAGGTGCAGCTATCATCTGTCACTATTCAACATTATTATAATACCATTGACTATGTCCCTTTTATGTGGTTGGTATCTTTCATCTCTGTAGCTTATTCATTCTATAACTGGAAGTCTTGTATCTCCCACTCCCCTTCACCCATCTCTGCCCACCCGTCTCCCCATCCCTGGCAGCCAGAGCTTGTTCTCTGTATTTGTGGATCTGTTTTTACTTTTTTTGTTTGTTTTTCAGACTCCACACACATGTGAAATCATATAATATTTGTCTTTCTCTGACTTATATACTTAGCATAGTACACTCTAGGTCCATCCATGCTATAGCAAAGAGCAAGATCTCATTCTTTTTTATGGCTGAGTAATATTCCATTATGTATAATCACATATATATGAGTTATTTCCATATCTTGATTATTGCAAATAATGCTACGAAGAACACAGGGGAGTGTACATCTTTTTAAATTAGTATTTTGGTTTTCTTTGGGTAAATACCCAGTCGTGGAATTACTGGAAAATATGGTATTTCTATTTTTAATTTTTTGAGGACTCTCTATACTGTTTTCCAAGTGGGTACACCAACTTACATTCCCACCAACAGTGCACAAGGGTTCTTTTTCTCCACATCCTCACCAACCCTTGTTTGTTGGTGAGGGAGGGCAGAAGGGAGAAGGAGAGAGAGAATCTTAAGCAGGCTCCATGTCTAGTGCAGAGTCCAATACACGGCTCTATCTCACGACTCTGAGATTGTGACCTGAGCTGAAATCAAGAGTTGGACACTTAACAGACTGAGCCACCAGGCGCTCCTGTTGTCTTTTTGATATTAGCTTTTCTGTCAGGGTTAAGGCGTTATCTCATTGTGGTTTTGATCTGCATTTCCCTGTTATTTATATTTAGGGAAAGGAGGTAATGGTACAATAATTCCATTGGATATGATAATAGTTCTCTGCCTTGATAGAATGTAAATTTTGTGGAAAGGGCATTTTGGTGCACGGGAAATGATAAGGAATACAGATAAAAATATCCAGTTCAATTAAACAATTTCAATTGTCCTTGTTTCCTCCTTTATCTGCAGGATTGTCACTTAGTTTTCTTTACAATGCAGTCACAAATAGTGCCTAATCCGCATGATGAAAATATCCTTTAAATCTTATGTTCTGATTGTCCTCTTTCTTCTCTTAGAAAGGAAGTTAGGAGGGATGCCTAGGTGGCTCAGTTGGTTAAGCATCCAACTCTTGGTTTGGCTCTGGTCATGATCTCAGGGTCATGAGATCAAGCTTGCAGAAGGTACAAGATAGGATAAATGGGAAGTTAAGGGGCGGGGGGGAGGATTCCATCAACAGCAGATAAGAAAATAGACATTTATATAGCTCTTCTTCTGCCAATATTGTGACTTATCCTGAATATTTAATATATTTTCAAAGGGCTTTGCAATTATAAATCACCCAAATAGGAAACGGAATTTCATTATTTAGATGAATATAGAGGACTTTATGCACACACGTTAGGATATATATTCAACACATCTGTTTTTAGTAACTCCACAGAAGAATTCTTAGAACACAGTCATCATCTTACACTTTTTATTAGGACTCTTGGAACAAAAAGGAGGAGTGTTTTCACAACTGGAGCTGTCCCTAGTTTCAATTCCAATTTATTTCTATCAAATTTGATTATCAAATTTCTCTCAAAAATATGGTAAAGATGTTTAGTTGTATATATCATCAGCCTCTGTAAAGATCTAAAAGTTAAGATATTATCTTGTATCAAACCATTTCAAACAGCTCACTACTACACTTTTTATTAGTACTTGATGTGTTTCAATTATCTGAGCACATTCAAAGGCACTGGAAATACTTGCTTTTTTTGAACATGGGCATGGCATTCTTATTAATGAACTGCTCTTAAATTCATTCTTCAGCTAAAATCAGTTGTTTGAAAAAATTTATCGATTTTCTTGACAAAAAATAAATTACTTAAAAAAATTAACTAGTATTTATAAAGATTATTTATGTCTATAGTAAAAGAGCTATAGAAAAAGGTTAAAAAGAAAAAGAAAAAGAATTCCTTTCTCAACCCCTTATACTGTGATGCCACTTCTGAAAGTATTTACTATTGACAGCTTTTGTGCTCTTCCAAAATTTATTTCATATATACATATGGAATATGTGTAGAATATATATGGAATACACACGCACACACATGCACATATATGTACATGCATAACTTCTTTGAAACAAAAAAGACTTGTCTCACTAATGAGAACTAAGACACATTCTACCTCATTCTATTAAGAGTTGCTTAGTATTTCAAAGTACGGTTATTCCATGATTGATTTAGTTAGTTCTTTATAAATGGATATCTTCATTGTTCCTAGTTTTCTGCTGTTGCAAATAGTATTAAAACAGACTTTATACATGTACATATTTGCACATTTTCTTCTCTTACACATATGCTGGATCAATTTGTATAAGTAAAATTAGGGGTTAAGGAATAAGCACATTTTAAATTTTAATAAATGCTGACAGAGTACTCTCTTCAGAGATTGTACCAATTTATACTTGTACCAGTTGTGTACATAGTTGCCAGTACAGTGCATTAGTAAACTTTTAAATCTCTGTTAACCTGAATAAGTGAAAAATGATGTCATTTTTAATTTGCATTTAATTTTTAGTGAGATTTAGTAACTTGTCTCGTACTTACTAGCTACCTGTATTTCAGTTTTGTGGGTTGCTCTTGTAATTGTTAGGAAACATGGATTTCTTAACTTGCATTAGGGACCAAGGAAAGAGGTTGTTACCAATGGTAAACTTCAGTCTGGTGTTATTCCATTTCTAAACCATTTAATAACTATTATCTTTAGCTTAACTTTTATACTTTTGTGACAGGCTTAATTTAACATTAATAATTAAGTTTGGAACTTTCAAATGGTTAATTTAATGGCTCCAATGCCAATTGGAGCATCACCTGATTAATCATCTTGCACACTATGTGTGCAAGCAGGGGAATAAGTCAAATGTCACAGTCATTTTATTCCTGAGCTGTAATGATTAAAAATGGGTATTTAAGCTAAACCAACCTGTCAAAGATAAAACTTGGTATCTTAATCTGGCTTTTAAAAAACTGTTTTTGGGATACCTGGGTGGCTCAGTGGTTGAGCATCTGCCTTTGGCTCAGGGCATGATCCTGGGATCCCGGGGTTGAGTCCCACATCATGCTCCTTGCAGGGAGCCTGCTTCTCCCTCTGCCTGTGTCTCCGCCTCTCTCTCTCTGTTTCTCATGAATAATAAGTAAATAAAATCTTTAAAACAAACAAACAAACAAGCAGTTTTCACACGAGCCATGTGGGTATGGGCCATGGATTCAGACCACCGTGCTCTCTGAAAATCTTCACATTATCATGTGAAATAATCCAAAAGAACTTACTTCGAATTTGTTTTTTTATTTCCTTAGCAGGGTCCAGCCAATTCTGAAAAGGAAATGACAGTTTGAATTTGAACCAGAGAAGAAGAAGAATAACCTGATGATGATTGTGCACTGAGTGTATCTGAAAGGGAATGGTTGCTGGCAGCCCCTCCAAGCTGGGTCCTTCTCCTACATCTGCTTGCCCATCCCCAGGCCCTGCACTAGTCTAATGAGAAAATGTGTATGTGTGCACAATTCATGCGTGACAAAACTCTTTCCTTTTACAATACAACCTTCAAAGATTCAAGCCAGCACAGAAACGGGAGGAAAAAAAAATAGTGGATTCTATGTTCATAGAAGTTATGAACAAATTAAAGATACATGATGTCCACCAATGTCCTTGCCATTCAGTCCCACAAAGTGATTTCTGTGATTATAAATTCTTAGGTACTTTGCTAACAAATGAACACCTGCTTGGGATTTATTATTTTCCTCACCAGAAAACTCAGATGTTTAATAATGAAGTTAGACATTGTTCAGTGAATTGGGTAGGTATTAAGTATGATTCATTGCACAACATCAAAACAAATAACATCTTTGAGCAAAATTTCTGTGACTTAGTTCCTAGCATGGACACAGTGGAAACAGTTTCTTCTTTATTTTTCAGGTAGTTGTGGGAATTAGTGAGGCAAAGCCCCAAACAGACTATATTACTCATGTGTAAGAGTCTATAGAGGTTATTACATTAAACATTAAATACCTGCTGAATACATTAGACAAGGGTTTGGTCAGCAAATACCCATGTCATATTCTGATTATCCAAGAATATGAAAGCAAACTAAGATGAATTAAGATTAGACAGCAGTCAGGGAACATATTTTCTATGTAACTATCAATGCATTTGATTTTCAAAATCATTTATTTGATTTCCAAATCCACTGAAATGTATCATCCAGGGAAAGAACCATATAAAATGCTTTCCTAGAACCATTAATAACTTACAGGTGAAAAGCTGACTTACTCTTTCCAGAATATTCAAGATTAAAGGAAGTTGTCAATAATAGCTTTCATAAAGAAATTAGGTGATTAACAGCATTTAGGGACTCAAAGGAGTAAATACAGGAGTGGAAGCAGAGAAAATTATTTACCTATTCAGTTTTCATTCCCTTTCTCACAGTAATGAGTAGTTCAAGACATACGCTTTGTATTGCTTTTAATCACTCACCTTCTGGTTTTCAGCATCTCGATACGTAAGCCCAAAATAGTCCTTTTCTAGTAAGTTCAGATGTTCACATACTTTATCAAACAGCACCTGGCCTCTGGAGCGTTTCTATGGAAAACAAAATAGAAAAACAAGTCAAAACATATAAAGTTCTCTCAATTGCCACAGATAAAAATGGGTAAAACTTAACATACTGCTTGCTGCAAGTGTTCAGTATGTGACGCCCAATGTGATCACTTTGCCATCTCCTCTGTAACTAGTGAAAAGGTTCAATAAAGTGGGCCCACACCTACAAAAGCCTGTCCCTACAACCAACAAACAAAACCAAAACTCACCTGTGCCACTGAGTAAGTACAGGCAACCTGCAGATGGTTTCTAAACAGAAGTATCTGGGGAAATGATGTGGGGCTTGGAAGTCTGAAATATCTTGTGAAATATACAAAGTGAAAGAACACAAAGGGGTGATCCCTGGGTGGCGCAGCGGTTTAGCGCCTGCCTTTGGCCCAGGGTGCGATCCTGGAGACCCGGGATCGAATCCCACATCAGGCTCCCGGTGCATGGAGCTTCTTCTCCCTCTGCCTATGTCTCTGCCTCTCTCTCTCTCTCTCTGTGTGTGTGACTATCGTAAATAAATTAAAAAAAAATTAAAAAAAAAAAAAGAAAGAACACAAAGGACCAACAAAAACCGTGTTTCAGAATGCCCTAACTTGGTCCCCACACAACCAGATTTGCAGTCTGGGAAGAATCAATCCTACTCCTTATCTTAGGCAAACTCCCCCTTAAGACTTTGTATTCCAACCCTTATTTAGAAATTCTAGCTATGGATTGCTTTCTAAAGACTGTTAACTTTGTTAGTTTATTTTTGTGTTTTTTTTTTTTGTTATGAATTTCAGTTTTGATCACAGGGTTCAACTTTCTCTTAATTTCAAGAAATCCTTTCTATTAAACATAAAATATTCATTAAGTTGAAAGATTTTAGTTATTTATAAATATAAGATACAGACATATATGCTACATTTTTTTTTTTTTACCATAATGCAGTCATCGGCAGAAAGTAAAAAGGTAGTCATCTGAGAAGAAAAAATCTATTGGTTTAATTTACCATGATACTCAGTATCACATTTCCATGGAATCCTTCAAAGGTCTTTTAACCTGGCCTTGGGGACTGAGATGGATGACCTGGCAACAATTAAACTAAACCATGTTTTTTTGCATAGTACCGACATTTCATTCCTAATACATTAAGCATATTTGCCTTTAAGATTTGATGTAGTAACAATGAGAGATGTAAAAATTGATAGACAGTATGCATGCCAAAATAATAAATTTTCAGAAACCTGTAAATGCTATGTATTATTACACAACTGTAATTATATTGGAAGTTAATTGCTCAGCTCCCTGAAGCATGACTGTTTAGGAAAAAAAGATAAATCTATGATAGAAAAGTAAAGCCTAAATTGTAGCCAGCTAAATAATCAATGATGTGTTTGAAAAAAGTTTAATAATGCATGAAAATAAATTACATATTGGCAAAACTACATAATATTGTTCAATGGATACGAATAAGTGGTAGGACAATAAAATGCTGCTCATTGGTTTAAATCTTTTATTTTTAAGTAACAGCTTATCATGTCTGAATAATGTTTAACAGATTATAAAGTTTTCATTAAAAAATTGGTACTTCCAATGCTTCTACTGGTATTCAGTTTACAGATAATAACCCAGAGGTTCAGTCCAATGAGAGAGGCAATATTATGTAATGGAGGAGTAGTGGCTTTAGCAAATCAATCTGGGTTTGAATCTTCATTATGTTCTTTGCAGCTATGTGAACCTGTTTTTTCCTCTGTAAAATGGGTATATGATACCACCTTCTTCTTTGGGATGGTTGACAATAAAATAAAGTATTCAAACTTGGTCCAGTAATGGCACATATCAAGCTTTCCATAGACATTAGTGATCATAGCCCAAGTGACCAACAAGTAGAAGGATCTGTAATATAGCACTTGGTATGTATGCGTTTTTGCTGTCAGAGCACATTTATATCATCTTGTGGAGCCAATAAGCAGTTCAGGATTAACGTATCCTGTTCTTTCTTTAGAAATTAATTACCTGCTTACTACCTAAGTGCCTTTAGCTAGACCACAATATTTACACACACCTACACCCTCCCCCCCTCCATGCACACACCCAAACACATACCAGTGGCCCAAGTACTTTCTCAATGAGTAAACAAAACAAAACAAATACAAATAAATAAACTCTTCTCTACAGAGCCTTATATATTCTCTGACCCAGCAGCCCCTCAATTGTGGAATTATTTCTGAATACGCAGCAGGCTGCCTTGGGCATTGTTTTAATTAGCTATCTTCTGGCTGCTGTGTTCTTCCTTTTGTCTAACAGGTGGTATGGATTAGCTCAGGCACAGACCACTATACTAACTAGATCTTACTTTTCTGGCTTCTCACAATTTGATTTCTATTAATGATTCATAGCTCTCTCTTAAATAGATGAGGTATTTTTTTTTACTGAATATTTTAAACATATTTTGAACACTACAAACAGATCTTAAGATAATTACATAGTGGTCCGTTCTTCACACTGGAGTTTGTTTTTTCCCCCCCCTAAGAACCAAGATCAGTAGTCTAGGCTCTACTATAGATGGTCATATGTAAACAGTAGAATTCCTATCTGCTAAATATCACCACAGCTAGCTGGATGACACTGGAAAAGCCTTTTAAATGCATTTTCTCACCCTGGAGTGATGATATATGATTCTATGGAGCAAGGCTGTCATGGGCTTCAGGTTGGGTCCCCTGTGTCATGGCAAACATTACTAATGGTTACAAGGCTCTTTCACATGGAGCCTGGATTAGACTTCAGCACCCTTCTGCAACGTGTGATAAGACAGCCAGCGGATAGAGTTGGATCTATCTTTTAGCCCTAGATAAGATCACTCCCAACTCTTCCAAATTCTGGATTCTTCTAACTCAGATTATTATTATCATTTTTTGCATACTGTCCAACTTTACAAGGTAGTGTATGTCTTTAGGTAATAACATCTAACATATTTGACTAAAATCAGACTGAAACTTTTAAAGAATTTAAATATTTGGTGGCTGAAGACAGGATATTCATTAAATTATCAAATCTAGTTTCTTTACTTCATTGGGTGTGTTTATATATAGCCATATGAGTCAAGAATTGAGTAAACAATGTTGACAGAGGTTTTTATAAATTAACAGATAATTTACCTAACCAGAGAAGGTAATAGTTTTTAGTCTTGTCTGCTGTTTTGTGTGAGTCAAGTTATGTCTCTGACTCAGGGACATTAACAGTTCATGATTATCATTCACTATTAACCCTTGAACATCCAGAAAAGTTGATTTTGCTGTCCTAGAGTAATATACTAATGATGGACTGCCTTCTTTCTGCTCTCTTTTCTTCACTAAAACATTAGGTTTCTGTTTCTGATAAAGTAAATGGCAATATAACAGCCCAACAGTCAAAGACTCTGAATATCTAAAGAAGGGTAAATCCCCAACAATATGAACAACTTTCCTTCTTAATTATTTTAATTTAAAAATTTTCCAAATTGACTCATGAAAGTGTTGAATGTTAGCAGAAGTGTGTCAAAAGAGAAAAACTTTAAGAGAATGGAGAGATAAGCCACAGAATGGGATAAGATATTTGCAGAGACATATTTGGTAAAGGACTGGTATCCAAACTACATAAAGAACTCTTAAATTCAATAAGAAAACAATCAAATTAACAACTGTGCAAAAGATCTGAGCAGATACTTCACCAAAGACATACAGATGTCAAAAAAGCATATGGAGAGATGTTCATCATATACTATTAGAGAACTGCAAATTAAAAGATAACCACTACACATTGATTAGAATGGCTAAAATTCTAAACACAAACAAAACTAAATGATGGCAAAGATGTGAAACAACAGGAACTCTTATTCCCTGCTAGTAGAAATGGCTCTGCCATTTTAGAAGACAGTCTAGCAGTTTTTTACAAAACTAAACACACTTTTAATATATGACCCAGCCATCATATTCCAAGATACTTACACAAATTTGATATATACCAAAACCTGTGTGTAAATACTTATAGCAGCTTTATTCGACATTGCCAAAACTTAGAAACAACCAAGATGCCCCTCAGTGGGTGAATGGATAAATAAACTGTGTAACAATCCAAACAATGGAATGTTATTCGGAACTAAGAATAAATGAACTATCAAGCCATGAAACGACATGAAGAAACCTCAAATACCTATTACTAAGTGAAAGAAGCCACTCTGAAAAGGCTGTATGTATGATTCCAGCTATACGACATTTTGAAAAAGGCAAAACTATGAAGACAGTAAAAAGATCAGCGGTTGCCAGAGGTTAGGGAGGAGGGAGGAGTGAACAGATGGAGCATGAAGAATTGTTAGGGTAGTGAAACCACCCTGAATGGTTCTATAATGGCGGATACATGTCCTTATACATTTGTCCAAACCCATGGAAAGTACCACAGAGAGTGAACCCTGATGTACACTATGGACTTCAGTTAATAATAATGTAACAACGTTGTTTCAGTAATGATAATAAATGTAGCACATGGATATAAAATGCTACAAAACAGGGAAAGAGGGGTGGGAGATGGGAGTTTGAAGAGGTTATATGAAAAGTCACTGTACTTTCTGCTTAATTTTTCTGTAATCCTAAAACTGCTCACAAAAGGTCTATTAATTAAAAAGAGAGGAACACCGACAAAAATATTTCATGTCTTATTTTAAATTGTTAGTAATTTATTAAATGCTTAAAAAAGTTAATAAAGTTCCAAACGATTTTACTTTTATCACGAGTAAATGAAAACTTAAAATTTTTATTGAGCTTAAACATTTTAGAGAAATCAAAAACTTTATAGTTACAACATATACTAAAGGTAAAAGTAAAATCATTCTAGGAAAAGCTGCCATGCTTCTCATCCTATGTATACACACACATAGGAACCCCAAGTCTGAAATGCCTGCATGCAAACCCAACATATCTAGTAACAAACAGAGGCTGGGTGTCAGATGGAAGTGACTGCTCAAGATCTACATCATACAATTACGGAATCCAAACTATGAACAAGATAATGATGGATTAGCTAAGGATTCAAAGGCTTTGCTTTTTCTGGGCACTAAATTCAAGAGGATACATCCACCATCACCACTCAAATACAGCAAATGGATAAGCCTTTCTGTAGCATCACTGAAACTTCCCACAAGTCAAAGGTCATTCAATATCTTTAACAATACTGTTTGTAAAACGTTGCTTTTCAATGTACCAACCAGCATCACGTGGCTAGTCTGTAGTAAAATTTGTTATTTTTATTTGCCCATTAGAAGAATAATTTTAAAAAATTAATTTCAAGTGCTTTAGTATGGGGAATTTCAAATATATAGATAAGTAGAGGGGACACTATAATGAGGCCTTGCAAACCTGTCACCCAGTGTCAAAAAATGTTTTTGGAGGACCACCACCTGGGGTCATCTAGAGTTCTACTCAATTCATTCTTCCCCTGATTATTCTGAAGTATTTCAGCAAATAATTACCTCTTTATGTCTTAATTTGTAACTCTACTCTTTTTAAAATGTAATCTCAGGGCACCTGGGTGGCTCAGCTAAGCATCCAACTCTTGGTTTCAGCTTAATTCATGATCTCAGGGTCCTGGGATCAAGCCTGATGTTGGGCTCCATGCTCAGCGTGGAGTCTGCTTGTCCCCCACCCTCCCCCTCTGCTCCTCCATACTTTTTTTCTCTCTCAAATAAATAAAAACTTAAAAAAAACATAATCTCAATACCTTTATCCCATCTCAACAAAGTGGGTCTTTAATATCATCAAGTATCTACTCATCAGCAATCAGTATTTGATATCAAATATCTAGTCATTACAAACTTTCCTCAGTTTACAGTGGGGTTGCACTCCATAAACTGATTGTAAGTTGAAAATATCCTAAGTTTAAAAAAGAAAAAGAGAAATCCTGAGTTAAAAAAAAAGAAAATATCCTAGTTAAAAATGCATTTTTTAATGTACCTATCAAACATTACAGCTCAGCCTAGTGCTCAAAACATTTACCATCAGCCTAGAGTTGGGCAAAACCACCTAACACAAAGCCTATTCTATAATTAAGTATTGCACATCTCAGGTAGTTCAGTGAATAGGTACCGAAAGTAACAATCAGAATGGCTGCATGGACTTGGAATGGCTTTGAGTATCAACTATTTACCCTGGTGGTGGCATGGCTGTCTGGGAGCTGTAGCTGCTCCCCGTGCCTAGCATCGGGGGAGAGTATCTACCACATAGAGAAGATGCAAACTCAAAATCTGAAGTACAGTTTCTACTGAACATGTGTCACTTCTACACCATCAAGAAGTCAAAAAATTCTAAGTTAAACACTGTAAGTCGGAGACTGTCAGTACTTTAATTTTCCCAGTCGTTTCAAAGATTTTTGTTTCTTTTTAAGTTTGAGAAGTTCATACACTATAATTGGCTGATGCAACTCTTTAGCCTCGGTCTGCAAGTTCACCATTTATCTTGGTTTTATCCTTGAAATTAATTTAAGAGAACAGGTCATTTGTCTGTAGTACCCTCTCAGTCTAGACCTTACTGTTTGCATCTCCATGGTATAATTTAATGTGTTCCTCTGTCTCCTGTACTTCCTGAAACCTGGCATTTAAATCTAGAACCTTGATCTGATTCTGATTTGACTGTTTTCCATTGAGTGATGCTGTGCAATTTCAATCAGGAGGCATCAAATGACTCTTGTCTTTTTTTGTTGTATTAGCAGTCACTGATGATCATTGCCCCAGATCCATTAATTTGAGGTCGCAAGATAAGCATATCTGAATCCTAATCATGCCTCCTGCATTTATTAGCTGGAGTAGGTCTATGAGGAGATACTTCTCTTTGTCAGTATTATTTGTTGCATAAACACAGTTTGATGACAAAAGTCAGGATCAATGTTCACTCTTTTTCTTCTTCATCCAATTTCAAGATAATGAGGTCCTCTCTAGCATCATCCACAGCCACCAATTAGAACTTTTGTTTTAGATGATCACTATGAACTCATGATTCAAACAGGTTTGATGTGTTTCAATCCATTTCAGCCCCTACCCATATCGATGCTCTAAATGTCCCCATATGCTCTACACCTTGCCTTCTGCCTGTCAAGTCTCTCTCATCTTCATGAGGCTTTCCCAGTGCCACTTCTTTCAAGCATTTCCTATCTTCCCAGCCACAGGTGATTCTTTCTTTTTTTTCTCTCTCTCCCCTTTGGACATTATGGTGTTATATAGCAATGAAGAGGGCACTTTCCCTATTCTGTCTTATATCACAGCTGTCTCTCTGTGCATGTACCTTACACCCTTACTGACTATATATAAAGACATTCCCTGTGGCGTCATGCCTCCTGTATTTATTTTATGGAGTTTCATTTTGGTCAAATACCATTAAGAGATTAAAAAGGCAACTTCTTTTTCATGAAAATTTTTCTTACCAGCATATCATAACCAATGTTGTAGAAGCAATATTTTAAACTTATGGTTTTCAACTGTGGATTCTGGCAGGATTTAAAAAATGCCAATGCCCAGAAACCCATCTCATCAAACCAGAATTTCTGAAGTGGGCCCATGGTATTTTCACATTTTCCAGAGTCCCAGGGGATTCATGCAGGCATAGTCGAAATGTTCACTTTATGTTAAAATGTTCACTTTATGTTTATGACCTGAAATTCTTAAATATGAGGACTCTAAAGCAATTTTTTTTTTTTTTTTGCTTTAGTCTCACAAAGCTATGAAGCTCTCCTCCAGCAAAGGCTAAATGCTGAAATTAGAGAAATTTGTGAAGTCAAATATAATCTCCTGGCTCAGGAATATAGTTATAGTTATTATCTATCTGAAGCTGCACAATCACAAAGAAAATGAGGCAGAGCAAGTTGCTCTGTCTGAGAACAGGAGCTCATCATCAGTCCCTATTTCTCAGGAGGGGACGGGGACCAAACTGGCACCAGGACTTGCCTGTATTTTAAGTCTGCTCAGAATTTACATATGCCTTTCTTTAAACTACCATAATGAAAAATGGGAGGGGGAGACTCCCAAAACCCTCTTGTCATATACTGCCTTAGGCTTAAAACCACTTGTGTTAATATAAAGGAAAATTTATGATACTGACAACGTTTAAGAAAACAGATACTTTTGTACCTTATTTTAGCTGATTTGACATCTGATGATGTGTCAACGCTAGAAGTACTTTATTCTTTCTACCATTTATCTTCCTCAAATAGACCATTTTCTTTTGGGAATTAAAATTTTCCATGTATTGTTCAATGCTGTGAACCTGTATTTCTGCTCCCCAAAGACCGCAAACTGCCCATCTTTTTAATGCTCCTGATACAGTGTTCCCAGATATAGCAGGCATTCAACATATGTGCCTAACAAGTGCCAATGGCAGGAATTTGAAGAATTTTCCCTCACATTATATTGGATTAATCTTAAAGCAAAATGCCGTCATTTTTTTTTCATGCTTCCTTCCCTAATTGCATTTTTCCCCACTGAGTGCTTTTCTATTTTCCTTCCTTCCAAAGGTCAATTAGAATTCTCTTTATTTCTAACTGATTGCATCACAACTTATCCATAGTTCAGGAACATCTGAAATGCTTGGCAAACAAGGGCCAGATCCTGAGCCCCAGTCAGACACCTGGACTCTATGTAAGTTAGGTTTTCCTTTTTCTCTTTTGGACTCTTGGTAGAAAAAACTCTAGCCTGGAAAATACCAAGAGGTTGTGGTCAACCCAGGACTAAAAGATTACGGTGTCTGGTTGGTGAAAATGGCCCATAGAGTCTTTCGAGAGATCTGCGGCTGGGAAGGTCTAAGTAGCAAGATATGGTACCAGCTGCCTCGTGTGCATCTAGTGCTTCCTGGCTTATATGTACATTTAATGCTCAGTTTAGTAGTTAGTACAGTATTACCCATATTGCCACTGCCAGCATCTCTTCCCACAGGGGCAGGATTTAATGGGATGTTACAGCCTTTGTGCTG
This sequence comes from Canis aureus, assembly GCF_053574225.1. Classification (NCBI taxonomy): domain Eukaryota; kingdom Metazoa; phylum Chordata; class Mammalia; order Carnivora; family Canidae; genus Canis; species Canis aureus. The sequence goes on along the minus strand of NC_135616.1, from coordinate 9,130,595 downwards.
ATCCCACATGTTATCCAGGCAGTATACTCAAAGAAGGCTGACAAGAGAGGTGGGCACAAAATTTCTTCGGTCAAGATGTTGCATATATGGACAGTTCTTTCTTTAAATACACAGTCATTTTCAGTAAGCCATGACAGTTACACCTCATTCAAACCAACATTTCTCAATGACTGTATCACATCACCTCATCTCTGCCACATTCTCACTAAGTTAGCAATGATGATCTGGAGTGTTCTGTTAAAATAGGAATATGAAACTCTTTCCTGGTCTTGATAACTTAAAAAAAAAAACAAAAACAAAAACAGTGATTTCCTTCCCTGGCTTGGTTATCCAGAGATTAGAATTCATCTAGTATTATTGAAACATCTTTTTTTTTTTTTTTAAGATTTTGTTTATTCGTGAGAGAAACAGAGAGAGTGAGAGGCAGAGACAGAGGGAGAAGCAGGCTCCCCACAAGGAGCCTGATGTGGGACTCAATCTCAGATCCTGGGATCAGGACCTGAGCTGAAGGCAGACGCTGAACTGCTGAGCCATCCAGGCTTCCCTTGAAACATCTTTAAAATGGGCATCCCTACCTATTCAAGTTTCTTTTCTTGCTGTTCTGTTCTAAGTGAGAAATATGTCAGCCCTGAAGCTATACCCTGGTTCTATAGAGGCTGGCTCTGTGGGGTTAGACAGGAAAGCATATTGCCTAGCTCATGGAAAGCAAGAGCCAATGCTGGTTAGCTTGAATAGGCTCTTTTGATAGGGAGCCCAATACATTGGGATTTCTAATGCTGAAATCTGGTATAGAGACTGAGATACTGTTGACAGCCTATTCCTTATGCAGTGAAATCATCCCATTTCTCTCATAAAAAACAAATCTCGTTGTATAAAACTGAGAAATTGTTAAAAAAATACTATTATCCATAAACTGAGTGTACATTCAACCATCATTTACAAACACACGCTAAATGGTTAATATATATTGAGTATACTGGCATATTTTGGCACATCGTAAGCCAAACCATAATAGTTATATATAATCACACATATGGCCTATAGTCCTGGCAAAACCAGAATGAATTGTTCAAATGCAATAGAGCTGCCCTATGTTTTGACTGAGATTCAGTACATAGATACTTTTAGCACATTGGTGACAAGAGTCCCTTCCTGAACGGGAAGCCTCTCTACTTTTTAAAAAAGAGGCCTTTTTTACTCAGCCACAATCTGTTTCTGCCTTCATTTGTTGAAGTAATTTCAGCCTCTATTTGAAATCAGACTTTTGTGCTAAGAGACATGCACTGTGGTAGATAATAGCTTTCCAGTGAAGCATGCTTCTTCTTGGCCAGCAAAAACATCAGGCTCCGTTTTTTACAAAGAGTTTCACATCACACATATGAGATGTTGGCAGTGAACTATCAGACAACATTTCCTGCTGTTAATCTGCTAAGGATTCAGGTCACTAAAGCCAAAGTGCGCAAAATGAAAGCAGAAAAGGAGGCCTAAGAGACAGGAATGTCTGAAAGAGAAACAAATTTGAATCATGTAAAATAACCATAGGGTCTAATTCTGAATGATGTGGAACTTTGAGAATTCCTTCCTGTGAGAGGAAGTCCTTAATCTCTTTCCTAAGATAATTCTCAAACGAATGAATAAATGAATAAAAAACCCAAATCATGATTTATAACTCATTAATAAACAGCCATAGGAAATGCAAATGTTGACAATGAAAAAAAGAGTTTTAATAATATCAATTTCATGAGTAAAAAGTGGCACCACTGTTACTAACTTTTCAAATCTAGGAGGCATCAATGATCAAAACAATGTAAGAATAATACTGTCGTTGCTTTAAACAAATAGGTAATAAGTGAACCTGTGTCCTTTCCATCAACAGCTTTAGCCTATTACTAGGGCAAGGCTGTAAAAGCAGGAGAGAAAGGATATGAGGGTTATTATATAAACTACTCACATAATTTTAAAATGTAATCATATCATTTTACCAGTTAAATAGTTTATAAAAATTACAATGATCTTACAATGTATGAAAGACCTATAATGAAATATGAATAAGCCTCTGGAAGAAATAGATGATCTCATTCTAAGTGATACTGAAAGCATTCCAGTCCTTTTTTTTTTTTTTTAAGTTTTATTTATTTATTCATGAGAGACACAGAGAGAGAGCACGAGGCAGAGATATAGGCAGAGGAAGAAGCAGGCTCCATGCAGGGAGCCCGATGTGGGACTCGATCCCGGGACTCCAGGATCACGCCCTGAGCCAAAGGCAGATGCTCAACTGCTGAGCCACCCACGCGTCCCCAGTCCAGTCTTTATGTGAACATGTAATTTGGATTAGTATTTAAAATCCAGCAGATAGAGGGGGGAAAAGACCCTTTCGATCATTAAATATCTTGATTTTTTTATACATTTTCTTTAACTTTTTCTGACACGTGTAATACCTCGTATGAACCACTAAGGGATACGGCTGGATCTATGTGCCAAAGGCTGCTACTGTATTCTGACACCACTCTATTGGGGCATCATGGCTTAATACTGCCTGAGTTCCCAATCCTGAAAAGCCAGCACTAATCCTCCTTGCCTGTCAGTCCTCACTCCTGTGAAAGGGGGTGGGGAGGAGACTGCTCAACCCAGCTAAGAAGAGAGGCCTGGTTCTAATTCTAAATGGGACCAGACAGGCCCCATCTCTGCAGACAGGTCTGCAGAAACACGCATGCAGAGTTCGAGAAACTTAGGAGGGCAGGAGGCTGCTCTCCTTGCAGCAGTTCTAGGTACTCACTTAACCTCAAAAGAATGTTAGTGCTGTTAACTGAATCTAAGATCATTATTTAAGTTTTGTGGTTTAAAAAAGAAAGCATTAGAAAGTGGTACTAAGTACAATCACACAAAAACTGAAACAACCCAGCAAAATGAATCAAGAAAAATTACTTTTCGGGCAGCCCCGGTGGCTCAGCAGTTTAGCGCTGCCTGTAGCCCAGGGTGTGATCCCTGGAGACCCGAGATCGAGTCCCACATCAGGCTCCCTGCATGGAGCCTGCTTCTCCCTCTGCCTGTGTCTCTGCTTCTCTCTCTCCTCTCTGTGTATTCTCATGAATAAATAAATAAAATCTTTAAAAAAAATAAAAAAAGAAAAATTACTTTTTGAGTCGGTACAGGCTTTTGCTCTAAGAAACAACTGTAACATATTTGGCAGGAAAATGGAAAACATTCTATTCAAGCAAAGAGGAAAATCCTATGCACTCATTCTGATTTTTCTGCTTTTTCTTGCACTCACAAGAAAGTAACTATCTTTCCTGGAGCTCCCCTGCACTTAGGGTTGAACTGGGAAGTCTGGGCCTGAGAGACTTAGAGATGTTCTCAGGGGCTCATGTGATGCTGTTCCCCCTTCCTTTACTGTTGGTACTAGAAAGCTGTCCCACCCACTCTCAGCTGGTTTAACAAGGATAAGATGGGCAGCAAAATGCCTGGGGTCCATGATATGAAGTCAAATCCCAAGGGGTCACCCCTGAGACGTTATCACGTTTATTTTAACTTCTGTATTTACATTTAAAAATCTCATGGAGAATGAGTTCATGTGACAAGAGCAGTGTCTATCAGATTCAGTAGTGAGAGATGCTCTGGGACACAGCCAGCTCAAGTGTGAAGGTGGTAAGACCCCAATGCAACCTAGAAGGCCCTACCTCTTCAGCTTCCCCCATACAAAGCACCCCTTTACCTCCACACTCCTTCATATGGCCTTCCCTCAGCCTCTTTTCCCAAACGAAGTCTGCACAAGCCATCTTTGGGCCCTGGCATGTTCTACCCACCTGTCTTTTAGTTCTCTTCTCCAGGACTCCATCCCTGACCTCCAGGACTAGCTCAAATCCCAGAAGATATGCTTATACAGCACCTGCACTGCACTGGTCAGTGGTCAGGGTGGCAGTTTCACACTGGTTTCTACACGATTTGTATAGTGTTAATGTTAGTCTCTCAGGTAAGCAGCTTTACCTCAGGACTGGACTCTCCGCATGTATCACAACGCCTGGCATAGAATAGAATTATTTTTTCTTAATCGCAAAGAAAAGCAAGCTAAATAAAAGCATCCGAGGTTGATTCCTTGTTTCAAATTCTTCCAAAACTGCCCTGATCTTTGAAATTTGTTCATGACCAAATTATTTATATTTTTCTACCCTGTGGGTATAATCTGCTCTGGCCAGATCTAGAGTGTTAGATTTTTTTCCTCCTATTTTTGCATGAAGGCAGTACTTTATTCCCACAAATGAAAAACCTACTAGTTTTTAAAATCTCCTTCAAATGCTGCAGGTTAACCTGCTAATAAATTTCTTAGGTTTTCCCTCAAGGAGCTGTGGTTCCGCTCCATTATGTTCATTTGATACACACTTTACCCATCACTCTGAAACAGAAAAACATAAGGTGGATCATGGTTTCTAGGGACCTCCCTTGACTCCACTGTACTTAATCAGCCTGACCTTCCAGGCATCAACAGTCCTGAACATCACACCAAACGCACAGTAGGTACAGTCTTGGCAATGAATGTGGACAGCAATACATGCACTGGGATCCACGTCCTGGGATGTGTTCTGGATCCCCTTTTTAAAATTTTATTTTAAATTCCTGGAAAAGTCAGAAGGATAATCTCTTCTCCCTCATCTAACTACAGGAGAGTAGAAAGATAAGCGTAAATAGCAGGCTGGAGAGTTAACTCAAGTGTGCAATTGGTCCTGCTACCTAAAAACTTTTCTAAAAGTGAAATCAGTATTTTTGTAGGAATCACAATATTTAATGGGCTTATAGTTAATGACCCAATAAAGGAGATGATTAATATTTACATATCTGGGCACACAGTTTGCTTTGGGGTTATCTTGAAGAATGCACAAGAAATTCCCGAAGCTTTAAAGTTTTTCTGAGCTGGAATCACTGAAGTCATGCTCTATAAAGTATAGTGTTGGGGCCTGGAGCATCTTTTTGTCTCTACAATGGCCTGGATCCATTATTAACTTCAAATATTTCCTTAACTTCCAGTACTTCCATGGCCTATGTCCTTGCCAAAGGAGAGTGATGTTCTCTTTGTGAACATATTTAGAAACTCTCACCTCTCCTGGCAGATGTCAATATCATCCCTAGTTCTGCTATTAAAAATACAGCTCTGCAATAAACTGAAAACATAAAAAGCACTGAATCTCAGATAATTAGCGAGGAGCATAATCTCAAACTGACAAATCATTACTTATTGAAGGTCAGATTGAGAGAAGCAACAATCATTGAGGCTTTCCTGATGGCTATTCATGATCTTCTCCTGGAAAAAGCTAGCAGAGAACTGCAGGAGAGCTTTTCTCTCAAACAAGCGGACTCAGAAAAAAACGTTTCTTTGGAGACCTTTGAAACTGGAGTGTTTTTATTGTGCAGACACCAAGAGTCCAGGTTTCCTCCCCAGGGCCTGTAAGAAAGCTCAGAACATGTGTTTCTGGACTGACCTCCTTCCTGGCTTCTCCCATTTTCTCTTGGTGCTTCTTTCTTTGAATTTATTTTCTTCTTGTTACATTCTGTGCACTTACACAAAACACCTTGAATACTTGTTAGAAAATGGCAGGGGACAAATAATAAAAGCCCCAAGTAGAATGTATTTTTGAAAAAAAAAATACATTTCCAATTTTGGCGGGTTTTTTCCCCTTATAATGAATTCTTTGCCATTGTACTATTAAAGAAGGTCTGCAGATCATGACATTCTGGACAGTTTTTTCCCCTAAAGGAATAACTAGGCACATTAACTGAAGCATTTTGCTTGGGGTAATCATTTAAGACCATTCATAAGCTCGACACGCTCAGTCTAATGGCATTTCCCTGAAGAATGTGGTGGCTCTTTAGTGACTTTATTTGCTGTCACCATGGCATTCCATAAGAAATAACAAGTCTCTTTATTCTTCCCAGTTTTCCAAACACCATAATAAGAACCAATTTCTTGTGCTGGCTGTACATCTGCACACCATCACTCATTTCTATAAGCGGCAGCAGGGAAAATGAGGTGCATTCCTAAGTGGCAACAGGACTTAGAGATAGGATTTTCAAAAAAAAAAAAAAAAAAAGAGATAGGATTTTCTTTCACTCTTATTAGAAAATGACTATAAATGTACATACCAGTTAAACACAGCTGCCTGTTACATTGAAAAAAATATATTCCCACACAGCAAGGATATCTTATTTGTTGAAAAGAAGAAATCTCCACTGATCAAAGCATTTCGTGAATTAATATCTAATCTGGCCATTTTAATTTGCCACTCGTAGAGATATCCTGTACCAAGATTTCAGGAAACAGTCACCAGGCAACACTAACAAAACAGAGCAGCCTTGGCAGGAGAAGTGAGAAAGAGACCTAAATTTCATTTATCTAGAAATAAAATAATACATAATAGTCATCGCATAAGGGAAATCATACCAACAAGCTATAGGAATTTAACTTTATTGATGGGAATGTTATGTGTTCCAACAAAAAGCTCTCACAACTTGGAATTCATGACCCTGTCCAGAAGAACAAATAAAAACCTTAAAGTGCATTTGCTGGTCAACACAACCCAGAGGTTGGAGAGGAAAAGAATCCTTTGCTTCTCTGCTGTAGAGAGAGGGAAGCAAACCCTGAGTTCGGCACTAGATGCCTTTCTATCCTGGACCAGGAGGGAGGAAAGATGGGGGTTGGTGCGGGGTAGAGAGTAATATCTGAGTGAGGAGCAGGGCATCACCGTAGTCCTCAACTGGACAACTCCAGGAGGCTATGAATAAGGGGTTTATTTTTTCTAATTTGAGATAAAAAGTTTTAAGAGCGCTTTCTGAACAGCACCACTGCTTCATAGTTCATAGTATAGTCATGATACCTTAAAAAATCGTAACTATACAGTATACCAATGTAAAACTACTCCTAGTAGTTGTTAAGTTGTTAAAAGAAATCTGGGATCAGTCATTCCTTATAAGAAATGCATATGATTCTTACCATTTTGTGTAATGGAGGAGAGTCCAAAGTATAAAAGACAGCAAAGGCCAAATTAAAGAAATAAAAGGAAAATCAACAACAAACTGAACAGAGACACAGGAATCCATCACAAAGGAATGACAATGCTTACTTTTTTCCTCAATGGATGGTACCTTAGACAATCTCCAGCTTCCTGTTTTCTACATTCAATAGTGCAACCAATGCCTGAATGGCATTTAGAAAGGATATGCTTTCCTACACAGACTTTCTCTTTGGACTATTTGAGGGCTACTCGGCCAACTATAATCAACACTTAATGCCCCCACAGGCTCAGGCACACCCAGTGCATCGGTGAAGGGTATGGCACACGGGTCAGCACTGGGTGTAAGGAGATTTGACAAAGCTCTCCCACTCCCAGCTTTAAACGTTCCCCTGTATTCCCCAGGGCTTGGCTATGGATGCTCTTCTTATTTATTCATGGACTATCCACACGATCTCATTTATTCCCATATCTGAATTAGTATGAAAGATAATGGTTATCTCAAAGCCTACCAGTCTGCCTGCTCTTCCACATGCTGAACGATATATCCAATTGTAATAGTAGATTGCTACTTTCATATTCCAGGCACTTTAAATTCAATATTTCTGAATTAAATTCATTATCTTCCCCTAAAACTTTTCTCCTTATGTTCTACATCTGTCTATGCAGTCACTCAATGCAGAAATTCAGAAGTCATTATAACTTGCTGTCTCTTATCACTACCTATATCCCCAACCTACATCCAGTTAATCAACTGCTCATTTTCAGGATAGTTCTTTATAATGCATTCTCTGCGCTCTATCGCACTGCCACGGCCTTGATTCTGGTCCTTAGCATCTCTTGCCTGGTATGTTAGAAGAGCTGACTAATGTCCCCATTTCAAGTCTGTTCCTTTTCGATTACTATTTCATAGAAATATGTTTTAAAAAACACAAATGGCCAAATGGGTCCCCACTGTAAAGCCCCGGAAACCCCATCACCTCTTGTCAGAGGCAGAATTCTAAGATGGCCCCAAGATTCCCTGTCTCTCTGGTGTATACACCTGGCACAAACCCTGGAACTGTGAACAGAGTGGATCTGACTCCCATGATTAGGTTATGCTATACGACACAGCTGACCTTAAGAAGGGACAGGATTCGGGTGGGCTTGATCTCATTGTATAAGCGCTTCAAGGCGGAGTTTTCTCAGGCTGGTAACAAACAAAGAGAGGCAGACAGATCTGAAGGTTCAGAGATTCAAAATGAAGGAGGTTCTCTGTTGCTGAGACAGAGGAGACCTCATAGCAAGGACCCAAGACAGACTCTGGAGCCAAGAGTGGTCCCCACCTGACAGCCAGTAAGACAGTGGAGACCTCAGGCCTACAACCAAGAGAAAATGAATCCTGCCATGAGCTTAAAGAGCACAAAGGTGGCTTCCTCCATTCAGCCTCCAGAGGAAGATGTAACCAGTGAATAATCTGATTTCTGCTTTATGAAACCAAGGGCAGAGGACCAGCCGAAAAATGTGAGATGATAGATAGGTGGTGTTTTAAGTTGCTAAGTTTATGGTAATCTGTTACTCAGCAATAGAAAATCAAAATATCTAAACAACACCCAACCTTGGTAGCACATCAAACACATCCTCCCTAATGGGTCGCTGGCCTTCCTTTCCAGCATCATCTGTCCCATGTGCCCCTGATGTTTCAAATATATTCGATGCTGGCTCTTCACATTTCCTTACCTGCTCAAGCTCTAAACAGAATTACGTAAGTACCCTGAGCATAATTAGAATTATTCTGGAAATTCCAAAATAAATAAAATAAAATACACGAATGCCACTGGTTTTTAGGTTGCCTTACATACTACCACAGGGACAGTCTGCCAACATTCTCTAATAATTAGTATCTACCTGCCAAATAGTAATGGCCATGCTTATCATTTTTAATAATATGAACCAGGGTTGAGAAAACTTTATTCCTAAGGAGGTATTTACAACTAGCTGAAGATCTGCAGTTTTGCTTTTTATCATTAGCCCTGCCTCAAAACCCAGTTCCTTTTTTTTTAATAATAAATTTATTTTTTATTGGTGTTCAATTTACCAACATACAGAATAACACCCAGTGCTCATCCCGTCAAGTGCCCCCCTCAGTGCAAAACCCAGTTCCTAAGAGAGAAAGAAGAGTCCAGGAAATAGGCCTCAAACAGCCACTCCCAATTTCTTCAAGCAAGAGAGAAGTTCCCTACAGCAGTAAAGGATCTGTCCCAAAATGAAAAGGAAGTTGAGTTGGGTAGGCTCCCATCTCTTTCCTCCTTTCTGGCTACTTCTATGTGTCCCCAGCTATTTAATTAAAACCCAGCATACCAGAAAATTCCTAATATGATAAGAGGCAAACAAATAAAGAAAAAAAAACCCACTCCCACATCCTATACATGCTACAGAAGGGCATAGAAAGGATGACCTGAATTTTGAAAAGACACTTAAAATAAAACTGAACAATAAAGAATGCTCTTGAAATACATCACTCAGAGTCACTAGGTAAGATATCAGAAAATACAGTGAGTCAAGGCTTAGTAGAAGTAGAAAGAATATTCTGCACCAACTTCCAAAGGGACCAGAGATGAAGAGGGACAGGGTGATGATGTTGCCAGGCCTTCCTGTATAATTTGAGGGAGTTCACTACTGAAGCCAAGGAATACTACCTCCTTGCTCGCCATAAAATGTGAGTCAGTTCCAGGATAAGAGACTAGCACTGAAAGCCAGAAATGGAGTGTGTATAATTATTTTCAGAACATCTTCAGGCTTGTTAAACACCTACTGATTTCTGACACCACAGTAAATAGCACCTTAGCTGTGTCTTCTATTCTCAGCAGGTTCAAGCCGGGCAGTGGGAAAAAAAGCAAATTTTGTTTTCCAGGTCGTTTTTCAATCCTAATGAGTTTCTAGGTAACTGGTTTAGTTGTTCTTGTTGCTATTTAAAATTGAACTTTTTTCTTAGAGCAGTTTTAGGCTCACAGCAAAACTGAAGGGAAAGTACAATGATTCCCTGCATACTCCCTGCCCCACACAGGCACAGCCTCCTCCACTAACAATATTGGCTGGCTGGTTACAATCGACGAGCCTCCACTGAGTTATTATCATCACCCAGTCCATAGCTTCCACTGGAGTTCACTCTTCATGTTGTACCTCCTTTGGGTTTAGACAAATGTAGACTGACGTGTATCATCATTTTAGTATCATGAGGAGGACTTTCAATGCCTTAAACCCCCTCTGCCAATTCATCCCTCTATGTGCCCCTCCCCCTCCCCCTTATTCTCTGACAAGTCATCTTTCAACTCTCTCACAATTTTGCCTTTTCTAGAATCTCATATAATCAGAATCATAGTGTATGCAGCTCTTCCGACTGGCTCCTTTCACTTAGCAAAATGCATTTAAGGTTCCTCCATGTCTTTTCATGGCTTGATAGCTTATTTCCATTGTCTGGACTACAACACAGTTTGTTTATCCATTCACCTACCGAAGGCCAAAAGCAAGTCCCTAAATAGTATGGAGGATAGGATACTATTTTTATATTAAGAAACCACTGCTCTACAGAGTATTTTTATGTATGCTATAGACAAGGCCTAGGAGGATATACTTATGGTTTAGGGAATGGAAATTCCATAAAGTTAGGGAAGCTGCGAATCTGCCAGCCACTGTAGGCCCAACAGGGTCCCTGAAACTTACAAGCAGTTAATATTGTCTCGATACCACTCCCAACCACCCTGTGAGTTCTGGTTTGCAGATGAGAAAACTAAGGACTTCAGGGGATGAGTAACTTACAAACAAATGGCAAAGCCAAGATGTCAGAGCCTACTGCTACTATGATATGGTGCTTCCCACCGTTTAATACCCTTAGGCTCCAAATTCAATTCTTTATATAGTCAATTGCAAAAGCTAATTCTACTGTACCATAATCCTGCAGTCTGATTTGAGGCATGATACTTCCATAGATATTCATATGTTCAATATGTAGGGCATCTCCACATTATGCATTTCATAAACACACTTTAAAAAGCTGCATGAAAGCGATCCTTTAAATTGATCTGCTGCTTCCACTACTCAGTGAATGGATTCAAAGTTAAATTACAGTTCAACATTTCTACTATTCTATCTTTAATGAACCCTAAAGTTTTAAGTAGCACAGCATAAAAACCGACAGGGCAAGTTTCTCAGCAAAAGTGCCCGGCTATTGAAGCAAGTTAAAATTTGTCAAAGCCAAATCTAATTTTTCAATTCACGTAAGAATTTTTAACTGGCCCTCTATTTGTTGGTGTAACTTGTACTGGATACCCTGCATATATTTGTCTAATACGGAAAACTTGAGAGAATGCGTAAATGTGAGAAAAATATAAAACCTTGGTGAAAATGACGAACAATTTGTTTTTCATGTTACTGATAGCTCCAAATGGGGCTTACATTCAAAGCTAAATGTGCTATTAGCCTTGAAATAAGTGTCAAAACTGGCTGCTGTAATTTATTAATTGTGGCTGCAATAAATATTAGCCACAGCGTATGTTACTAACAAAAAAATAATAAGGCATGTAATGCAGTATCACTATGAAACATCTTAGGAGAGCTTTCTCTCCTATTTTTCCCATCTCCTGTTAAATTATTTAATTGCCATACCCAAACAGCAAACGTGAGTGAGCTGAAATACTATGAGATTTTTCCCTTCTCCCTCTGCTATAAAAAGTAACAAGATCATAGCAAGGGTAAAACCACAAAAAGGTACTTATTCATAAATACAACGAATTATCTCCTCTTGAGTTAAAAATATTCTTCAGAGTAACATGGCACCACAATGACCTCCCTTTACATGCTGATCAGAAATTGGACCATAACACATAGGTACCAGCCAAACCCTGAACCAAGTACTGCCGGACCATGTGCTTTGACGGGATCAGTCAATGTGTATATGCCAGTAGTCATGTGAAACCTAGTTCTTTGTAAATATTTTACCCTGTCCCTTCATTATCATACTGCACTCCAGACATCCCTGAACCTACTTCTATATTTTGTTGGAAACGTGCATGGGTACACACACGTGCACACACATTTTGTGGGGATGGAACCAGAGTTCATGTTCTCCTCCTACACTAAGAACCTGGGATTCTACTGGACTTCAATTCTGGATTCAAAAGGAGGTCACAGGTGCTGCTCTTAGGCCTCTGACCTTGAAGACAAGGTCAAAAGACACCTGCCTCTGAAATTGAAGGTTATCCAAAAAAGTGAGATCAAATTCAAGAGACTACCGTGCGGTGGAGGAAAGGTCCCAGGTTATTCCTCATCTATGAAAAGATTTTCTAACCTTATGGCTGATAACAGTCTCCCTCCTCAACTTCCTTTAGGGCCAAGACTATTTCCATGAAAAGAAAGGCATCAATTTAAATGCTAACTAAGGGGAGATGAGCTATAATCTTGAAAATTATAACCTGTCTTTCATGGGGGAAATGCTATAATTATAAAACGAACTGGCAATTGATCAGGAAAATTGAAAGAAAAATCATAGTAAAATGAAACGTACTTCTCTCCAGAAGGGATGGTCAGGGTCTTCAGTTTCCTCTGGCCTTTTCACTTTGAGCTGGACCATGGAAACCATAGAATTGCCTAAAATTATTCTATATTAAGGTAAAGAGCGAGCCCAACGTGAACTTTGTTCCATATACCCATTTGAAGAGCCTTTGTATTAGGTCTCCAGCTCTTTTTCTCTTCTTTAAAATGAAACAATGTTGCTTCTAAGGCCTACTCTTCACATAGTATCTTTATCTTATCTCATGATAGTATGACCAGAAGCAAAGGCTCGGCAATCACTTTTAGAAATTAGGTTTAAGAAGTTTTGAGAGAATGACATTCTTTCTATTGACTTGACCTGTCTCTCTCGGACAGGATCTGCTCACAGTCGTAGCACCCAGGGAGGCCTAATCAATCCATTCCAGGCTTAGAGTTGAGCTGCCTGTTTATTAAAAGGAGACACCTATGAGAGTGTCAGTGAGGATGTGCTGGAAGGAGGTGTCAAAGCCTTCCAGCCACAGCAGAGAGAGGGAAGGAAAAAGAGAAGGAAAGGAGACAAGAAAGTCAACAGAGGAGACACTTTGGTAGTCTTGCTTCCTTACTTGCCTAAAAACTACATAAACTGCAAGATTTAGAAAAACCAATCGACTTTGATGTCAAAAGCTTGGAGAATTACAAATAAGAGATATTCAATAATCTATTATTCAAGAATTTGAAAAGCAGATCTTTCTCCTTCTTTTTCTCTTTTCATCCCACCATTTCACAAGCCCAAGCTAGAGGTAAATACTATGTTTTGGTTTGTTCCTTCTGCAGCTATAGATATAGACTTGCAATGTTTCTGAAGCTGTAGTAAAGAGACCACTGGCCCAGAGGACAAGAGGTCTGGGACCTAGCCCTTCTCTACCTGTGCCAGGCTGTGTGTCCACAGATACACCATTAACTGCTCTGGGCCTGTTTCCCCATCAGTGAAATGAGGGAGAAGACAAAGTCATTCCCAGTATCCCTTTCAGATTTAAGATTGTGTGACTCTATGAGTAAGACAATTACCTCTGAGGAAGCCTGAAGTCTGGCTCACTTGATTTCCAGTGCCTGGGACATAACAGGCCCTCGGGAAATACTTTATATGAAAGCCTCTGCAAAATTAATAAAACTCCATGAGGGATTTTACACATGGGTGATGTTAGTTCTATGGATTGAAATTGTTACAAACAGAAAAAAAAATTGCATTAAGGCAAATAATAAAACGCAAATGATACACTTTCTTGTTAAAAAAAAAATGCCTTAGTGCCTGCTCTGTACAAACTGATCAATGTATTCTGGAAAATACATGGATTTTAATGAGGTGACTAAGTGATATTTTGAAGCTGTAATATAGGTCCACTGCTAGGAAGGAGCTTGGAGCAGCTGGCTGGTAGCAGGTGGTCCTGAATTAGCGCCGTGGGGCCAGCTCAATCTGTGTGGATGGGAGGCTGTAATCACCACACAAGGGACCGATCGTCTGCCATGTTGGGAGACTCCTCCTGAGGAGGGCAATGAGGAATGTCTTGTCTAATGCAGGGAGGCAATTCCCTGGCTTTTGGGGCTAGACTGAGTTATAGGGGGTATAAGCTGACACTCAGCATGTGGAAGCAGGATGGGTGCTAGGTGGCATGCCTGTCAGTCTGTCACATCCAAGAATGGTGCTTAGAGTAACAAGTATTCTTTCTTTTACATGGTCTTCTCCTAAACCTCAAGTTAACCCTAAACCAGTATGCTAAGTGGGATTATTTCTGGAGAAGTAGCCAGGAGAACAAACCTTACACTGAGCTCAGAGGCCGATCTGCCATCTCTCTTATTTGTGGCAATAAGGCCACAAACAGAGCTTTTAAAGGGCTTTTAAAAGGCTCTGTCCAAGGGCACACGTGACAACTCTCAGAGATAAAACTGGGGAAGATTCTGAAGGAGGTGACATTTAAACAAGTAAACTGGATACAAAAACATGAAATACATCCTGAAATCTTAATCCCAGGACAGTGAGAGGTAGAAAACCAGGATTATTTTTCAACCTGAAAGATCGTTCCCTTCATTAAAGAAACAGGTAATGAACATCCTCGTGAAAGTCAACCTCTGTGTGGTCAGCAGCAGATGATATACAAGACCACTCTCCAGAGCAGGTTTGCTCTTGACTCCCACCTGCCTGCACGCAGAGCAGGCAAGTTCATTTCACCAAATCAGCACCACAAGGTGGTCGGAAAGCACAGGGGAAATGTAAAGAGTGAAGGAATAGTGACCTTGAAAAGCAAACCCAGCATTTCAGCATCACAACAGCAGACTACTGACACGCGCAAAATAAATCTCCCCTTGGGCCTTGACTTCACGTGACAATTGGCAGTAAAAGCAAAAAGAATTCCTCAGTGATTTTTATCCTTGATACAGCGTTTTTAGTGTGTTCAACAGACCATGTCTACACTCATGATGCACTATGAGAGTTCATGACTTTTTAAAAATGAAAACCAGGAGAAAAGATTTAACAACTTTAGTAAAAAGTGTTCCTTTTCCTTAGCCCAGCCTTTAATGAGGGCAAGTCTGAACACTGTGGAAATACTTGGTACTGGCTTTGTAGGGAAGTAAGAAGGTGTGTGTTAACAGTCCTTGTATGTAAGTGTTCCTATAGCTGCACCAAAGAGTCATCACACAAGGAAACAGAGTTAATTACAGTCCTTCCATCCTCAGGAGTCCCCAGGGGCATCGATTTTCAAGCAGGAAAGCTGCTGCTGCTGGCCCGGGCCCTCAGCTACAGCACATGACAGATGGTATGTATGGTAAGGCATTCAGTTGAGCAGAAACCCACTGAGAGGTTAAAGTGGAACTGACATAGTTACATACACTCAAAAACTCTGTGACTTATATAGCATTGAGTGAATGATGTTTGTACCAGTTTGGAAAAAAAATCTTAATTTTCTACTTCTTATAATTATGATTTCTTACAATCTGTGAAAACCAAGAGGTGCTTTAATCAACTTTTTTTGGACTATGGCAATTCTACTTGCTGTCTGGTCTAGGACTTCCAAAGCACCTGTCAGGTATTTTTTTTTAATTTTTTTAAAATTTATTTATGATAGTCACAGAGAGAGAGAGAGAGAGAGAGAGAGAGAGAGAGAGAGGCAGAGACACAGGCAGAGGGAGAAGCAGGCTCCATGCACCCGGAGCCCGATGTGGGATTCGATCCCGGGTCTCCAGGATCGCGACCTGGGCCAAAGGCAGGCGCCAAACTGCTGTGCCACCCAGGGATCCCACCTGTCAGGTATTTTAAAATAACCTATACAAATTGGAAAATTCAGACCATGAATTTGTTTTCCCAACCAAATCCCATATAAGTAGAAATACAAAATAAAAAAAATGAATTGGACAATTAATCAAATCATGGGCAAGACACAAAAACTGGAAATTTTTTAAACAGTTCCTTCCTGACCAATAGTTAGAGGGTAGCAAAAAGCACATTTAGGACATGGTGCCATCAATTTTCTCACCTTCTCTGCCTCCTTTTTTTTTTTTTTCCTTCTCTGCCTCCTTAAAAGCATCTCTAGAAGCATATCAAAAAAGCTTGTTGGAGCTAACTTGCCCCATTTCTGTGCTTGTTTGGGAATCTGAACCACCCTGGAATGACCTGAATGATACTCAGTCATGGAGCCCATTCAACCAGTGGACCTCTGGATATGGCCAAACCAGGGGGACAGGCTTTAATGGTTTTGCTGTTGCACCTAAGTGGCTCCATTTGATTTGCCCCAATCTGGAAAGAAATCTCTTGCCAGGGTGGCCAATTCACTGCCATCTTCTCTGGAGGTACGAGTCCTGCGTGGGTTTAACTGGGTCCAGGAGCACTAAGTCTCTCTCACCGCTGGGTCAGCAGTATTTAGGGGCTAAGTGGAGGATGGTGACGTTTCAAATGCATAGAAAAACACAGCAGGGTCCTTGTAAGTCACACCTGCAAGGTAAACCCTCTATGGCTGTTCCAGTGATCCACCAGACTGCTCCTCCAACTGGGTTTCTTGGGGAGAACCAACTAAACTACGTCATAAAATGGCTTAAACATTTTACAGATGCAGCAGCAAACTTGTATTATGAAATACAGGCTCAAATTTCAGATCATGTCTTATTTTCCTAAAACCAAACCAGACTATATTAGAATGGTGCCCCAACAAGAGAAAACATTTCTAATTGGATGGTCATTAGGAAACACATTGTGTGCTAACCAGTCAGACTCAGATGAGTCCACAGAACACAGAAGCAATGGGAACAAAATATGGTGAGGATTATTTCCTTCATTGCATGGGACTGGGACAGTTTTCTTTATTTTCATTTTCAAAATTTATGTCCGAGAAATACACAACAACAATGATAGTAAACTGGCTATAGGAAGTTGCAGGTGTTCTAATGGTCCAATAAAATAAGAAGGGAAGGGCAGTATTAGTAATTCTGCTGGCATACATGAAAATAGGGTAGCGTGTAAACATTTGCCAAATGTATATATCAAGATGTTTAAAAGATGGCCTTCTACCATAAGATCTTTTATTTTACTAGTAATAATTTTGTTATATTTTAGATAATCAAGATTGAAGAGTTTTAAAAAATTACTGAGGAAGTAATTTTTCAGGTGGAGAGCCAGTGAATGCTACAATGATCTAAGCCTCCTGCTTGAGAGAAGTATGAAAAAACCAACGCAATTGGAAAAGGCTTCCATCTGAACATGAGGAGGCAGGAATTGAAGACTTAAGTGTTCAGTCATTGTGCTCAGAGAACAACCAAGCCTCATATCTTGCTTTTTTACGTCACTGGCTCTGTCTCACCCCAGCACTGTGGAGCAAGAGGAAATGCTACCATGTGGTTTCAAAAGAAAAAGACCTGGGGGGCAGCCTGGGTGGCTCAGTGGTTTAGTGCCACCTTCAGCCCAGGGCATGATCCTGGGGAACCGGGATGGAGACCCGCGCCAGGCTCTCTGTATGGAGCCTGCTTCTCCCTCTGCCTCTCTCTGCCTTTCTCTCTCTCTCTCATCTCTCATGAATAAATAAATAAAATCTTAAAAAAAAAAAAAGAAAAGAAAAGAGACCTAAGCTGTACTAGTGCAAGGTGGGAATGTGTATGTGTGTGCATACATGTGTGCCTGCGTGCATGTGTCTGTGTTGACAGGGAGGGTCCTTTATGTGTGACTAGAAATTCTCAGGATGAAGTCATGGCAGAGGTAAGCCATGTTGAATTTGATGGTGAAGTAATGAAGGCATTAAATAAGCCATGGGCGGAAGGGAGTGGTGCTTGGGTGGCTCAGTAGGTTAAGCATCTGCCTTCAGCTCATGTCAGGATCCCAGGGTCCTGGGACAGAGTCCTGCCATCAGGTTCCATGCTCTGCAGGGAGTCTACTTCTCCCTCTCCCCTTCCTTCCCCCCCACCCCCAACTTGTGCTCTCTCTCAAGTAAATAAATAGGGGCACCTGGGTGGCTCAGTGGTTGAGCATCTGCCTTTGGCTCAGGTCATGATCCTGAGGTCCTGGGATCGAGTCACACATTGGGCTCCCTGCAGGGAGCCCGCTTCTCCCTCTGCCTATGTCTCTGCCTCTCTCTGTATGTTTTGTGAGTAAATAAATAAAATCATAAATAAATAAATAAACAGACAAACAAATAAATAAATAATAAATAAATTTAAGTAAATAAATAAGCCAGCCAGCCAGCCATGGGGGGAAAAACACTTGGGCATAGAAATCTCATTAAAGTTCTTTTTGATGCTTTTAAAAAAAATTAAATGCCAAAAAAAAAATTACGTTTGTTATGTCACCTGCATTTTGTTCTTAATTTACCTACAACTGTAATGTGTTGGGGATAGGAATTAGGTAGGCAATTCTGCTTTTTTAATCCAGATTTCTGTGTGTCTCTTCTCTCCATCCGTTTTAGAGTAGGAAGGGGCACTGGAAGTCGTCTAGTCTGAGACTGCATCTGAGGGGCTGATGGTTTCCATAAATGCACCTAGTTTCTGCTGGAATCCTACTGCAGAATGCATATCACAAGGTTGACAGCAATACTTTAAAGCATTTGTTTTCTATTTACTTAAAAATTGGACTTTCTATAACTTCTACTTTAGTTTTACTTTCGATACCTTAAAAAAAATACATATGTTAATGACAGACATTCAATGCCAACTTTTCCAAGTAACTGAAAGTAGCTATCCTTTCTCCTCAAAATCTAGATGGGACACATAGAAATGTTTTCTTCATTCAACACATTCTATTTCTGTAATCATTCTTCATAAGAGGTTTCCAGACCACTCACCATACTATAACTCTCTGGTGAAAACACTCAAGTCAGAATTCACTGTTATTCTCATTTTTTTTATTTTTTTTATTTATTTATGATAGTCACACAGAGAGAGAGAGAGAGAGAGAGAGAGAGAGAGAGAGAGAGAGGCAGAGACACAGGCAGAGGGAGAAGCAGACTCCATGCACCGGGAGCCCGACGTGGGACTCGATCCCGGGTCTCCAGGATCGTGCCCCGGGCCAAAGGCAGGCGCCAAACCGCTGCGCCACCCAGGGATCCCAGTTATTCTCATTTTTAAATAGCCATCATTTTTCAAGAATATGCTATGTTGCAGAAAGTATTCAAACTAAATATCTCCTTTAGTATTCTCAGTAATGGCTTTTTGGGGCAAGTATTTTCACCCTCATTTTTCTGGTAAGGAAACTGAGGTTCAGAAAGCTAAAGTTGCTTGAAATCACCCAGGTTTAAGTGGATAAATCTGTTTTCATACCCGGGTTTGGTGGCTCCGAAGGGTGTTATCCTGCATGAACTAATGAGGAAGATGTCGCAGATGGGATCTCTCTGGCTCAGGGCTGCTGGCCCTGTTCAGTAAACCACACGCTGCACTTCCGCAGAAGCAACTGTGACCGCGTGCTGTTTCTGACACTGCTGGTTAACGCGGAGTTTGTAATCAACTTAAACCCAAAGGTTAGTTTCACCCAAACTGTTTTTAAGCCTGACCACCCTTCCCCCAATACATTTCTAATCTGCATCTGATCCTTAAAAACAGAGTGAAGGTTGGACTTCGTTCCTGCTAAACATTATCTTGCTACTTTAGTTCAGTGTCACACACTGTCCACTTCATGAGAAACCTAGATTCTGACACATGGACTGTAGCACTTAAAAAAATTGTTTAGGTGTTTGGTGTGTGTGTGCCTTCATCCAAGACACTGCTAAAAACTCAGTGTAGAGGAGAACAACACCGAAGGACACCTTCCCTAGGGCAGTGTTTTTCAACCACTGTTTACTAAACTCCATGCGCCTCGCCAGCCAAGCTTGTTGTTCCACAGCTTGTATCTCAAGGTAAGAGTCACTCTGAATATGTGTTTTCAGCTCAATCTTGTTGCTGCCTTGAGAACCTTGCCAGTGATTCACAATCCATTTCTTTTATTCAATCAGTCAGCTACAAATAAATCCATTTCACTTTACCATGCCCTCATTTCTCTGTTTTCTCAACAGTGTATCAGTCAGTGGTGACCACATTTTCTCCCACTACTAATGGCTGCTGTAAAACTGAGAAGATCCTATCCAAAGATTTTGTGTCCCAGAAAAAAAAAATTATTTGTAATTCTTAAGAATCTGTCAACTTTAGGGATGCCTGGGAGGCTCAGCGGTTAAGCGTCTGCCTTTGGCTCAGGTCATGATCCCAGGGTGCTGGGATGGAGCCCCGCATCAGGTTTCCTGTGGGGAACCTGCTTCTCCCTCTGCCTAAGTCTCTGCCTCTCTATGTCTCTCACGAATAAATAAAATCTTAAAAAAAAAATCTGTCAACTTTATAAAAAAATTATTGTAAGAAAATAACTAATTTTGCCTTGTCACTCAAAATGTTCACAATGACCTTAAAAGTAACGCTGAATCGTAACCAAAGTTAATTACAATATAAAAATTCTGAATTCAAAAACATAGATTATGTCTATGACACATTTGAAGGACGGTATATAAATTAAGCAAACTTAGAGCCTTGAGGCATTTATTCCCCCCCCCCCAAAAAAAAAAAAAACTTTCTTCTAGATTTTTCTTTGGAAAGCTCTGGTAGCCATAACTAGACAACTGCCAGGTAACCCTATTTATTCCATTAATGAGACAATCAACAGAAAGAGATTCCTCAAAATTAAGAAAAAAGCTTCACTTAGATCAATTTTTTCCAGAAAGTTGGATTCACACTCTTCATGGTTACAAGTCTTTTAAGCTTCAGCGTAAAACTCAGGTAGGAATATACTATTGGATCTCCCAGTTTCTAGAATAAATCTCTAAACCAGTAATTAGACATGTTAAGCTAAGAAATTAGTCAAAAATCAAAGCCAGAAAAATGTAAAAGATGAATCTGTGCCTTAGGTAGGACCCTTGGAACATGCACCGCACTCCCTGTAGCAGCCCATCAGGATTTGTCAGGTTACAGGGTGATCAAAATTCTATCAATTAATGTGTGATAAAGTAACTTTTGATCTAAGAATTTATTTTCAAAAAACTTTTTTCCTCTATGTTCCTGCAAATCTAAAATGAGTAAACCAACCACATCCCCACCATAAATGACATTATCAACATGAAACGGACTTGAAAATCTTATGATCCAAGAAAAGGATTGAGTGCAGGACTGCATTATGCAAAATATAATAGGAATGAGGTGGGGTTACAGACAGAGAAAGCAGAGATGAGTGAATGAGGAATGTGTGTATCAGGTGGGCTCGGTGCTGGCAGTGTCTTCGGAGGACTAGAAACGCATAGACATACACTGCTGGTAGTGCCCAGGAGAGACATGCAGCACACAGAGCAGAAGAGGTGCACTGTGTAAACATGTAGTGAGAGGGGATGGTGGACAGGGATGTGTGCCGTCCCTGTATGACCAAAGGCAGGGGGCTGAGGCGGGAGGAACAATATCTTGGAGTGAAAATGTTCAATGTGAAACCGAATCACCTTGCTGAAAGAGCAAGCTGCTCCCTCCTAGCTGCAGGGAAAAGGTGCTGTGGCCAATGCACACGCAGACCTGCTCCTATGGTTTCAGTTCACGCTTTGTGCATGTGCTCTGTGAACACATGAAAATCCACTCATCTCCACTGCTATGGACAGGCTGTGTTGTTCTCATCTGAGAACTTAGCCTTGCCTTAGCCTCTCTGACAAAAGTCATTCAACTGCTCCTTCTCTGAGAGGGATTTTAGTTTTCTTTACAGAAAGAACAAAGAATAGTATACCCCTTTATACTCAAGCTGCAATGCCCACCACGATGTACATTTAAAAAATTACTCTGAGAGGAGCACATTCACAGTTCAAATTATCCTAGTCAATACCATGTACTGAAATTAACAACTTTATCAAGTTTATACCAATTAAAAGTTGCAATTACTCAAATACAAAAAATATCAAATAATTGAAAATAGAAAAAGTAAAATTATTCAAATAGAAAAACTAATCAAATAGAAAAAGCAAATTCATCTAAATGATAGCTCATAAGATATTAAAGAAAACTTGATTTTTTAAGGCTGCCATTTTTTTTTCCTACCATGGAAAGTGTTTTGGAGATTTTGTTTTTAATGAAGGTCACATTTTTCTCTTGATTATAACATTTTGGAGACATTTTAAGTATTTTTAGTAATTTGATCCTGCTAGAGACTTTGGAAAAGAATTTTGTATTTAGAAGCAGGGTCTGAATAACTTTCCAGAGTTCTGAAAACAAGAAAGTGTCTTGTATGTTTTAAACCAACATTCTCCAATTCTCTGTATCTGGGACAAAAAAAAAAAAAAAAGTTTTAAAATATGCACTTACCTCCACATCACAGGTATATTCTGATCCATCCAGAAGTATCACTTTGCACTGCATGCTTTTAGGCTTTTTGACAATCTTTAATGGAGATCGAGATAGTTTGCTGCTAGATGATTTCTGAGAAAGTTTATCGTCTTCCAATTGCTGATATTCGAGCTGTTTTGCAGCCCCAGCAGCGAACTCCCGTTCCTTGTCAGTGACCTGTGAAGAGCAGACAATGAACAGTTTTCACTGCAAGACAGGAAATAAATATTGCATTGCTCAGGCAAGAGTGGAGCCCTTTAGACATAGGTTTTCCTATTTCCCAGAGCAGGAGAGATGTCTGGATCAAGAGATCGTGAATGGACATGTATACATATATGGATATTTACAATGCTAATGGTTTCACTTAAATAACTTTTGCCACTTAAATGTACTAACAGGGCTTCATTTCAGTTTGACTCAGGATTTAATTTAGAAGCACAGAGTCAGCAAATGCCATCAAGACTTCGCTAAGCAAAGGAGGATACAAATGGACTCCTGATTTCTTAAAAAGGCATTGATGGTACAGGTCTTTAAGCCATTTAGATTTTATCTACTGTACTCTATTTTCTTCATTCATCGGCTCCTTCCATACTCCATGACCTACAATGTGCCATATACATATAAAGTATCTTATAAACTTTAAGGCCTAGAGAGCTTCAAGTATTAATCTTCACAGTAATTTTACAACTGTTAAAATATTTAATTCAGCTCTAAATCAATTCAATAAAGCCAGCAGCACTGAAATTCATCACAAAGTAATCCCCTTTGGTCTGTTCTCCCCCCACACTGTAATGAGCCAGTGTAAGAGCAGATCAAATCTGTCCAAAAGCTTTAATCTGCTTTCAAAGCACAACAGTGTAGTCCAGGCTAGGCTCAAAACTGCAGAGGATGTCCTATGGAACAGTTAGATTCTCCCTTGAATCAATAAATACCCTTGAAAATCTCTCTGTGCAATTATTCTCTTTACATCCTCCATCTTTATATATGTGTGTTTATAGACATTTATTTTATTGAAATACAGTTGATTCAATGTTACAACAGTTTCACATGGACAAAGTGTGATACACAACTCTATGCTTTATTGCTGTACTCGCCACACAAGTGTAGCTAGCATCTGTCCCGTACAATGCCCTTTTCTATTAAATGATCACCAAAAGTGTTAGTGTGAATTCAACTCATGGGCGAGACTATCATTTCCACTACTCCACAAATGCACACTGACAGACCGAAGAAATACATGTTGCAGAAATTCAGTCTAGGCTCCTTGAGTGAGCATGAAATTGCTTCTCTCATGAACATACTATCATCCCAAAAGCACATGAACTTGACAATAAAAGTTGATTGCAGTTTATCATTTCAACTTTTCTTTCTTATTAATGGCTACAATTTACCATACTCTAATCACAAGTTATCTTCTGGTATGATTTATTTTGGATTTTAGGTATGGATTTCTGTTTTTGTAATGTCATTTTCTATCTGGTTTTCCACCCAGATTATACAGTCCTTTCTTCCACTACGTTGCACAGGAATTCAGCGCAAAGTTGTGAGAAGTTCTTCAGAATAAAAAGTCCAAATTGCGGAGTGAAGAGACCAAGAAAAAAATGGAAAAATCAACTTCAAAGGCCAGAATAGTTGAGAAGGCTAGAGGTAGCTAAAACAAGTAAATAAAAGAAAACCTGTTCTGGCAACTTGAATCAACTTTTTTTTTTTTTTTTTTGACTGTTAGTCTTTCATATCAAAGTATTAAAATAGTACTGCAAAAAGTCAAACATATAAAGATGGACTGCCAAAAAAAGTCAAGCATTAATTTTGGCCTTAAGTTAGCCAAAGAAGTTTGGTAACCTTAGAGGTTTTTTTTTTTTTTTTTTTTTTTTTAAGATTTCTTTATTTTACTGAGAGCGAGCGAGCGAGCAAGCAAGCATGGGGAAAGGGGCAGAGGTAGAGAGAAAGAATCTCAAGTAGGCTCCCCGTTGAACACAGAACCAGATGTGGGCCTCCATCTCGTGATCCTGAGATCATGGTCTGGGCTGAAATCTGTTGTGGGATGCTTAACTGACTTGAGCCACCCGGGTGCCCTGGTAACCTTGGAATTTTATATCATATACTTGCTAAGTGCTTTATAACTTAAATAACATTTTAGCACTTTTTAAACATTTTATTTAGAGAGAGAGAGAGAGTGTGTGTGAGAGCGAGCATGAGAAGGGGGAAGGACAGAGAAAGGAGAGAGAGAATCTCAAGCCCTGAGCCTATGGGGCTCAATCTTAGGACCTTATGATTATGACCTGAGCCAAAACCAAGAGTTGGATGCTTAACTGAGTGTGCCACCCAGGTACCCCAAGACTTTTGCACTTTTAATTCACATTTTCATCTCATCACAGGAAAAGTCAACAGAAGCTATGTTTTTATTTAAATCTCACTACCTGGAAGCAACATTTTCTCTGTATTAGGGAAGATAAAATTTCATTTTTCCTCTAATAAAAATGATCTGTATGAGAATAAGCTTTCTGGGCTACTTACAGGTCAACTCCAGACACCCCTGAAACCACCAGTGTCCAAAGGGAGGTGTTGTTTCCAAAATACTTAAAGCACAAACCCATCATTGAGCCTCTCATGTCCATTTTTTCAACAAGTTCAAAAGAGCAGACCAAGGACCTCAAATGAAATGTCTACTGTACTCACATATAATTTATTACAATTTAAAAATATCAGTATTATCCCTTTAGGCAAACCCTCTATTTCACTTAATCCTCATGATATATCTAGGAGGTAGGTATCTAGGTCTCCTTAGCCTCATTTACACACAGGAGAGAGAAAGGGGCACAGGGCACAATCTCCACAAATTTCCTCCAGGTGAGAAAACTAGTAACCTGGAATTCAAATCCGGCCAAGGCCGTATTTTAATCATCACTGGCAACCAAAATGTACTTGATTTCATCTCCAACATAACTGGGCCCCTAGTATGAATCAACGAAGCCAAGAGCAGAAGGACCTGGTAAAACAACCTTTTCTGATCTTTTCATCTTGTAAACGAGGAAGTTGAGGCTCAGAGGCTGAACAAGTTCTCAGAGATCCCTAAAACAACTAGGGAAGAGGTGGGATTAACTAGTTCTCCTGACTCCGCAGCCAGTTACCTTTCTCTCAAAGGGCTTTAGTATCCTTTCTCTCATTTTGTTTCAGATATCTGACTTCCAGATGATAAAGTACATGTATCATGTCTCAGCACAGAAACTCTTTCTTCTGTACAGTTATCTCCCACTTGCACATTTATTTCATTTCAGTTAAGAGGAAATAACTGGAAAAAAAAATCCAGTCTACTAATTTTAAATTTCTGCAGGTTTAAAAACAATCAAAACACCACCATCCTCAGATCTCCAAAAAAAGAAACCATCAAGGAAAACCATGATGACAAGAACGGCTCCTTAGATTTTATTTAACAAGTTGGAAGGATAACCCCCAGCTCCCCATCACGAAGCATTTTAGATCAGACACAGCATCTATTTACAGAGCATAAAAATAAATGTTATTTTTAATACTGCTTAAAAGCAGAATATAAATACCATGGGAAAAGAAATAATCAGGTTGTAAATATAGTTTAATGTTTTAATAATGTGTTGTGCCTTCCAAAGAATTTCCCTAACATGCTGATTTCCTGTCTCGTCTCTCAACCTCTTCTAAAATTCTAGCTTGACACATATATCTTTAACCAAGTAAAGGTCAATGGTTTGCAAGGACTCCCAGATTTGCTTACCATGTGAGCTAGTACCCCAACACATGGTGATTTCAGGTTTGAAGTTTTAAAACTAATTTAAAACTAATTTAAAGATGGATTCATTTAAAGCCCAAGTATAAACCATGCTTTATAGTTTGTATGAAGAGTTTTAAAAAAAATATTTAAACTGTCACATTACATTACTTGTGACAACTTAAATATGTCTAGAGTTGAACATACACACAAATAAGAGAGGGAAAGAGATCACCTGAACATTCAGTAAAAGTAGCTGGCAACAGGAGGATCAGAGTGACTCGGGGAAGAATGAAAATAGCTCTAACCCGGAGGCCTGAATAACAATCAGGAGCCTAATTAAAGTCAGTGATGTGGTGTCTAGCCCTCCTGTAAACCCAGATAAAACCAATAACCCACAGTCCAGATTTCAGTGTGGGTTTAAGTGCTTTAATCAAATGAAGGAGTTACTAAGCAAGGTTGTGGAATGTCATTCATTGAAAGTCTTAAAATTGCATAAATTTCCATCTGCCTGGGACCAGAAAGGGGAAACTCATGAACCCTCATAGTTCCCTCTAGCGCTGAGAGACCAAGGCTGACTCAGACCCTGGAAAAGATCAGTAAACATTCCTTCATTGGTTTTCTGGGTGATGCTAGCAGGTGCAGGGAGTAGGGAGTGGTGGTGGTGGCCAGGGTCCCAGGGCTCACCTCTTTCCTCACTGGGGTGCTGTGTGCCGCAGCCTCGAACTGTTCCAGGACCTGGTGCTGCTCCTCCCCACTAGGCTCGGGCCCTGGCCCCTGTGGTGCCCCCACAGGACCCTGCGCCCCGGCTGCCTCCTGGGGCTCGGCCTCCTGCTCCGGCTTGGATTCCGAGTCTGAGCCAGATTCGGTCGTCATGGTTGATTGTTCTGCAAACAGAAAATGGCAAGGTCCCATCACTTGGTGTAATTACCTTCCCTGGGCACAAAAACTAGGATGCTACCATGAAAGGCTGCACAAGACCACAGTTTAAAAAAAGGGAAACAGGTATGCAATCAAAACACAATCCTAGGGCACCCATCCAATAGACGACTTACATTGACCACAAAGATGGTTCAAAATTAACATTTAACTAGAAGTCAAAATTTATTTGTAAGGATCACAGGTTTTATTCCTATTAGATTTCGCCACAGATGGCCATAAAATGACATTAAAGTAACGTCATAATAATTACATAACTTAGACATTTAATTTCAGAAAAATGAATCTGCTTCATCAGCTGGATCTATATTTTAATCTCTGGGAAGGATGATCTAATAATGGAAGCGGATATTCTTTCTCCTTCCCTATCTCTACAAAGGGCCCCTGCTCTGCCTCAAGAACACCTGGATCTATCCTTTCTTCCATGGGCAGGTGGTACCCTTCCTCTGGTTTCTCAGAACCCTGTGAGATCCTTTTGAATGAACAGTGACAACTAAGGTGGAGGCTTTGACCATGAGGTGGAACCTGTCCCCAAATGGACAAGCCATGGGGTGGGGGTGGGGGGCTGGGAGCCTTAGGTTTCCTTCCTTTACCAGTGAAAATTCACAGCTGCTTCCTGGCTTCCTCCTGTTTCCCCCTGGCAGTTCAAGGGACTCAGCTCATAAGGGACTCAAACAACAGATCTTAATAATCTTCTCTTACACCCAAAAAACACCTTCTAAAACATAACCACCATCTTGTAATGGTTTGCTTAAGTCAAGACACTTAGGTATTTTGTGCCTTAGTTTCTACATTTGTCAAACAAGGGAAGTGAACTTGACCATATCCAAAGAACTTATTTTCTGGGGACTACTTCCTCCCCTTACTAATGCTTAAAGCTGTTTTTTTGCTCGAAACAACAAGACAGGAGCTATGCCAGGAGCTACCGTGTCATTTCAAGTAATTTCTTATCTCAAGTTAGGGTAAATATCTCAAAAACAAATATCCCAGACTGTCATATGATTTCCCTTCCTAATTCTAATTTTATGGTAAAAATATCAGGAACAAAGAGCTAGTGTAATACTTTAAGCAAATGATACACCCATTAGTATAATACAAAGTTATGCAAAATACTACTCCACAATAAAATCACCATTTAGTTCCTATCTTTACAATACATACCAGAATATGGTTGATAACTTGAAAGAAGGGGGAACATACAAATACCAATCCATGTTATAAACTAAATGCTACATCCACATTTTCTATTGAGGGTTACTATTTACAATCACCAGCTATTCTTTCTATTGAATAAAAGACATATCAACTTGGTATATGCTCAGTTGCCCAAAGCATATGTAAACATCAAGACCAAACACTGAACAAGATAGTGATCCAAACAAAACTAGCAAATTTTTTTTCCTCTTACATTTTAGATTTTTAAGCAAATCTTGAAAGTAAATACTGTATTCCTGTCTGTATGCTTTTACTAGAAAGTGTTAGGTCCACAGAAAAGGCAGAGGAGAGGAGGAAAGGTGGCAGTATTGTGTAATTCAGAGCCTATAATCAAATTTGACTTTTTAGAAGGAAGAGGGTTAATTTTAATAGTCAATTCAACTTGCTGAACTCTCAGTTAAGTACCAAATACAAGTCAAGCACTGCCCATGGTTTAGAAACAGAAATAAATATATTGTAATGCCCTTTCTCACCCCAAGGAGTGGAAGAAATGGGCTTTGCTCAGAATCCATTTTCTCCATCTTCCTTTTAGTAATTAAATTTTGTTTTAACTGGTACCCCTCCACCCAGCTTGAGACGACAATGAGTTAAGGCCATGTGATGAGGTCTGGACCAATGAGAAAAGAGAGAATATGTATCCAGTGTTTAGGTCATCTTCATAAAGGCAAGGACCTTCGCCCTAAGCCTCCTTTTCTCATTGGCTAGGAAAAAATGATTGACATGGTCACCACAGACTCAGTAATGGAGGCCCCAAATTCAGGAGGATGCCAGCGCCACCCCTTTCAACCTGGGCCCCTGGATGAACTCATGGAGCACAGCTCAGCTACTCTGGATTGTTCCATGAGGCAGAAATCCGTTTCTGTCTTCTTTGAACATCACTACTAGCTCGGGGCCAATCTAATACATATTCTTCAGACTAAAATTCTACCAAAATATAGTCATGCTCTAGCAGTTTTCATCTCAGTAAAACAAAGTAGCCCTCCCTGGATCTCACATCCTGCATCAGCTATGACCATATTTCTTCTCTTTCTACTCCTAACTTCCCCCCCAAAATTTGTTGACTTTTACTGTCTTCTACTTCCTCCCTCTCCTCTCACTGCAAGGACTCTCATATTGAGGGGGAACAATGCCATGGACTACCCACTCTTGTCTGTCCTCATCTCATGTCACCTCTTAGCAGCCCCAGCCCAGGTGATAAGGCTTTCCTTGACAGCCCGTTGCCTTCCCTGGGGATTCCACCCTCCTACTTCTGTTTTCTCTCAGGCTACACCTCATTCTCTTTCACAGGCTGCTTCTTATCCAACCTCTGTATGTGAGAATCTCCTGGAAAACTCGGTTCAGGATCTCTCCTCACTTGACATTTTCTCTCTATCTAATGCTATACTTTCTCAGGGCTTTAAATACTTTCCAGAAGCCAACTGCTTAAATCTCTGGTCTGAACCTCTGTTCTGAGGTTTAAAACTGAAATGCCCACTTGACATTCCTCACTGGTAGCTCACAAGTATCTCTAGATATTTCTCTCCCAAGTCTGTTCCTCCCCACCCTCCTCTTCCTCATCCCAATAAATGACAATGCCAGAATTCCAGAAATGAGCCCTGACATTTCCTTTTCCTTACTTTCTCTATTACAGGACAAAAAGTTTTGCAAAATATATTTTGTAAAATATATAATTTTACACATACATACTTATATAAAAACATATATTTCCAAAACAGATCTCTAATTAGTCCCCTGCCATTATGCAAGCTATCATTTCTTTCCTGAACTCCCTAATAAACCTCCTCTTCTCTGTCCATTCCTGCCCACCTCTATTCTGATCTTCATAAATCTAGCCGTAGCACTCATGTTAATAGCTTTCTGAAGTGCTTAAAGAAAAATCCAAGCTCTTGATTGCCATGGCCATCAAGCACATGCCTAGGCCTCAGCAACCTACCCATGCCCAGGGGCACTGCTTACCCTTCTCTCCCACTACAATCAGGCCAGGTGATCTCCTTTTGGTTTGCAAAGCCCAGCAAGGTTTTCTGCCTCCAGGGTTTTTAGACGCTGTTCTCTGTGAGAACATTCTTTCCTCTGCTCTTCAAGTGGCCAACTCCCCATTCCTCAAGTGTCAGCTTGAGAGGCAGTCCCTTTTTACATTCTATGTGTGGTACTAATACCAAAATAGTACCTAGACCATAGTAGGTATTTGAATAATTATTTGAAGAATAATAAAATCAACCCCATTATTATCATATCTATCTATGTGAATGTGGAATAACTCTTCCTTATAGTCTTTAACCATTGTAAAATCTCTCGAGTGAGCAAAAAGTAGGCATTTCTATGTTTAATGGAAAACAGAACTCAGTTACAACTTTCAGAGCTGAAATCTCCCTACAAGGTAATCGATGCTATTGGTCTGATCACATGCTAATGCTTTTACCAGTAGGCCAAAGCGTTTTCCAAAAACTCAGAAAATGTTTAAGTGGTTTAGAGAATCTATAAGAGAAACTAAAGTGTCACTAGATCATAAAATCAAAAAAGAAAATGCAAACGACTACTAGAAAAAGTACATTTTAAAAAGATGCTTAATTTTCTTCTCAGATAGGGCAGTTCTTACATATAAATCATATTTTTAAAATGCTGGATATCTTTAGTATCTATTTTCTATGAATATCATATTTAAGATTGTCTATTATGTGTGTTTCAAATAATAGCTCTAATGTAATAATTATTGTCAAAATGGTTAGAGAAGCAGAACCAGAATTGTATCTCAAAATTTAAACATTTTAGTTCATTTCACTTTAAAATCTGTGTATAATCTTTATAGACCTAATACATGAAAATAATTAGTAGCAAATAAGTTGTCATGTGTGAGCCTGGATAATGGACTTGATTTGTCTCCTGCTTCCTGTTCCATGAAACAAGGGGTTCAGCCTAGTAATTAGTGATGACTGAGTGATGTGCATGTGGGGAAGGGAGTGAAAGATACTAAACTGCACATCTTTTGACAGTTTAAGCCAGAAGTCTGTCATCTCTTTCATCATTTTTTGTAAACATAAAGAGTTTTTACACAAATGTAGTTGTAATATTGTGTGGACACATCAACGCACTCTAAACTTTAAAAAGTTGTCAATATGTGTTAAAATAGGAATCTTTCTAAACACATGACCTTAGCCTCTTTCTAAACATGAACTAAATAAAAGAGAAAAATTAGTACAAGGACATCCTAATTTTCAGTGTTATTATTCTGGTCATGAAACCATTTTGCTACCTGCTTTTCTCTTTGATTTCATGACTTGTCCCTAAGGCAGAGTCAGCTCTACAAAAGCCGAATAAAATTGCAAAATGGAACCCAGCAACCACCTATCAACTATTTAAATAATAAAATAACCTACCATTATTTCTACCTACAGATATACCATATAATCTCTTACCTATCATAGATCACATAAATCACAGAACCTCAAACCCTGAATAAACTCCTATGCACTTGTCAAATATTTAAGTATATTATATTCCCCAGCACATGCATAATACAATGAATGAAAATCATTGCTGTTTCTTGACTAATTGTAATAAAACTTTCATTGCTGCTGAGGGATAGTACAGTAATAAACCTTAAAACCTAATGCTATTAAATTCTAGAATCTCACTAGAATCAATAATTCCACATACCTAAAAGGGCATAAGTTCAGAGTGTGCCTATGAGAAAACAGCATCGACAGCCTACATTAGTAAATTCAGTTTCAAGACTCTTGAAGTCTTCTTCCCCCTACCCACATGCCAGTACAAGCAAGTGATAAATTGATTTTTAAATGGCAAACAACGAAAAGCATAAATATAGTACTTCTAACTTTAACTCATTATTTTCCTAATTTTACAGTGTGCATTTCCAGTCTTGTACCCAAATGCCAGAACATTTTCTTAAAATGGATCTGTAGGATATTTGCATTGCTTTGGTTTTTCTTTTTTCTTATGCTCACTCCTTCCTTTGCTGGATCACCCTTGCCACTTAAAGTTGCATATTTCCCCTTCCAGCTCACTAAAGACTACTATTTTCCAATGCCCCCTCTTCTGATATATTCACTTGGGACTAAACATAGCTATCAATGATTTCTGTTACTGGAAGTGAACATTGTCACTTGCAATTCCAAATAGAAAGCAACACAAAATGCTTTGACTTAAACTGTGCCCCTTCTTTTCAAACTAAATTTACAGTATCAGCCGTGGTCTGCTTAAGCTATAAATGAATGAATGAATGAATGGATGAATGAATGAATGCCTTGGACTGCCAGAACCTCTGAATCCTAAAAGTTGGGGTAAGGACTTTGAGTATTCCTGTGGGATGACAGGAGGAATCCTCCATCTTTTCAAGAAACAGGAACTGTATTCATTATGCCTCTCCCAGGGATAGATTTAGTAAATGACTAGCAAAAGGAATGGCGATGAGCTCTCACAGAGGCCCTGTGCAGGTATAAATGAAGTCACAGTCCCAATCGCCAGACCGCTTTCACTTACAAAAATTGGTCATGCCTTTGTTCCTTTTCAAGCTCTAATTTTCTATTCCGTAGACGAAAAGTCACTTCATCCTCATCTTTTCCACTTTTAAAAGTAGCATTTTAAAATCTCTGTCTCCTAACTAAATGACTGCTTAATTAGCTTCTCTATTCAAATTTACTTCCCTCTCTTGCTGACATTAAAATTCAGTCATATTAAAAGACACCAACCTAGCAAGGACTTAGTGCAGGAAAATGCTCAATGTAAATCTCTATCATTTATACATAAAACAGGATTCCTACTGAATAACCAAGCATTTTGTTTTAAACAAACAAACAAATACAACCCTTTATGCCATTTACCTGCTTTCAGGGATGTTAGGCTAAAATGGACAGATTTAAAAAAAGCAAATTTTTTCCACTTATATTTCAAGTATAAACTCATAGGAGAAAAGAGGCTAGTAAACCTATATATACATCAATACTTGTGACTGTGGAATAATACCCACCACCAATTGTGAGCAAACTACAAGACGGTAATATCCCATGGCCCTTCTATCAGATTCTGACTATTTGCATTAGAAGAAGAAAAGCCTTACTATCATCCATCTTAAAAAACCAAAACCAAAATCACATCACAGGAAACAAGCAGCCTATTCTTGGGCTCACTCACACTCTACTCTTATGCCTTTCATCCCATCTTCCAGTAGAGGTATGGTCCCGCCTCTTCACTAGGGAAGGAATGGTCTTCTGGTGTTGTCCCCAGTCACTCTTGAGAGTGCCCCGTTATTCTAGAACACCTTACGAAGGTTACCAATGACTCTCTACGAGCCAATCAATCCCAGGTGACATCCTTTCTCATCTTTGAATTCTCTGCTTTGGTCACTCTTGATTTTCCTTCTATCTATTCCAGCTACTCTTTCTAATCTCCCTTTGCCTCTTCATGGCCTGTTTCTCATTCTTCTCTTTTGAAATTTGATAGCTCTCTAAGAGTCCATCACACTCTTCAAACCCTCTTTTCTTGGAGAGCTCCTCCACTTCATTTCAAATATAATGACAACTCCAAAATAGAAGTTCCTGGATTTGGAACCTCTCTGAGCTGCAGATCCATATATACAATTCAACTCCCCACCTCGCTTAACTGGATAACTCAGAGGCACCTGGACTGAACGCTTCTCCATCCATACCCTCGATGCCCCCATGCTCTGTCCCCCCTGCCCGCCAGTCTTCCCCACTTCTGTGGGAGGCTTGCATCTGTTCAGATCCTCATGCCAGGGACTGGAACAGCACCCCTCTCCTTACTCCCAAGTCAGTCTGTGTCACGCCAGTCTACTGCACCTCTTGAGTTGTGCGTGAAGAAGGAAGACAGCGGAGAGCTCTCCACTGAGGTTACCAATCAGACAAGGGCAGAGCAGTGTGAAAAATCAGGTACACTTACTTGTGAGGGAGCATGCAGTCTGCTGTGGCTGGAATATAAGGGGCGTGTGGGGAGGGACAAGGGGTGAGGAGACGAGCCAAGCAGAAGTCAGGTCTTACAAGGCTGTGTGATCAGGCTAAGGAGCCTCTGTGGCATTATAGAGACCACCACCCTAATGGCCACAAAGATGACTAACATCAGGAGGGGTCAGCTGGACTTCTTTATGGTTTCAGCTTAAAATTAGACTAATATGAAAAAGCAAGGAGGCCTTGATGGGGCAGCAGTGGACCAGTTACTCCTCAAAGCACAAAACAGTGGAATTCAGGCCCGGTCATTACCAAGTATCTTCGAAAAGTTGACAACAGAGAGTTGAGATGCTAAGTGTTTCTAAATAGCCGCAGGGACGATGGATAGTTTTGTTTTCAAATAAGCTTTTTGGCCATACTGACTTCAACTCTTATAAGCCAGTAAGAGTCATCCTGTTGGCTGCCTTTAGGCTTACAGAAGCAGAAAGCTGGAATTTCAATGAAGATGACATGACCATTCAAAAATTACTTTCACAATGACAACTGTAAACCTTCTGAGGATTACCAAGATCCATCATTATTGAGACAAAGATCTCATGACAGCACTGGATATCTACAATTCAGAGACGGGGATTTCAAAAACAAGACCAAAAACAAAACAAAACAAAATGCTACAGTTCCCTGCTTCAAGGGGTGTACATTCTGACAGATGACTCAGAGAAGCAAAGCAACCACAGCGCCCCGGACGTGAGAAGCAAGGCCAGAGAAGAGGGCTTTCCACACTTCTGCAGGGGCGGAGAGAGCTTCCACGGGAAATAACCCTTCTCAGATGGAGAAATAATCACTAACCTTCTGTCTCAAGTGAAATGACTACTTTTAAGCTTTGAGTGCATGGGGAAAAAAATCACAGGCTACTTCAGGAAGATAAAAGGAAATGAGGGATAAGTCAAAGTAGAGGAGAGGCACCCTGCTGGGGCAGAAGGGCACAGACCAGCCTCAAGCAGGCCACACGCTCCGTGACCTCAATGGAATCTGTCTTCTCTTCTGTTCTAAAATTCTGAAGTTCTAGGATTCCTGAGGGCCGGAGATACTGTTGTATTAACAGCATGAAATCTACGGAAATTCTGTCCTTTAAGATAAAAGAAGACGGATACTGATCTGAAGGACTGGGCCCCGAGGGCATAATGCAATCAGGGCAGGCAGTCCTGAGTATGTTAGTGAGAAAGCTGGCCTCCCCACCACCCCACCTCTGCGGAAGGCTTCCTTAATCGAGCCAATTACAATTTAGCAGTACTTCACCCAGGTCATCCAAAAAAGCTGAAGGAAACACGCTTAGTTTACACAATACGTTGGAAAAACTTGGTTTTATTTTTGGTAAGCCTTTGGCTTTTCGAACTCAAAACTGTTTACAGCTACGTGTAAGCAGAAAAATTAACATGCAGTTTAGAATATAGACAGAGATGATGATGATGATGATGATGTCCACCTTATCAATATGTATTCATATTTCCTGATCCAACCGGAGCCAAAGGCCAGGGCATAAAATCCACGTATCTTTGATATGTCAAGAATATCTGATTGTTCCCACAAGCCCCTTAAATACTTTTCAATAGACCAAGGAATCAGCTGACTGCTCTATATATGGGGGCTTGTATTAGTAAAGAACAGAGATCAGTGGCAGCACTAATTGTAGGAGACGTAGGTTCCTGAGGGGACAAGCCACCTGCAAATTAAATCAATAAGAGAGGGTGGCCGAAGACCCAGTTCAGGCTCTGTTCTAGGACATCTGCATTATGATCACTCTGATTAAAGAGGTTAAGTTTCCAAACTGGGCTTCCCAAACTCCAGAGGCTAGGGCAGAGAGCCTATGGGTCTGAGAGTCTGTTTTACTCTATTGTACGCACTGAATGCACACTATCTTAAAGCAAAGTGTACATTCACGGCAATGGCACAGGCTGCATGCACTCACCAACTTTTTTTTTTTACTTATGCTTGGAAATTTACAGTTAAGGTTAGAAACACTGGCTACATCATTTCTTCCTACATTCTTCAACAAACATTTCCTGAATAGCTGTTTGAGGCCTGGGGATACATCAGATAAAGACAAATGGGTCTCTGCTCCAGTGGAGCCTATGTTCTAACCGAAGGGGAAAAAAGAAATTGCCAGCTACAGATAGATGTTATTAGATAATCCAACCCAAAGTAGATAGGTGGCTGCCTCCATTGGGTGGTGGGGAGGGCTTCTCTAAGGTGGGGATATTTAAACCAACATTCTGACATCGAGAAGCATCTGCTGTGAAGATACAGGGGTTGGGATAACACCTTCCAGAAAGACTAGTGTCCAGGCCCAAAGAACAGAATAAGCGTGGTGTGGTCAAGAAATGAAAAGTAGGTAGAGGTAGCTGGGACCCAGCAGGTACAAGGGAGAACAGCATATGATGTAGTAGAAAATATGAGTGTGGCCAGATGGTGAGGGTCTTGGTAAAGTTAATTTACGCAGCTGGATTTTATTTTATTTTATTTTATTTATTTTATTATTTTATTTTATTCTATTCTTTTTTTTTTTTTTGGATTTTATTTTAAATGCAATGGAGCATTTCAAGGTGAGGAATGGTCAGGTCTTATTGATGCTCTTAAAAGACCTTTTTGGCCTCTGACCGAAGGAGTAAGAGCAGTTAGTGGCTATGGCAACAGTCGGGCATGAGAAGCTGGAGCAGGAGAGGAGATGGAGAGGAGGAGCACACTTCTAGTGCCAGCTGAAGCTCTGACTGGAGCTTTGAGAAGAGAGGGGAAGTGGATTGTGCAGGCAGCTAGGCATTAGGTCTCTTAGAAACACGAGAATCCCTAAGTAAGTTAAAAGATTGCAAAGAATGCATTCCCCAAGAGGGAGGGAGCCCGCCAACAACACATCAGTTTTCCATCATGATTCCTCCAGGCGGTGTTCCATCACCTTCAACAAGGGAAATCATCTGTGAATCCTACACCATCAGCAATCATTTTTTAAAAACATCTCATTCAGGTGAGAAGCAATGCCTGGCTTTACTTACAATTGAATGTGTTCTGGTGGTGACAGCTCCAGTTTCAAAAAAAAAAAAAGCAAACAGATTAACAGGAAGAGCTTTGGCCTGTTGGGTACAGAATGTTTCTAGACTTGATCTGAGAACCTAGCTAATGGCCAAATGCCATTTGTACCTATATGCTCATTTCACACATAACCTGGCAGAGAATTTTAGTCTCCATGAAACTTTAACATGACCACCCCTGAGATGCTGTTGTTATCGGGAATCTGAAGAGGTGCCAGTAGAGGTTTTACAGGCTTTACACAAGAATCCCGCTGATGATATTAAAGCATTTTATTTAAATTTCTAATTGTCCGTACATGAATTCTATCTTGCTCTGGGATGGATGTAGAAGCAAGCCACCTTACAAAACACAGGGCAGGGAATCCCTGGGTGGCGCAGCGGTTTGGCGCCTGCCTTTGGCCCAGGGCGCGACCCTAGAGACCCAGGATCGAATCCCACGTCGGGCTCCCGGTGCATGGAGCCTGATTCTCCCTCTGCCTGTGTCTCTGCCTCTCTCTCTCTCTCTCTCTCTCTGTGACTATCATAAATAAATAAATAAATAAAAACAAAACACAGGGCACTGTTTCCGCACTATGTATTTACATGTTTGTCACCTTGACAAACATTTTATCTTTTTTTAAAGGTTTTATTTGAGAGACAAAGAGAGCACAAGCAGTGGTCGGGGGTGGGGGGGGGGGGAGGCAGAGGGTGAGAGAGAAGTAGACTCCTTGCTGAGCAGGGAGCCAGACATGGGGCTCAATCCCAGGACCTGAGGCGAAGGCAGATGCTTAACGCACTGAGCCACCCAGGCACCTCCTGACAAGCATTTTAATGTATTATTTGATATCCACTGAAAAGACTCTACAGAGCTGTTCCTGGGATAGGAAATTGCCAAATATCTATTAATTTTCAGGAGTTAACATGAATACTTGAATTGTTTCCTAATAGCTATGCTTATAGCCATTCATTAGTGTTCCCTATCACCAAACTAAGTTCAGAATGGATTATGACTTCATTTCCTCTAGCCAAAGGCATTCCCATAGTATTCTTGAGGTTTTAAGCAAAAAATTAAATCAAAACGGAAATTTCAGACCATCAATGAAATACAAAGGAAAGAGCAGAGTGTTTAGCCCTTATGGCAAACCGAATCCTAGAAACTGTGAGGGAATAAACTAACCATAGCAACTATTAGCTCCACTTTCTGTTAAACATAAATCACTTTCTTAGGAAGAACCTGTCATTATGTCCTAAACACGTATATCATAATTCAAACATAGCATTTCACTTAACTGAACACTTCACAAATATTATAAAATATTGCCTTATGTGGCTTCCTAAAAGGAAAATTTCCAAAATGCATAGGATCTTCATGAGTTTGACACTGAAATAATTTCTCATAAACCTTTTGTGCTTTCATTCACTTTTTTAAATTAACAGAGTATGGTGCTTGAGAAAGTAAGGCAAGTTGTTTGCAGGGCACCACAGGTGCATGGTACTAAGCTCCTTCCCTATGTTCTCTCACAGAAGCTCTCCTCTGCCCACCCTGAAGCGGATGTTAGGCCCACAGGACAGGTGGGTACAGCGAGATTCATGCCTACCTTGCCCAAAGTCACATAATAATAAACACAGAGACAAGTGTTCAATCTGAGTTTCTGCCTCTAAGAGCAAAAGCTCTTTCTTCCATACAAGTTTATTGTATACACCAATAAAATCTGCTCTTAACTTCTTATTCCATAACTGGACAACTTTTGCAGGTTATTATTTTATATGATCATCTATAATTCCATATTGCTAATATGCTTTTACTTCTACTAAACATAAGTCAAATAATAAATTATAAAATTATATTTTGTCTTAAAGACTAGTTTTCCTACTACTTTATTTTATATATATATATATAAAAATGACAGTACTTGTTTCTTCCTTAATAAAGAGAGGTTTGTAATCTAGTATGAGCCTTTAGGATTCTG
The DNA here is from genome assembly GCF_053574225.1 of Canis aureus. Taxonomy (NCBI): domain Eukaryota; kingdom Metazoa; phylum Chordata; class Mammalia; order Carnivora; family Canidae; genus Canis; species Canis aureus. The sequence continues at coordinate 9,091,400 of NC_135616.1, read as the reverse complement.
TCCCAGGTTGCTATTTTATTTCTGGAAAACCAAAAATTAATGATCGCCACTTCTAGAGAAAATGTGAATAGTACTGACTCTGCTTCTAAGATGTCTAACTATAACTTTCTACTGATAGTGGCTAAATTTAAGTCTCAAATGGACAAGCCTTGGGTTTTAAGCAGTTTCAACTCTGCAAGTGTTGTTGGTGGAAGGCCTCAAGTTGACAAGAATCCAATAACATACGTTTCAAGTGTATAAACGTCCAACGCCACTGTTTAAAATTTTTCAAGAATTTCACAGCTAAAATCAAAAGAGAGAAAAGGAGATAGTATATTTCTTCTGCACTGTTGGCCAATTCTATCTCTGGAAAGAATGTATTAGCAAAAAGATATCTTTGGCACCTTAATGCGGGAGCATATTTTTCTATTACCCAACATCTGACTCTGCATCTGTGAGAAATGAGGTGTGAACCATAGAGACAGTGAATAAATTAAAACAGAGTCAGATTCCATACAGTCATCTATCAGCAAACAACTCTCCGACTTTCTGAAATGGTCTCTCTCCCACAGAACCATTTATTTTAAAAATAAGGGAAAGGTCATGGCAAAGACTTCCAACCTGAGCACCTTAGTGAGGGGCAAGACAGCCTCTGACATCTGGGACTATCGGCCAAGAATCCACACTCCAGGTTTCTCTTTATGGGTGTCAATAGCAGAGGGTTGAGGACAGCCAAAGCAGGAAGAATGGCTGTCTCAAAATGACCAAAGAACAAATAACCTGTCCTTCAGGGTCTGTCCAGAGAAATGGTGCATACAAATGGATGGCAGACAGATCGTGAATGATCAGTTTGCATTTCTGAGTTTCATAAATACAAGACAGACAGGCGTGTCTCACTTCTATCTGGGAGCCCTGTAAATTCAGATGAACGGCAGGACATGGATCTGGCCTGTCCGTTTTCTGTAACTGCATGCAGGCCTCACGGCTTTTCTCCCTGTGGCTCACTCCTTACAGCAGGCTTCATGCAGGCACCCAAAACCAGACCCCAGGAGGACAGGGGGTAAGTGTGAGAGGAAGAAAACAAGGGAGGAAAGGGACCTTTCAAAACCCAGAAAGGTAGGCTGCCTGGAAATATTTCTATCTTTACAAATACAAATCTTCAGATGAGTCCTGAAGACTCACACAACAGGAATCACAGTTGATTAAATCAAGATAGAAAAATGGGGTGGAAAAAGGCATTTCTATTTCTAAGAAAAATGATTCAAATCTAATATATGGGAAAATTCTAGGCCTTCTATTATTGCTGCCATTTAGCACTTATGAAATCATACAAAGTAACCATTATTGGCATCCTAGTGGTCATTAAAAGTATAAATGAATGAAGGGGTTGCAAACATTAGCCTCATTTCACCCAAGTGTGCCGAGTCACAGATCTACAAATGTGGTCTTGGAAAATCAAACCCAATTCAGCCTGTTTCCTAAAGCCTTTGGCAGTTTTGCGGTACCGTGACTATCGCACTGAACAGAAATGAATATACGTTAATAGCTCTCAGCTTCTCCACACAGAAGATGCTAAATTTGATCAGTTTCCCATTTTAATCTTGACCTGTTCTAGGACATTTCTGTACTCCAAAACCAAATTAACAGAATTTGGTGTTTCCTGAAGTTAGCACGGCATCTCTGCCACCCCACAATTAATTAACTAAGCATTCACAGACTCTTATCACAAGTCCTATAAAGAGAAGAAATGGGAGCTCCTCTGGCAGTCTGGATCCTCCTATACTTTGGGGTTTTGACAGACTGATATTTTTTCATCCGTCAATACAAATGCAAGGCCAAGCTTTTAATTATCCTGCCTTTACTGTAATGCATCAGCTTTTATCTCTAGGCTGGTAATGGATGAAGACTACAAAGAATGTTCTTAAAAGATCTCACTGGCACACAAATGAGCTGCTTGAGAACTGTGCCTCATCACATTTTCTGAAGGTGCTGATAACGAGGATTCCTTATTCCAGGGCTGTTCACTGGGTGCCTGAAGTGCTAAAAGCATCCCCTGTTTGCCACTCAAAGTCTTCATAATGAAAGTTTTTGGGCCCAGCCCAGCCACCATCCTGTCTCCTACCTCCGAGGTGACTCAGTAGATGAAAACACAGCCCTGGTTGTAGGTGCCTTCGGATATTCTGATTACCAGGGTTGAATTTCCCACACACTGTACTAAAAATGACTGAATGGCTACAGGTGTGATATTCCATTTATATCCTTTTTTCTAATGGGCAACTAAGCCAATAAACAGCTCTTTCAATTTTTAAATACACACATTTCCAGTTCAGTGAAGATTAACTTAAAACCCTACAGACAAAAATAAATTTGAAGAACAACTGAAAGGCTGAAATGCAGTTCATCTCAAGAAAATCTTTACAGGTTCTTTTTTTTTTTTTTTTTAAGGTTTAACTAGCAATTCCTGCTTTACTTCCTATGCTAATTTTTTTTTTAATTACTAAGCTTTTCACAATGAAATTCATATGTAGTCCTTTAACCGGTCCATTTACAGTGGGGGTAAACTAACTGTCCACGTGAAAGCTTTATCTGTAAAGAAGCCACGCTAATTCCTTGCTTTCAAACTCTTCTGCTCAGAGGGGTCCTCAAACAGACAGGGAAAGGAGCATCTGCTCCCCCAAAGTGGACTTGGGCAGAGTCAGGTAGAGAAAATGAGAACAAGTTACAAAGCAAACCTGGGACCCGTAAGAGGATGATGTTGGTTCTGACACGTTTAACCAGTGAAACTCCATCCTTCCTGGAAAGAGTCACAAAGATTCAGGGCAGATCGTTTCCCGGACACTCATTGGTATTTCTGATCCAGAGGAGGACAGATGAGGACAGACTAGACTATTCCCTGAGAGCAGGGAGGCCATTCTTCCTGATGGAAGCGATGAGAGACTGTCAGTAGGGGCCATACAACTGGCGAGGGGAGCAGCTAACTACAAACTCTGGAAAGGCTGTGGATTCACCGTCTAGACTCATGATGACAAGACAAAATTTAAGTGATAAACCAAAATATTAAGAGTGATCATTTTTGGATGGCTGACTCTCTTTTTCAGATTTTCTGCAAAAGTATGTCTTATAAGCAGAAGAAAACAAATCAACAAAATATCTCTTCGGAAAGACATATTTATCCCTTTTTAAAAATACTCTTTCAGGGATGCCTGGGTGGCTCAGCTCAGTTGGTTGGCTCAGGTCATGATTTCAGAGTCCTGGGATGGAGCTCTGCATCGGGCTCCCTGCTCAGTGGCGAGTCTGCTTCTCTCTCTCTGCCCCACCCCCATGCTCTCTAATAAATATTAAAAAAAAAAAATACTCTTTTAGCTGGGTGACCATGTTTTGACTTAAACTGTTTACAGAAAAAAAGAATTCTAACATTACACTTCTGAAATACCTATTTATATTCCACTAATATAACTTGGTGCCACCATTCAGTGGATGGAACAAACCAATGAAGGTTTAAGGTTGTAGAAAATGAGACTCAGGCCACGTGGATCTGAATCACCTGGGGCTCTGGTAAAACTGCATATTCCCCAGACCTAGCTGCAGGTGCTGAGAACCTCTGGCCTACAGATGCCTGGACTCCTCCCCCACCAATTCATCCCAGAATCCCTTGGTGGCTGGTTACAGGCATAGGTTGTTAAAAGCTACTCTGGGATTCTAAAATGCAGGCTGGATTGAGAATGGTGGAACAGCATTTCTGCACTTTTAATGAGCACCCAGGGGTTTTTACACTAAAGTTTGCTAACTACTGCTCTTTGAGGAAATTAAAAGCCCCAAAGCTATGAATTGACTGCATTTGGAGACAAAAATGACAACAAATCACTGACACTGGTCATGGCTCTATCAATTCCTGCCTATTTTGGTTACTGCCACCAAATCAAGTCCACGGTTCTGCTGGTTTTTGCATTTCATGGGTATACATATATTTTGGGGTTTTGCTGGTTTATGCAAAAGATGTATGCAGACTCTATGTTTTGCACTTTAATAATATGTAATACTCGTTATAAGCTATAGTTCAAAATAGATATACTATTCTGTCTCCATCATGCTCAATCTTTCCAACAGAATATTTAGTAACAACTGGTAGAAACATTATCTACCTCTATCAGTGATGATTATACTGAAGTAAAGTTGAGAAGACCGATTTCCTCAAAGTTGAAAAAAAACCCAAAAACCTGTATTTTCTCTTCTTTCCAAGGAAGTACCTCTTTTAATTCAGATTTTTAATTTTCTATCATGCCAAAGTGGGAGTACCTCTTTTAAAATGAAATGGGTTGGGATCCCTAGGTGGCGCAGCGGTTTGGCGCCTGCCTTCGGCCTAGGGCGCGATCCTGGAGACCCGGGATCGAATCCCACATCGGGCTCCCAGTGCATGGAGCCTGCTTCTCCCTCTGCCTGTGTCTCTGCCTCTCTCTCTCTCTCTGTGACTATCATAAATAAAAAAAAAAAAATAAAATGAAATGGGTTTCCACTGAGGAGAGGACGATTGGGAGGGAGAAGAAGAATAGTGCAAGAGAGGAAGAAAGGAGGGAAAATAAAACCCTGCCAACTATAATTCACAGGCCACCTTCAGTTTCTGCCTTTGTGGCAACTCCAACCTGGACAGCCAACTAGCTCTCACCCAACACTTTCAGTTCAATTACACAAAAACTGCTGAGAACTTGCCCGTGAGTCAGAATCCTGGTCACCAACAAAAAAGGTACCAGATACACCAAAGATACACCAAAATCTTATTTTTTTAAAAAAGCCCCTCATGGCCAAATGTCTTATTTACCCAATTCTGGAGGTCAAGCAGACTGTCATATCCTTTTCTGATAACATCTTGACCATATTCTTTTCATCCTGGCAGCCCTTCTGAACTTTCCTCTGAGAAGGACAAGAGTGGAGCCAACAACAGAGATTTCAAGCCAAGAGATTTCAAGTGTCTTTTCACCAAATTCTACTATTCCAGCTGAGAATCAGGAACATAGCATTTTTATAGCTTGAGAAACATCACTTATGAAAAGAGTATAAAATAGTAACAAAATAAGGCCACAGATTATAACCTACTTGCTATTGTTTTCTACTGGTATTTGTCCCTAGCTGGATTCTTGACAAGTTTGGAATGAGAGGCTATTTCTTTCTATGCTTTAAAGTATTTTCCATAGCTCCCCATCCCTTTCTTCTCCCTGACTCAACAAGAAGGGCAGCCACATCCTGAGCCTTCCTGACTCTCAAGCCTCACTTTTATCTTCACAACAGGAGCTTCGGCAATCATGACCTACTGAATGGCTTGTCGTTCTTCAAGAGCTCCAGGATGTGTGGATGTGCTTCAAGGGCTCCAGGTGTGCTGCCCCTATAAGCTTCCACTCCACCCACTTTCCCTGAGCACTGCTGAACCTTATGCTTCAACACTTGGATCTGACCCCACCTGCACTTGGATGCTGTTTCCACCTTCCCAGAAACAGTCTCGGCTGAGTGACCACTATGCCTGTGCACATTCCTACCATTGTATGTATCTCACTGTATCTGTAGAAACACTTGCTTCTGAGTGTCCCTGCTACCAGACACACGATTCTTAAAGGCAAGGGATGCTCTTTGCTCTCAGTCTGTGCTAGAAGTCTATCTCAAATCTAAGGTGACTAAAAGTGAACTCCTGAGTTTTCTCCCCTAAACCACATTGTCCCTGAGTCTTACCCACTGGCCAAGCCATCTTTCAGGAAGTCTCTTGCCAAAGAAAATATAATCACGAAAACTAACAGAAATGTCCACATTAAGACTTTCCAGTACATCCTGTGGCTCTACCTTCATGGCCACTCCAACCATCCACCACTATTGCCACACCCTCACCTACAGCAAGCACTAGCACTCCAGCCCATCATCTTTGCTTGCTAGTTACTCGACTGTCCTAACTGGTCTCCCTATCTCTGTACTTGCCTATTAATAGCCAGGTTGATCCTTTTAGAATATAAAGCAAATCATGTCACCTCTCCACTCAAACTCCTCCAATGACTCCTCACTTCACGAAGAGTAAACTGCAGTCATATTCCACCTAAAAAATAAGAAAATATCCACAAATGCTCCCTCGTCTTCTACTTCTCTCCCACTTACCTGCTCTGGCTAACCTGGCTGACTTCTCCATCATTCCTCTGAAATAGTGGGACACTCCCCTCCAGGGCCTGCTATTCGGCCTAGAATGTTCTTCCCTGGCTTAATCCCCCATCTCATTAAAGTCTTTGCTCAAATTCACCACTTCCGTGAGGCCTTCCCTATTAATCCCCTCCACTACCTCTCCTTCTTTCTTGCTCTGTTCTTCTCCATAACAATGATCACTACATTAATATAAGAAATATTTCACTGATTTATGTGGCTCTTTATCTCTTCCTCCCACTGGAAGCTCCAAGCCCCAGCAACTCCATTGTCTAGAAGTGTCTGGCACACAGCAGGTGCTCGATGAATATTTGTTGAATGTATGGACTCCACTTTGGGTGTCCAGGCCCTTGAGCAGTGAGTGTCAGGCACTTAACAGGCACTTGTTAGATTATGCTTGCTGAATTAGGACACCCACCTGCTAAATTCCTGAAATGCTATTTGAAATTGTGCTGTTACAGTCATTCTAGGCAAAATGGCACTACAATCAACATGTTTATTGAAATTCCTAGAATCATTTCTCACAAAAAAAAAAAAAACACAAAAAACGTGTGATCTGGTGAACAGAGCTTAGGCATCGATGTCAGACAGGAGTGAGCTAGAATTCTAGCTCTATGACCTATTAACTGAACAGTGTGACCTTACCAATATCAGGTTTTTCATCTTTAAATGAGCTAACATCTACCCCAGAAGGCTCCTTTGAAGGCTGGAGATGACACATATAAAACATCTGGCATGTAACAGATCCCCAATAAACTATAGCTTTCCTATTACTGTGATGATTATTATTATTGGTGCTTTCCTTATTAATTTCTCAGAATATTTTTGAGAAATCGTCCAATTGGGCTATTCTTTGAGAGAACAGGAGATAGGACAAAGGTCTAAAGGGTTTGGTCCACTATAGGAGAAAGGAACATCCAGGTCCTTGATCAGAAAAAGCAGTCACTGTTATCTCTCATGCTGATAGCCTTAGAAATCAGGGCATTAGTGCCTGAGCCTCCAGACACACTTAGTCACAGATGTTCCCTCGACTGGGATGGATTCCTTTAGGGCCTCTCCAGAACTGAGCTGAGAGCATAAGGGTCTCTATATTCTGGGCCCTAAGAACTACTTGCAAACCACACTCAAGTTCACAGAACCCGCAGGGCAGTTTGGATACTGGGGCTGAATAAAGCCAGGCCACAAGCACACCCTGGGAGTGGGGCCAGAATTAAAAGTACTTATACATTAATACCTTATCCCCTATGCTATGAAGAAAGCACCTTCTCCACATTTACCTAAAAGAGGAGCACTTCGTTAGGTGTCAAATCAAAAAGGCAAAAGTGTCTATTACCCAGAAAAGCACTTCAAAGAATGACCCATCCATCCCCTCTCCTGACCCTGCGGTGTCTCCCTGATGATGAGGCTCTGCTACAGCATGTCCAGGCTTGTCAAATAATACAGTGACCAAAGGACATGGAAAACATCAGCGTAAGATCCAAGAGGCCTAAGATAACCTCATTAGCTTATATTTAGCATATAGCAGTCTCACATTTTGGCATGAGACTCGTCTCTTTCAAAAGGGGATTGATAATAAAAGCCAAAAGATCATTATTTGTAAAGATATCGTGGGAGACATTAATAAGAGCCATTAATCACTTTTGCCAGTTGGTATCAGTCACTGATCTCCGACAAAGTCTTAAACTTTAGCTGTCACTTGCCAGCACTGTGAATTGAAGTTACTCAAACTCCCTGAAAATAAATGTCTACCAGTTGTAAAATGTGGTTAAAATATCTCTTATGATAGTTGAGAATTAAATAAAATAATGCACATAGGGTAGCATTTAATGGAGCACAACACACACAGGAGTCATTCAAGAAATGGACAATGACTATTTTTAAACCAGTGGAGCAATCCCTTTCTTTACTATCTCCTGGCTAGAATTTATTCCAATATTAGTGAGGGGGGAAAATGAACATTATGTTAAAATCTGACGATGATGGGCAAAGTTCCTAAAGCTTATGAAATACTATCTCCTCTTTTAGAACTTTATAGGCCTTAAGGATTGCCAGTGTGGATATAATCATAGTTAATAAACCAAATCAAGGGGCAGGTTGGACTCACTCCTTGCCACTCTGTCAGAAAACTCACAGCAGCAGCTACCATGTCCATGGACTTGCCATTTCAAGCAATGTGCTTATGTGAACTCTGCTGAAAGAGCAAGTGAGATAATTATCTTATTCCAGGGCTTTCTCAGGAGAGAGATAAGGAAAAAGAGTTCTGACAAAGGTTACATGGAACAATGATGCCCTTGGTTAACCAGGAAGATGACGAAAATAAATTTTCTGGGTATCAAGAAACCACAAGAATAAAATCATAATAACTATACCCTAATCCTTATCTGATCCTATAAATATTATCTTCTTCATTTAGCTTCCAAAAGGCATGATAAAACAAACATACTCCATTTTCCAAACTATGTTCTTTCCCCTGGTGATGGGGAAAAAGACAACTATTCACTACAGTAAGATTTCTATATTTTAAGATTATCCATTACAGAAGATCTATCTGCCACTGGAATTCCGTTTATTCTAAAACTTTTGGAAAGTATTCATTCCTGTTTCCATTTTTCTATTTTCTCCACATATCCTCTTAATTCCCCATCACCATGTATCTTCTTCTTATACATAACAGCATCTAATCAGAATCACATCTATTTGATCTTATTATTTAAGTCTGATGCCAACACCTAGAGCAGTTAAGCAAAGATTACACATAAACATAGAAAAGCAGTTGTTTTTTGTTGTTGTTGTTGTTTTTCAAGATCTATTTCAGAGAGAGAGAGAGAGAGAGTTTGTGTGTGTGTGCAGGGGGAGGGGCAGAAGGAGAAGGAGAGAGGAAGCCAACTCTCTGCTGAGCAGGGAGTCCCACAAAGGGCTCCATTACCAAGATCACAACCTGAGCCGAAACCAAGAGTCAGACATTCAACCAACTGAGCCACCCAGGTGCCCCGAGTATACTGTGTTTAATTGTGAGAATAAAGATGACATTCAGAGATTTCTACTCAAAGCCATCAGTCTTGGAGCGCTGAGCAGTCTCTCCTGTTAGGGTCACAAAGACCAACCTAGGAGAGGTCGGACTTCAGGGTCAGTCAGGCACACATACTTGAAAGTAACAGAAGCAACAGTTTCCATAATTGGGCACCATATAATGCTGGGAAATTCTTCACCAACATGTAAACTGGTTTTGCATTTGCCTGAGAGGATGCTTTAATTCTGGGATGAGAAAATAAACCCTAGGGGATTAAGGAGTAGCCTCTAAGGAGGCTAGTGGGCTCAGTTCCTCCTCTGGCCCAAACCAGCCTCCTCATGCCCTCCCCTGGTGAGCATTTATCTTCTTGAGCTGAGGAGATGAATGGGCCCAATCCATTCCTGGCGATTCGAGTCAGTGGCAGCTGCTCAGGACAACAGGGATCCGAGGGAAGATAGTTAAATGTGGTAGGAAGAAAGAAATGGTTGGAAATTGAAACCAGAGTGAAGACATTAATTTTCCTATTTCATGGTTTGCTACCTTAGAATCACACTAATCTAAAAGGTTAAATTGAAGGAGATCAAAAAGTTAAGTCCACAGGCCTCTAACCAGATGTGCTTAAACCAAAGGTACCAGCTCACACAAAGAAACTGGAATCTTCCTCAAATTGTTCTGCTTTGCCTTTTTTTCCCAAAGCACTGTACATTTCTCTTATAGGATTTTTGTTGTTTGCCATTATTCTGCTTTGTTTTGGTATGTAAGATAATTATTTTGGTGGTTCTCTTTATAATCACCCTTGATTCATAATCATCCATTTAATCCATCATTCAATAACGTCTTTATGTTATATGCTGAGTCCTAAGGATGTGACTCTCATATCTCACTTTTGATTTGGCCTACTTTTATTTTTACCACCGAACAACGTGTTGTACACTATAATTATTAACATAGCTAAATATGTACAAATGAGTGCCTATAGCTCACATCAATCTAGATCCAGGTCAGGAGGTACTTGTACTTCTAGAACACATGTGTCACCCCCATCTTATAGACGAAATATTTCAATATGGAAACCTGGGAAAACAAGTATTGCAATATCAGTTTTAAAATAATACCTGATGGCTTGTACTTCTGAAAACTCATTTGCACATCTGGAAAGCCATTAATGTGATATGACCACACATGTACTGAATAATTTTGTTATGGAACTAGGATTGTGGACCTAGAGAACTTCTACCATCTGTAGGGTATCTATGAATGGGCCCCCATATCATGTAGTCCAAGGGGGTATGGTCTGATACACTGTGCCTCATCTTGATGATAAGAGGGTCCAGAGGTTTCAATTCTCTTCCTTTAAGGACCCACACGGAGCCTCACCTCTTACATAAAACCAAGACCAATTCTCAGGGGCATTGCTTGCATGCTTAGACACGAGCAACACTGCCTACCTGTTACTCACCCAAACTGACCATGGGTTCTCCTTCAGGGTTCAGCAGGGACCAGTTTTTAGCTTTTTATTCCAGTGCCTAGCACATAGATCACATATTTGTTCAGCAAAGGTATACTGAATAAATCAATCTAGTAGTTGTATTTTAAAGTATGCCCTATTACCTTCAAATTTTGTCTGATAAAAATTATTAAATTTATAACAGTATTTTTTTTTTTTTTTTACTTAAGTGCTAGTCCCATTTGCCTATTCATTTAGGAGAGGAATAAAAAACTTATTGGAGCCATCAATCTCCCCAAAAGAGAGATACTTGTATGTTGTCCAACCATACTTGAGTGTTGTACCTTTTTGCAAGTAAAACCAGTCAGCATTTCAGAAATTTTGGGATACTGGTTATGCGATGAAAGTACAAAGAATGGAATCATTTGTGTTGATCAAACACCTTCATTCCCAATAAATCCAAAGGCAATCAGTGGATTATCATCCATGTGCCTCCCACTTCTTGACTGCTATGAACTTTTTGCTGATTTTAATATACTTTAGGACTTCCATTATAAGGGAAGGAAAAACAGATAGCATGTGACATTCAAGTGAATTAATTTGACCTCCTGCCAAAGCTCCGTAGAAAAACGGAGCTGAATTAATACTAAGATATGGTTAAAGGATTTGAATCCCACTCTTTTTAATAATAAATTTATTTTTTATTGGTGTTCAATTTGCCAACATACAGAATAACACCCAGTGCTCATCCCGTCAAGTGCCCCCCCTCAGTGCCCATCACCCATTCACCCCCACCCCCCCACTCTCCTCCCCTTCCACCATCCCTAGTTCCTTTCCCAGAGTTAGGAGTCTTCATGTTCTGTCTCCCTTTCTGATATTTCCCACACACTTCTTCTCCCTTCCCTTCTATTCCCTTTCACTATTTTTCATATTCCCCAAATGAATGAGACCATATAATGTTTGTCCTTCTCCGATTGACTTACTTCACTCAGCATAATACCCTCCAGCAGTTCCATCCACGTCAAAGCAAATGGTGGGTATTTGTCGTTTCTAATGGCTGAGTAATATTCCATTGTATACATAGACCACATCTTCTTTATCCATTCATCTTTCGATGGACACCGAGGCTCCTTCCACAGTTTGGCTATTGTGGACATTGCTGCTAGAAACATGGGGGTGCAGGTGTCCCGGTGTTTCATTGCATCTGTATCTTTGGGGTAAATCCCCAGCAGTGCAATTGCTGGGTCATAGGGCAGGTCTATTTTCAACTCTTTGAGGAACCTCTACACAGTTTTCCAGAGTGGCTGCACCAGTTCCCACCAACAGTGTAAGAGGGTTCCCTTTTCTCCGCATCCTCTCCAACATTTGTGGTTTCCTGCCTTGTTAATTTTCCCCATTCTCACTGGTGTGAGGTGGTATCTCATTGTGGTTTTGATTTGTATTTCCCTGATGGCAAGTGATGCAGAGCATTTTCTCATGTGCATGTTGGCCATGTCTATGTCTTCCTCTGAGATTTCTGTTCATGTCTTTTGCCCATTTCATGATTGGATTGTTTGTTTCTTTGGTGTTGAGTTTAATAAGTTCTTTATAGATCTTGGAAACTAGCCCTTTATCTGATACGTCATTTGCAAATATCTTCTCCCATTCTTAGGTTGTCTTTTAGTTTTGTTGACTGTATCCTTTGCTGTGCAAAAGCTTCTTATCTTGATGAAGTCCCAATAGTTCATTTTTGCTTTTAATAGCTGTGGCTTTTGTCTGTATACCCAATGTTCCCTTACTTTCAAAGGTAATCAAAGGCTCCAGTTTTGGGTTCTCCCATCTCTGAAGAGAGGAGACTTGGCTTTGGCCCAGATTACTGTGTTTTGTTTTGTTTTTTCAGTAGCGATTCAAACAAGATAATTTTTGGTCAAATATGTAATCTCTACTTTATGATACTAAACTGAAGCTTTTGGGGGGTTACTTTTCTACATTTACTAGAACACAGAACACCTCTTGGATAGAAATGTATACCAAGGGGGCACCTGAATGGCTCAGTCCGTTAAACTTCTCCCTTCGGCTCAGGTATGATCCCAGGGTCCTGGGATTGAGCCCCCCTGTATCAGGCTCCCTGCTTTTTCTTGGTATCTCTGTCATTCTCTCTCTCTCTCAAATGAATGAATAAAATCTTTTAAAAAAAAAGGGGGGGGAGGAGGGAGGGGGAGAGGGAGAAGAAGAAAAGGAGAAGAAGAAAAGGAGAAGAAGAAGAAAGAGAAAGGAAGAAGAAGAAGAAGATGAAGAAATGTGCACCAGGGATAGGGCTGAAAAATAGAGGGCCACCTTGCTAGAGATTAATGTATAAACAATACTCTGTATCTTAAATCACAGTTTTCTGAACAAAGCAATATTTCAGAATAGATTTCACTAAGACAAAGAGATGAGGCAGAGTTAGAATGAACTTTCTGGTCAAATTCAGCAACACAAGAAAATAGGAACAGAACTAGAAGAGGAATTGTAGGGCCATTAGCTTGGATTCTATTGCCTTGCTGGTTGCTCCTTCAACTGACACAGCACAGTACATTAATGCTAGGGACATAATGACATACAAAAAGTCATGGATATAAATCCCCACCCTCAGAGATTTCATGGTCTAGAGAGGCCACAGATAAGCAAACAGTTATGAAATAGAGCTGAGAAATGCCAAAAGGTGGGGAAGTCCTGGATGCTAGGAGATGTAGAGAAGGGGCACTCAGCCTTGACTGGGCAGACCAGGAGTTCCCTTCAAGAGAAAGAAAAATCTGAGGCCCAAAGAAGATATAGCAAGGTGGAGAAAAGAATGTCTGAGTCTGGGTATGGGGGTTGGGGATGGTAAGACAGAGGAGGCTAATGGGGCAGGCAAGGGTCTAATCACAAAGGGATCTCAATACATATCAGGAGTACTAGAGAACAATTTAGAGGTTTTAAGACTTGGAGTAGTAAGTATTTTAGACATACTGCAGTGGCTTGAGAGGAGAGAATGAGTTTAGGAGTAGACCTGGGGTTGAAAGGGAGAATGGGGAGCTGTAGCTCTCCTCCACTATCTCCTTCAGTTACAACTTCCACCATAAACCACCTCTCCCTAGGCCAAAAAATATTTGAGTTAAAAATGGCTGGCTATGCAAGTGCAGGTGCCAGAGAGGTTTTCTAATTCTCCACATTCCCAAAGAGCCTACCTGACTAAGCCCCACCTAAATAAAAATGCTGGAGCCACCAGCAAAGGGACAAGACTGCGCTCCACAGAGAGGGGACCCACCGAAGGCAGTGGGTCAAGTGAAAGGGTGCTGCTGAGCCACTCAGGTGCTGTAGGAAGTTCTCCTGGTTGGGGAACATGTCTAGTGATTGAGGTAGTTAACAGTGGTCTCTCCCAAGTATTTCTGGTTCTCCTTGTCCTAGGCACTCAGTAGGTTCACATGTCCTTGTTAGTCTGGGTCCCTCAGTTATTACTATGAGTAAAGACCACCTGTCAAACCACAGAGCACACAGAGATCAAGCAAGAAGTGAATCTTTGCTGTGAAGCCACAGAGATTTGGGGTTTATGGCAGCATAACCTATTGACCCTAATTGACTGAACTGGAGGTAGCCACGTCTAGTGTAACGAGAGAAGAGAAAGCCTGTTGTGTTTGGGCTACGTTTGAAGGAGCTAGAAAAAAGATAAGGGGAGGATGGCCAGATTAAACTGGAGGTGGCGACCTAGAAAATGCCAGACTTTTTCCTCATTTAAATACTTATGGAGTATCTCTTCTGAGACTATGTCAGGAAACTGTTCACACCATTCATCAGTCTCCTATTAGAGACACAGTCCAACAGAGAGCATCAGCAAATAAACTGACAAAGGAATCAGTTTGGGTTCAAGGGGTCATAATTAATCAGCTGTGTAACTTTGGGTAAGTCACTTAACCTCTCTGAGTCTTCTCACCAGGGAGGAAGATTAAATAAGATAATCCATATAATTTATAGTCTGGCACATATGAATACATATTAAGTATTCAAACATTAGCCATTTTTCACATATATTCAGATTCCTAGACCCAATGTGTATAGGATATAACAACTTATAGTAATAACAGCTTATCCAAAGTAGAAAATCATGATGATCTTCACATATTTTCCTAACAAAAATCTGATAATATAGCAAATTTCAAGTTGCATTTCAAACTTGAAATTCACTTCAATTAAAAAGAATAATAACGACTTTCGTTTGTTTAATACAGAGGCAAAAAGCATAATTATAAGGTTACAAAAGTAGAAGAAAATGAGCATTTTCCTCAGTATGTTTTATGTATTAAATTACAACTCTCAACAGCAACGTAGCTGACATCAACCCTTATGCAATGATTATTTCAGTATGGAGCACTTCTTCCTTCCGGCCCCAACCTAACTGAAACAGAATACCAGAACAGCTGTTAATATAGTATAATCCTCACCACTGATTATGGTGTGAGGTCCATTTTCCCTTTACAGGATAAAGCAACAAAAAAAGTTGTTATACAGTTTATATCTGATGGCAATCACAATGGCATAATGTTTTTGCATTCTTTAGAAGAGTAATTTGAAAATAAAACCAAAATAAGACATCACATTATGAGTGGTGATAATCTAGGTTATACGATTACTCCGGAAATACATTTTCTTCCTCCATTTATACAAAAGCATTATAGTCCATCTGTAAATAATTATTTTTTATTTTGAAAATCATTTCCTCCTCTTTCAAAGACAAGCACACAAACCTAGCTTTATTTGCACTGAATACTCTTCATGTGTATAGCAATAAAATGTTACTAATGTATTTTATTTTTATCAAGAAATGTCAAAATATTAATGAAAGTTACAAAGAAACAATATATTTTCAAATGAACTTATGAAAGAATGCAATCTGAGAAGTATATTCAGAGGAATCATTAGCACTTTCTTGATATTACTTTGGTAATTGAGGGTTGTTTTTTTAAAAACAGACGGAATATTTCTCATGCCATATGTTTCTGACAAGGAGGTGGGATTTCCTTGGTCCTACAATCCATTAGGACAGAGAGAGCACAGCTGCACCCAGAATATTCTGATATTCCAAATTACAGGTACATAACATTTAATTTCTGTGTCGTCTTTAAGTCAACATGCAACGAATAGTCCAATTTTTCAAACACACAATTCTGATCTACAGAAGGAATG
Organism: Canis aureus; assembly: GCF_053574225.1. Lineage (NCBI taxonomy): Eukaryota > Metazoa > Chordata > Mammalia > Carnivora > Canidae > Canis > Canis aureus. The sequence goes on along the minus strand of NC_135616.1, from coordinate 9,075,612 downwards.
TATGTGTTCTCTTCCTCACAGGGCTTTTTTTTAAGCCAACACTATTAGGGTGACTGGCCATCAATTTATTACTGCTAACACTGAGGAGGGTGATTTTCACAAGTATCTAAAACCAACATATGCTGGACAGGACACTTTATTTTTATTCTATATGCACTTTGGCTCCCTGGTGCCCAAGGCAAACAGCTGTCATGTACATTCAGTCCTTCTGCTAACACTTTATGTAATTCCTAAGGGGCTTCCCAGTCTATAATTAGATTTTCCAGCTGCCACAGCGAACACTGCTGGGTGGAACTGAGAGTTTTTGGCTTTATGGCACTCCCTGAAAAGTTCTCTTCAAGATGGTACTGCTAGAATAACACTGATTGGAGCTCACCTTGGAGAGCAAATAGGAGTTCTTCAACCATTTGCTATGAATATGTTCATTTTATAAGCGAGGTTGGTTTTAAAATGAACTCTTGAGCCAACTACTTGAGTGGGAAATTGAGACTAAGAATAAAAAAATGGGGAAGTTCAAAACGATACTAGAAACTTCCTAATTCAAAGCTACAGAGAACGTCAGTATTAAACAACCACTCTGCTATCCTTTTATGCAATTCTCCTTTCCAGGCACCATCAGCAAGATTAACCAAAATGAAGCCTCATCAAGGAACTAGGAGCAAGAAAAATCTCACCCTTTCAAAATCCTTACTCACGGCTGATAGTACCCGGAAACATCATGCAAGTCCAAGACAGTAGCAAGCAAAACAGTAAAAGAGGAAGCAAGCTTTAAATTGGACTATTTTTTTCTTAAATATTTTATTTATATTTATTTGAGAGGGAGAAAGAATGAGCAGCAGGGAGAGGGAGAGAATCTGAAGCAGACTCCCAGCTGAGCACAGAACCCAACACAGGGCTTGACCTCATGACCCTGAGATCATGACCTGAGCCAAAACCAAGAGTCCTATGCTTAACCGACTGAGCCACCCAGGCACCCCTGAAATGGAGTTAAGTCTTTAAAAAAAAGAAATCTGATTTTTAAGAAAATGAAAACATTTTCAAAACACAGAGCACCATCCACCACCCCTCTGATTCTGGTCCCAATATTCACAAGGCACAAATGTACAGAAGCAGGTTTTCTCCATAGGGAAGCACCTGCTGCAGTTGCAGTGGGAGGTCATGCTCAACCTTGGGAAATCATTTCTCTGATTCAGAAAATGACCATTGTAATAAACTAGACCTCAAGTGCCCATAAAAAGTCAGATACCCCAAGAACTAATAAATGGTACAGGCTTCTCAGGATGGTAAGGTGGTTTTCACTAATAAATATTCCAGGAGCAATAGATGCCTTTGGTCTGTGGATCACACTCAGAGCCTCAGTCTGGGGTGGGTGTTCACACAATCTATGGATATGCTCCTCCCAGGCAACTGACACCTGGCCACATCTGGGAACAAGCTCTTCTACTCGAAAGAACATAGTAACAACTGACACCAATGGCTCGTCTATTTCGTGGATTCTGAAATGCCAAAATGAAGATAAAATTAAGAGGATAATTTAAGGAAATATTTAAGGAATGGATGTGAAGACCAGCTTTCCCAACCAAGGACTCCTCGCCACTTGTTATATGAAGCAAACATCTGGGAATGCTTGTTCCTCTTATTCATCCTATTGATGAGGGAGAAAATTTCTCAAGCAGATATTACATGGTCAATAGGAAACCGGCATGTCCATGCTAGTTCCTGACATCATCAGTTGTTTCCCATGTGAATTTTTCAATAAACTGGTTTATTTCTTCCAGTACCGAAAAGGGGTTTAAAAACCATCTCTGATGGAGGGGTGCCTGGGTGGCTCAGTCAGTTAAGTGTCCACCTCTTGATTCCTCAAGTCATGATCTAGGGTCGTGTGATTAAGCCTCGCATAAGGCTCAGTACGAAGTCTGCTTGAGATTCTCTTTCTGCCCCTCCCCTCTACTCATTCTCTCTTTAAAAAAAAGAAGAAAAAAGAAAAACCCACTTCTGATGGAATTATCACTGTTTCTTTCACTCCCAGGACTCCCTAAACCAGAAATGCTCAACACTTGTGAACTTCCAATGTTTCCATTTCACTACAAGTGGCTAGGTTATCGTCCTGGGTGTCAGTTAGTATCATTCGAGGAATGTAAAATCATTTTAAGATTGGCCTAAGGGAGAAAAATTTGAGGGCTTTTTTTTTTTTAAATTCAGCAGTCAAAAAAATGTATGTATTTGCTACCTATTAGCAGAGATCATCAAGAGCTGATTATTATACAAAATCTTATCAGAATAGTTAAAACTAGAGTATGAGAAGTTCCCAACTGCCAGTTATTTCCAAAACAGTGTCATAAATTATTGTTAGGCTTCAAGGAGTACCTAAGCCAGACGCATGTGAACAATATTTTAGTAGAATCCTTTAAGATGTATGTGACTCCTTAAACCCAGCCAGGATCAGCTGTGGGGGAGGAGGGCTGGGTATCACTCAAAGACAAGCAATATCATGTTGTCTATTTGGTTCATGGCTCTGTCACCAAAAATGTCAAGCAATCCTTGGCACAATTAAGCACTCACTATCTGTGAGTGAGTGGATAGAAGTGGTGTACAAATTGATGAGTCTGACATGATCCCACACGAAGAACTACTCAAAGCTCCAAGGGAAGAAAAAAGAAGGGGGCAGGTAGTGGTTCCTCTCAACTTAAATGTTCTTATACCAGAAATAGCTTATATGCACTTAACAATTAACTGTGATTTTTAAGTTACAAAAGTCTCCCTCTCACCTTACTGAAGCCCCACTGTGCCTCTACAGAGGATGCAAGGTTAAGGTGCTTGAACATTCCCCCAGAAATGTTCTGGGCATAGTCAAGTACACATGTGGATATAAACTCCCCTATTTTAAACAAAAGGGGAACATGTAATACACATGGTTTCACATCCTGCTTTTTCTATCAGCAACGCAGGGCACAGGCACCCCCTCCCCCGCTTCAAACACTTTATCCTGTAGGAGTCTTGACACCAGGCTCCTCGCTTTCCCCCAACCTCACTGTTCTTGGGTCTGTAGACACCAGAGTACAACAGGGCACAAGCCTGAGAGCTCTGCTCTTCTCTACCTACACTCGGTCTTGACAGGCTAAACCAGCTTCATGGCTCTAGACACTGTCATTGTCACTCCTGCCCTGGATCACTGTACTGAGCCCCTGACAGTCCTCTCTGGCCTTCCCTCTCCTCCCCACACTCTATTCTTTAAACATCTAGAGTTCATCTCGTAAAATATAATATAAAATCAGGTCAGGGGACTGCTCTGCTCAGAAACTCCCAATCACTTCCCATGACACTCGGGGAAGCCAAAGCTATGCAATGTGTGTTCCCATTGCTTCTCTGACCTCACCTCTCACTGCTCTCCCTCTCTCCACTCTGGCCACATTTGCGTCCTTGCGTCCCTGCAGCAACTAAGGCTGCCAAGCCCATCACCACATCCACTCTAGGCCTCCTGCAGACTCCCATGGCCTTGCTTGCACCCCCTTTCAGGGCTCTGCTCATATGCAGCTCCCTCCCTAAAGTTGGCCTTACCTATACTCTTCAAATTGTCCTTCCCATTCCTCTTCCCTTGCTTTACTCGCTCTGTAGCACTTATCGGGCCTCCCATATTTTATATGAATTTACTGTTTATTCTGTTTCTCACTTCTAGAATATAGCCTCCAGGATAGCAAGGATTTGTACTGGCTTGTTCACTGCTCAATCTTTAGTTCCTAGGATAATGCCTGGCAGTCAAACAGTAGGCACTCAGTATTTGTTGAATGAACTAATGAATGAGCAGCATTTTTTGAATACTATTTCTAACAGTTTCCTTATTAGATGGACAAAATGTTCTCCTTACATTTAACACTGACCAACTGCCATGGTAGGACTATAAACACACAATCAGTTTCCTTCTGATGGACATTTAGGGTTTCCCTGTGCTTTCACGAAAGGAGGAGGATTGCAACAAACATCCTTCAATGTGGACACATATGTGAAGATGAAAAGTAGTCAAATGAAAAGATCTGAGCTTTTTCTTTTGGTACGAGGATCTCAGAAGTTAAAAAGAATAAGCAGAAGCTCATGAAAAAGTGGCTGAACCTGTTTATTTGGCAAATTAGCAGGCAATCTGTTTGCTCAGCAAAGACGTTGGTTCAGATGTGTGTCAAGTGACATCCCACAGTGAATTATTACAATAAAATTACAGGGTTGATAAGAGAGAAAAATTGCAGGGAAAACGGCTCACGCTAAGCTTTGAGGAGAGGAAAACAAGACTGAAACAACAACAAATCCCCAACAGTTGTTTTTCGGGGAAAGTACACATCACGTTCCCAGCAAAGACCGGCCATGGGATGCAGGGCGGCACGTGGCCCTGCTTAGCAGCGCAGTCCAGATGCAGAAATGCACGAGGATGTCCTTGAAGGCTACAAAACAGCTCAGTGATGCTGCCAGTAAGGTAAGGGGAGATCAATTATGATGAAACTCTTGCATTTTTAAAATAGATTTTATTAGATTTTAATAGATCTATTTAAAATAGATCTATTTTAATAGATTTTATTTATTCCTGAGAGACACAGAGAGAGAGGCAGAGACACAGGCAGAGGGAGAAGCAGGCTCCATGCAGGGAGCCTGATGTGGGGCTCAATCCTGGGACTCTAGGATCACGCCCTGGGCCTAAGGCAGGTGCCAAACCGCTGAGCCACCCAGGGATCCCTCTTGCATTTTTCTATCCAGCCTATGTCCCAGTTACTTCTGATGTGTCCATCTCGTTTCTCATTTTTCTCCTTTTCCAAATTCTCAGGGAAATAGTCACCTTGCTGTCTGTTGTACCCAAGAATTGCTATATCTCAACAAATCAAGTGCCTACTAGGTTTTACGAGCAAAGGTTGGTTCTTATGGAACTGGTGAATGCCTTTCTCAAAAAAAAAAAAAAAAAAAAAAAAAAGCCACCGGCTCTGTGGCCCTAGCTCCTACACTCCTGGAATCGAGAAGGGGGCTCTGCAGAGCAATGCTGAGGACATCTTTGCAGTGTATCCTCATTGAATCACTGTAGAAAGGGTCACCTGGGTGGCTCAGCGGTTGGGTGCCTGCCTTCAGCTCAGGGTGTGATCCCAGGATCTGAGATTGAGTCCCGCATCAGGCTCCCTGCAAGGAGCCTGCTTCTCCCTCTGCCTTTGTCTCTGCCTCTCTTTGTGTCTTTCATGGATAAATAAATCTTAAAAAAAAAAATTACTGTAGAACTTCTCACCAGAGGTGACAGAAGGATCATCTTACTTCTAACTGTAAGGTCTATCTATCCACCACACAGACAGGATTTGGTTTTTCCATAGAAAGCCTTCACCATCCCTCTCCCTGTCTTTGAGGTACATTTAGCTGAGTAATTATTATATCTTACCCTCAGTTAATTATTCCACAACTTCACTTTGGTCCGTTTTCATGGAAACCACCTGAATGACGACTATCATTATCTATAGCACTATACAAATGCTGGTCAGGACAACCAAAATCCAAAACACCTGCGTGGATCAAAGCAGCAAATGCTGCTCAGCGGTGAGATTATTCTGTCCTCAGAGAAAGTCAAAGATCTTGTCCGTGATATATGGCTGCATCTCCGCCTTCATTGTTGGGCCCCATGATACAATAACTAACAGCAATACACGGTAATTAACAACATGTCAAAAGTATCAAAATAGATATGCCCCCAAAAGAAATATACTTCAAGTCATGGAGAAAATAATCAAGGCCAAATAAACTAGGACAGATTTATTCCTGAGTTGTGTAAGTTGGACGTGTTTCTGAGTCACAGAGTATTAATCTAAGAGAGACAATTAAACTGCCTGCCTCATATTAGAAAGAAAGGGAGCCAGGTCAGGGTGGTTAAGCACCTCCCCATGTGTTAAAATGTTCTGGTGGGAAAAGGCCAGAGTACAACAGTCTATCTTCGGCATGAATATTATTTTGTTGCTAAGGCCGCTGCCAATCAAGTAAGAAATAAAGATAAATTATAAACTTGTCCACCACTTACAATATTTTCCAAGAATTTAAATGCAATGTTTCCATTGTTAAAATTCTACTTAAATATCTAAAAACTAGCATGTGAAACCTAATTAATAGTAAAACAGGTAGTAACACTTTAGTTTCTCTCCACTTACGTCATGCAGCATAACACTCTTAGGGAACAAAATTAGAAAATGCAACACGAATTAACTTTTGTTTTATTTCTCTTCCAGGTAACATCACCATGTACTGTCCCACCCCTGTCCCACCCCCATCCTCCCAAGTTCAAAGAGTATCAAGCTCAAACTTGCACCAAGAACTTTCAGACTGGACATAATACCCACCCAACAAAGATACGGCAGGCTTAGAAATAGCAGAAGATGAGACTAGAACATAAGCTCCATGTGGGCAGAATATTTTGGTTTCTGCTTATGCTATGTAGTAAAGTGTCTGGCATATAATAGGTTCTGAAGAAAAATTTGGTGAATAAGTGAGTGAATATAAATAACTAATTTAGTTGGCATTCAAAACATTCCTGGATTAACTTAGTCCTAAAATGTTGAAATACAGACAACTAGACTCACATTAGCCCCTAAAAGCCTTAATCATAATATGTAATATTAACAATTAAAAGTTTAACACGTAGCAAGAACATAATTAAACATTATCAGACAATGCATATCAGGAGTTTATCACAAGTAAAAGGGTTATCTTTGTAGAACAGAAACATTTACTCCTTTCAATGCCAAATAGAAGTTTACAGTTACAGTATAATAATATAACCCATGTATTTCTGTAGACACAAATGGTGATCTTTATAAGAGAAGGTATTTGTCATGCAAGGCATGCTCTATAGACTATGTGTTAGAGACTATGTTTCATCATTTTATGTTCTACTTAAAAAAAAAACACACAAGTGCATTCATTCATTAGCCTGCTTATCATAAAATGTCATTAGAGTTCAAAGACTTTAGAATACATCTCTTCCCTAGGTTTTTGACCTAGGTCTACATTCAATGAGCTAAAACAATAAACAACTAACATTGCTCCTAAAAGTCAACTTAATAGGAGCCAAATCGTAAACAATGAAACATAAAAAACCAAAGCAACAATGGAAAATAACAGACGTTTTCCATTCCACTACCATGCACCAAATACAGTCGCTATACTGACTGTATTTCAAGACTGGAAGAGAAGAAATATCAAGGACCCGTATCAAAAACATCATGGTATATACAAAAGGAGTAATTCCCATTAAAATTTCCATGAGGACATATATACTGTGTACATTATACAAGCGCCACAATTACAGTGAAAACAGTGGTTTCCACACTTCTACTGGTAAGCTGATATTACTGAACGTGAAATGGTGTTAGATGTGGCTACTGAACCAAACATGATCCACAATGGTTTCTGAATAGAAGGTATTCAGAGTGTATCTCTCCAAGTTCTTCTGTTGCCCCGTCTTCCTCTCATTCTAGACCACCACAACCTCCTCCTGATGAATTCTTTTTTTTCCTTCCTCAAACTATTTTAATCAGGTTTTCTGTCAACTGAAACAATAAACCAACACTCCAAATCAGAAACAGGTTGATACTATCAAGCTGATAGAAATAAATTTATATCTAAAAAGATTAGGTACAAACTTTTTGTAAAATGAAATGTATGTCTTCTCCATTTAAATTTTCAAAATATATGAAACTTAGAACAATTTTTAATACCTGTTAAGTTATAAGCTTGACTTCTTTGAGAAAGACTGTCCGATTTCATGTCCTTATTAGGTGTTTTGGCTTTAAACATCTTTTTTTAAAAAAAAATTTAAAAATATGTATAGCTTTATAATGCTCTATAGATATTTAAAATATGATTTATGTGGATATATGTGCACATAAAAATATTAATGTGTGTAAAACATTAACCTACTTAATTCTCACAACAAACCTATAAAGTGGGTACTATTACTATTTCCTGTTGAAGAAATTGAAGCACGCAGAGGTTATTTAACTTTCCTCTGATCAGTAACTGGCAGGGCTCTTAACCACATTACACTGCTAACACCTACTTTCCTACTATCCCTAATTAACAAATATAAACAAAATATTTCCATTGGTCATTTTCAGGAAAGAGGGCAAATCAGGGATTCTCTGCTGCTCAAATATAATCTTATCTCTCCTTTTGACATCAAGCTCTATGGGCTAAGCAAGGAGGCCACATTCTTCTATCTCAACTGTTCAGAAAGTGAAGGCCTCTTCACCTTCTTTTTGGATGAGTCCCAGGGAAGATCTGCCAAGCTGGCCTGGACCACACACGGCTGGGATGCAGGAGCGTGCATGACAAGGCCCGGGTACCCAGCCTTCCACTGCAGCCAGGGAACAAGCAGCCAGTACTGGCAGCCCCAAATAATTACAAGAAAGGAGTTAGGACCAGTTCTCCGAAGCAATGGGGAGCAGGTGCTGGTCAGAATGAAAGATGCACACAACAAACATTAACACTGTGGGATCACTTGTCTAACTGATTTCAATTGTTCGCTTTTAATCATGCATTGCAGAAAACCCAGTTTTAGCACAGATATGCCACACTTCATTTCATTCTGTTCAAAATGATATGCAAAAGTGAGAGCAGCCAGGTAACTGAAGTTCCCTTTCTTCTCTGCCCTTTCAACATTTGCTCCTGGCTGGGTCCAAGAGGAGCAAGACTGGACAGCCCAGGGGCCTGAATGATCAGCATAAAAGCCCAGACAATCAAAGCAATAGAAGGTTTGTCCAAGAGCAACCACATGTTGTACAAAAGCTTTCACTTTCACGTGGATCAGCACTGTTCCATGGACTGGCATTCTGAATCCAACTCTATGAAGTATTAGTAATATTGGTAACCTCTATAGCAACACAATGAGGTTAGCTTCACTACAATTCCCATTTTGGATATGCACTCAGCATGTGCATAAATGTCAAATAAACCCAAGGCCAGTATTACCATCCCCACTTTGCAGATAAACTGTGGTGAAGAAGCTCTAAAGAACTTGCCCACGACTGCACTGTTAGGAAAAAGTGCCTCAGCTGGGATTAAACATACAGACTTCATAACATATAAGGACAACTAACTGCCTGTCACAAACCTGATCCAAAACTCCCACAATGATTATGACATAATATAAACATTATGTATATAGTCACAATACTTATACAGGATTATTATATAGCTTTACACATACAACACAAAACATGAATATTTCATCTATCTTCACAGAACTTAAAGGCGTGACAAGAATGATCTTAGAGCACACAGGCCTTTTAAATCTTCCATTATTAGAGAATACCTCAATTTGACCTCTTCTTTACCACCCAACTTCTCTTTATCAGGCAGATGCATTCAGATCATTGCAGTGTCCTTAATACCTCTTCCAAAAAGATACTTTCTATAGGAGAAACAGCCAATGTGTACTTCATGCTTATGCGGAGGATAATGAAGCTGGTAACTAACATGTTTTCAACTTCACCCTCTTCTCAGTATCAGATAAAACTTCACTAAGAAATAAGACTGTTCCATCAGGCAATTCCATTTCACTAGAAGGCCATAAAAATAATTGTCTATGTCATCAAAATCTCTTTAGAGAGCTGCAAAACATCGGGTTTGCTAATCTGGGCCTGAGACAGAATCCCAACTACTCATGCTAAAGAATAACAGCTTCAAAAGGAGTCGTGGTTGCTATCAGATATCCTAGAATCTGTGAAGACAACTACAGACGGGTCCTAGGTCCTAGGAGGTGGAGCATCTGTATGTCTTGAGCAAACGTGTTCCTGTGGGCCATAAACTTCATGAAGAATGATTATGGAAGATGTGGGTCTCCCAGTTCTTCAGTTATTAGAGAATCTAATCTGGTATCTTCTTTATCAGTCAACTCCTCTTTATCAACCAGACTTCCTCAGCTTACACTGATCTTAGAGCCTCGTAGAATAAGTCACTGTTGGCATCAATAGAAAAGGAATATACGAACAACGTAGGGACTGTGGGCACCAACCACTCTCTATAGTCAAATACCTGTATATTAACTTTTGACTCTCCTAAAACTTAAATAACAGTCTACTGTTGACTGGAAGCTTTGCCAGTAACATAAGGAGTCATTTAACACTTATTTTGTAATACGTACCATATACTGCATTCTTATAATAAAGCTAGAGAAAAGAAAATGTTAAGAAAATCAGAAGCAAGTGGGCAGCTCGGGTGGCTCAGCGGTTTAGCGCCGCCTTCAGCCTAGGGCCTGATCCTGGAGACCCAGGATCGAGTCCCAGGTCAGGCTCCCTGCATAGAGCCTGCTTCTCCCTCTGCCTGCCACATTCCCTACTGTTCTCTCTCTCTCTTTCTATCAAATAAATAAAATCTTAAAAAAAAAAAAAGAAAATCAGAAGCAAGAGAAAATACATTTGTAGTACTGTACTTTATTAGAAAAAAATCCTCATTAAGTGGACAGTTCAGACCTGTGTTGTTCAAAGGTCACTTGTAATTGGAAATAAATTTAAGAATAAAGAAGGGACCATTCAACTTCACCAATGCTGAGTACCTGGAGCTACATAGGGAGAAATTCTGGATTTCTACTTTCCTGAAGTCTAGACATGATCCTTAGATTTAGAGAGAAATTTAATTTCCTATAAAGAAATAGAAATAAGGCAATATTGAAAACTTTCTTTTGGATAAGAAATTCTTTAAAACTAAGTTATAGATGATTTTGCCATATATAAGAACAAAATATCTATCTTTATACCTCACAATTTCCTACTGTATTCCAAATGAAAAATTATCATTCAGTTTTCTTTAATTAGAATGCATGCCTAATCAAAACCTCACTTATCTACTTGATATTTCACTGAAGAGCTCAGAATTAAAAACCAAGCACTCCTTGATTTTCCCAGCACAAAGAGTGAAAATGAAAAATGTACAAATTATTTTCTAAATTACAAGACAATGGAATATTCACTGGTAAGAAAAGAAACCCTGTTTACCTTAGACTGTGCTGAAATTGGAAGGGAAAAAAAAGGGGGCAGGCCAGATGGTATGTCTGGGAAGATACTGACAACGTGGAAGTGTTAATTCTTGGAGAGGGGGTAAATTACTATATTCTAACAAGCATCAAGAATCCCAAGTCCAAGTTAATTGAAAATGACTGGAACCCAACTGTCAGTCTGGAAGCATGACATGGCTCAGTGACGTATGTCTTGACTTGGCACACATACCAATTCTTTCACATCCCAAGAAGAGCCTGCTAGCTCTACAGGCAAGCTTTCCCATCGGGGAGTCTCACTTTTTAAGGTTATATTTACAACGTAAAGTTAAATCACTTTTAACAAAACCAGATCCACTAAATGTTAAAAATTGACTTAGATTTTTCCTTCATAAATTCAAGGGATTGTCTCACATTATAAACAACTCCTTCATTTAAATAGTTCTTGGGCACATATCATGTGCTTAGCACTGTTCTACGAGCTGGGATTCTATGACAGTGAACAAAATAAATGTAAGTCCAGTCCTCACAAAGCTGATATTCTCTGGGTGCGGCAGATGATAACAAACATACATAAGTAAAATATGTTTAATATGAAGACATGTAAGCAGGGAAGGGGAATGGGTAGTATTGCAGGGGTGAGAAGTGGTGGGGGTTTAGGTGCACGAAACAAGCTGTGTAATTATGCTGGTGGAGAATGTTCTAGGCTGAGGAGACAGCAAGGACTGTATCTCTGGGTTGGAAGCATGACCCTGTTCAAGGATGAGTGAGGAAGCCACCACCCTGACTAAAGCATCCAGTCTTCCTAATTAGAAAGACACCATGGAATACTACAGATGTCAATAGACATGAGCACAAAAATAATGATGAAAAACCCAAGCTGCAGAAGGGTATATATACACAGCACACCATTTAATTGTTTTTTTAAACACTGAAGACAACACCACAAATAATTTAGTGATACAATAAATAGTAACATGGAAAAGAATGAAGAACTGTGGTCATCATGATAAACACAAATCCAGAAGAGGAGCTGCTCAGAGGAGAGAGGGAGGCACCATGGGAACATAGAGCACTTTCAACTAATGTTTTATTTTCTTATGCTGGATGTTGGGTCTACAGGTGGTCACTAAACTATTACTCAACCTTTTTGTGTATTAGAAATATATGTGCTATTTTTAGAAAAGAATCCTCACACCTATCTCAGCATCCTCTTCTTTCTTAGTCATCCGTGGGTCATCCCGACATTCGCCTCTGAGTGATAGACAAGACGGCACCAGTATTTCTGTTCAGCCATGATCAAGAATATTTCATCCCTGGCCAAATCATTCATTATCACAAGGGAGCAAATTTAGGGAATAGATAAAGCTGTCGTCATGTTCCGGTCACAATGTAAGTACACATTAGAGCCTTCTACGGTCTACGGGAAAGGGCTGCATGAAAGGAAACACAGCAAATCTATGCTTAGTGCTTTAAACTAAGCTGCCTGTCTTCATTTTAAATACAGCCCCTTCTCTACATAGGAGGTGAGTATTTTTAGCAATGTCACCTTTGCTTCTCAATATGCTTCTTAAAAAAATAAAATAAATAAAATAAAACACTGTGGATAGAAACTCAGATTGCATTTCGTACCTCACCTCCCATGCCTCCAGTCTTTCAAGGAGTGTCCAGGGATCCCAGCCATGCACATGTGTGCACTACTTCCTTTCTTCTCCTTAACCCACTACAACCTACTCCACCCTCAGGATGCCCTGGGCCTGGGAGAGAAAGGAGAGCCGGGAAGTGGGAAGGTGAGCGGGGAAATGAGCACCTCTCTAAGCTCCTTACAGAGAGCTGGTTAACCTGGAGGCAGCTAAATGGAAAGTTGTTTCAGGAGGAGTATCTCCTAGGTACTCAGGAGCCCTGGATACTGTATTGTAATAAAGTCCTCTCTCTAGGATCTCATCTTCCCCAGCTTTAATGACCTTCCTATTCTGATGACTCGGTGTCGACCCTGAAGCCAGACCTCTCTAGCTGGCAGACACCTGTGTAAAGCTTCTTGGATGTCTCGCAGGACCCTCAGGACCAACTCCTGACATCGATGTCCCCATCGCCACGCTCACCATCGACCTAAGGCCACCCCTGGTGGTTGTAAGCCCAAGGGTAGTCAAGGGTAGTAAGGGGGGCTGCTCCCCTATCTCTGACCCCCAAGACCCAACACATCACCAAGCCTCGCCATTCCACCTCAACATTTTCCAGATGATTCATTCCCCTCCATCTCTACCACCACATCCTTATTTCAAACTGCCCTGAATTCTTCCATGGACAGTAATATTGCTACTGGTGAGGACTTACTATGCACAAAGGACTTAGACACAGGGTTGCTGGGAGGACTGATTTATTGTGAAGGGTTATTATTTTTAGTTTATAGAAAAAGGAAGTGAAAAATTTAAGACTAAGTATTTCCCAAAGTTATAAATCCAGACTGCTCTGGCGTCAAGACTTATTAATAAGTTTACAGATTCATTCACTCAAATGACTCAAAAACAGTACTTTTTAACTATAATTGAGAAAGTGTCTCTTACAAAGGAAATTCCCTAGATTACTCCACGAGCCAAAGTAATTTTTCTGAAAATCACATTTGATCCCAGGCTCCAGCAGGGCAAAACTCCTCGCTGCCTTTGCATCACCCTCCAGGAGACATGGTTTATGGGGCCCTGAGCTCTGACCTCAGCGGCTTCAAGGCTCATCTCACCTTCTCCCCACCGTCCCAGCTTGCTCCCCAGCCAGATGCAGTTTCCTTCCACTCCTTGAAGTGACTCAGCTCCCTCTTTCCTCTTGGCCTTTGTACATGCCATCCAGACCTCTGGAGCCGACCCTAGACCCTGTCGGGCCGTTCCCTGTTCCTATGCCGATGCTGGGCCACTGCTTAGGCATGTGGTCTGACATCCTACCCTCTCCTCCCGGGACTGCATACCCAAGCCTGACGAAGGGGAGACAAAGGGGAGTTTCCTTTGTCTGATTCAGGGCCCCCAAACCCCCTATTATGGCACTGGCCACAGTGGACTCTAACTACTAAGCAGGCAATCATTTATCTCTATGGCCCAGGTGACAACGAGCCCTGGGAGAGTGGGCACCACTGTTCATTTGGTTTGCCACTCTACAGACAGTCCCCACATAGTGCTGGCACTTCGTAAGTACTCAGGATACGTTTCACTGTGAGGAGAGCAAGGGAAGGCACAGAAGTGTGGCAGCAGCGCATGAAAGAAGTCAAACATGATCCTTCCCCTAACGTCTGCCATCTACCTACCGCGCTACCAAGACGCAGATTATCATCATGTGCATCTTTACAGCTCGAAAAGTGCCTGCCCACCAATTACACGCTGGGTCATCACAATAATTCTATAAGAAGAAGAAAGGAGCTGCTCTGCAAATTGAGACTCTTGCTCAGTAAGGCTCGGTGACCTTTTTTTAGTTGCGTCACAAAGAAACACAAGGTGTTGGACATGTTGCGTACGCCTGCAAGATACTTCAGAAGAACATGAATGAGTTGGGACATGGTCAAGGTTCTGGATTCTGGTTAACAAGAGCTGCAGCTGGTCCTCAGACAAGGGGCAGCTGAAAGTGGGTTAGCCTCAGAAGCAGAGAGGTAGGTTTGGGAAGCGCTAAAGCTTTTTACAGTTTGGGGAACATTCCCCCTAAGAAAAGGATTATAAAATCACAAATTCAGACTTAGGTAACACATGTCATTAGTTTCACAGTCCACATCTGAGTGGGACAGAAGAAATCAAACTTACATGAGAAAGAAGAGGGTGTGTATTCGAAGTCAAAATAATATCACAAGAAAGGTAAGGCACAGGAGAGGGGCAACAGGAATAAAAGCTATTTATTCAGCAGTGACAGGGGGCCACATAAGGCACTGTACCAGGCCCAAAGACACACAGTGATTACAGATGTAGTCACTGCCCCAGATGACTCACAATCCAGAATTAGTATCATACCTGAAGAGAAGGGGCGCAAACAAGGACTTAATAACATGTTAAAAGTTCCCTAATGGCAGTACCTAAAGTAGCCCTCTACACCCATGGTCATGGTCAGCTGGTCCTGCTTCAGACATTCATCCCTCTCTGAAATCCGATTCATTTGTGTACTGACTTGATTAAACTACAGGGTGAGCAGGAACACAGAGGTCTGGTCTGTCCTGCTCACCGCTGTCATCCTAGCACCACGCGAGGTACCAAGTTCATGAGGAGCCTTCCAGAGAGGTATTTGTGGAATAAACAAACAAACAAGTAAAGGAATGAACAAAGGAACAAAACTTACATAGTCTCAAGGTGCCAAGCTTTGGCACGAGTCATCGGTCTTTGGAGTCTAAATATGTTTTGGTATATGTTAGTGAGTCTTTTAAAATTAACTATCACTGTTGCCAAATGAGCATCCTGCCTGGACAAATCATAATTTCAAAGAAGTCTGGCTTGTGGCCAAGCAGTCAAGAAACACCAGCAAAAAACGTGAAGAGGAAGTGGAATCAAAAGACAGGGCTGGTTTATTTTACTTCTTTCTTTAGCTGACAGACACTTGATCCAGAGTCGTTTGGAGAAGGCATAGGTGGGACAGCAGCTGGCTGGGGTGCAGAAGACCTGGATTCGCTGTTGGAAGGGGGGACAATAAAACGTTCACTGTGACAGTGTGGGTGGAAACCAGCCAGAGGCAGGGGTGTAGAGGCTTGTTTCAGGGGCTATCCTCGCTTTGGCAACACAACGGGCTCTGCAGTACACTAGGAAGACCACTTAAGGGAGCTTTATAATTCCAGCCAGAAGTTGCAGGCAAGGAGATCACCAGGTTGAAATCCAACTCTTAGATAAGAGCATGTAGCAAAAATAGACTCAAAATGGATGAAATGCCTAAATGTGACACAGGAATCCGTTAAAATCCTATGAAACAGAGGCAACCACCTCTCCGACTGCAGCCGCAACTTCTTGCTAGACACATCTCCAAAGGCAAGGAAAACAAAGGCAAAAATGAACTATTGGGACTTCATCAAGATAAAAAGCTTTTGCCCAGCAAAGGAAACAGTCAATAAAACTAAAAGACAACCTACGGAATGGGAGAAGATATTTGCAAATGTCTTAAAAGATAAAGGGCTAGTATCCAAGATCTATAAAGAACTTATCAAACTCAACACCTGAAGAATAATCCAATCAAGAAATGGGCAGAAGACATGAACAGACATCTCTCCAAAGAAGACATATAAACGGCCAATAGACACATAAAAAATGCTCCACATTGCTTGGCATCAGGGAAATACAAATCAAAACCACAATGAGATACCACCTCATACCAGTGAGACTGGCTAAAACAAGACAGAAAACAACAGATGTTGGTGAGGATGCAGAGAAAGGGGAACCTTCTTACACTCTTGGTGGGAATATAGCCGCTCTGGGAAAGAGTATGGAGGTTCCTCAAAGAGTTAAAAACAGAGCTACCCTATGACTCAGCAACTGCACTACTGGGTATTTATCCAAAGAATACAAACATAGTGATCCAAAGCGGCACCTATACCCCCAATGTTTGTAGCAGCAATGTCCACAATAGCCAAACTATGGAAAGAGCCCACATGTCCATTGACTGAAGAATGGATAAAGATATGGGATATGTATACAATGGGCTATTACTCAGCCATCAAAAAGAAAAAAAAAGAAAAAGAAATCTTACCATTTACAACGATGTGGATGGAACTAGAGGGTAGTATGCTGAGTGAAATAAGTCAATCAGATTATAAGTCAACAGTTATCATATGATTTCACTCATATATGGAATTTAAGGAAAAAAACAGAGGATCATAGGGGAAGGGAGGGAAAAAGGAAGTAAGATGAAATCAGAGAGGGAGACAAACCATAAGAGACTCTTAACTATAGGAAATTGAGGGTCATTGGAGGGGAGGGGGCTGGGGATGGAATAACTGGTGATGGACATTAAGGAGGACGCATCATATAATGAGCATTGGGTGTTGTATATAACTGATTAACCACTCTACCTCTGACCCTAATGATACATTATATGTTAATTAATTGAATTTAAATTTTAAAATAGGAGTATGTAGAAATAACAGCTATGATGATAAAACCATTTACAGTAAAACTAGTAAATGCTTCAGAGGAACATTTCGCTGGAAATCATGTAGAAAAAAGGATTATGAAATTTAATTTACTAATACTTGTATATTCCATCCTTTACCCTTTACATATATTATTTTAATGTTAAGGTACTCTTACAAGTGGTTCCAATATGCAAGTCTGAGATACCTGGAGACATTGCAGTGAGAGGGAGTAAAGTCAGTGTCTGAAGATGACTAAGTAACTCATTTCACTCGCGGTCTCTCTGTACTAAGAGCCATGCTGTCAGGAAAGCTGCTTCAGACCCACAAAGCTGCACTACAGCTGTAGCTCTGAGGTCTGGAAGCTGCCTCTGGAATTCATCTTTAGAGCCTAAGAAATTGATGTAATTCAAGTTCGAAATACAAGTGACTTTTGTTGTTTTTTTTTTTTTTGCCTCTCTACATAGTGTCCCTTTTGGATAGAAGTGTCGAGAAAATTGAGCTAATTAGCATACATCATAATGTCGTCTGGCCATTTCCCGTGTATATAATATCACTAAGAATACTAACATCTGCAAAGAAAACAAAGGTTTTAATCAATTTAATTTTCACATATGTAAGAACTTCCCGACAACTTAAGAAGAGTATCTGTAAAACACAAATAGCTCAGTATGATTTTGATCAGCAGAATCAACTGTACTCAGAGGCATTTCTTCTTTACTGACTAAACTCCATTTTTGTATTATTATAGAGAAAACTAACCCCCCGAAATGAATACTGAGCCACATATTTTTCACTTACTAATTTTTTTTTAAAGATTCATTTATTCATTCATTTAGAGCGTGCACATGGGGAGGGGCAGAGGGAGAGGGAGACTCTCCAAGCCCAATCCCACTACCCCGAAACCATGACCCGAGCCAAAACCAATCAATAGTCTGATGCTCAATGGACTGAGCCACCCAGCCACCCCTCACATTTATTAATTTCATACTCCTGACCATTATGCTCATAATTATCATCCCTATTTAACAGATAAGAAAATTAACCTTTAATCCTACTTCCTTAATCTTTTAAATTTTACTTAATTTCCTAGAAGGACCACAAAAGGGATGGACCAGCCATAGTGAAACCAGGCAGGGCTCTCTATGCTGAGCATTCTCTTAAACCGTAGTACTATTTATTGACAGAGTAGTATCTTTCCATGTTATTTTTTTAAAGATTTATTTCTTCATGAGAGACAGAGACAGAGAGAGGCAGAGACACAGGCAGAGAGAGAAGCAGGCTCCATGCAGGGACCCTGATGTGGGACTCGATCCTGGTACTCTGGGATCATGTCCTGGGCCGACGGCAGGCACCCAACCTCTGAGCCACCCAGGCGTCCCTATCTTTCCATATTACATATTTACCAGACAATAGCCAACATACTGCAAAGTTGTTGAGATAAGATTCTTTAAGAGGGCTATCTCAAAAAGTGGCCTGGGACCACAGAATCAGAATCCACTGAAGCACCTGTTGGATATACAGATGCCTGGACCCAGCTCCAGACCTATTAAGTGAAAACTCGGGATGAGTCCCTAGAAACTGCTTTTTAACAAATCCCCAGGTAATAATGTTACATAAGAAAATGTGAAAACACCACTGTGGCTAATTCCTTGCAAACCTCTACTACTACTGTCATTTGGAGTTTCAAGTTGACACGATTCTATATTCTCATTGTAGGTCACCTTTTGGATTATGGAGTTTGTGGCGGAACATCCCAAAATTCCATACTCCCTTAGGGCTTTATCTTTGGAATCTCAAAATTCCTAAGAGGTCTCTGGGAACAAGCAAAGCAGGCAAACGACAAAGTAGCTTAATTGGGAAAACATTTACTGTGTGCCTACTCTCATCACACATGGCTCTAGAGGTCTTTGGAGATACAGGTCTCACTTCAAACTTCCGGTTGGCATCATCACTGCCATTTCACAGCTGGAGGACCTGGCCCAGAGAAAAAGAGCAACCTATCCCAAGCTACCCAGCTGAAGGTAAGCAGATGTTTCTACCCGTATCTACTCTGTATTCTCTTTATTCTACAACATAGCTCCTCCTCATGAATTACTACCATCTAGATTTCAGGATTTAAGGGGAAGACCTTTCCAAATGTCTTGAGCAAACTAGTCAACTCCCATACTTTTTCCAACCCCATACCTCGTCCACTAACAGTATTAAGCTCAAGTTAATAAAAGCCACCACCTATAGCACAAAATAACGGCATAAAGCACACAAAAATCAAGAATTCTCTCAAATGAAATTACCAAACACTGTATCTCCACAATGTGAGTAACTCTAGATACAAATGACATAAAAGCAAGCAACTCCCAGGCCCATTCTTAGGTTCAGGTTCCATCATGGCAGCCTAGCAGAAGTCCAGGTCCACCAGGCCAGTCAGTGCATCTTGGGATCATACAGCTATTTTCCTCAGCCACATAAATGTAGGAAAACAACATGGATTTCAAGTAAACCTAACAGTCAAAATGATGGCACGTCTCTAACATAACAGAGTGGCCCACATCCCTGGAGAAGCTGCACTGAAATCTGGGAACGGAGTCTGACATTTGCTAACCCTCTGGGGCTGAAGACAAGGGCAAGGTTCAGAAATAAGAACAAGCAGGGCACCTTATTATTATTATTTTTTCCTATCCCTGGAAGCCTCATGCCTTCACACCTCCTAAACTATCCAAGACTCTGAAGTGTCTCAACTCTGAACTCAGAGTCTGGGTCAGTTATAGGTGTCTGCTGCCTATTGGGGGATGCTGGGATGCATGTGGGGAGACAGTGGGTCCCTGGGATCTCAAGGTTAGGCTGTATGGGGGGAGACCATCTGTCTGTGAACAGACTCTGGTCAAGGTATGAATTAAGAAATCAAAAACTATATGGCTAAAGGCTGTTTCTTTCAGTTTATTGGGGCTAAATATGCACACATGACCCTGAGATGTACACAACTGCCATTCGTTATTTTAATTTTGCTTGATGTCCTGTTTCATCCGGCCCAATATGTGTGCTACAAGACAATGATGAAAAGTACAGGCAGCAAGTAGCAGGAGGAGGAGGGGCTGGATGACAGACTTCAAATAATCACCATCGTTGAGGTAATGGTCCTTCACCAGTATTGTATAGGACCCAAAGAAAATATTTATTTCCCATTAAAAACAATGATGTATAGATTTGTATACATAAGAATGCTTCCCAGGGCATACCGTTACATCAAAAAGAAAATAGTTATAGTAATGCGGTAATGCATAAGCTAGAAATCTGTTCTTGTAAAATATTATCTACCTGAGTCTGTACATACACAAAATAAAGCTACTGCTATTTACTAGGTTTAATGATATACCGGGTACTATGTTCACATTCAGTGCTTTGCATGTATTGTATCACTGAATCCTCATAGCCTTGAGATGTAAGCATTATGGCCATTTTAAAAATTAGCAAACAGAGTCAAGGAATTGAAAACTGACCCAGGTCACAAAACGATTAAATAGAAGACTGGCAGCCCAATCCAAGTCTGTCTGATTCCAGGACCCACTACAGTATACTAGACATTCCAAGAGACAGCTTTGGAAAGATGTTTGCCAAAAATATTAACAGCAGCTGTCTCTAGAGCAGGAAATTTCTTCTTTTTGTTTTTCACTATTTTAGAATATGTTTTATTATTTCTTTTAGAGTAGTGGGAGGGGCAGAAGGAGAGGGGAAAGAGAGAATCTTAAGCAGGCTCCATGCCCAGTGGGGAGCCCAATGGAGGGCTCAATCTCATAACCCTGAGATAATGATGTGAGCTGAAATCAGCAGTTAGATGCTTAACTGACTGAGCCACCCAGGCACCCCTAGAACATATTTTAAAGTAAGCATGCCATATTTTTATTTTATTTAAAATAACAAAGATCTTTTCATTGGAAGGATAAGTAAACAGCATGAAAATCTTCCCATCTTCCATGTATCTAATTTTCCCCCCTATCCAGTCCAAAAGTAACAATTAACTCCAACTAAATGTGACCGCAAAAAAAAAAAAAAAAAGAGTTGCCAAAATTATCAATCACTGAGAGCAGAAATCATTACAACCAATTTCTGAAGAATTCTGGATTAGGCCATTAACAAACGATCGTCTATCTCCAGACATATATTCTTACAATATATCCTACATTTATCACTGGATAGACACTCTTCTTTTCTATTCAATTACCTTCACTGGCTCCCTAACTATCTAGTAAAATCCAAAATATCCTTTAGTCTCATATCCAAAAATCTTCCACAAGCAGGCGCCACACTTCCTCCTACTGCTCCCCACTGTAAAGGCTACATTCCAGCTAAATTTAGGCCTACTGACCTCTGGAGTATCCTATCAGGACTAACCTCAAAGTCCAGCCATCTTCCAAGGACCAAAATAGAATATGAAGACTATTCAGTAGATGTCTCATATAAAGTAAAGCACACAAGAAACATAATTACTGGGGCGCCTGGGTGGCGCAAGTTGGTTTAATGTCTGAATCTTGGTTTCACCTCAGGTCGTGATCTTGGGGTCATGAGATCAAGCCCCGCACTCAGCGGGGAGTCTGCTTGACATCCTGCCTCTGTTCTCCCCAGGCATGTGCACTCTTAAATAAATTTTTAAAATCTTAAAAAAAAGATAATTACCAAGACACAGAATGGGCCATATAAATAAGCACCAGACATCATTATAAAGCATTTTTCTAAAAAACAGTTTGCATAGCCAAGTGACAAATTCTCTTTCATAAAATTCATGACACCATTCATTGTAAGCGGTACACAGCACTCTGCCAATCAAGCTATGACTTATCCATCAGAATTTTTCTTCTCTAGTTATTTACAGAACTCTTAGATTTATTTAGGTAGTCTATGCATAAATAATACAGAAACAAAATAACTTGGCCAAGGAATTCCTAAAACTTCTTTACTCGTTCAGGCTCGGACTCTGAATTGCAGGAGGACTCAGTTATTGATGTCTACACCTTCCCACAGTGCCATCCCCTACGCATCTTTATTGGTTTGGCGCACTTCTTACCAGCGCCCGTTACTACTCCTAGGTTTTCTCCCTATCAGGTGACATCCAATCCCCAATTCGGGATGTGTGTTCCAATTGGTGACATTAGTTGCCTGCTTTCTCTCTGCCACGTGGCTGAGAGCAACTACAAGTCATTATCCCAACTTCAGACATGTTAAAATGTGCAAACAGAAGTTTGTCATAGAAGTGATGAAATTTGGGGCCTGCACAAATATACAGATGCTCACTGTTGGGAGAATGTACACCTTCCGTACAAAAATGACCAGGGAGGAGAGATCCACAACAGGAAGTAATTTTTCTCTTTTGAGTCCAATGTCAGGATCAATATCATCACCAGCCCTAATCTATATTTTCAGCTCTGGTCACACACCAGTCCCATCCCTCTCTGCAGTCTTCAGAGAATTCCCTCTCTCCTGATGGCCTCCAGGACACCAATTAGAGCTGCAGGAAAGGAAGCAGGCCGCCTGCCGATCTTCCCTTAAAGGAGCCATTCTTGTTTCTCTAGGTACCTGCAGTATTCTCTTCTCTGATTCGGCAAAACCTCCAGAACCTACCTACCTCCTTCATGCTATGGGCAGAACAGCAAGCTTGTTATGAAGAGGATCACACCATGAAAAATAATGACTGCAGACATGGGTCCAGTAATTCTCATTTTTAAATGAAGCAGCAGCAGTGCCTCTGAAGCCTTTTCAAATTTTTGGTAGTGAAGCATAAGTCACAAATGGCCTCATTTTTCATTCAAGTCCATAAATATTTACTCAATGCTATAAGTGTTTAGACCTGTACTTCGTTTGGGGTTGAAACTCCAAGAAAAATAACTTCCTACTCACTTCATGCACTCACTCACTCGGTAAAATCAGAGAGAAAAATAAACATTTGAAGCAGGTTAAATACTGCATTTTGTTTCCTAGGTCCAGTACAGATCTTTCTGCCTTTTTTTTTTCTTCTAAGTTTGTAAGGAAGGGCTATAAGAACAATGTATCAAAACGTCACCCATCTAAAAATTAAGTTGTCAGCTTTTTCTCTATACTGCAAATTACAAAAGAATTAGAGGTTTGGTGCTAATGGAAGCTTATAATTCTAAAGCGTGCAATTTAACCAATCACCGCAAGGTCTAAAAATGTAATCCTGAAGACATTTCCACCAAGTGATCTGCAATGCTGGTATCTAATTTCAACTTCTCTACTTGTGTCATTCTTCCCATTTTTTCCCCCCTTGCTTTGGAAATTGTTCTGGAATAACTACACAGTTAAGAACTGCCCAGTGCCTCTACATGCATAATATACTCACATGAAAAAACTGACAGTCATCTTAACCAAGGAGGTATACAAAAGACAATGAAGATCTGCAGCTATTCTATGGGTCTTTACTTTTTCACGCTCATATCACATTATATGCAGAAATCAAAACATGAAAGGTACTTTACCATTTCAGAAGTTCACACTTCCTTTTGTAATTTGTTCAGTACTAATTTGGGTGAAACATGTCTATGATCATCTCTGCAGCAGAAATCTAAGTTAGGATTAAAATGTTAAATCACAAAATAATTTGTTAAACAAAAATTTAAATGGTAATCAATTACTCCAAATCACTGAAGATACCTTGCAAACTTGTGAGATCTCTAGCTTTTTTCATCGTTGCCAATTGCCAAATTGCAATCACATCACTCAAAAATAAATCAGAAAGAATACTGCCTATCCAGAAAATGCACTATTTTTACAGACAACGCATACTTTTAAAAGACAATACTAATTATCTAGTAGCAAGAATGCTATTTTAGAACAAAGAATAGTTAAAAAACATACTGGCTCTGTGCATAAGCAAAAATATAGACTCATTATTCTTGTGCCCTGGATGATTTTTAAAACGGCCCTTTTTAAAGATACAGTATTTTCCCCAATAAAAGGAAAATTCAATGATTTCTACCATTTCACAAAAAACCTATGATCTATGAAACACATTTTCCTACGCAGCCTTGAATTCACCTCCACCTTCCCATTCTCCAAACAATACCTTATGGTGCCGTTCAACTTGAGAAAGGAGAGTCTCATTCATTTATCGGGCAAAGTTAAAGGCAGCAAGATGCTTCAGACCCGCTGGTTTTGCCTGCCCCACCCTTGTTTCCTCTGAACCATAGTGATGTCACAACACCAGGCAGGGCAATGACTTCACTGGTCCAGTCCACTGGTCCTTGCTTCTGAGCACATAATTCTTAGCTGTCAAGGCAAATCAAATGACAACAGAACCCTCCAAGAGCGTCTGATGGATTCCCAACAAATTAGCTGTGAGCAAGCCTTTGGGAAGAAATAGATGCAACAATTGCATCGCTAAAGATCTCTCTTAATGAAGAAGTGGTGCTAAAGATTAATTTGATTCATGGTTTTCAATAGTAAGTCTATATCCCATAATAAAGCTGACACTCAGGCGGGGGTGGAGGAGGGTGGGGGTGGGGGAAGAACTGCGGCTGGATATTTGGAAGACAATATGGGAACCGAATATGGCCAGGGCAGTCAAGTAAATAAGAAACCTCTCTCTTCATTACAGCCAAATTTTCACAGCAGAGAAATGGATATTTTTCAGCTTTCTCCTTAAGTTCTACTTCACCGGAGAGGACGTGAATTCTAATTTGTGAATTTTAAGACTTTTTTTTTTTTTAACGCACTGACTTAAAAGATGAATATGTAATATTATAGTATGTAAGACCCTACCCTGGACTAAAAGTTCCTGCCATGTTTAATCTAACATAGAGTGAATCCAAAAAAGATTCCCCAAAGGATGATGCTATCACATTTCCCAATGCATGAAGGGTTGCCTGTCTTCCATCTGGGTAGCCCCTTAATGCATCTGACCAAACAGTTTCTTAAAAAACTAATGTATATGTAAAATAGCTTCTGATCCAAAAAAAAAAAAAAGAAAAAAAAAATTCCCTGGTCTCCTATTTCAACACAATTCAAAGTTGGCCAAAGTCCACGCCCAGTACAAAAGCTGACAAAACTGCCTCTCACCAAAAATCACTTTCATGCAAAAGAAATGACTTGAAAATTCAATGTAAATATTTTGCAGACACTGACCTCTGACCTGTATCTTCTCAATCCTTCACCTAAAAGGGGTTTATGAATTAAGTAATGTAGCTACCCTCTTCATTACTGATAAATCACTCACAAAACATGTTCTTTTTGCAAAAAAAAAAAAAAAAATATTTGCCTGAGTGGATTCACTAGATGCACTTTTATTCAGTCCCTTGCGCATCTGATAGATTTTGCTTGTCTAAATCACCAGATTATGATGCAAATCAGGCAGTATTCAGAGATTTTTCTTTTCATCGGTGCCTCGAGAAATTAACAAGTTAAAGTCACTGTTTCTCAACCTAGAATTCCTTTCCTCTCACAACGTGGGTTACCCGAACTAAAGTTTGAAAAGTTTGAAACCAAAATTAAGATGCGTTTTTAAAAAAAAAAAAAACCCTGTCAGGGCCCAGATCCTAAATCACCTCCCATTCCCCAGAGTTTGCTCAGGCTTGATGGGTTGTTCCCCTTTCTTAACGGGGCTTCTCTGCTTGATTTGCAGTCTTTGGTGCTGGGTTCAGGGCTCCCGGATAGAAGTCAAATTTTGTAATTTTGGATTCCTTGAGGCTTTAGTATCAGAGTAAAATTCAAAAAAGAATGCGTGTAGCACTGAGAGTGAGGACTCTTCTACTAGGGACGTCCATGCCGCCGAGCGAGGCTTCGGTACACCTGGCCGCCTCGGGGAGCCCAGAAAGGGCCCCCAAAAGGCTCGAGCAGGATCTCTGCGAAAGCAATTCTGCAGGACTGCAAGGCTGGTGTAAAAACACGGAAACACCACCTTGACCGCGCAATGGAAGCACTGCACGGGCAGGACGGCCGGGCCCTCCCAGGCTTGCCCAGCCCAGCCTCCACACGTAATTAATACCACATGTTTTCTTTATCATTCTGTGTGTTCTCCGGCAATCTCTTTCCAACTTTAACCCTGACTGCAACTGCAGGGGAAAACCCTGGAAAACTTTGGGTCCGTCGATCGAAAACCCCAAAGGCAAGGCTGCTCGCGGCGCGCGGGACCCGTTACAATTTACGAGGTAACCACACCCACCGCATTGCAGAAGCCGCGAACTTGGCGGGGGCGGGCGGGGGCGGGGCGGGGCAGAAGCGGGGCGAGACCCGGGGAGGGGGAGGGGGAGGGGGAGGGGGAGGGGGAGGGGGAGGGGGGCGAGCACGAGCCCCGCCGCCGCAGCCGCCGCAGCCCCCGCCCCTCCCGAGGCGGCGCCAGGTGAGCAGCGCCGCTGCCGCGGGGTCGCAGGCCGGGGCCCAGGGGCGCCGCAGGTGCCGGGCCGCGAGCGCGGCTGCGGGACGCGCCCTCCTCCTCCTCCTCCTCGTCCTCGTCGCCCCTGCGCCCCCGGGCTGCAGCCCCCGCCGCCGTCCCGGGCTGGAGACAAGTTACATAAAGCGGCCGGCCCGCGCCCCGGCTGGGATGCTTTGTGCCGAGCCCCCGGGAGCGCCCCGCGGCGCGCCGCCCCCCGCCCCCCGCCCCGGGCGGCGCCGCGGTGTCGCCCCGGTCCCCCGCCCGCCCCGCGCAGCCCGCCGCGCCCTCGCCCCCGGCCTCGCCCCCGGCCCCGGGGCAACTTAAAACATGGCGCCCCGAACGGGGGATTGGGGCGAATTGGCAGGGAAGGCAGGCGGGGACGGCGCCGGGGGAGGCCCCCAGGCCGGAGGCCGGCGCTCAGCCTCGCGCGCCGGCCCCATGCGATGCGGCAGCGCGGCGGGCGGACACGTCCCCGGGCGGCCTCGTCCCCGGCGCGGCGCGGTGCGGTGCGGGCCCGCGGGGGTCCCGGCGGGGGAGGGGGGCGGCGGGCTCGGGGCTCGGGACCACGCGTCCGCCGCGCCCCGCCCCCGGAGACCCCCGCGGGCCCCCTCGGATCCCCCCGCCCCGGCTGCCAGGAAAGTTACCTCGGCCGGGGGGCAGCCGGCGTCCTCGGGCGCTGCGCACAGGCTCGGCGTGGGGAGGGAGCCGGCGCCGCGGGCTGCTCGCCGACGCGGGCTGCTGCCGCCGCTCCCGCTCCCCGCCCCCCGCCCCCCCGCAGGCGGCTCGGCGGCTCCGCGGAGCTGCGGCGGGGCCCACGCCCCGAGCCGGCGCAGAGGCAGCCGAGCCCGTCCTGCGGCCGCGGGGGGCGGGGGGGCGGGGGGGCCGCGCCACTCCAGGACACTTGGGCTGTGACAGGCGTCTCCGTCCTGGCGCAGGGTCGGGCTTGGGGGCACCGCCTGGAGACGGCGGCCAAGAGCAGCAGCCTGTGGTCTCCGCTCCGGATGGATGGCAGCCCGGGCTTTCCGATCCCCCTCCTCAGGCCTCCCGACACCCCCTGCAACGCGGGAGGGGGTCCCTGGCCCTCAGGTGCAGAATGTGCTGGCTCAGGGACTGCAGTGTTTCCTTGCTTGCTTTTTTTTTTTTTTTTTAAATCTTTTTGAAAGAAGCCATTTCGCATTGGCGTCTTGCACAGGGTGGGTGCCCAAGAAATGTTAATGGGGAACACCTGAGTTAAAGGTTGAAGGGCGCGCTTTCCTGTCTTTCGGCAGCCCCCCCCCCTTCCCACCATAAAGATCCAAAGTTACAGGTGGTCTCCCAAGCTTCCCGGTCTACCAGGTAGTAAGTCCTTCATTATTGATCAGGCTTTCAGCTGAAATGGGGGGTGGGGGGGTGGGGGGGCTCACGCTCTGATGGACAGGTGAAAGAAATGATTCCAGGTCATCTCACAACCTAACTCTATAATCAAATAACCAAGTCATATTTATTAAAATGTTTAAGGCCCGCTTTAAATATTCAGGGTCACCCTTTCAGGAGCTCACCCACTCACTTAAGGTGTGCTGGTAGATTCACAAAAATACTGCATTTTTGGGATCCCTGCGTGGCCAAGGGGTTTAGCACCTGCCTTTGGCCCCGGGGCGGGGGGGAGGGGGTGATCCTGGAAACGGGGGGGATAGATTCCTCCATCAGGCTCCCTGCGTGGAGCCTGCTTCTCCCTCTGCCTGTGTCTCTGCGCCTCTCTCTCTCTCATGAATAAATAAATAAAATCTTTTAAAAAAAAATACTGCATTTTCTATTGGGTGCCAAAGATGTGGTGCAGAATAAAAGCCTGTGGCACAGATGAGTAGGTTGGGACTGCCAGTAAAGGCCCTGGCTGGGGAGACCTGGCCTGCTTTTAGGACAGGGCATAGGCAGTAGAAAAGGGGAGGGGCATTTTTCTGGTTGCAGGAGAGAAGATAGGAAAATCATGGTTACTGTGGTGCTATGGAGTTTATGAACCTGTATTCTGTAGAAGATGTGCATCTTTGGGAAATTTTAAGCAAGAAAATGTGGTTTAAGTTTTGTTGGGGGGGGGGGAATCTGGTGACGTGGGGGAATGGATGGGCAAATAGAGAGCAGATAGCAAGAGATCTTAGCATTGTTCCAAGTACTACAGGTAACAAGGACCTAAGCTGTCATGTTGACAGATAATGGTGATAGTTCAAATACTAGAAGAAAAATTTGGGCATTGCCTGTATTTTCTTTTTTTTTTTTTTTTTTTTTTTTTTTGCCTTTTTTTGCCTGTATTTTCTATGAGGGCCACAAGAGTATTACAGACATATCTACGCACGTCACTTTTTATTTATATGGCTATGTGGGAGGTGTACAAGATCTGTGAATGAAGAAAGCGGTTTTTTTCCTTGTTTGTGTGCACACTTAAACACTCTCCTTTAAAAGTGAACTTGAAAAAATTATCTTGTTTACAACAAACATGAAGTTGGCATTATCATTTCAGACACAGATGGCTTCATATTTTCATTCATTTTGTTGCCATATTTTTGCTATTTTTTTAATTGAAAGCAAACTCTTTTCTCCCTGATTCACAAATCTTAATCTTTCTGGTGATGGAAAAAAATAAAAAATGTACAGATGTCTATTTTCTTGTGAGAAAATGTTAGAATACTAAATATTTTTTTAGAAGTACCTCACTAATTATCTGAATATTCCATGAATTCAAAATTTGGAGTAAAAACCAAACTGCTTCATAGTTTTTCTTTTTTTTTTTTGTTTTTTTTTGTTTTTTTTTTTTTTGCTTCATAGTTTAATAGTAAATCTGGGGAGCAATCACTATGAAAATCTTTGGGCTTAACCAAAGCTCTCAGCTCTTCTTTTTTGATTTTCCTAGCACAGATATGGAGAAAAAGAAATGCCAAACAAAAACTCAGAAGCAGCACAGAGCTCTACCAGTAACCTGCCCGCATCTCTGTAATAAATCCTTTTCATTCTACTTGATTAATACCATGCAGGAGCACCTCAGAGTCCTCTCTGTCTCCCCACAGTGCCTCACTGAGTACACTGCAAGCCAAGCACTGAACATTTTTTGCTAAATAAATGAATGGATGTCAACTAATTAAGTTTGTCACTATATTTGAGAGTTGAGTTTCCTCCTGTATAAAATAAGAGATTATTTCCAAAATTCCTTATGCTTCAAATATGCTAGGGGTCTATAAAATAAAAAGACATTATCACATCTCAATACCTACTGAGTAAAAGCAATAATGAAAAATCCTTTTAACTCTTATCAGGAAATTAAGTTATGAGCTTTTCTACATGGAAAAGAGAAGGAAAGTAACAAAATTAAGTACAAGGCAAGATGATGATCCCATTATAGTTAGATTTGCTTTCTTTCATAAAGGCTGACTTCTCCCTGCATTCCCCTCACTACCAAAAATGAAGCCACCTAAGGCCCCAGAGAATTCTTTATTCTTACCAATATGAAATCCCTTCTGGTGCTTTTTTCAGTAAGTTACAGAAAAGTAATCCTTGGTTCGGGGGAATGCTTTTCACACAGTACCAGAGTTAGTGAGATTTGTTTGTTGTTGTTTTTTAAGATCTTATTTATTTATTCATGAGAGACACAGGCAGAGGGAGAAGCAGGCTTCATGCAGGGATGCAGGGAGCCCGATGTGGGACTCGATCCCGGATCTCCAGGATCACGCCCTGGGCTGAAGGCGGCGCTAAACCGCTGAGCCACCCGGGCTGCCCAGTTAGTGAGATTTGTGCTGAGAACTCAGTTCATCAGATTTCTAGTTTACTATATCTACATGGCAAATACTGAAATAATCCATGAAATAATGGGGAAGGATTCCATGACTCCAGCCTAAGTCTCAGGATGTCCATTCTGGTTTCAACCATGGTACTAAGGCTTACCCTACAATACTAATCTTATTTATGGGCTTCCTGAAATATTCTGTTGTATACAAAATATATTACTGAAGGCCAACAAGCCATCTAGAATTCTAGCCATAGTACAGAGAAAAGAGGCATAGCTAACTTCTGGTAAGATAATGCGTGTGTGGAACTTAATCCCAAACCATAGAGACAGGATTGTCCCCCAAACCTCCACCTAACCCCAAGTGTCCACAGCACACTGACTCACTGATACTGGTACTCTGTTATCTTAGAGAGGTGTAACTCCAACCTGATAGCCAAGGCAAAAGCAGAGTTTGCAGATTGTATCACAGCCATATTGTCAGCTTCATCGACAAGCTCCAGAAAGAAATGGTAGAGTATCCGTCCAATGAATACATCGGAACCTTGCCCTCCAGCATGAAGACTGGAAGAATATGGAAGTCTATCCAAACCCTAAAAGGCCTGCAGCACTCATCTGCCCTCTTTGGCAATCTCAGACTACTGTCACATAAAGCATTGTGATATTTTAAACATTTCCATATTCTCCAGTACTTTAAGTTGACTGTTTTTCAGCCTAAGATGCCTTAGTGAGATGTTAACATCACTTGCAGTTAACTAGTCGAGGCATATTGTATGCTCAGGATAATGTCAGGCACCTCAATTGCATATCAAGTCCTTGAAATCAGGAAATCGTTACCAGGGACCATAAATAAGAGAAATATGGTGATGAATGCCTAATTCAAAAGCAACAATCTTATTCTTATGAGATAAAAATGTTTAAGAGTTTCTAGGGTTTGAGAATACTGTCAACTTTATAGCTCATTAAGGCTTCCAGATGCTGTCTTCATTCAGGGTTTGTATACATCATTTCAGGGGTCTGTACACATGCAGAGCACAGATGCAAAATGAAGTAAAAAACCACCAATAATTATAAATGCAGCATAAAATGTACAAAAATATGTACACATGAGAGGCAGCAAGTTTAGACATTCCTACATTCATTTAATAAAATCATTCCTATCCATCAGAACTTCATACTTGCTTCCTTTCTCTCTCTGTTAAGCTCTTGTAAAAATACTGGTCATAAATGTGGGGCCAATACATATTGTATAAATTTCACTGTATTCAAATATACACTTAATGGGTTTTTTAACTTTTTCCATTTCAAGTAAATTTTTAGAAATCTCAGCACTTTTATTTTTTAAAAGATTTTATTTATTTGAGAGATACTGACAGAGAGACAGAGAGAGAGGGATCACGTGTGGGGGGGAAGGGTAGAGGGAGGAGTAGATGCCCCTGGCCCACCCCCCATCCCCCCAAAGCAGGAAGCCTGATGCGGCACTGGATCCCAGGACTCTGGGATCGTGACCTGAGCTAAAGGCAGACGCTTAACCTACTGAGCCACCCAGGCACCCAGAAATCTTAGCACTTTTAAACAGAATAGTTTTGACAACAACAACAAAAAAAGTCATTCCAATCAGTTCTTTATAAAATTTAAATGTTCTATTCTCTTCTTCCCCTGAGTAAAAATTAAAATCCATTAAGACTTTTATATTTGGTCAGTTTATTTATAATGGCAAAATACAAAGAATGGAAGTCGATAATCTATAAAATTACCAAATTCAACTCCCAAACTATTCACCATCTGAGACCACAGTGATCTCAAACATGATCAGTATTGGGTTATACTGGGACACTTAACATTTCAGTCACTTTCCCCCAAAAGATATAAAATAAATGCCAGCAAGCCTCTCAAGTCTCCTATAAAATTGTAAATAATCCTAACCAGCTATTATATTTTGTTCTAACAGCAATCAACAAGAATTAGCTGAAGGGAAAAAAATAATTAGCTGAAGAAGTAAAAACCAGGTAATCAGACACATTCAGATACCTGGTTTATTAACTTGTTAACTCTGTCTCCAGGTTTTTGTTCCCCTCTTCAAGCAAACATGCCATAGTCAACTTTATGAACTAAGAAATGTACAGCTGTAACTACACTCCCCCCAAAAAAGTCAGCTTTGCTTCTTAATCTGATTTCTGCTTTCCAGCACTTTCTTTTCCCTCTTTCCAATTACATCATTATACTTGCATACTTCAACAGTACAACCGGCAAATGTGATTCCACTCTAGCTTGCAGCTTCCAGAATGTTCTGGGAATCAATGAAAATATCATCTAGAATATCTGTCTCTTGAAATGAATCTGGCAATTAATAAGTCAAAGCCATTTTTTAAAAATCTTCCTTTATTGACTCTTTCCTGTCCAAGATGTTTATCAGGAACTTAGAACATGCAAGGTGGGCTTATTTACAGATGATACAAATCTGAGAAGGATGCCACAGTTTCTCAATCCAGGTTGTTTGCAAAAAAAGCTTAAATTTTATACTTCCATGTCAATAATAATCTTGGAAAGTGATAAAAGTATTGACGGCAATTATATCAGAATCACTCAGAGTGCTTGTTAATACAACCCATTCTTGGTCCAGCCCTAGACTAAGCAAATCAGAACCCCTGGGGTCCAGGGAGCAGGCACTTTTAACAAGGTCCCCAGGACCTAGGAGACCAGTATACAATAATCCTACAGGTGACAGAGTTAATGTTGTACTCAGACAGATGTTTCCTAGAAGTTGGAACAGAGACAAGTGGTGGGAGGTTAGCCTCATTCGGCCATATAGGTGAGCGGAACTATAGGGAGTCGACACTACAAGTCAGCCCACATTATGCAAGAAGAGTTATTGCTTGGATCCTGTCGTATGCATCAATTTGCAACAGCCGTTCATTAGCAGTAAGTATAGTAATAAATAACAATGAAAGATTGTTCTGTACCCAATTCCAGCAATAATTGGATTAGATGCCCATTTACTGAAGATTGTAGTAAAACTACGACTCTGACCTTAATTTCCAAGTGCACAAAACATCTTTACAAAGTTGCCAAGGGATGTCTCATTAAAACAGGAAATGGAGAACTAATTGCTGGCAGTTTTGGTTAAGTGTGAGATTTGACGATCTCAAACCCTGCACATAGAGACTTTAATTATCAATATCTTTTGGTAAAACATACATATGCAAAGAGACACCCCTTGCACTGATTAGTGAAAACTAATAAACAAAATTAAATAAAGAAATTGACCAGAGGCTGTATCTTTCTACGCTTAGACACAATATGAGGAATTTTGTTTCAGAAAAAGGGTACCATTAATCCCATTCAATTAATGATAATTTTATTATAAGGTCTTATATTTTTCATATGGATTTGTAAGGTTCTTTTAATTTTATAATTGAGATCTATTAGCACGAAAAATGTTATTCTAGCATTAGGTCTACATATATTTATAAGTAGCAAGACAACTTGGGGGCATCAGAAATATTTTATTTTGTTAAAAGAATGTTAAAGGATGTGATTTCAGCTCAATAAAAGGACTGATATTGTAATATGGACCAGGTTGTTTTATGGGAAGTAGGCTCTCTACCTAGAATGCTTAAAGAGATACCATAATGCCAGTATGGTCCCAGAGGAGAGTCCTCTATCAGGTGGGCACTTATGCAACATCATATTTAAAGTTGCATCCAACTCTGAGATCAAATTGCTTTCCAAGGGTTTGCTACTCAGGAACCAGGACTTGTCCACAATTCTTCACTGTTGAGGTAGAAACTCAAACATTGACTTCATTAAGATACAGTGATAGATGTATATTTACATGTTATGTTACAGCCTACAAAATTTCTTCATTACAGGTTGAGATTGATTTGTCACTGGCTTAGTGCTTTTTCTCCATAAAATATGATGACAATATCTACCACCTGTTCCCCTCCCACGTGTTTTCCCTGGACTATCAATCAAATCTACTCGTCTGACCCTTACTCATCAGACCTTTCTTATCTCTGAGCCAGGTTTTACTGAGTGGCCTTAGGTGGCTGAGGTGTTGAGTCAAGGTATAACCACTCTATTTTTAAGCCTTTTCCTAATTTTTTCCCAGGTGTTCCAATGCCCATTCCCAAATTATTCCACTATTCAACAAAAACAAGCAGGCATATACCTACCGTATTACATATATGCTCATGAATGCCATTAGGGCTCAACGAACAGAGTACTAGATGATACCTTAAAATCTTTATGTGGCCTTGGGCAAACTTCAGCCTTTCTTGTTATTAATATCTATTGAGATATTCCTTCCATTTTCTGTTTTATTAGAATAATGTGATTGTTCTCAACCATGGCATTACTTAAGGGAACACTTGAAAGACAGAACTTAAGGTGAATATCATGCCTGGGTGATAGATATATATGGGCTTATTATTATAATTTTCTTTACTCTTTGTACATTTGACATTTTACATCAAAATATAATTTTAAAATATTGATCCTTGAGATCTACCCCAACCCAATTAGATCACAACCTTTAGAAAGTGAGGCCCAGGTATCAGTATTTTATAACCTTTTCCAAGTGGTTTTTATGTGTAGGTAGAGTGGAAGAACAGGAGTACAAATCACAAAACTGAACATTAATAATTCCTTAAAAGCAAGACGCCAAAAAGTAAATGTTAATAGCATGAATATAAATTCTTAATAAAAATTAACTAATTAATAGATTTTGACGACCTAGTTATATTCTTAAAAAAAATTACCTCAAGTATTTGATATCAGCCATTGGATTCAACATGCACATACCCTCTGTCCTTTATAAAGCTAGCTGGTGTTTGAACACACATTTGGTTTCCTGGGCAGTACCCACCATCAGATTTGTTGGTACTCACACACTTTAGGGGGAACCCATTAGTGTAGCTGGATGCCCACTTCCTGGTAATGTGTCAATAAAGTGATGGCATATTTAACAACAGGCATAAAGAACTCATAACACACTAAATATCATGACTAGGTTTTCAACAACTCTTCAAACACTCCAAAGAAAAAAATATCATCATGGTTTTATTCCAAGTTCTTGTGTGAAATAGAGAAAATACACATAAGCATGCATGTTTCTCTCCGGTGATAAGTAGTAGAAGGTTCCAGCATGTACTTTTTGATGAAGCAGATAAACATACTTGAAAACATTGGAGAGGTCTATAGGGAATCATGTCTAAAAAATATAATCTTAATGTTTTATGAATAGGAGCCAGCGATTTTCCATAGGGGTGTTCAGGCATTGGGATACTCTATCATGGGGCCCAGCCCAGGGGTCATTATTTATACTCAGAGTCAAAATGTATCGATCATTTGCTTTGTTTGAGGAACTGTTTTATGAGCTTTTGTTCTATGAGGCTACCTCATTTCACCATCACAAGAACTTTGTGAGATAGATTCTATCTATGATCATCACTATTTTACAGAATGGGGAAATGAGGCAGAAGCAGGTTTACCAATGTGTCCAAGTGACATGATGGCTGGTAGAGCCAGGATGGTCTGGGGTGATGTGACTCCTCAGCTGGACATGGAAGGTCTCTCACTAGAGAGCCAAATACACACACATATGTATTTGGTTAAATTTCATGAAATTGCCAGTATTCAGTCGTTTTTTTGGCTTTCAAGAATGGTACTTTTACAGTACAATAGTGCACACCAATGAGGAAACATTGCATCAGCTATGAATGCAGAGGCACTGAGTTAGGAAATGACTTTCTACTACAATGGGCATTTTAGAGAACTAAAATGTCTCTAAGAATACTAATATAGAGGGACACCTGGGTGGCTCAGTCAGTTAAGCCTCTGCCTTCAGCTCAAGTCACGATCCCAAGGTCCTGGGCTAGAGCTCCTGCTCAGTCGAGAGCTCAGTGGAGAGCCTACTCAGTGGTTCTCCTTCTCCCTCTGGTACTCCCTCTGCTTGTGCACATGTGCTCTCTCTCTCTCTCTCTCTCAAATAAATAAAAATCTTTAAAAAAAGAATACTAAAGAAAAATACTAAGGTCATTAATAGTTTAAGAAGCTCCTAAAAGAACTTAAGGCAAATGCTAATCAAATGATCATTATTATTAATTTTTATTTAATACACTATGTGCCACACATTTTTAAGTGCTTCACGTATGTATTTTCTCTTTTTCCTCACATCTTATGAGGCAGGAACTCATGATCTGTATCTTAGGATAAAACTGAGGCCACTGAGTAGCCAGTAACTAGTCCCTGGTCACATACCTGGGACCAGTCAATTTTACTCTGCAACCTGTGCTTTTAACCATGGTGCTAGGTTGTTCCTACAGAATTCCAGATGTTCAGTTGGAATTTCCTCTACAGGAAAGGAAATATTACGTTTAAAAAGTGGCAGCATGAGTGGAATCCTTATATAAATATGTATCTATTTTACTACGAAAAGCATTCCACTACTATTTACAGTTTGAGAAGAAGACCAAAGGGGAATGCTCCAATCTGTTGGTAAATCCTACGTGCCCTACTTTCAAAATATATCCACAATCTGACCAGTTCTCTTCACAACCGCCTCTAGCACTCTGTGTAAGCCATCACCATCCCCCACCTGGTTCCCACAACAGCTTCATCACATTTCTCTCATCTGCCACCATGGGTCCTTTCTAGTCATCCTCCAAACAGGTATTGTGATCCTAGTAGAACTGGCCAGATCACATCAGTCAAATATGTTCAAAGCCCCCAAAGGCCTCCAGACCTGCATCATCAGGCCTCATGCCATATGACCTCACCATTCGGGCACATTTCCCAGCCATACTCTCTGAGTCACTCACTCTGGGCTTGCAGGTCCTCAGATAAGCCAGGCTTCTCTCATGCTAACATCCTCATCCCCTTCATATCTGCTTACGCGTCATCTTCTCAAAGGGGCCTACCCTGATAACCTGATTAAACCTGTGACCGGGCTACCCCAGCACTCCTACCCCTGTCACTTGTTTCCCCTTTTCACCTACTATACCTGTCAATTCTTTATTTATCATGTTTATGGTCTGTCTTCTGCCTTTCAGCTTAGGTCCCACAAAGACAGGGTTTCTGGGCTCCTATTCACTGGTGACCCAGCTACCTAGAATAGTGCCTGGCAGAGGGAAGGCACTCATTGTACTTTTGCTGGATGAAAGAATGAAGAAAACAGCAGGGCTTATAAAATGTGAGACTCTGAGGGAGGAGAGAGATTAGAGGAATCAAAAAATACAGAATTGAGGAGTTAGGTGCCCAGGATTGGGATGAGACACCAGAAGGAAGAGATTTGGAAGGAAGACATTATAAGAACAGTGGGCCGATGATACACAACGATGCTGTACACTGTTCTATGCAGTATACCTCCTCCACACCCACTGGTGGAACTGATTTGGGCAAAATCCCCCAACCACCTGAAAGGACTCCCCATCCTCACCCCTGAACCAACACAGATGACGCCAGCTGGGTGCATCGCCCACCACATCCTCAAAGATGAAAAAATGGTAAAGCCACCCCTCCCAAAATGCCACTGGGTCATTTCTTAACATCAGGGTGGATTTAACCAGCACTCATCTTCTCAGGACCAAAGAAAATATGACAGGATCCAAGCAGGACCCTCTTTATTCATCTGCACAAACAATGAAATTGACCACTGTGGCAGAAAATGTCAGATCAACCGAAGCAGAAGTGTCCAAGCTAATATTTTTCATATCAATGGTTGCCGTGGTGATACTTATAAAGATTTAGCAACAATCAGGCAGTGAATACTTTTAAGAGGCGCCTGGAGGAAAAGAAGTTGCAACGTACCCTCTGTCTTCACAAATCACGCTCATCCCACTTGTGCTCAATAAATGGCTCACTTCTTTTGATTACACTTGGCATACCCATGAAAGATGAGTTTTTGATTCTGTAATTTCAAGCTTGAAGCCAGTACTGTATTTTTCCATTTGGTCTGCCTTAAGGTTTTATTCTGTGATTCATGGTGCCTTTCCAAGGTCACTAGGCCATTCCCTCATCTGCCAAAAATGTCTCCTCATCCCCAGCCTCTTCCTCTGCCAGAGCACCCGAGTACTAAACCCTTTCCCTCCCCTAGAAGGAATATCTCTGTATTACTGTTGCCAACTTTATGCAATGGCCATAATTTAAACAAATTTTAGGAGATGGAATATCTTAACCATCCCCTCCACCCCCCACTGCTAGATTGCAAGCTCTATGAGGGCAGCGAGTATCTCTTACTTGTATTTTAATGTTCCAGAATGAGTAGCATGGCACATTAATCCTTAAAAAAAAAGAAAAGAAAAGAAAAGAAAAGAAAAAAGAAAAGAAAAGAAAAAGTAAAACTTCCTAGTACTAGGTACTAGAGAACTTAGTGAATGACACCACCAATCCTCAGTCATAGAAGTTAGAAACCCTGGTCTCTTCCTGGGGTACCTTCCTCTCCTTCAACCCCTTTATTAGATCTATTACCAACTCCTTCATCTTACATTAATTTCCTGGATCTGTCCACACGGCTCCCTCCTTTCCCTCCATTCTATAACAAACTCCTATCAGATCTCTTACTTACTTACTTACTTACTTACTTACTTATTAATTATGAGAGAGAGAGAGAGAGACAGAGAGAGAGAGAGAGGCAGACACAGGCAGAGGGAGAAGCAGGCTCCGTGCAGGAAGCCCGATATGGGGCTCCAGGATCAGGCCCTGGGCTGAAGGTGGTGCTAAACCACTGAGCCACCCAGGCATGACTCCTATCAGAACTCTTATCCAGCTTCCCCTGCCCCACCTCTCTCCTCCTGCCCTGGACTCAGGACCTGTGTAAACTCTCAGAGGTGTAAAATGCTGTGGCCCCCTGCTTAGCACATTCCCTTCTCACTGTTCCCAGGGCAAGGACACCACCTTCTAATGCAGCTTCAAGGTCCCCAAGTTCTCTCCAGGATCCTAAACCATACCCCTTCCCCCTGCATTGGGCAGACTGGTCTCCTTTCCATTCCCTAACTAGGTCCCCTGTCTTCAATAGGGCCTCTGTTTCCCAGCAGCACCACCACTGCCAATCCATATTGTGCCTATGTGCTTACTGGATGAACCCCTGACTCCCTTCATGAGATTGAGGACAAGGGTTGCTTCTGCTCACCAGTGTGTCCCCAGATAGCACACTGACTGGCACATAGGGGACACTCAGTGAACATCTGTGAAAAATAAACATCTGTGGACTGTCATTATAGGAAATAGTATGATCCATAACTCTTAGGTGTCTGCGCATACACGTGGTAGTGAGGGGCTCTCTACTTCTGCTGGACACAAAGGAAAAAGTAATGCATTGACCCCAAATCAACAAGGCTTTTCTGATCTTGGACACTTAAGTAAGGTTCACAGAGGCATCCAAATATTGATCTGGATCATTTGTGAACGGGGACTCAGGAAAAACAAAAACCTTGTCATTTTTCTAGTGGTGTGGCTAGAGCAGGAACATCTGACAGCAGAAGTGCTGCCAGCAGAGAGAGGGGGAATGACCCAATTGTCCCTCGGACCAGAGCATCAGCATCTATCTGTACTTCACTACTGAGTCCCATTTGCTCTCTGGATGACAGTGATAAATCTTGTTAGAGAAATCGAAGGGCAGAAATATGAGACATTTAGACATCAGACATCAGGGTTGGGCTGAGGGAAAGCCAGGCCCGATTG
This sequence comes from Canis aureus, assembly GCF_053574225.1. Taxonomy (NCBI): domain Eukaryota; kingdom Metazoa; phylum Chordata; class Mammalia; order Carnivora; family Canidae; genus Canis; species Canis aureus. The sequence goes on along the minus strand of NC_135616.1, from coordinate 9,035,729 downwards.
GGAGTCTCTTTGTTGGCCCATAGCCCCACATGGGGGACAGAACATAGGTCTGGAGTCACCCTGCTGGCTCTTGGGTACGCCAGCACCCTCACCTTGGCTTGGGCCACGTGGCTTCATCTCCATTTATCTGCTTTCTCATCCCTAAACTGAATGACTAAATCTGCTTCAAGGACTATTGAGAGGATTAAACAAAATAATTGATTTAAAAAGCACTTAGTGAGCCTAAGTGTCATAGGAGGCTGTTGCAGTTATGAGAGCAGCTCACCAATAATACTGGCTGCTGCAGCAGGGCCCTGAGGCCTCCTCCTTCCATCTCACCTCAGGGGACTCCAGGATGCCTAAGCTGAGCAGGGGTTCCCTTGGAGAGCCAGCCGGTTAGCCAAAGTGAAGGAGGTGGGAGGGTGGGTGCGGGGTGAACTTCCAAACATGCTTCACAGATGAGCTGGGAAAGAAACAGCCAGGAGCCCGTAAGAGCTAATCTGCTGGAGCTGCTGACTTGGTTATCCTGCTCGCTGGAGAGGGGGCAAGTGCAAGAAATTGCATCTGCTCCAAGGTAACAGACCTCATATATTGTTTTTTTAAAGATTTTATTGATTTATTCATGAGAAATACAGAGAGGCAGAGATACAGGCAGAGGCAGGAGCAGGCTCCCTGCAGGGAGCCAGATGCGGGACCTGATCCCAGGACCCCTGGATCATGACCTGAGCCAAAGGCAGATGCTCAACCATTGAGCCATCCAGGCATCCCGACCTCATATTTTTAAATAAAAAAACTTCTATATGACCATGTGGCCTAGTCCTCGTATGTTGTTTTTTTCTTTCCAATCTTGTAGCCATTGCTAGAAGCAATTTTAAGGCACTTATATGAGAAGTTCTTTGAAGAGCATATGCCTCATTATTTGGGAATCACTTCAAAAACTGCAAGTACTCATGTTGTTGAGGATGTATTGGGTATTTTTGAAGGAAACAAAATGATTCGGCACAGGCTAATGAAGAAGGGGGTCTACTGGAGTCAGAGTCATCGGATGTCAAAAACAAACCAAAACAAACCAAAACGATTCCCTGAGTTTTAACTATAAACACACTCAACAGAATTCTTAGAATAGTTTCATGTGCTAATTTGGAAGGAAATTCAAAAAAGACTTCCAAATAGATCTTGAGCAACAGAACCATCTCCACCCACAAAAATAACTATCATTTATTGAGTGCTTACTATCTGCCAGGCTTTCTTCAGTACTTGACACACATTCTATCATTCTAGATTCAAAACATGCTTAAGTCTATTATACCCATGTCACAGATGAGAGGTTAGGTAACTGCCCTTGGTGATAACCAGGTGAACAACAGAACTGTACTCATCTACAGAGAGGATTTTATTTGAATATCTCTCCTCTCCAAAAAGTCAGCATTCCTTTGAATACACTCTGATATATTTGGATTTTTAAAAAACTTATCATATAATACTCAAGCTTCTTTTAATCAACACGAAAACAGAACACTGCAACAGATACGGCAACCTGGGGCCTACACCACTAGGAACAGGGTTTTGCAAATGTACAAAAATTCCCAATGCCCAAGGGAATCATTATGAGACCCTTTCAAATAGGAAGCAGAAATGAGCCTAATAAGAACCTGGAAATGAGCAACAGATAATGGCATTCATATCCGGATACCATTATGCTTATGTAGAGAACTTAAGCTGGTAATACATAAAACAATTATGCATTATATTTAATTCTATAAAAACTGCCCAGCATAGGTGTTTAAGAGCTCAGTTAAAACCTGGTTCTGGAATTGCAGGCTGTGTAGTACGTTATCATTCAGGGCCTCAGTTTCTTGGCTGCAGAGTGGGGATAATCACATCACCCTCTTCGTGGGATCACACAAGAATCAAATAAATATGTTAAGCTATTCTAGTTGTGCCCAGCATATAGTAGACACATTATAAATGTTAGCTCTTACTATTAATATGTATGTAAAAATACATTAATTTCCTAAGGATCATTATGTGGGAGAGTGCACAACAGGACAAACATTTGTATTCTACAAGTGTTACTTAGTCTTTGACAGTGGTGCTTTAATTCAATTAGACTACATCAGGTAGGAGTTTTTGGAGCTTTAGGAGGATTTTCCTTGCCAACATTAATTAAATGATAGTTGCTAAAGTGGAAAGTTTCCAGGATCATTTCTGTATAATCCCTCAAAAAAGAATAATTTGGCATATACTCCTTATGAAGATGAATAAACACTTTTTTTTTCCTGTAGAGAACTTTGTGATCTTCAAAATATTTGCCTACAGTTTTATTTTTATGATGCTGAGGCAGCCACAGTCTAAATTCACAGTTCAACAGAAAAGATGACAATGTTTTCTACCATGCAATGTTCTCATATCATTAAATCTGGACTTATTAAAAGCCCTATTTATAAACTATGGAGAGGGAAATTTTCCCTGGTTTCCTAATGTAGGATGCTGATTTTACGCAAAACGAGAGAGACAAACTTATGGGTACCCTGGAGTATGTACCAACAATAGGAAGCCTTTGCTTTGGCCCCCAGAGTCCTGCCTTTGCCCCTATCTTAAAATGAGAATTAAGTCAGAGAATGTTACATTGGGGCTTTTTGTAATCCTGAGCTAACTCAACAGCCACCAGAGGTAGGACCCCGAAGGCAGAACTTCATAGCACCAATGCAAAAAAAAAAAAAGGCAATTTGGTATAATTAACATACTACAGTTTATCCAGACATTAAATGTATTGTGGATGAAATAGGCTTTTGTCCAATTACCTGGGAAGCCAACCACTAAAGTTGTCTTTCCGTGGGAAGATGTCTGCTGAGTTCCAAATAATCAATCTGGAAAGGAACTTATGGATGTAACTGTTTATAAATTCATGGTTATTTGGTTTAATTTGAAACCTTGCAGTTCATGCCAATCATGCAGCATTTACTTGGTTACCTCTCTGGAAAACCTATGAAGACTAAGTAGAATTACTAATGGTTTTATTCCTATCTCAGATTCTTTAGATGTGACTAAATAAAATATTTTTCATCTACCACATAACTGACAGCTTTTCTAGTTAGACCAAAGAAAATTCATTACACCACACCTACATTATGACAATGGTTATTATATATATAATTATGCTTTTATGCACTTTAAAGCATAAATATGTTATTTAGCCTAACTTTACATCAATTTTTCTTTTCCTCTTATTTTAATCTTTAGCTCAAACACTATGATACCATCCCAATGTGTAAATGTATGTACTTCCACTGACCTTCCCCAAAATGCTCCTCTCTACAAATCCTCCCAGAATCTGTGCACTGGTTTAGGTTTCTCTGGAACTCTGAGTTACAGAGATGCTGAAAGTAATCTAAGGTGTTTGTATAAATGGGTGATATAAAAATGGAAATAGCACAAGAGCTGATTAAAGCTAAGTTTAAAATTAGATGGGTTCCCTTGATTAATGGCATAGCAACAGTGATGAGTGATAGGTAGAGAACATCCCAATTCACACTAATCTAGATTCCAGAGCTCTGAGAGTGAAGAATTCTCATCCCTACCTTAAAATTAAATTTTTCAGAAAAAGCTCCCCCAGGAAACATTGAGAAAGACTAAACAATTCTGGCAGCATGATCTACCTGATAAGAGTAACTCCGTAATTTTAACTTTTTCAAACTTAATTCACTCTGGAGGAAGAGACAGCCAGTTACTAAACTAACTCAAAGCCTCAGGTAAAATACAAGTTCATCTAAATGGAGGAATTAAGCACACAGATCCTAAAAGTTCTAGAGAACACTGCAGGATGCCCTGCTGCACCATTCTAAAAATGTACATTTGTTCGGGTACACTGATCAGGAAAAGGAACATTTGCACATTTACTGAAAGGAAATTAAATGGCAGGCGTTGTTATGTGACTTGAATGTTACATTCCATCCTTTACATAGTAATTCCCAAGCCTATATTGGGGGAAAAGAAAACAAAGCTCTTACTATCTTCTGTGGTTTTCTTATGGCCATAGCAGGCAAATCCTTCATAAGAAGGGCCAGGCTTCTGAAAGGTCAGTGGTAGACTGAATGAGATGTGCAATGAGAAGTTTTGTCTTTCATATATGATACTTAGTTGTAAATAACTTTAAAATAACTTGTTTCATTTGGCTAGGCTGGAGCATCCTGTAGTGCCATAAATCAAGAAAGCACGAAAGAGAAGGGAGGGGCATGTAGAAAGATCACAGGAGCCAATCTGAAAGAGCTTCCAATGGCCACGGCTGAAACAATTTGGGCGAAAAATTAAATAAGGATTGTATTGGATTATAACCGAAAGAATAAAGTAAATATCCATGGGACCGTATTGCTATAAATAAATGACTGGATAAATAAATAAAAGGAGGAAAAGGAACAACTGTGCTTTACAGAAGAATTCCAACTAATGATGATGAATGAAGGAAAGAGAAAACTCACCATTACAAAACCACAGGAATAGCTGCTACAGCCAAGAGTCCTGGAGAATGTTCAAGTTAGTGGGTGAAAGTTGAAGTCGCATAGTTTCAAAATATCTCCCCCCAAATGTTTCTTAATTACAAAAAAAAAAAAAAGAGAGAGAGAAAGAAAGAAAAAGTTAAGCCTCCAGCAGAGAAACCCAGCAGAAACCACCTTAACCAAGTGAAGAAAGTTAACATCATCAATAACAAGTCACATAGCTGTGAGCACGCTTGGAGAGGGCACATAACCTACACGGATCCTCCCCAAAAATGAATAACCTCAATCCAATAATAGGGAAACAGGGGACAAGCCCAAATCAGAGGACATTCTACACAACACCTGACACATTACTTTTTAAAATTGTCAGCGCCATGAACACAAAATTAGAAGACACTAAGGAGATCCCAGCAAATCAACTAACATGCGAGGGGGCTCTCAGAATGGATCTTAGAACAAAAAAAGGACATTGGTGGAAAAATTGCTGAATATAAACTAAGTCTGTAGGTTATAGGATTGTGCCACTGTCAATTTCTTCAGTTTTGATCATTGTCTTACATCTATGTAAGTTGTTAATGTGAGGAGGAACTGGGTGGGGGCTATAGTCTCCATTATTACAACTCCTCTGTTCAGTCGTAAAGCATCTCAAAATAAAAAAAAACTAAATAAGTGACTGAAAAATTGTTTAGCTGCTTGATCTGTATCCAAACTGAGTTGTATCTAGAAGGACGAACAGAAGTTAAATGATGAAAATGAGGCTGCCTTCATCTTTCTAACCAGCATGGTGATCTATAATAGGTGTTCTTAAGTTCATTGACTTGCTAATCCTCCTTGTGTGTCTAGAAATCTTACATTCCTTTCTAGGAGGAGAACAGAAAGGCCTGCACCTCACAGAGCAGGAATTAGACTGCTTGCACAACCCTGAAGCACTGAAAGATGAAAAGAGGCATCACTAAATCAATAGAGAATCAGGAAATTTTAGAGGCCACTGTGCCCCTTTACTGATCAATGACTCCCTGACCCTTTAAAGCCTTCTTGGCGAGGCAGAACCAGAGAGTTGCCTTTCGGATAAGAGTCAGCCTTGCCCCCAGGTGGCCAGGCTCCTGAATAGAGCTCATATTCCTTTCCAGTCAATAGGCATCTCTTGAATATTGGACTTTCCAGTGACAGGCAGCTGAATTTAGGATTCAGTAACAAAAATGAGGAACACAACCAATTTAGACAGAAGAAGGATGAATCGTATAACCTGGTTCCATTTCTCACTCAACCAATCATGAGCTGTGTGACCTTGGGCAAGTTACTCACTTTCTCTAAAGCTCCGTTTCTTTATCAATAAGTAAGGGACAAGGCAGGATACCTACCTCATGGAGTTAGAGGGAATGACTAAGTGAAATAAAACATAGGAGGAGAGTAACACGCCTGGCATATTATATGAACCCAGTCAGTGTTAACCGTACTGACAGTGATGATGGAAACAACACTAGAAATGACGATGATGAACACACTGGCCACTTGCACAAATCTTCTTCCTCCATAAGCCCACAGAAATAATCAAAGCTCTGGCCTACGTACCACCAATTTGGATTCTTTCAGAGACCTCCAGATACCTTCCTGGCCCCGTTCCTACCCAGTTCTGTTCAAAGGTTTATTGAGCACTCACTATATGACTCAGTACTTTCATTAGGGTAGCAAAGACAGATAAAAGAGATCTGGTCTCTGGCTTTGGAAGGAAAAATAGACTGTTGCTTGTCTAATGGGAGAACAGACATGAATAAATCAATTCATTTAATACAGGGAATGTTCTGCGGGAGATAGGCCAAGGTAATACTACAAGACCACCTAACACAGCCTGAGCTGAGTGTTTCTGGATGAACGGGAGTTTACACAGCAAAGAAGGATGAGATGAGGATGGGGAAGGGAGGGTTGGGGAAGAATGAGATAAGGATTACAGGCAGAAGGAACAATTGAATTAGAAAAGGCAAAGGATCCTTGAAATAGCCAGGAGTATGGGGAACTGTGCTAAAAGAGAAGATGGGAAAAAATTGAACAGAGGCAAGTAAGGCGTAAGTCATTAATGACTATGTATATCAAGGTAAGTCCTTGAATTTTAACCTGTGGGTGATGGTTTGTAGTGAGGGGAGCAAGATGGTTAGATTTGTATTTTAGAGCGATTGTTCTGATGACATTTGGGAGAAAGGATTAAAGAGATAGAGGGTAGATTACATCAGGGCCGCCAAATGGAAGAGTTTTGCTATCCTTTAAACAAGAGACAATAACTACTGATACAAATAAATCAATTATTATTCTGAAATTATTAGCAGGGCACTAATAGTGGGGCTGAAAAAAATGAGAGGGATTTAGAAATATACAGAGAAAACCCTGGCAGAACTTAATGTCCCATTTCCTGACACATTTCCCACTCAATACACAAAGTTTGACTGAGTTGACTCGCTATGAAAGGAAGGGTCTGTAATGGATCTAGATTTCTAGCTTAGGTAACTGAGTAGTGGTGCCTATCAAGGAGACAGAGGGCAAAGAAATATGTTGTGAGGGAAAACAAGAAAGAGTGATAGAGAAATGATAGATTCTGTCGTGTACATGTTGACTCTGGTGTAGGGGGCAATTCAGTTCATATTTCTAAGAATTAGGTTTTTTTTTTATATATTTGCTTGAAGCTCAGGGGAGACTGGAATTATAGAGAAGTTAAGACCACAGTCTGTAGAAAATCCCCATCCAGAGGCAACATGGATAAAAATAAGGACTTGGACCAAAGATGGAGCTGTTGGTTAGGGTTGGGTACAGAGAGGGTTGCCAAGAGGAAAACCAGAAAGGAATTGTCAGGGAGAAAGCCTGGGTAGAGCTAGCCAAATCATCCAGAAAACAAGACTGAGAAGAGTCTGCTAGACTGAGAATATAACCATCACAATTGGCCTTGCCAGAGCAATTTCAGTTGAGTTTGGGGGATAAATAAGTCAATTAATTGAAGAGAGGTAAAAAAAAATGCAGACATTGAGATATCAATAAACATAGCCAATGATAATAATAACTAACTTATTGCCATCTTGCAGGGGGAAATAGGGCTCTGTATCTTGCATGTATTTTTTGAAAGAGATTTTATTTATGTATTCATGAGAGCCAGAGAGAGAGAGAGAGAGAGAGGCAGAGACACAGGCAGAAGGAGAAGTAGGCTCCCCACAAGAAGCCCGATGTAGGACTCTATCCGGGACCCCAGGATCATGCCCTGAGCCGAAGGCAGATGCTCAACCACTGAGCCACCCAGGCATCCCTGTATTTTGCATGTAGTAATTCATCTACTTCTCTCAGGAACTCTGTAATGTAGCTACTATTATTACTGCCATTTTAGAGATGAGGGAATAGATGAGGGAAGGAGAGAGACAAAATGCTAGCAAGAAATGGATAAGGGAAAAGCTTTTGCTAACAAAGGAAGAAATAGGCTTGATTATGATCATACTTAAAAAGGAAAAAGTCATAGGAAAGGGGAGGTTGGAATGTGGAACAGATGGTGGGTCTCTGAGCAAAGTTCTGGAAAGGTGGGATTGTGAGCACCAGTGAACTATGAAGGACCTCATGTTCAGAAATGAGAAGGAAGGACAGGAAGATGAGTTTAGTTACAAATCAGTTTGGGGGCACCTGGGTTTCTCAGTCAACTCTTCATTTCAGCTCAGGTCATGATCTCAGGTTTGTGAGATCCAGCCCCGAGTGGGCTCCATGCTGGGCATGCAACCTGTTTAAGATTCTCTCTCTTCCATATATATATATCTCAATAAGTTTGGAAGTAATGGATTTGTTATATATATATATTGTTTGTTTGTTTGATATATATAATGGGTCAGAAAGTGGAGATAGCTCACTTTTATCACCTCAGTTTTGCATCTAAGTTCCCAAGGAAATAAAAATTCTCCTCCTTTCCCCAGCTGTTTAACCCCTACTGAATTTCCTGCCACCAGTGGCACCTCAACCCCCTGCAGCCACCCACAGCCTCTATCAAGGCTTGTGTAATAAGGGAAGAGGGGAGAGATCAGACAGTGTGGGGTGGGACACAAACATCAGAACTCTACCTAATGGGGCTTTTTCCCCCCAAATAATGGTGACATCTATAGGGCAACTATGATCATCTGAACTTTTCCCTCAAACAAACAATCACATAGCAAAATATTCATTTTCTGCAATAATGGTCTTTAAACTAGAATATGGATACCTCTGGGAGCACACAATTTTTCTTAAGGTATATATGCTGGCATTAGTTTTAAGGGACTCAATTTGCAACTTCTAGATCCTAAAACTGATCTGCCCGAGAAAGCAACAGCCATCTGAGGTTCTCCTTTCTTACTTCTCATTTAGCAACCCCTTCCTCCCATTAGACAGTGCAAAGGCAAACCAGCCCCCAGGCCCCATCTCCACAGTGCATTTTCCCAGGATAGCAATCCTTTGCAGAGGAAAAAAAAGGGGGAATACTAAAAGATGCACAAAGGAAATTTCTTCAGTGATTGGAATTGCTTTGGTAACTGATTAACAACTATTCTGCAACTCAGGTAAATTCTAATTTTTTCCTTTCAACCAAATTATTGAAGACAGAATGAAGTAGCTATTACATTAGTTCCAAGAATTGGGGGATATTTGCCATAGTACGGAACTTCTTCCATTTGCATCCACTTCTGTACCTAAATAATTTTGCCTGTGATTATCTAAGAAATTAGATAGAAAGAAAGAAAGAAAAGAAAGAAAGAAAGAAAGAAAGAAAGAAAGAAAGAAAGAAAGAGGTTGGAGGGGGAAGGAAGATGGGGAGGAAGGAAGGAGGATGTTACTGAGTTACGTCTCATTTTAGCAATACATAATATTTACCCACAAATTCAAGAACTAATGGGAAAAAATGCTCTCTTTGTCTTACTAAGAGGTTAATTTCCAGTAACAGATTACTTTTTATGTTTAGTATTTATCATAGTTTGTAAAATGTGTTGTTTACACTTGTGTTTACTGGTAATAATTATACTGATCACTTAGTCCAAAAAATAGTTGTGAGACTTAGAACATTATGGCCGCATAAAATGAAAAATGAAGCTCAAATTTCAATTTACGCACCCATTTTATTGCAGAGAATTTTAATAGGTAATCAATAAAATATTTCGAAGCATGAAAATAATACATTAGGGTAGGATTCTGTGCAGGAAGTAGAATGGAAATAAAAGTTTAAGGAGGAAAAGAAATGATGCAAAATATCTGTAAAAGAAAAGTTTGTTACTGTACTTGTGAAATAGATGATGATGGACACCCAATTGCTGTGGTATTTAAAAGGAACATATAAAAAAGTGATGTATTTATTTGATTATAAAAAAGCACAATATATGCATGATATCTGAAATTATATCTGAAACCATTTAAATTCAAGATAAATATTTTAGATGTGAGCTTGAAAATGTGTAAGGGATACATAGTTTACATAGTTCTCAAACTTTTTAAGAAATGGTACAGAAGCAAAAAGCTCAAGGACCATTGGTCCTTAATGGAGTACCATCCCATCCAAACCCAAGAGCTTCCCTTTTGTCTCCACTCTGGCTTCTACCAAGTCCTCTGAATAGTTTTAAAAAAAAATCAGGTACGAGGAAAGAAAAGCTTTGTTGACATATCAAAGAAGGTTTCGAAACATTAAACGTGAAATATGGATCCAGATTTCCCAGGAGTAAAGCCACATTTGCTAGCTGCCCCCATACTCAAGCCTTGATTAAATGCACAACATCTGTGGGTGATACGGATTGTTTGTCAACAGGAGAGACTAACGAAGTTGCAAACTTTCCCCAAGGCATCTTCCAGCAGTATATATTCAAATCGTTCCCACGCTCCACAATGGGAGAAGCATGTTAAATATTTTATTCTTGGGGCACCTGGGTGGCTGAGTCGGTTATGCATCTGCCTTTGGCTCCGGTCATAATCCCAGGGTCCGGGGATCGGGGATGGAGCCCTGAGTTGGGCTCTCTGCTCATCAGGGAGTCTGCTTCTCCCTCTCCCTCTGTGCTCATGCTGTCTCTCACAAATATATAATCATTAAACATTTCGCTCTTAAAGTCCATATTTTCACCCCTGAATCCCAAATTAAGAAGTTGTTACTGAATATGTTGCGTGCTAACCACATCTTATCAGATTCTTCCAAGAGCCCTGGCATTAGCCCCAACAGGCTTTGGACTTCAGGAATTCTCTAAGAAACTCAAACTGAAAAATTAGGAAAGGATATCAAAATTTCCAGTTATTAAAACTTGAGGAACTGTGTAGAAGATTAAGTGCAGTGCTGGCTTATGGAATCTCCTAAGGCACATTTCCATAAATACAGTTTTACAAAATGTATCTTGATTATAATCTGTAGATTTGATTGGGCAACATTTCCTTTCAAAAAGACTGCATAGCATTTTGGAACAATTTTCAGTAATCTGGGATGGGAATACTCAAAACGCGTCCTGCAGATATAGAAGCACGCCAGAGGAAGAAATAATGCCACGGAACAGTGACAGCAGGCTCAGTTAGGGTAAGCAGAACATGTTTAGTTAGATGGTTGCATCTTAAAGAGGTGGTGGCTGCCTCCAGATATTTTTAGCAAGTATTGGCAATTACCGAGTAAAGTTAACCCAACACTTAATACCAATCACTCACCTTTTAATTTGGAATTACTGTCACTGCTGTGTGCATGACCAAAACAGCAATTAAGAATCAGCAGGGCTCGTGAACAATTAGATTAAAATGTTGCTGAAGTGTAATATATAAATTAGTCCTCAGATTGGGGATAGTCCCATTGTGAATGAGCAGCCCACCTTAAGGGTGAGAAGAAGGGAAGCATGCTTTTGGCCTCTTTAGGGGCAAATGGGTTTTCTAGACAATTCACACCTTGGTGATTAACTTAGAGATGTGTATTTCTCTTACATAAAGGTGGAAACATTTCTTCTCTTTTCTGTATGTTTCCCAAGAGCAGATTGCTAAATTTCAATGCCTCTGAGTGGGGGATGTTTATCTGGTGTCCCTAGTTGAAATTCCTAATACATTTCCCCATGGCAACATCTCATAAATCATATGTCTAATTAAATTGCTGCATTTCTCTTTAAAAAAAAAAAGATTTTATTTGTTTATTTGAGAAAGAAAGAGCAAGCACCAGAGGAAGAGGGCGAAGCAGGCACCCTGCAAGGAGCCGGATGCAGGGTTTGATCCCAGGACCCCTGGATCAAGACCTAAGCTAAAGGCAGCCACTTAACTGACTGAGCTACTCAAGTGCCCCAAATTGCTACATTTCTATAAAAAAGTGAGCTACACAGAAATCTCAGGTTTTTGTTAACTTCACACGAGCTTCGTTTAGAGCTGAAGATGTACCCCTTCAAAATTTAGAGTCAGTGCTGTTTTCTTCCAAATGTTATTTACAATACAAACTTTCTAAAATGCACAGATTAGTTGTTATGGGATGGTTATCATAATTCTTATAAGAAGGTAGAAAACAGTGCAAGACGTCTAATGGTAGATGGAGCTTAGTACGTTGTTGTATTTTGAGCTGTCTTAAGTTTTCTGTATCTACCTCTGCATTCAGGTTGTCAGCAATCGCTTCTGAATTTTGTCCCTGTTCCTCCTTATATCATCCTTTCTCACTCTTCAAACCAAATAGCAAGATCTTTTAAAATTATATTTTTAAAAAAAGAGTACATGGCATTCTTGTATGTGGCTGTAGATTCATTTTACTGTTCCTCTAAGAATACGCTCTCATACAAGGACTCTGCAACATCTATTTTGACCATTCAGTGGCCTTTTCTCATATTCTGGAATCTGGCATTTTGGAGAAGAGAACCATGAAGTGATCTGGATAGCAAAGGTGCCGCCTTTCAATACTTCAAGAGCATTACGAGTAGGTTTACAGTGGCCAGTGTGGGTATGGAACTACCATTTATAACATTTTTAACATGAACAAATGTATTTAAAATCTAAATAAGTGGCTCACCAGTTTCTAGAATACAGCTCATTCTTATGTTGGGAACTTTTTTCACTCACACAGGTTTTATTGCTCCACTGTTGCCTGGCAACAGAGATGTGGCGAGAGATGTCAGAGGTTAAGGAGCAGACTAGAGTTATTATGGAAAGTGAGCCTTATGAGCATTTTCCATCTAACTTTGTAATCCTTGAAATAAAATAGGTTTCATTGTATTGAATAGTCTGTATTTTGTTTCTTATCAAATGCAAGTTTTTTAGAGACTCTTCTTTCTGAATATAAGTCCAGTACCAGGGAGAATTTTAATATGTACACTGCTTTATCATGGGCTTCTCTATCACGCTAGCACACTCTAAAGGATAAAGTGAAGATTTTCTGGCATTCTGAAGTCATGTACTGGGCAGAAAGTGCTCATGGACATGTTTGGAAGCATTCCAAGATGTATCAGAAATACACATTGGCTCTACACTTCCTGACTTTGAACCACTAGTTAATGTTGAATAAAATTCCGTTTTCAACTAGCCTGCTTATTAAAAAAAAATTACTCTTTAGAGAAAAGAATGCAAAATGTTCTATAGGTTTGTTTGTCTCTATTCTGAAATGAGAAGGAACGTGATCAAAATTTAAGCATCTCTGGGATTTATTTCTTTCAGTCAGTTGTGTACCAAATACTAGGCCCCCTAAGGATTCGTGGCTCATGGATAGTTAATTACATTTCAGCCTGATGCATTTTAAGATTTCTTTTCTGGTGGGCATAACACATATGCCTTGAATGATATTTCATTTCTAGGCAATGTAGTTGTTCCATGACTCCTAACCCCAATTTTTAATTTCCCCAAATTACTGTTATACAGGTAAGGTAACCTGAATTAGAATCACAATCTATGTTGGTTTGAAGTGGATCCAGAATTATTTCTGGAGGAAGATCTTTATCCCTGCCAGTGGGTCGTCCCTCATCTCTGAGCAAAGCCACGGTGGCCATCCATTCAGGGATGCATCCTGAATTTCATTAGAGAAAATGAACTCCTTCCTTGATGGAGTCCCAAATACTTTGTCCACACTGCACTCTCTGTTTTAGTCAGAGATTACAAACCAAAGGTCTATGTTGAATAATTCTTATGAAAAACCCCGTGGGGAGAAATACATCCATGCATATAATTGCCTGAAGGATATGGGGATTGCCTAGCCTTCTAAATTTCCTTCGGACAGAGCTGTGTATTTGGAATTTAGAACTGCAGCTCCTCAATTAGGCTTGTGCAGTATGTAAACAAGTATGTATTGATGAGGTCATTAACATAGCCATGGGAGTCTCACTACCTTTGTTGTAGGGAGCTGGTGAGATCATTGTCCTTCACATTACCCTGTAAGAGCATCCATGGAAGGCACTCCTCTTAGGTTTTAATATTAGAAAAACTTGGGTTTTTATCTTACAGGTGTTTCAAATCTATCACCAACCATGCTTCCCTCTTCACTTTCATTGCTAGGAACTGAAGGGCCAAATCTGCAGCCTACTTCTCTTCACTGCACAAGGCCCTGACATCTTCATTTGTCCCACTCAGCTTATCCTGGCTTTATTTTTCTCTCCCGTATTGGCCTGACTTTCTCCACTATTTATTCTATTTTAATAACTGGGATGCCTACCTCAAGTGTGCTTTACAGCAATGCAGGGTATGATTTTTATTTATTTTTATTTTTTTAAAGATTTTACTTATTTATTCATGAGAGACATTGAGAGAGAGAGGCAGAGACACAGGCAGAGGGAGAATAAGTCTCCCTGCAGGGAGCCCCATGTGGGACTCGATCCCAGTACCCTGGGATCATGACCTGAGCCAAAGGCGGACACTCAACTGAGTGACACCACTGAGCCACCCAGGAGCCCTAGGATCTGAGTTTTAAAAATCAACAACAAGAGAGGGAATGGAAGATAAAGAAGATAATCCTCTTACCATGTCCTTGATTTTCCATTTTGTGACTCTACATAGAATGAAGGGTTCCCCCGTGACATCCCCCCACTTGTTGCAGCTGTGAGTCCTGGCATCTAGAGGGGATAGCACGAGCTCAAGGGAACAGGAGCAGGCGGGAGCTGGAGGGCACAGATGAGGGCAGGAGAGAAACCTCACTCTCTGATAGCAAGGGACTGCAAGCAAGTTTCTGTGGCTACAGGCCTTCTAAGGAAGATCAGGGAAATGCCAGTCAGGAACTTGCATTAAATCCAAAGGTGACATTTAAAATCCTGATGCATCCAATTTGTGTAACAAGAATGTTATCTCCATAATACATATTTATGAAGTAGTTGTGTTCGTATTTCTGTACAACCATTGCATCCCCATTTGTCCCACACACATAACGCAATTTTAAAAATTGACCCAGGAGTGCCTGGGTGCTCAGTCAGTTAGGCGTCCGACTCCTGATCTCAGCTCAGGTCTTGATCTCAGATACACGAGTTCAAGCCCTGTGTTGGGCTCCACCTTGTGTGGAGCCCACTTAAAAAAAAAAATTACCCCAAACCTGTTACTTGATTGTCTACCCCCACAAAGAGAGAAGCTTCTTTTTAAAAACACACACACACATGAGAAACATAGAGAAGTTGCTTTGGCTAAATAAAATGGTGCCAGTTCTGATCAAAAGCAAAAATCAGCATTTGAATAATTAATTTAATAACTACAGGAAGGAAATATAACTGTGGATTCTCAGAAGCCACTGTGGGGCTAGTGATATGTCACGGATATTCCTACATGGCTGAAATTTGCCCAGATTATATGGGCGATCAGTGAGAGGGACGCCTGGGTGGCTCAGTGGTTTAACACCTGCCTTCGGCCCAGGGCATGATCCTGGGGTCCCGGGATCAAGTCCCACGTCGGGCTCCCTGCATGGAGCCTGCTTCTTCCTCTGCCTGTGTCTCTGCCTCTCTCTCTCTCTCATGAATAAATAAATAAAATCTTTAAAAAAAAAAGATAATCAGTGAGAAAGAGGTTTTATGTTAGAATGTTTAGAAGCTCACATACACACATTGTTTCACTGGTTTGGTGCAAAGACTAACAACCTCCACAGCATTTCACATTACCCTCAAAGACATCATTTCCAATGTTCTTGTGCTTAATCTATACCCATCAGGACCTTTCTTCTATAGGGGGAGGGAACTCTAGAGAATTCTTACTATAATTCTTATTATTCACGTAATTCTTACAAAACAAATAAGGAAAAATTAGCTACTTATTTTTTTTGTGTGTGTTTTTTTAAAATCAAGACTAGATTAGACAACTTGGGTGAAGAATTACTCAATTTTGGTCACCTGGGTGGCTCAGTGGTTGAGCATCTGCCTTTGGCTCAGGGCGTCATCCTGGGGTCCTGGGATCGAGTCCCACATCGGCCTCCCTGGAGGGAGCCTGCTTCTCCCTCTATGTCTCTGTCTCTCTCTGTGTGTCTCTCATGAATAGATAAATAGAATCTTAAAAAAAAAAAACGAATCACTTAATTTCAATGAGTAGTAAGTAGAAGCTAGTTCAGGTCCTTTGAAAAAGTTGCTAATGTATATACTTTTTAATAACATTAATAGTATTTTCATGTTAAAATTATGTCTTTTAACAGCGTGTCCTTCACAGCTAATACAAAGTCAAAATTCCCTCTTAACACTAATTCTTTAATTATGTGATTTGCTCTAATTCCATAAGCATGACCAAGGAATGTACCACAGATGTGAATGTCATATTAGAATCAGGTTTTTTAATGCAATCTACCAGTATCTTGAATGTATTTTATTTGTGGTAAAAAGAAAATTCTAACTCGATTCCTTTGTCATCTCATATTTAATATACCCAGAATGTAGAATGTTTCCCCTTCCTATCCAGCCACTCTTCCTAAATAATCCTAAATTATTAATCCTAAACCCTAAGGTTTTAGGGCGGGGCACTAGTTTTACAATCAACTTTTGACATTTTTTTTTTAGTAGGGTTTTTTCTTTGGACCATGTTTGTCTTCCAGTGTGTTTCTGCAGTAGGTAGCAGTGATTCCCCATAACTTTCTCCTATTACTTCTTATACCTTTCTTCCCAAAGGGGTTTGCTCCTCTAAATAAGCTTTCTCAGAGGGCTATCTGCCAATTGTTTTTTAATGCTTTTCCTCCCAAAATCTATTTAGTTTTGCGTTGGACTTTTTGGATTCTATCTGCATTCACAGTCCTAAATCAAACTTTCGGGGGGGGGGGGTGGAGACACACACACACACACACACACACACACACACACACCCTTCCCATGTATTTCATCTCCCAGACTTGAAATTCTCTTCCTATTCCCTCATTCCTTACCTCCCACCTGTTTATTCTTGCTGTCAGTTCTCTCTGTTGGAATCTGATACAACCTTTGAAACAACTGTTTT
The DNA here is from genome assembly GCF_053574225.1 of Canis aureus. NCBI lineage: Eukaryota > Metazoa > Chordata > Mammalia > Carnivora > Canidae > Canis > Canis aureus. Next base: position 9,018,906 of record NC_135616.1, on the reverse strand, counting down.
CAGTGTTGCTGTAGCTGTTCCATAGCGACCCTAGCTCCTGTGCAACAGAGTTACTGTAGCAGGCCTGAGATGCTGTCCTCAGAAAGTCTTCCTTGCAAGGTTGACCCTTGGCTGGTGTCTGGAAACTTGGATTGGGGCAGAGTCCCATGCTTCTCAACTGAGGAGGGTGGCTCACTGTACCCAAACTCTTACTAGAAAACAATATGGTCCATGCCACACATGTGCTTTTCTTCTGGAAGCCTGGAGTTTTTCTAGGTGCGAGGTAGAGGCTATCTCTGACCAGCCCCCAGTAAACATCCTGGGCAGAGTCTGTAACAGCCTGCCAAGGTAGACAGCATTTTACATGTGTTGTCACAGTCTGTTGCTGTTGGAATGAAGCATATCCTATGTGACTACCCTGGGAAAAGACTCTTGGAAGCTCCTGCTGGGTTTCCAGGACGTTGCCCCATGCACCTTCTCCCGTTGCTGAGTTTGCCTTGTGTCATTTCACTGCAATACATCTTAGCTGGGAGCACAACTATATGCAGAATCCCATGAGTCCTCTTAGCAAACCACCAAATCTAGCACCGGTGACACAACTCGTATGGCCTGTTACATCATTTCTATCCTCCTCGGTCCACCTTGTAAAAGCACTTCAGAACCTGCCTTTACCATTACTTCTCTAGGCACTTCCACTGGATTCCAAAGTGGACCCACTGCTTCCGACAGATCACTGCCGGCACAGGAGCGATGGCAGTTTGTAGGGGAAGCTCTTGGCCTGGTGTGAAGACACCTGGTTTCTGTTCTTAGATCTGCCATTCCCTATTTAATTTAGAGCAATCCACAACCTCTCTAGGTTTTAACGTCCTTACACATAAAATGTGAATAAAACTACAGATAACGCGATATCCTGGCGCAAGATTTTGGCTTTCTGCACAAATAATTTCTTACCAATTTGCAACTAAAAGGTACATTGTATCAAGGTTCATTGTAATGCAAAACTGCTCTTTTAAGGCATCCTTATTTTCTCTGTACCTTCCACTATGAAAAGTTCTTTTTGTATAGTGAAAGATTTTTGCACTATTTTTTTTTTTTTTGGCAAAAATTTCTGGATTCACTGGGGAAAATATGTGAGAAATGTTTCAGAATTAGAGATTTAAAGGAAAATATACTACAAAAATAGGAATAATGCTCAAACTATCGCACCAAAATTTCCTGGGTAATGGTATTATTTTTGAAAGTTGCTGTCAGAAAAGAAAAGAATGAAGAGAAATGAACAACCCAGGAGTTGGCTGGAAAGGGGCTGAATTTCTGTTCAGCCAGGGCCCCATGTCCCTCATAATGAGACAGCTGACATAGATAGGTAATAGCCCCTTCTCAAACATCAAGGGACTCCCTTTGTAAAACAACATCAAGATCAGAAAGTTTCAAGAGCCCACTGAAAAATCTCTCTGAATTTACTGCAGTGTCTGTATACACACTTTGCTCATTACTCACTTCCAATACCAATGATTGAAATTCATTTCCCAATGATCGACAAAAGGCCTACCAAAGCCACTGGGGGAGCCATACATAAGAATCTTGAGCCTGAAATAGGTTCCCAGGTTGACTGATGGGCAGCTCCAGTCTTCTGAGGTCTCATCCAAGTTCATGTTTTCATGAAGCTGTTTTTACAATTGCTTACAAAATATATTCCAGTTATGTTTCACTATTCTTCTGTGTAATTCTTGGCACAAAAGAAAACACATGATCATTTGTGAATTGCAAAGGCTAAGCATAAGTGCAGGGCATTCTTGTCTTTGGAGAGCATTCAGACTTTTCTCTTAACCACTTCCTTAAATTGAAGCTGCCATCACAGCTAAAAGGTGTTTCCAAACTCTTAAGCATGTGTCCTTAGAGCAAACAATTTCAGACGAATCGGTCAGTCAAACTGATGTGTACTAAGGACAGAGGGAAAGCTGAGATGACATTGTAGCTAACCTGCATCTGTTCTTAATTCCACATTATCCTCCTAAAAACTGCAAAGGAGAGCATTCAAACCAGAAAAAAACAAAAACAAACAAAAACCCAAAGAACCATTAGCATAGCATTGAATGAACAAACATTTTAAGAAGCATCCTGCACAAAAAATTATTTCCACATTTCCCTGGTTGAATTTACACAAACTATTGCTTCAATATTTATCAAATTCAGAGTTATCATCACTAAAAATGGTCACTTGTCATAGGTATACTTAATGGTAGGAATACAAAAACGTTACCTCCAAATCCTAAGAGGGACTTTGAACACAGATAGAGACAGATGAAAGATGGCATGCTGCAGTGCAGCAATTTCAGAAGTACTGGAGCACTGACATTCCAGCTTCCATTCCTCCAGGAATATTCTCAGTGAGACACACAAAGATGCAGGGTGGTAGAGGCGATTGTTTTTACTATCATATCCAGGTTCTCTCCTTGAATTCAACACTCAAAAAGACAAGGCAGGAACAGGAAGCAGTAACTGCATGGCCTCTAGTGGTGCCCTTCAGATTCTTCCTCTAATATTTTCCCTGGTCCCCAGTGTAGCTTTTCCGCGTGACTGCACAGCAGTCTCAAAAGTGCTGTGGAAGTAGCTTCCAGCAGCAGGCAGGCAGAAAGCCTAAAGTGGCATAGGGCTTCTTGACCACTGGCTCCCAAGCATCATCAGAGAATCTTCGGCTTGCTAGAATTTTCAGTTTCATGATGGATATGGATATTTCATTAATCCTTAGTTTTCCTGATTGCCATACTAATACACAGTTCAAACATCTACAGACAGCTGTTGAGACCAACATAATAATTATACTGATATTTTTCCCTTCATTTTGCCAAGCACCCCCACTGAAGTTCTTCCTTTTCACGTTCTTTTTCTATGTTTCCTCCCGAACAGTATGAGTTCATCTAACTAGCTTTATTCCCTAAGGTACAACATTAGCAGGACCACACTGGTCATACCAATAAGCAAAGATTCTCCACTAAGCAAATGGGGCAAAATCTGACAAATTACTCCACCAAATGATAGCTTCAGAGCAAGCAAGCCTAAGTAGGGAGTAAGAACTTTTTTTTTTTTTTACTATCTATTATGTTATGTACCAATATTCACAGTACCATACATAAACATTAATTCAATCCTAAAATCAACACTATGAATGCTGTATTATCATCCCCACTTTACAGATGCAAGAATGGTCCCAAAATGATCATGTAATTTGCTTGACATCTTCTGCAAACAAATAAGCAAATCACAAGCAACCTATCATAAAAGCGATCAAAAGATATGAATACACATTTCATGGCTGAACAAACGCATGTGCCAATAAGCATGAGAACTGGCATTCAGCATCATTAGTAGTCAGAGCGAGGTAAATTAAAACCCCAATGAAATAACCATGTTACACACATTCAAGTAGGAAACATGAAAAATCTAACAGTTCCAAGGGTTGAAAGATGGTGGATCCACATTCCAATGAGAGTTAAAATTGGGGCACCCACCTTTGAGAACAATTTGCAACTATCTCCTAATATTGAACATTGATACTCCCTACAATCCACTAATTCAACTCCTACTCAAGAGAGATTCCTGCACATGTGCGTGAAGAGTTATGTTCAATAATGCTGAACAGCTCTTTTCACAACAGTAAAATCCTGAAAACACCCAAATGCCCATCAGCAAGATAGGATGTAAATATGGTATATTTTACACAATAGAATATTAAATAGAACAGAAGAGATGTAGTACAGAATATCTCAACATAGATGAATCTTCTCAATAAACAGTCTCAAAGGATTACACACAATATTAGGTTCTTTTAGAAAGTTAAAAACCACTATAATCAAAAGTTTCATAATACTAAAGAATGGAATAAGGTTACATATAAAGGAAAGTAAAGGAATAACAAACATGAGACTCAGATGAGGTCATTGTAGGTGGAGATGGGACAAAATGGTGGTGGTGGTGGTGGGGGCCAAATGGTAAATGGTTACATGAAGGTGACTGTCAAAATACTAGCTTTTGTTTGGGAGGTGGTCTTATAGGTGCTTACTGCATTACTTAAAATGTCAGACTAATGACAAAAGAAAGAAAGCAAGCAAGAAAGAAAGACCAATGAGAGTATCTCCTTATCTAAGGATTCGTAGTCCAACTTTATACACCTGACTTCCTGAAAGCACCCACAGAACTAAGAAAAACAACAACAAATAAACCCAAACCAGGCCCAGATCATTAGTGGTGCATTAAAGGTTCCAATTCAGGTCTACCAGACTCCAAAGCCTGTGCTGCCACCAGGGAAGGGGCTACTCTTTCTTTCCCAACTGGAGGCACAAAAACAAGAGTGAGTTTCTCCTGTTCGCCCACAGTGATGGAATGAGGTTGTCGAAGGGTTATAACAAGAACTGATCAAATTATTTCTTCCAGATAGTGTGGAAAGACAAGAAAGATATTACCCGCCTCACAGATTCTTCTGGGCAATACACCAACTGACCTAGGCTGGACCCCTGGACCTACTCTATAATGCCACTGTGTCTGGAGGAAAGTGTTCCATCCTCCTGGCCTCAGAGTCCTCAGCGTATGAAGACTGGGGATGACAGCAAAGGTGACAATCATAGGAACTGATACTTTTAGTTACTTATAAGCTGTAGTTTTACCAACATCATTTAACGTGAACTTTACTATAGACTATAAGGCATGAATTGTTATTATTCCCAGCTTAAAGATGAAGTGATTGAAAGAAAAAGAAGTTAAGAAACTTCTTTATATATATATATAAATATATATATATATCATATTATATCTCAATTATATTGAGATATATTATATTATATCTCAATTAACAACAAAAAAAACTTCTCCAGGGTTGTACAACTGGGATGGGTGAGTACTGAATGCAGCTCTTCCTGCTTAGTCACCCAAGCTCTTATCAGCTAAGACACACACACATACACATACATATAGACACCACATATCTATGAACACAAAATGCACACATGAATAAATATGCTTAGGTTTATAGACATTTGTATAGACATACATGTATATAGTACATTTATGCATGTAGGCATACACATATTCATTACATGTAAGTATAGACACACAGACATCTCCATACAGATATACATATACACATATGGATGGACACATAATATATAGATACACACACACACACACACACACACACACACACACACACACACATGTCCAAACACACCCACAGCAAATATTGCCTGGCTTTTCCAGCACTGCTTGAGAGATTCATGAACTATTGTTAAAATCTTCCTGTTCCTTCTCCCTCCAGCACCCATCCCAAACAGTTGCATGTGAGAAGCAACTCGACCTAAAACAGATGTATTGCCCCTGGAGACCTTGCCCCGTGACGTTCATCCAGGGTCTCTTAGGTATAGCCATCGTTTGCTTTTTCAGCATATGCTTCCCAGCGTGGCCTGTCCCTCCACATTAGCAGGCACAGGAGCCTCTAGGTGGACCTCCCTTCCTGCCGCTCTGGAGAAAAACGCCCACATCAGAGACTGGCCTCACAGAGAAAACTAGGTAGGGGCTAACTTGTCAATATTTATAGTCAGATCTCTCTAAATTTAGAAAAATCCATCAAGCCTTCTTGGTGTGACACAACCCGATGAACCAAAATCTAGTTTTATTTAGATTGATATATAGTGGATGGAGTCTGGGGCATAACCAGTGTTTGATGAATGGTAGCAATTTCTATTATAAAAAGTAAGACTCACTATCATTACTTACAAAGATTCAAGTTTTCCTAAATTTGGCTTTCATTATCTTAATTCTGGAGCTTTTTGGTGTCTAAATATGAAGTTCTCCAGTGAGTTTAGGTTCTGTTACAAGAACACTCTCTCAAATTGGATTTTAAGAGGCTAGGGACTCTGGAGAATGATGAAACAGTAAATAGGTTGTAATTTTCAGCATGTTCTGTTGATATAAATAAGTGGGATGGGTATAAGAGTTGGCAGTGGGATGCAGAACCTACTGAACCCCTAAAATATATGGGACCTAGGTATATTTATTACTAGGGGAAACGTGAACAGGACCCACTCCCCCAAGCCCCTACTCAGACACACACTCCATGGTTTATTTCTGCCACATTTCATCAAACACCACTCAGGTCCTCCAAGCACAAAAAAGCTCAATTTTTAAGAGACTAAGACATTGTGGTTTTACCTATACCTTTTGGATAAAAATGAGTAAAGGAAAAGAAAAACAGAATAAAAATTTAGAATACTGAAGTTTTAAGTCAAAATAGAAAAATCTGCTTTTTGGTGTCTCGGTGGAAAAAAACCCCGCCTCCCACTGTGATTTCAAATCCAAGGGCCATCAGAGTTGGCTCTCATATTGAATCCCAAGGCAGTGGGGCTCCAGAGTCACTCAATTTTGCTCATACATCAGAGAGGAAATGGCAGTGGGAGGCTGTAATATGATACCAGGCTAGAAAAAGTGCTGAACACAAAAGAGACAGAGAAGCCAACAGAGCTAGAACAACTTCACAAATCTTCATCCCACAAAGAGTAGAAAGCAGGTAGAGAAAAACTGGTGGGGAGGACAAGAGTCTCGGCAGCTGCCTCAAGGCAGCTATGAGATCTATGATTTAGATACATATTTCCACAGAGAACTGAATCGCATCTGGAGCCCACCATTTAATTTCTCCCAATGCTGAAGAGATGCTTACTTTTTAGATGCTGAACAGTGTGTATTTAAATATATTCTGAAACTAACATTTTATAAATACAACAAATGCAACTTGTTTTTGTTTTTTGTTTTTTACAATGGCCAAAATGGTTCTAACAGAGAATATAAGTGCCTGAAGGGACTAAAGAGATAATCTCCTGTAGCCCTCCTTTTTAGGAAGGAAGAAACTGAGTCCCAGACAGTTAAGTGACTTATTGATTCAACATAAATAGTCTGCAACTGAGCTGGAAGCAGGACCTAAATGGTGATTTTCACTTTAGCTATGTTAACCTCATAAAAACTTCAATCTCCCATGGAATTCCAGGAGCCTTTAAGAAAGTCTAAGTGTGAACTAAAAGCATTTCCAGGGGATCCCTGAGGTACATGAGCTTGGGTAGCACTGATGCTGGAATTTTAGCAGGGCAAGTAAAGGGCTGCCTGGGGAAGTCGCTGGCCTCTCCCAGAAATGGGGACCACATCCTGGCAGGGAATTAGAGCAGCAGAAATGAAGGTGCAGACACCATAAGGTAACGAAGAACACTACGCCAATGCGATGCTCCTGGCATACTCCAGAGACAAAGAGTGAATGGAGAAGAACCTGAAAGAATTCTGGAATTCTTGGGATTCAGCCAGAGAGAAGAGTCAGGGAAGTAGTATTTTCTATTTTTAGCACATGGTTTAACTCCCAGGCAGGATGGCTGGGACCAACAGGTCATAAAACCATTGTGGCAAACACATGGCAATAGTCCTGACTACATGCCCAACACTGAGCCAGGCAGCCGGCATATGCTAGCTCTTCGCAACTTTCTCCAGCTTCACTTGATAGGCCTTCATCTACCCACTGCATCAGAGAAACCTGGAGAAGTTCTGATATCTGTGTCAGAGTTATAGTTTTATTCCGGGTCTACTAACTTGGGAGCCACCCCAGGAGAGTCACTGCCCCCATCATGACCCATTTTCCCAAATCACCATCTAAATGGGTCATCCAGAATAGCATAATTCAAAATCAACAGGCATTTTCCTTCCTCCTTGTTTTCAGAATATCATCTGGATACAGCTGACATAGGAGAAAAAGGTTATTTCAAGAAAATTATGTCCTAAGTAACTCCTGTTTCCTCATTTCTCACCCATGCTTTTCTCTGAACATTTCAACATTTCTAGAATCGGGATGTGGAACTGATTCCTATATTCAATGTGATCGTGTTTTCTCCCCCTGAAAAGCCATTATTAAATTGGTGGAGTAGCTGTACAGCATCTGAGAATCGAAGAGCTATCTTACTTATTTTTAGGGGATAAATGCCTTTGAAAATCTCAGATGAACCATTGTAAGAGGTGTGATCCTAGAAAGTAATTCTTAAATGCTTACCTAACACATTTCTGGCCTGAACCATGCCTTCTCTATACAGACTTTCAATCTACAATACAACTGGAAACAAAAGTATACATACAGCAAAAGGTGGTGAAAATCTGGGATCTTTATTTCCTCGATTCGGTCACTAAGGATCATCTTGGGCCTATCTGTGGCAGATTCAAATTTCCTTGAATGGCTCGGCCGCAACAGAATGTCATTGCATTTGATACAGGTGCAATCCAAAGGCATCCAATATGGGGTGCAAGGCATACATTGTCGTCATGGCACTGAGTTTAAGACTAGCAGATAATCTAATTTTCACTAGGGAGACATCAATGTTTAACTTAAATATTTCACAGTTCATTCCACAGTTTTACAAAATTAAGCTCTCTGGATCTTCGTTTCCTCATCTATAAGGAGGAGTTAATAGCACCAACATCATATATATACTATAAAGACTGTTGCCTCTTAATAAAAATTATTCCAAACTTCTTTGTGAAATAAAATGAAAAGTAAAAATATTGTGGGCATGTAATAGATGTTCAATAAATTCAATAAATGTTAGTTACCTTCCCTGAGTAATATTTTATGCTTCTTCCTATCATAAAAAGGAGAATCTCACCATTCTAATCAATAAATATATGAAAATAACTTGCAACCACCAATGGTGAGACACTTCAAAATACCAAAGTATTTAATCTGCTTCAAAAGCTGTAAAGTGAAAATCTGTAGCGAGTTGAAACAAAAGGTGCATAGCTTTAAAGAGAAGGCTGACTTGAATGGAAAAAAATTAATATAATGCTGGGTCCAGCATGAGACGATGACTCAGAAAACTGGACTCCACTACAGAGTGACTTTTACTGTACCAGTCAATGGTTGCCTTGTGTAGGGAAGGGTGAGATTTCCCCAAATTAATAGAATGACCCTTTCATGCCTTCAGGAATTGTGTATAACTTCTCAAGAAACAAGACTCAACAACGGAAATTAAAAGCAGAAAATAAATACATATGCTAGATGCGGCGGTTACATTTTAGGTTTTTAGGCTCTTTCTTTTTAGGCTCTTAATAATTTCGCCTGATTGGTGCCTGCGGTTGTCAGTTACAGAAAATAGAATCTGTCTGTTGGTTGTGGTGAACAAGTATTGCCAACGTGTGATCATCTCTCTCCTTGTTCCTGCCACTGAAATTATACAGAAAGATTGAATACAGAAAGATTGAGTATGTGTCTTTGAAACAAGTAATGCACATTACAGATCTATTTAAAATATAAATGGGTTGTGCACTCTCTTCTGTTTATCCTCAAAGGGAAGCTCAAGATTCTATTATGCTAACTCTTGTCCAATGGAACCCAGATCCATTTTCCACTTTGCTTTGCTCTGCTCGGTACTATGGAGTTGGACGGGAGGGTCTACCCCTATGGACTGCATCATTCAGGCTGCCTGACCATCTTACTTGGGTTGGCTTTGGCCATCAAGAAGGTAGCAATAGAGGAAAGAGGGAGGCAGAGATATTCCCCAGGCTTCCTCCCTACTCTACTGTCTGCCAGTGGCCGCATCTATCTCCAGGACAATTCTTGTTGGATAGAGTCTCCCTCCTACTATTTTAGTTCACAGTGGGCTCTGTTAACAGTTTCCTCCCCTTAACATCTCAGCCTGGGGGTGGTAATGTCTTCCTGCTATTCTGGTCCAAGTGACTCAACATTCCTTGTTGGCTTCTGTAAAATTTCTTGCCTTACATTTTCCAAAACTCACAGCTGAACATGCCTCCTGCTTCCTGGGATGATCCTGATTGATAGGTCCACAAACAAGCTAATAAATACCAAAATTTGTTCCTCACTTCCAATAATTCAGTGATAGCAAAATTCTGTATTTTAGCATATGCTGTTCTTTTTTTTTTTTTTTTAAATCCATTTATTTGACCAAGCCACACTAGAGAGAGAAGTGGAAAGATTGAAGGGGATCATATAGTGTGGGTAAGTCATCTACATTTTTAAAAAATATCAGTGAATTTTATTGCATTGTTTTTCTACGTATGGTACTGTTTCAGATAAACAGGAAGTTGTATATGGTAATTTAAGTTATTTCCAAAGATAATAATTTGGCACGTTGGTTATTCAGCGTGCTCCACGGAGCCTGACAACATGACACGTTTACAGGCAGGTGTTAGAAAAACAGAGCTGATATTCGAATTGTTGGTGTCACAGGTAGTTATAGCCATAATTTTGTAATCTATCCAGAACCCTTATAATTATTTTGTTCTTTACCTGCATAAGAAGCAGCAGTAAGACCTTGATTCATTAAAATACCTTGAGTGGATATGAGTATATTACATATTTTGGTTTAGGACACTTAAAAAATTCATTAAAAGAGGTTTTGATATATACCTTGGAATGAAATTAACCCATTGAAGTCATGATCCCTGTCAGAAATTAATTAGTAAGGAGAATAATTTCATGCAACTTTGAGGAAATAGCAGTGACCAGGAAGAAGCAGGGAAGGGTAGAAATTAATTGCACAAACCTGGGCCTTATAATTGGAAAAAGGCCATCCTGGACAAAAAACACTGGTAACATGGAACTGGAACAGCCACAGTATTCTATTCCTTTCCCTTCCTGCTTCTGCTTCCTTATGACATCCACAGAAATTTCCATATGATGTAAAGGCAACCAAAAAAAGCTTCAAAGGATGAGCGAGAGAGGGAAAATGAGAGAGGAATTTTAATTCTGGAGAGACCTAGAGTTTTTTCGGTGCTTATAATCTATTAATCCCCTTAATGTAATGAAATAAATCTCTGAAATAAACTTCCATATAACATGAAAATGAGAACAAGGCTGAAAATAAAAACAGCTACAATTATCACAATAATTTCCCTCATATTCTAAATGCAAAAAAGCCTATTAGAAATACCTGCCTATAAGAAATACCATAAGAAAACACCCCCTTCTACCTGCCAAGAGTAAAATGCAGTTGCCACAAATGAGCACTGAAATGACACACTTTGAAATAGTACTCAGCTCTACAATGAACAGAACACACATTTAAATAAATATAAAGTACCATCTTGCACTCACTGACCTAGGAACCACAAATGAAAATAATAAATCTAATGTTGGCAGGAGTTACCAGGGTTCATACAAATTCCTGTAAATGAATGCAATGAATGTGAAGAACAACCACACAACAGTCAGCAAGACACAAAACACTGATCATAGCCTGGCACGTAAGAGTTCCAACTTTAGAATAGGCACCCTTAGATGCAACTCAAAAGGAAAAGGAAGTTGGATGTGCAAATTGTACGTATGTTGCTTAACATGCCTTCAATAATGTGGAAATGTCCTTTTTCCAGTTATAAATGAGTAAGCTAAAAATGATATGGTATTATGATCAAATAAAATACTTTGACATTTGAAACACACAAAGTATGCACATGCTGGAAAAGTTATCTATAAAGCAGTCTTGAGTGAAAAAAGTAGAAATAAAATAGTAGATCTATTCACTTATTCAATAAGTAGCTGTTAAATTGCTAAGTACTTTATCACATCCTTGAGATATAAGTACTCATCCCATGTTCCTTTGTCATGAACATTTCCAAGTTAAGGACATTGGCCAAGGTCACAAAGGTTTTACTGGTGAGCAAATGTCAGGCATCTGTTACTGATACTAAGCCTCTAACATCAAAATATTGTCTCTGCTAGAATTAAAGCAATTTAGATTAAAGTTCCTATTTCCAGGGGCTTTGTGATGAGTTGGAAAAAAATCAATTTGGCCAAATAAAATCTTGAGACTTGCAAAGTAGAATTCATTAACAAATGTGACTTTACTTTTTGAACAAAAATGAAGAGTAGGAAAGTCATCACAAGATGCACTTCTAGACACCCAAGTATTTATGGCTGCTTCATTCAATACAATATGTATTACTACAGAGTAAGAAAGTGTATTTAATTTAAATGATGGGTATTTAAATACCTGTGCTGTATCGCACTTAGAGGGACATAGGCACACTATGTTCCCATAAATAATTAAATGAGTAGACAGCTGATTCTATGCATTTACTGTAGATAAAGACATAAAAAGAATGGATCATAATTTCTTTTATCCATTGAGGAGAATTCAAAGCTGTCTTTATAGTGTCAACTCATTACAGTGTACTCTTATAAATGCTAATGATTCTAGGAAACCATTAAAACATTCAGCAATTTATATCAGACTTCCTTCCCTGTCAAACCCTCCCAGTCTACCCCACCCATAAAAATACTCACTATAAACATACTTGAGTCTCTTGTAAAAGACTAATAAGGATGATGTTTGGTTTATAATAATGTTGTTATTTAGCTCTTATTCAAGGTAATCATGACTTGACAATATAAAATATAGCTATACAGCAAGCAATGTAATACATCTTTTTTGATCATGTGGTTCTAAAACATATAAAGATACGGAGCTCCATTAGACACATTTTATTATGCTTAGATAACTCTTTGGCTCTGTGTAGTCTCATCTGAAGTTGTCATAAAAAGAAAATGTATTTGAACAACAGCAACAAAGACCTTTCTATAGTTAGTATATTCCCCAGTTTTCTCTGTGTTTTAATGATCAGTTTCCCAAATCCTAAATTTTGCCAATGTTTTTTTGTCAATGTTTGGCCTTTTTTTTTTTAAAAAAAAAAAAAAAAGGAAGAAAGAAAGAATATTTATTTATTTATCTATTTGAGAGCAAGAACGAGAGAGCACAAGCGGCAGGGGAGGGGGAGAGGGAGAAGCAGGCTCTCCGCTGAGCAGGGAGCCAGAAGCCAGGCTGGGCTGGATCCTAGGACCCCAGGATCATGACCTGAGCTGAAGGCAGATGCTCAACCACCAAGGCACCCTCTTCCAATGTTTTGGAAAAAAAACTTTTCCAATATAAGTATAGCTCTCAAGTCTATGTACACTTTGCTTGGTTTGGGGGCTTGGGGTGGGGTGGGGTGGGGTGGGGGTGGGGGGGAGGTGGGGGGTGGGTGCTGCTATTCTAAATGAGGATTCCTGCCAGGTGAGTGACTCTCTGATGTTTCAAGGACATTAATGAGATTCACAGCTGATGGCACAGTGATCTGGATAAAAACACAGAGATCCTTTGATTATTTCAACTTATTTTTGCTAGAATTTTTTTCTTCCATCACTGTTCACTGAAGTAAAATGTGTTTTGTCTTCCTCAGGGTGGGCATCAATTTGAATTAAAAGGAGCAACTTGCAAGACCCATTTATATTCCACTGTGGAGAAAGGAGGTGGGGGAGTAGCAGAAAGAAGGCATGGAAGTATAGAGGAGGAGGCCTAATACAAACTGCTCCATCCCTTTGAAGCTGCTTCTCACAATATCCCTCCTGTTCTCTTCCTAATTCTTCTTGGGATTGCAAAGCTTGGCCAGGGAGAGGTGAGGGTAGGCATCCTTGATGGAGGGAGAGCAGTCTCCGAGGACATTATTTGAGGCCCCAATTCATCTCTGACTCTGCAGAGTGATGCAGAGCCCAGGTAGTACCAAGGGCCCACTCCTTTCCTCCCATAAGACCCTCAGCTGGGCCACCTCACGTCTATTGCAATAGCTAAATCAAAAGTGCCTGACCATACCAAGGCTGACAAAGATGTGGAGCAACTGGAACTCTCATACATTGCTGGTGGGGAAGCAACATGATAGACCCTCTCTGGAAGTTTGACAGTTTCTTATGGGGTTCTTACCATATGACCCGGCAATCTTATTTAAAAAAAAAATTTTTTTTTAGATTTTATTTATTTGTTAGAGAGAGAGAGAGAGGCAGAGGGAGAAGCAGGGTCCACGCAGGGAGCCCGATGCGGGACTCGATCCCGGGTCTCCAGGATCACCCCCTGGGCTGAAGGCGGCACTAAACCGCTAAGGCACCAGGGCTGCCCTGACCCGGCAATCTTATACTCCTGGGCATTTACCCTCAGAAGTGAAAATTTATGTTCACACACACACAAAATTATACAGGAACATTTATAGCAGCTCTATTCATAATTACCAAAAGCTAGAAACAATTTAAATATCCTTCCAGGGAAAAATGGATAAACACAAAATGAAATTGTATTGTATGAATTGTATCCATACACTGAAACAATACTCAGCAACAAAAAACAACATCCAACAACATCCCACAACTTGGATGAATTTCAAAGACATTATGCTAAGTGAAAGGAGCCACTCACATATGGTTATGTATGATGTCATATAAATGTCTCCATTTATATGACATTCTAGAAAACATGAAAATATAGTGATGGAGAAAAGATCAGAGGTTGCCAGGGCTATGGGTGGGGGAAGAATGTGACTACAAAGGGACAGCACAAGGGAGTTTTTTATGGTGATGGAACCATTACATATCCTGGTTGTGGCGGTTGGTTACATGAATCTATACATACTCAAAGAGTACATGTAAAAATTCAAATGTATTGTATGATAATTTAAAAAATAAAATAAAAAATAAAAGGAGCTTTAAAGACAAAGAGAGAGAGATAGAGGAAGAGAGAGAGAGAGAGAGAGAGAGAGAATGAGAACCCAAGCCTGGAATCAATTAAAAAAAATAAAAAATGAAAACAATATCCACCCATCATTTTCCCTCTCCTTTCCATTCCATAAACATTCATGGAATCTCTACACTCTAATATCTTACTTTTCAGGCTTGGGAGGGGAAAATATCATTTGCTGGGGGGGGGGGCAGTGGGGGAAGAGAAAAGAAATATTAGGAAAATAAAATTTCCAACAGCATTGCAATGATGGCTAAAATTTTAGGTGTGTCATTTTTCTTTTGTAAAACTTGTGTGGGAACTCACCTTTATTCTGACCCCTAAGTATAGGGTGAGAAAGAAATGTCAGGAGTGAATGATAAGTGAAATAAAAAACTTTCAAAGATTTCAATATATGGTATTCAGGAAAGTGAGACTATCATGGAATAGATGTGTGATGTAACCCTTTACAGCCACACCCTTCCCAGAAAGAGAAAACAGTTGTCAAGTAACTGCCAGACCCACTGCTGTTTGAAGGCCACTCTAGATTTCCTTCCTATGAAATAACACTAAGCTAAGCATACTCTGGACCTAGACAAAAATGCTTTAGACAATGGTGAATTTTCTTAGCATCTTTCATCTTTGAAAAACAGGAAAAAACAATGAGCTGATCAATGATTATGATAAATAACTTACCTAAAAAACTTATGCCACAAAAAACTAATTAGAAAAATTATCTCAATCCTTAAAATAGAAGTTAGAGAAACTGCTAATTGGCCTATGTAGGAATAGTCCTTAGAAGGTTGGAGATCCTGCCTGGACTGGCTGAGGGATGCCTCCAGGAGTTCCTCCCTTAATCCTTCATACTCTGGAATGTTGTTGGGGTGGTGGTGGTGGTGGGGTGTCACACAGGCTACATGCACCCTCTGAGTGGCAAACAAGTAAGTAATGAGGCTCCCTGGAACACAGGCAGAGGGAGGAGGCAGGAGCACAGACAGAGTTAGAGGCCAGTGATGTCCCCTGCCCCCAGGAGATCCTCCCTCCACACAGGCTTAATCAACCACGGCTGTAAATCACCATGGGGGACTTTCAGGGCCTTGAAAGTCATGTCTCTGGAAAGATATACAGCTATATCTTCAAGCTGTATCTGTTGGCATCTTTTCATTAATCATGTCACTGCCAAATGTCACCACCATGCAGGTGTCGTGGAGGCCAGGGCACCTCAATTCTAATCACACTTGAGAATCACCTGGGAGCCTTCAAAAACCAGCGCTAGCTAGGGCCCATTCTCCGGAGATATGGACTTCATTGAGGGGGTCCAGCAGCAATATTTCTAATTCTCCTGGTGACTATCAATGATAGGAAACACTGACAACACCACAGATCTTGTACTGTTTTGCTGACATTTCAGCATTGTATAGATGCGGTTTCGATGCGTAATTTACCCCCACTGCATTTTAAACATCTGTTACCTACTTCTCCTAGCTGGTGCTAATTCTTCACTAGGGAAGGCCTTTTGATGACTTTCAATGCACACAAAATAAGATTAGACTTCCTGCGTGGTTCTTCTGAACCAGTACTATCAAGCCGAGAGGAAAACACTGTCCCTTAAGGCTTTATACTGTCATAAAATGTACAAAAATGTATAATTTGTGTTTTTCATAAAAGTTTACTTACTAGGTGATTTTTTTGAAAAGATTTTATTTATTTATTCATGAGAGACGGAGAGAGAGAGAGAGAGAGAGAGGCAGAGGGAGAAGCAGGCTCCATGCAGGGAGTCCAACGCAGGACTCCATCCCGGGTCTCCAGGATCAGGCCCTGGGCTGAAGGCGGTGCTAAACTGCTGAGCCACCTGGGCTGCCCTATTTGACTCTTAATTACATCATCCTGAATTCTGATCATGGATTGTGTATCTTCTACCTTCAGACTCAGCAATAGCCTCATTTGCCTTCAGCCAACTTTTTTAGAAGTTAGCCTCAAAAAGCAGCTTGTGAATTGCCGGTTCCCCTCACAGTGAATGGAAGCAGCCTCTGTCGGTAGTGACGTCCAGATACAGTCTAGTGATGAATACAAGGAAAAGATTCTATTGGATCAGAAAACGCTGTTACACAGGTTTCTTTCTTCTGAAATTAAATAACCAAGGAAAAATGTCAGGCTACATGAAGTAAAGACAGAACTATTGTAATTATAATTGGAAAGGTCTAGAAAATAAGTAGAAAATTATCTCTTCTATAAGAATTAATTAAAATCTTGTTAAAACACTAAAAGACAATGTCTTGTGATCACCTATTAAGACTACAGAATTAATCAATTCACACTAGGCACATTGAGAGCAAGAAACCTCATTACTAGCTCTCTAAAATGACTGATCTTTGGATTCTGTAGAGTTGAACACTAGGAAACGTCTTGTGGGCAAAAAGTTATGACTTGTTCTGTAAGAACAGCCTAATTGTTTAAGATTAAATACCCTTAGTTGGAAGAAATTTTTCCTTTCCAAGAGAATCCTCAGAGATAAAGCAGACATCTGAGAACTTTGCATGTTAGCATAAGTGTGGGAAGAAAGGAATCCACCTCATGTAAAGGCTTCTGTGTGGCTCTTGAAGAAAGCCTGGAGGAAGATACAGGTTCCTGATGGGCAACTCCTCCATCACTTGGGCCTCCTGAGCAGCTTTTCACTTCCAGCCTTGCTTCACACCATCCTCTTAGCTTACAAATGCTCCCCTAGCTGATCCCCAAAAGACCAACTTGAGAATTTTCCCCAAAATCTTTTCTGGCAAAAGAAATCTTCTGAATCATTTGGTACTTATTCTTCCACTTTCACAAATAATTGTGTGAAAGCTGACACAAAGTAGGATATAGCCCACCCTGGGACCTAAAAGAGCACCTTCCCCAACAGAGAGTGGTGAACAAATGGAAACCGGGAAAAATGTGTAGGATGCTTTAGAACCCCTGGAAATGTGCTTACATTCTTCAACAATTTACTAACAAATTTCTTAGTTCTTCTTAACCAAGTCCATGAGGACCATTACAGAATCTATGAACCTCTTAAAATAGTATATACATTTAAACTATGTCCCTGCCCACCCCCCACCCCCCCCCCCCCACCACCAACTATAGACCCTGGAGAATCTTTATAGCTCTTCTCAAGTCTTTATGGTAACTGTAATCTAAAACTCAATTTGAAAAAGTCATTGCTTTGAATATATTTTTGTACAAACAATAAGGCATAAGAACTTCTTGAAATGGTTAAACAATGAAATGAGCCACCTAAGGCAGTCTCAATCCTCTAGATATTTACAAAAGAACAGCAATTCTCTGTTCTGACTGCTCTAGAGTTGCCTGAGAGCCAGAATGAGCCACATGACTCTTAGAATATGAAAGCATTTAAACCAGAAGGTGATCAGAGATCATCTAGTCCAGTGGCTCTCAGAATCATGTGGAGGGCATAGTAGGACACCCACTGCGGGGTTCCACTCCTACCGTTCATGCTTCAGTATGTCTGGGATGAGGCCCAGGAACATATTCCTAAGCAATTCCACATTGATGTTGCTGGTCCATGGACTACACTTTGAGAACCACTGCTCTAATATTATTTCCTCATGTAATAAATGAGTAGACTGAGACTTCAGAAGCCTGGATGAGGCCTACCCAAAGTAACACAGCTGAGCCCTGGGTTCTAACTACACTCTGATCAGCAGGATCCTCCCCAACGGGTCACATTTGTGTCTCTAAAACATGTAGAGGACCACCACAGACCCCAAAATGTGTCTCAGCTGGTGACATTCAAACTACTTGGCAATACTGGTTTTACCTGATACCTGATAATGAGAGAAAGGAATCACTCATTCTGCTCATCCCAAGCAGAGAGTTGAGAAAGACGTTTTTGTTTTTGTTTTTTTCCTTTTTCCTTCGTCTAAATGATAAATCTCTTGTGGCAATTTTATTGTTGTGGCTAAAATGTTCTTTTGAAACAAAAACATTATGTCATCCTTCTGACAATGCAATAAGATTCTTTTCATTGGGTTATGTCCATAGTGTTCTAATAATGACAGAGTTTTTTTTCATAAACATTTTGAATAAGTTTTTAAATCTTATTTTGAAAGAGTGTATTTTCTAGCATTTTTGGAATCTCTCTCCCAGCTAGCTCTACAAGTAAGCAAGACCCTAGAGAAAAGCATGGTCTGCAAGATTTGGCCTCCAACAAAGCCTTTCATACTCTTGCCTGGCCCCATCCCAGATGGCTAGGGGTCTAGCTTTGGTCTCCTGTCGTGGTCTGTTCCCGATCTCTCCTCCAACGGCATCAAACTCTCCCCAGATCTCTGACCCATATTCTAGACCTGTCTCATAACCTCCTTTCTGACTCAGAATATGAAAATTCATCACCCTGTAATTATGACTTGGCTCTGTACTTCATCCTGACGACAACCCTTTCATGTCACATGTCAGACTGACATAACACTTTCCAAAGTGTTACAGAAAAGGTGAACACAGGGAGCACTTGGGTGGCTCAGATGGTTTAGAGTCTGCCTTTGGCCCAGGTCATGATCCCCAGGTCCTGGGATTACTAGAGACCTGCATGGGGCTCCCTGCTCAGAGGGGAGTCTGCTTCTCCATTTCCCTCTGCCCCTGTTCCCCCTGCTTGTGCTCCCCCCTCTCTCAAATGAATAAATAAAAAATCTTTAAAGAAAGGAAAGGTGAGCACAACACATGTTATAAATAACATGTCCTTTACTCAACATCACAGTGCACTAAACTACTTAAAAGCATTTATAAAGACTTCCCAGAATTTGTGTTTTTTTACTTTTTTCAATATGGAAATAATTCTCTACTTTTTCTTAATGAAAGATTGCCACTATTAATTATACTTCAAACAACAAATTTCATATTAAATATAAATATAAACTATAAAACCCCATAGCTATCACATGTCTTCCAATAATAACTACCATAGTTGGTTCTCTAGTGCAGTATATATAATCACAATTGAAGAAGGTTGTACAAACCCTGCAAATCAGCTTCATTCTGGATGAGAAGGATGGAACACCTGATGGAAGCCATATAACCTAGGAAGGAGATGACTCCTGCCTTAACAGTTTGACTCCTAGACACCCTCAAGTTGGATGTGACTTCATTTTCTGACTCTGGCCTTCACACCATCCAAGACCAATAGAAGAGCAGCATTTTATCCCTGACATTACATTGGCCTCATAAGTGTTTATTTGAGGACCTTCTCTTTTTTTTTTTTAATTTTTATTTATTTATGATAGTCACAGAGAGAGAGAGAGAGAGGCGCAGAGACACAGGCAGAGGGAGAAGCAGGCTCCATGCACCGGGAGCCCGATGTGGGATTCAATCCCGGGTCTCCAGGATCGTGCCCTGGGCCAAAGGCAGGCGCCAAACCGCTGCGTCACCCAGGGATCCCCTTGAGGACCTTCTCTATCTCAGATCTTGCATGTGTATTCTTTCTAGTTTTTGCAACAGTTCTGCCAAAGGTTTAGTAACTTCTCAGGGCTTCACACCTGGGAAATGAAAAAGCTGAGATTTGAAACTGGGTCTCAGATTATTTAGTCCAGCAGTTCTCAAAGTGAGGTCCAGGAACTCCTTGACGTTCCTCAAACCCCTTTCATGGGTCAAATAGTTATCTGAAAAGGCTATTTAAATGTTCCTCTTTTTTCCAATAATATTTTGGTGTAAAGCTGAATTTTCTTGCTGTGTTTCAACTGAAATGTATGGCCACAAACTGAACGCAGACACAGATGAGAATCCGGTTGTCTTCTAGTCGACATCAGACATTAAAGAGATTTGAAAAAAATGTAAAGCAATGTTACTCCTTTCACTACATTGTTTTGTTTTGGAAAACATATTTTTTTTCATATAAAGTATGTCATTTATGTTAACATATAATGGGTTTATAATATTTTTAATTGGATTAATACATATTTTTAAATATTCTTGGTTTTGATTTCTAAAATATTTAATACCAATAGGTACAGCTTACTTAAGCAAAAGCTTTTTGTGGATCCTCAATAATTTTTAAGGTCTGGAAGGAGTATCAACCTCAGCTACTGTTCTCAGATAATACAGCTTTGACTCACTCTATCACCCCCTTCCCAGAAGGAAAGTTCTCATTGCTGGAGATGGGCAGGTGGAAAGGAGCATTCTTGCTTTAAGAAATCAGAACTCTTGGGCAGCCCTGGTGGCGCAGCGGTTTAGCGCCGCCTGCAGCCTAGGGCGTGATCCTGGTAGACCCTGGATGGAGTCCCATGTCAGGCTCCCTGCATGGAACCTGCTTCTCCCTCTGCCTGTGTCTCTGCCTCTCTCTCTCTCTCTCTCTCTCTCTCTGTGTGTGTCTATGAATAAATAAATAATCTTTAAAAAAAAGAAATCAGAACTCTTATTGCATCTATTATTTATACCATACACCTGGCACTTAGCTAAATGTACAAGCGAATATATGATCTTAGAAAACACACTTGTGCTCAGTCTCCTGAGCACAAAAAAACTAGAAGTTTTTTGAGGACATCAGTAGCATAACTCCCTTGGAATCTAGCACAGATTGAGTCTTGAATAAAAATAGTGATTAATTGGAAATGTAAAGAAGAGTTGGTATCATGAAGGATAAGCCTTATATGTAGGTTAGTAATATGATGCAGAGGGGAAAAAAGCATGTATGGTGGAGAAACAGATTCAGTTCAAATCCAGAACAATTCTGATAAGCTACTGGATTTCTATGAGCCTGTTTTCTTATCTCAGAGTCCCTAGCTCACAGGGTGTTAAGAGGAGTAAATATATCATATATGTACAACCGTTGTTACTCAGTAACAAGATACACAAGAAATATTACCCCAGCTGGATGATGGGTCAGTTCCAGGGCAAAGGCTGCACATCCCCAAATCCAAATGCTTGAGTGGACACTTTTCTCAAGTGAATTTCTCAACTCTCTGTATCTTCTGGCTACTAATGTTCATCATTCAGTTTGCTCATTTTCCTGTATGTGTCACTTCAGTCTAGCGTTTAGTCCTTTAGAGATACACATACATTCTGTTCTTAGAACTCACTGGCAAGAGATATAAGCACTGGAAATACCCTTCTATGAGAAAAAAAAATAAAGAAACTGAATATCAATCACACCACAGTGATATTTTCAAAGTTGTAAACAATTACCTTATCAACAGTAGCACAACTCCACTTAGTGGTTGCTGAGTAGAAAATCTGAACCTTAAAGTTGGATGCAATACAAACATGTTAAAAAATGTGATTAGTATTAGATAAAAATGTCAATCTAAAACGGAAGCCCCTGTTTAGCAAAGCAAAAAGGCAAAAAAACAAAAAGAATGTATAATTTCAAGCAGTAGCTCTAGGTTTACTAACTGTGAAGATATCCCCAACTATTTCATTTAAGATTCTTATTTTGTTACACCACCAGAAAATTGGATCTAAATCCATTTACCATAGGCTGAGAAAATGTTTACAATCTAAAATTGTATTTACACACATCTGTAATGTAATTTTGCCTTTTAAAAATAGGTATAAAAGCAAGAACTTGTGGATGATGAGGGAATGAGAAAGAATGTCTCTATTTACCTAAGTTACATGAAGCATCTGAACCACAAAAGTGTTTTATGAAATATCACTCTTTTGTCTTGCATTCTTATCATAAAGGAGTATATTCTTTTTAAAAGGAGGAGCTTTTGCCCTTTCTTTAGCTCTCTCCTATTTTTTAACCTAAAACTTACACTAGGTGGAGCCCCTTGTCCAAGGTTTGGAGTGATTTTTGAAAAAGGAAAGGAAAAAATTACCAATTGAAAGCAAAACCAAAAAGGCATTTTCATCCTTTCATTTTTTAAAAAGATTTTATTTATTTGAGAGATAGAGAGAGCAATTGCGTGAGCAGGGTGAGAGGCAGAGACAGAGAATTGCAAGCAGACTCTGTGCTGAGCCCAGAGCCTGACACTAGGCTCAATCTGATGATCCTGAGATCATGACCTGAGCCGAATCAAGAGTCCAATGCTTAACTAAGTCACCCAGGCATCCCTTCTTTCATTTTTATTTATTTATTTTTTAAAGATTTTATTTATTTATTCATGACAGACTCACACAGAGAGAGAGAGAGAGAGGCAGAGACACAGGCAGAGGGAGAAGCAGGCCCCATGCAGGGAGCCTGATGTGGGACTCGATCCCGGGTCCCCAGGATCAGGCCCTGGGCTGAATGCAGGCGCTAAACCGCTGAGCCACCCAGGGATCCCCCCCGTCCTTCTTTCATTTTTAAAATGTATCCTCAAAATCTACAGTACCACTAGAAAAGAATTTTTCTTTCTAATAATTAAAACCTTGACAATGGATAGGACCATTAACATTTGCTACAGAGAAGCACTAGTTGCAATGCTGCTGCTGCTACAGAGTCAACAGCCATAAGTTTCTGAATTCAATGCAAATAGTAATTTCATTTGGAAAGAAGGTATAGTGAGTATGAAGAATCAAATCTTTGTTTCTTTTTTTTAAAAATACATTATTTATTCGAGAGAGAGAGAGAGAGAAGCAGAGACATAGAGAGAGAAGCAGGCTCCCTGAGCAAAGTCCAATGTGGGACTCGATCCCAGGACACTGGGATCATGCCCTGAGCAGAAGGCAGACACTCAACCACTGAGCTACCCAGGTGCCCCAAAGAATCCAATCTTTTCTGGATACTTGTAAAGATATTTTAACAAGGTTAATGTCCTCCTGTGTCTGAAATACTTCATGACATTCCAATTAGAGATACACTTATTAAAAAGCAAACAAAAGACTTAAAAGCACCAGAACTCTAGCAAAAGACAAAACATCCAACATACATTCAAACCTTAAAGTTTTCCATGATGCAGAAATACAGGAAGCCCTAATCAGATATTTCAGGGTGTCTGCAGAGGGAGGGGCTTCTGAACTGAACAAACCACATGTTTAATTATGGGTTCATAGGACTTGCAGTTAAAAATAGTCTCTAACTGTACTCTTGAGCCTCACAGTGGACTCGAGCTACAGGAGATAAGCCTTGTGAAATAACCCGCCAAACTCAGTGATCACTCTTTGCTGCAGATAAACACACCACTATCTCCCTACAACTATCTCCCTCCACTGTTGCTAGTTTGGCTCTCTCTGTGCTATCTCAGGGTTGTCCTTCCAATCCAAAAATGCTTCAAATGCAAAGTTCAGATCAGCAGCAAGGAGAACCCTTGCCTAATTCCCAAATACTTGTGCTGACATAGCTGACAGGGATATGTCGGTTTCTTGGGCAATAAATTTGTGGACTCTTTTTGTTTTTTTCCCCTTCAGATTTATACAAAATCTTGGACCAGGCAAGACATAGTTCTGCTGACAGCTGAATTATGTGGCAGAGTAACCTTTGAACAAGTACAAATCATTGACCTCACATAAATTCTTCCCCAGAAAGTCCAAGAAACTGGCTGAATCAGGGTCACATAGGCATGAAGGCAGTTAACGCTATCACAAGAATCCAGTGCTAACATAGTGGGATTTACACCTGTTTAACCAAGACAATTATGAAAAACAAATATTCTCTGATGTTTGCCTCATATATTCCATAAGCAAGCTGATTTGTTTTTCCCTTTTTGAGCTTTGCATTAGATTCAAATTACTGGTCTGCTGCCATAAATGGTTTCTAGGAACAAAATTGGGGGGGGGGGAATTTAAAGAAGAATAATATTTAAATACTTAATATTTAAATATTAAATAATATTTAAAGAAGAATAATACTTCGGAGTGGATAATCTTTTTTGATGACAGGGGTAAATTTTTAAAAAGAAAAGAAACTGAGCTTTAGGTTCTCAAGCCATTTGGCTGAAATAAGGACTAAGCGAATTGGACAAATTATATTGGACAGGATAGCCTTGGTCAATACCTTTAAAACTGATAGAAGTTTTCATGTAAAATTAGTCATTAAACTTGACATATTTTCATACCAGCTTCTCATATTGATGGTAAAGCAGTTGCCCTTCTGCTGCAATATAGGAGTTTTCCAATTAGTTTTTCAAATGGGGTGGGGGTAGTGTGGTTGGGGCTGGCCCCTGTCCTGCAGCATAGAATATATGCACTTATACACTTTCCCCTCAGTACTGTACTTTCTCCATCTCTCCTGCCATCTCTCCTGCCAGCATCGATAATGTGGTAATAGAGTCTTCCAAAGTAAAGCTTATATTCAAATTGTTGTCTAAAAGATAAAGAGGAGCCAGGTACCACATATCTACTGCTGCTGGAGTGATGCAAGAGAGGGGATGTCAAATCTAGAGGGAAGGTTTGGTACAGATCCATGAGATTCACAGTCCTTCTGCCCTCCCCTCTTTATCTCCAGAGTTAATGACTTCAGAAGAGTCAGAAGAGGAGAATGGGTAAGTAATGTTTTAAAATTTTTAAAAATCGTACCTTAGGACTGATAGGAAAAAAAATGGTTGATAAAGAAAGCTACAGACTAAAATAGATTTTTAGAATAACTTTGTCTAGCTAATAATCTCATTCTCTGTATGGCAGGGAGAAAAGAACTTGATGAATCAATTGTTTTTCATTTTGCTGACACTCAGTATTGGTCCTGAGAACAATTTCTCTCTAAGCAAAGTAATGTTTAACCACTTCCTTATCATCAACATTGCCTCATAAGCATAATTTAGAACTTTGCTATTGTAATTCAGTATGCTTCATCCCCCCCCCCTTTTTACTAAACCCTTGAGAGAGAGAGACATAATGTCTTATTCATCAGTGCTGACATCATCCTGGCAATTAAAGATAAGGTAGAGAAAACAAAGGAACTCCATATATACAGAAGCCACTAAAAGGAAGGAGGAGCCCTCCTTGAGAGAGAGAGAGAGAGAGAGAGAAGCGAACAAAGGTGCTTTCTTACAGATTCAGTGGAAATGAGCAGAGGCACACCTCCGACCTGCACAGGGCTCAGAGTCACATGGAAGACAGAGGCCTGTAGTGAGCCTGGGGAAGTGATTACATGATGTCAGAAGGCAAGATCTGAGAGGCTCTGAGCCCAACCCTGGAACTGAAATACCATCCCATGTTTGGGGACATTGTTCCCCTACAGAAACCAAACCTAAGGACATGGGGATCATTTTATTTGGATTTTTGGAGTGAAACTGAAAGAAACAGCCCTAATTCTGATTTCAGTGGCTATGGTAGGTTTGGATAAAAGTGCTCCTCCTTCCACTACATAAAGGTCAGTGGTTGCAGAGCTATAAAAGTTGAATGAGATATTATTTCGGGCAGAAAAGTAAAAGCTAACATTTCCTGGATGAGTTGGACTCAAGTCTCTAGAGGTTTCAAAGCTCAGCTCATATGACATCTCATTCCAAAGTTTTCTTCTACTTTGTATTATGATCAATTGTCTTAATGTCCTCATCTACCAATGGTTTGAAATCTTGATATCTGACTTTAAAAAATTGTTTCTGGTCCCACACCAACTACCACAGTGCTATGTGCCCTTTGGGGGAGGCAATAAGTGTTTACAGAAAGAGTAGCAGAAGTTGAAATACTTGGAATAGTCACAAACAACGCATTTGCTGCTTTAAGGTTGGAAGGCTTAAAGTTTAAGGGGTCTTTAAAAATCATATCTCCTTATTCAGAAAGAAGTCCATTTTTAAAAATCAGTAGTCTTTTAATTATTTGTTTTTAACAAACCCATCTTTTGAATATATTTACCCATAAGATGAAATAATAGACTCACTAAGGTCTAAATCTTGACCTATATCTACAGTAATGAGGTTTTTAGAAAATGAACCCAGGTCATAGCCATATCAATAAAATGACAACAACTAAAAAATACACTCAAATGATATAATATATAATAAATAAATATGTGTGCATTAATTTTATATGAAATATATAAAATAGGTGTTATTGGAAATTATGTATTATCCTGGGTTATTTACATCTCTGTATCATAAATCCTATCTTCACAAAAGAAATAAATGGAACTAGGTGGCAGGGAACTCAATAGTAATAAATAAATAAATAAAGTGTGGTTTCATATATTTTTATTTTGAAATAGTTTCAGATTTTTAGAAAATTTACAAAGATGATATAGGATTTCACAAGTAGACCAGATCATTTTCCAATCTTAATACCATCTCATATTATTATGTACATCATTATAATTAATGAACCAATGATGATACATTGTTATTAGCTACAGTCCAGAGAGAAATCCATTTTATTAAAACCATTTCTATTAATAGAGCAGATAGAAGTTGTTCACTGTTTAATTTCCTTCTCTCATCCCCAGTTCCCCTAATTCACAGGCATTCTGCTCTTCGGTTAATTTCACAAAAATAGTCATGGCGTCCTATTCTTAGGATCTAATATTAGGATAAATTTTTATCATATGGTGGACACTATGGTAAGCTGCCTAGATCCCCTTCCAGGGAGAAGAATCAATAATCCTCTAGCCGCTCAAAGTACTGCCAGAGGACAGCCCTCAGCTTTTAGTTCTCTTTGGGGACTGTCTCTACTGAAGACAATTGCCTTGCTCATGTCACCCCTTCTACCAGGAGCAGCCAAAGTCCCAAATGTCCAGTCTATGTGGGGATAAAAATGCTCGTGTCTTCTTGCTCTAACTAAAAACAACCTGAAGTTTACCCCCATTCCAGAGCTCCCCATAGGGTAGGCTAATGCCTCTGTGGGGATCACAGGCAAGCCCAACTTCTCCCTCTGCCCAGTCCTGTTTTTTTGCTTGGTGTTGGTCTCCGGAGTACTTGTGAATAAGCACGTTGGGCAACCATTTCACAGTCTACTTCTCAAGAAACACAACCTGTGACGGCCTACAAAATTTAGGTGTTAGGCGTAAAGAAATTGTTGAGAATGAAGTCCCAGCTCTTTCTGGTTTTAGAAAACATTAGGAGAGATATGCAGGTAAATCCATATCCATCACATCACTCCTTCACAATAAGCAAAGATGTGAGGGAGACACATGAAGGGCGCGGTACAAGTCTGAAGGGTTCTTACATCCAGCAGGGTAAGGGGAGAGGAAAGCTATCAGGATAGATTTCTTGTAGAGCTGTGTGTAAAAGAGAAGCAGGAGGTGCTAGATAAAAAATGAGGTAAGGAGTTGGAGTCAGAAAGAAGATAGAAAAATCACAGATGCATGAGAGTTTCTGGGATGCTGAAGGCAGGCCACACGAGTGAACACAGCAGGAGTGACAAGGATGGCGTCACAAGTGAAATAGCAAATGCAGTAGTAATCAGATCTGGGAAGAATTTGCCAGTAATCATAACTTCAGTTTTGAAGTTTCCTCTTCAGACTGAGAGACAAGACAGATGACTTTTCCATGCAAGCTACACTTCTAGATTTTTCCAACTCCTCACCTCTACCAAAATTGTTGAGGATCTAAAGCAAAGAGCAGCACAGACATTTTGGGAGAACAAGCACAATACTGATAACACTTTACGTCAAGCCAAAAGTAATGACATTATCTATTATACCCTACATCAGTCATTGCATAAGAAAAATCTTCAACATATAAAATGTTTCAAAATATTTTGCTTTATTTTGAAAAAGGCTTTTTTCCAGACCTTCATTATATGGGTAATATTAAAAAGGTAAATAAATATGGACTATTGAAGAATAAATGTTATTTATTGTTATTGAAACAAATGAACTATACATATTTTAACCTTTTATTTATATGACTTATCCTATTGCAAGTTTTACATTTATCATCATTTTGTTGTTTATTTTGTAATCATAAACTATTGTCATTATGGGAAAGAATATTCACAATATCATTACATATAATACAAGTGTTGGAGCTTTCTTCATCTATCCTTGCCTTCTGTCTTACCAAGAACTTATCCATAAGTAAAATTACATAGACAAAGTTAATAATTATAAAATCACAACTCGCAAGTGCTACAGAAACTCTTGATAAACAGAATTATTAGCTGTACACCAGGAACTGTTAGGTGATGGGCTCGATAAGCAAGGCTGATGATTTTACACAACCACCAGTACCTAATCAGCCATGGCATCCTTCCTCCTCACCCCGCTCCTACGCACAAAAAATAATACAGAATAAGAGCAAGTGAAAACAATGTTGCCTTAGAGGTAAACCTGAAACCAGTCTATTTTACTTTTAAAAATATATACCTTTTGTGCATTTCTATACACCAATAATGAAGCAGCAGAAGGAGAAATCAAGGAATCTATCTCATTTATGATGCACAAACCATAAAACACCTAGGAATAAACCTAACCAAATGATCTCTACTCTGAAAGCTATAGAATACTTATGAAAGAAATTGGAGATGACACAAAGAAATGGAAAAACATCCCATGCTCATGGATTGGGAGAACAAATATTGTTAAAATGTCTACATTATCCAAAGTAATCTACACACTCCATGTAATCCCTATCAAAATAGCACCAGCATTTTTCACAGAGCTAAAACACACAATTCTAAAATTTGTGTGGAACCAGAAAAGACTGAATAGCCAAAGTAATGTTGAAATAGAAAACCAAAGCTGGAAGCATCACAATTCCAAACTTTAAGCTGTATTACAAAGCTGTAATCATCAAGACAGTATAGTATTGGCACAAAAACAGAATAGAAAACCCCCAATGGACCCTCAACTCTATGGGCAACTAATCTTCAACAAAGCAGAAAAGAATATTCTCTGGAAAAAAGACATTCTCTTCAGGAAATGGTGTTGGGGAAATTGGACAGCCAATGTAGGAGAAACTGGTCTATTTTCTTACACCATACACAAACTCAAAATAGATAAAAGACCTAAATGTGAGACAGGAATCCATCAAAACCCTAGAGGAGAACACAGGTAGCAACCTCTTTGATCCTTGCTGCATGAGCTTCTCACTAGATACATCTCTGGAGGCAAGGGAAACAAAAGCAGAAATGAACCATTGGAACTTCATCAAGATAAAAAGCTTCTGCTCAGCAGAGGAAAGAGTCCAAAACCAAAAGACAACTGGCAGAATGAGAGAAGATATTTGCAAATGTCTTCTCAGATAAAGGACTGCTATCTAAAATCTATAAAGAACTAATAAGACTCAACACCCCAAACACAAAATATCCATTTAAGATATACGCAGAAGACATGAACAGACATTTTTTCCAAAGAAGGCATACAGATGACCAACAGACACGTGAAAAAATGCTCAACATCACTCATCATCAGGGAAATACAAGTCAAAATCATGATGAGATACCACCTCACACCAGGCAGAATGGCTAAAATTAACAAGTCAGGAAACAACAGATGTTGGAGAGCATGTGGAGACACGGGAACCCTCTTACTCTGCTAGTAGGAATGCACACTGGTGCAGCCACTCTGGAAAACAGTATGGAGGTTCCTCAAAAAGTTAAAAAAAAGTTAAAAGTTAAAAAAAAGAACTACCCTATGATCTAGAAATTGCACTACTAGATATTTACCAAAAGAATGCAAACAGTAATTTGAAGGAGCATCTGCACCCCAATATTTATGGCAGCAATATCCACAATAGTCAAAATATGCAAAGAGCCCAGATGTCCATCAACTGATGAATGGATAAAAAAGATGTACACACACACACACACACACACACACACACACACACTGGAATATTACTCAGCCATCAAAAAGAATGAAATTTTGCCGCTTGGAATGATGTGGATGGAGCTAGAGGGTATTATGCTAAGGGAAATATGTCAATCAGAGAAAGATGATTATCATATGATCTCACTCATATGTGGAATTTAAGAAAAAACAGATGAACAAAGGGAAAGGAAAATAAAATAAAAACAGAGAGGGAGGCAAATCATAAGAGACTCTTAACTCTAAGGAACAAACAGGGAGTAGCTGGAGGGGATATGGGTGGGAGATGGACTAAAAGGGGAATGGGCATTAAGGAGGGTATTTGTAATGAGCACTGGGTGTTACATGCAAGCATTGAGTCACTGAATTCTACCCCTGAAACTAATAATACACTATACATTAACTAACTGGAATTTAAATTAAATCTTGAAAACATACCTTTTAAACTTTAGTACTTGATTTATGAGTAACACCCTAACTGTGTCACCCACACAAGTGATCAATATTCAGCAGGGTGCGGCAATCCTATGGAAAAACACCATGAGAAGCAATATGGAACCACAGGGTGCTTCAAGCAAGGGATTTGTAGTTTGGATATGTCTCTCAGAAGCCAGATGGAGGATAGAATAAAGATGAAAAGAGCTTAGCAAGCAGTTGCACAACTCCAATACGATAGGACAGGGATCTGCACACCTTCAGCAACTGGAAACATCAGCATTCTGGCCAAACCCTTCCATACTTGGCTCCATTAACTCCCATATTGTCAACGGAGTACCTTGAAAGATTCAAGCAAGGTGAATTAGCTGACCAAGATAGTGTTTTGCATTTCATGTCTCTCTGATTTTGAGAAGGCCTTATTACCCCGACTAATAAAGCAGAAAATTAGCTATTAGAGATGTACTCATGATTAGATTAAGGTGTTCAATAACACTCGAAAACAAGAGTTGGAAATCCAAATGGAGTTTGCAGGTACAAGGTTTATGTGAATTTGGAAAAAAGGTAGCCTCTTATTTTCCTCCAAAACTACTTTTAGTTCTATTAAAATACGATTATACTGTCAGAGATATCAACTTCTCTAGAAACGGAAATCACTTCCACAGGGCAAATCACCCCACTAAGATGTCTTTTACTATAATCACTCTTGCCCCCAGGATCCTGCCACCACAGAATTGTCATTTTTGACTCATGAAAGAGCTTTATATAACTGCCAGATAAAAGACATATTTAGTTGTACATGACAAATTATTGTCTGAGATGCACCAAAATTCCATCTTTGGGGGCACAGAAGAGTCAAAAAGTATATTAAACTGAGTAAGAGACAAGGTGTTCAGAGAAAACATTTTATGAATCGATGACCCTGGTGGCTTTTGGCAGGTTAAGTTTTACCTCAGTCTGCTCAACCCATAAAATTAGATGATAGATTGTTCCTGTATCATAAGGCTGTTTGGAGAGTTAAATGGGATCCATGTAAAGTCCATAAACCAGTGCTTGGGGACAAGGAAGTCAGAATGTGCTGCTTAATGTGAAGAAGATGATGATTGTGTGATTGTGCATATCACAGAGAGTGAACCGTCAGTGTGCAAGGCTACCAGCTATTTTGTATGTGTTTTTGTTTTGTTTTGTTTTAGAAAATGGTCCTTAATTAATCAAACCAGTAACTCTTTATGCTGCAGAGCCAGCTTATCTCCCTCCCTCCCTCCAAGTTGAACAAAAACAAAAAACCCCGAATGACCCCCAAGTCAAGAGTCCCTCAGTAGAAGGAGGCCTTAGAACAAGGAGAGGGAGAGGCTGGTATGAAGAACACACGTGTACTGCTAGAGTCAGGTGAAAAATTATAGTAAAACAGCCTTGTTTGCACTTCGCTACTTTTAGGATCAAAGATTTCTGAAGATTTTCAGAGCCTCTCACAAATAAAGCCTTATCTTCAGAAGGCTTTCAAGGTCCCAGACAAAAGATTTCACAAGATTTATCCCATGATAAATTTAAAATAAGTAGGTTCTGGCTACTGATCATTCACTACTGGAAGGGAAAATGAGATTTTAAGGATGATGGTCTATCTGGTTATTGTTTCTGAGAAGGAGGGAGATAAAAAACCTAGAGAGATACAAAAAGGAAAACATACAATGTGAATTCTGGAAGGAGTTTTTTTTTATGTATTTGAGAGAAAGAGAGAGAGAGAGAGAGATTGAGAGAGAGAGAGAGAAGGGGCAGAGGAAAAGAATCTCAAGCAGACTCCCTGCTGAGCACAGAGCCTCATGTGGGGCTTGATCTTATGACCTATGAGATCATGACCTGAACCAAAACCAAGAGTTGGATGCTTAACCAACTGAGCCACCCAGGAGCCATCCCTGGAAGGAGGTTTTAATATGGAGCAAAGAATCATAACATAACCCAATAGGCAAAACAGATGATTAGGTGGTAATTGTGTCAAATCAACTACTCACAGCTCACAGATTAAACTCAAATGACACATATTCCTAAGGATATTTATGGGCAAGTAAATCATCTAAGATAAAGATTCAGAAATTACTTACACCAGAATAGAAAATCTTACAAACCTGGATGCCAAATTTCATGCTAACACTCAATATAATTTTAGAAATTTCAGAAATAACAGATTGCAACAACAAATGTGTTTGCTCCCAGCAAGTGAAATCCTGCTACTTCAACTGACTACGACAATGACATGGCAGTTTGAAATCTGCTTAGTGGGAGACTCAGTATGAAAGTGGAATTGATAACCAAGACAATGATTTTCCAATGAAGGTGAACCTCAACTAATTTATTTTTCCCAGGAATCAGCCATGCTAAGTACTTTAAGAAATATATAGAAGCTATTGGGCCAGCCACTTCTATAATATCATGCTAATTAAAGACTCTTCTCGGAATCCAGCTTCCCACGTGCTTGAGAACTAGAAAAAAAAAGTATTTAAAAATCCAATTTTTGTATTTAAAATCTGCCTGCTTTTTACTCTCCATTCCATAGCAAGAAATCCACCAACAGACTTAAACCCTCTCTCTCAACCCTGGTCCTGCATGCAGCATAGCTGAGTGCCTGTTATATCCTTACCGTCCTTGAGGACATCATGCTAATATCCAACGAGTTCGATATTTAACAGTTTTTCTACCTTGTTTTTGTCCGTCTACTAAGGACCAACTGAAGTGGGAAGTTTTCACGTCAAGATTCATCAATCATTTAATGTAAATACATCAACAATGAACAATTTCCACTGGGTTGTTTTCCAATGCGTTTATATTAGAAATGTCAGCACCACAAAAATAAATATGTTTGTATCTGACACAATTGGTACCAATGAATACTTGAGGTGTGTGATTTATAGAGACAACTGGGCAGGAGCCTTAGAAAACTCCATTTCAAACCCTGTGTGATATTTTTGAATTGCTTTGTTATAAAGAGCTATTATTCAAGATTATATTAACCCCCTCCAAAAAGAATAGCAACAGCAAAAATGTGAATATCAACTTTTGTCATTGAATATGATTCATCCTTGTTTCATTTGAATTTGGGTGCTCCTCATAATACACATCATGTTTTCTCCCTCTTTAATGCAGGAAGACTAACTCTAACTAAAGGCACACACAGGGTACATGCATATGGGCAGTGGGATGCTGAAGGTATTTCCCCATCAAATAATTTCATTTGGCAGTTTTCTTCTTCCACAAAGAGAGAAACCAACAACTTAAACATTATTTCAGGACTCACCCACATCATCAATGTCCCATGGTGCCGAGATAACATTTTTCCAGATGGATGGGCAGATCCACGTTCCGCGTTCCGAGAGGCAGTGAGACAGGAAGGGTGGGCAGGAAAAAGAAGAAAAATTGTTTAGGAATAATTCAAAAACCGCTGGTAACTTATCCCCATACCAAGCATGATAATTAGAGTTCCCTCCTTTCCTAAAACTGCCCCGCTGCCAAGATGCTGAGGATTAAGGAGAAAGTTGCTGTAGAAAAACAAGGTAGATAATTCATGAGAGAGCCAAAGGGATCTCTCATTAACATTTTCATTTAGCAGTTGCAAATAAGAGAAAACACATGCAAGCCACTTTTGAATATGTAATAGATGTTTTCAGAAAGAGACTAAGAAAGAGTTGTATGAACATATAGGGACACAAAAATAATTAAAGCAAGTCTGAATTAGCATGGGGGATGGGAAGGATTGCTGAGAGGTAAAGACTTAGCTGACTCAAAATCATAATCAGAAAACCCAGTAAAATTATTTACACATCCCAAAAAGCATTTGACTGAAATCATTCTAATTACACATTCTCAAAGAATATCAATTATAACCCATTTTAGATGTGCTACAGGTTGGAGCCATGGAACAGAATTTAAATTCTTCAAAGAAAGGAACAAGGAAATAAATTATTTCTTTTTATAAAGGCACAGGAAAAATTTCTACATGGCATAAAAATTCTAGCATACATGTTTTTCAATCCTATATGCCATGATGGTTGCTTTATTTGGGAAGAAATTTCACAGTATAAAATCACACAGAACATATTTTCAAGTAGATGGAACTCCCCAAACTGAGCCTTCATTTAAAACAGCTCATCTGTCACAGACTTTCCACATGAGCAGTCACCTTGGAAAACCAGGCTGTGCCAAGGTCATGCTAGAGGAATTCTGTGATCCTTGGGTATTTTGGGGCCTCCTGGGCCTCTGCCTTACACTACTAATCCATTCCATCAAAAGCTACTGTTGAGTCAAAAGAATTGAAAGCAAGGTCTCAAAGAGTTATTTGTAGACCCCAGGTTCATAGCAGTACTATACACAATAGCCAAGAAGTGGAAGCAACCCAAATGTACACAGATGCATGAATAGATAAACAAAATGTGATCTATCCATACAGTGGAATACTATTCAGCCTTTAAAAATAATAAAATTCTGACACGTGCCACAACATAGATGAAACTTGAGGGCATCATGCTAAAAAACCAGACCAGACACAAGATAACAAATATTGTAGATTCCACTTATATGAGGTACTTAAAGTAGTGAAATTCATAGAGACAGAAAATATAAAGGTAGTTGCCAGGCATTGGGGGTGATGGAGAAATTAAGGGTTGTTGTTTAGGGAGAAGATGAAAAGAGTTCTGGAGGTTGGTTGTACCACAATGTTAATGTGTGCAACACTACTGGACTGCCTACTTAAATATTGTTAAGATGGTACATTTTAGGTGATGTGCACTTTACTACAATTCAAAAAAAAAAAAAAGCTAGTGTCAGAATGGTTCTTTGAAACTACGTGGCCACACTGTGCAGGCCTAATTTTCTTTTTTTTTTCTTCTTTTCTTTTTTTTTTAATAAATTTATTTTTTATTGCTGTTCAATTTGCCAACATACAGAATAACACCCAGTGCTCATCCTGTCAAGTGCCCACCTCAGTGCCTGCCACCCAGTCACCCGCACCCCCCACCCACCTCCCTTTCCACCACCCCTAGTTCGTTTCCCAGAGTTAGGAGTCTCTCACGTTCTGTCTCCCTTTCTGATTATTTCCCACTCATTTTTTCTCCTTTCCCCTTTATTCCCGTTCACTATTTTTTATATTCCCCAAATGAATGAGACCATATAATGTTTGTTCTTCTCCGATTGACTTATTTCACTCAGCATAATACCCTCCAGTTCCATCCACGTTGAAGCAAATGGTGGGTATTTGTAGTTTCTAATGACAGGCCCAATTTTCAAAGGAAAGAATGAATACAAGGATATAAGTCAACACTCGGTGTAGAATGTTAAAAAGATTGCAATCTGTAATAGAACAAAATCAGCCTAGCCTGCTGAAGCAATTTTACCTGAAGAAATGTGGTCTTTCTCTCAGCAGATGGTAGGATGAGAGTAGTTACTTAAAGGTTGCTGGTTTTCTCACAGTTATGGTAGAAATCATGAGATAGTCCAGTAAAGACCAGAGATAAGCCAGCCTGTCAGCACTCAATCCACAGTGCCCTTTCGTAGCACCAGGACACTTTGAAAAGAATCCATGCAAGGTCTTCCTAATGTTCTTTGGGTATTTTTTAAAGTTTAGTGACTTGGCTTGTGGATCACATTTGTTTCATCTGCTGCCACTGGTCCTGGTAATGAATCGTGAATTTTCTTCTCATTGTAGACATGCACATTTTAATAGTACCAACCCAAGGACCTAGTTGATCCTTCTGCATACATTAACTATTTTTCTTTGCTAAAGAATCAGAAAAGAGAATACACTGGTACATCTGTGAGTCACTATAATAGAAGGAAGCTTAAATATTTGCTTTCAATCACTTTCTATCCATGATTTCTATCACTGGTCCCCTGTGTACACGGGTTGACCTCACAATGAAGGAAGACAACTTACATAGGGAAGGCCTTAGGGAATCAAAGAATGAGTTCAGTGGTCGTTGAAGGAACTGAGTGACCTTGAGAAAGCCTCTAAACATCTCTTTACTTGAATGGAAAAGGAGATTAGCAGTTGCGTTTCTTTCCTCACAGAGTTACGGTAGAGATCAAACAAAATGGTGCTTGAAAAAGACCTTTGAGAAATACAAAGCTGTGTAAATTGGTGTGTGTGTGTGTGTGTGTGTGTGTGTGTGTGTAATTTTGGGATGTCCCTAATTGTTGTCTGCTTCCGGGGCAGGAATGCTTAGTTTCTTCCTAGGAGATAGGGAATGTCTAAATAAGGTAGGATATGCTTTCACCTCAACTTAATTCTTCACCCTTATTTTTTTTAAAGATTTTGTTTATTTATTCATGAGAGAAACAGAGAGAAAGAGAGAGAGAGAGAGAGGCAGAGACACAGGCAAAGGGAGAAGCAGGCTCCATGCAGGGAGCCCGACATGGGACTCGATCCCGGGCCTCCAGGACCACGCCCTGGGCTGAAGGCAGGCACTATACCGTTGAGCCCCCCAGACTGCCGGTTATTTTCTGTTATCTGGCAGTCACCCTACTGACTTATTTCCAACCAAATGAAGGTCCATGAGTCTGGAGTTGTAGTTCTTAAGGTGTAGCCCAGGATCTCTGGGAGGCCTCTAAGACTCTTAAAGGAGGCTAAGGAGGTCAAAACCTTTTTCCTAATCATACCAAGATATTATTGGCCTTTTCACTCTCATTCTCTCAGGAGTGAATGGTGGAAGTTTCCAGAAGCTACATGATGTATATCACACAGCCTCAGTTTTTCATACGGAAGCAGACATAAGAATCTACTTTCCTGTCTTAAGCCAGACATTAAACAGGTTTGCAGTGGTACTCTTTACCCTAAATTATTTTTTCATTTTTTTTATTTATTTATTTATTTTTTTATTTTTATTTTTTTATTTTTTATTTATTTATTTTTTCATTTTTTTAAAAAAAGATTTATTTATTTTAGAGAGAGAGCACATGCATGTGTGCACACACACTTGGGAGGAGAGGAAGGGGAAGAGGAAGAGAGAATCTCAGACTCCCTGCTGAGCCCCACATGGGGCTTGATCTCACAACCCATGAGATCATGACTGGAGCCAAAACTAATAGTCAGATGCTTAGCTGACTGAGCCACCCAGGTACCCTTACTCTAAATTATTTTTGTTTTGGGAAATACAGTTAACTTTCATAAACATGCTTATGTTAACATGGAATGGACTAATTTTATTGTTCTTTTTAGGTGAATTAAAATAAATATTTAAAAGTGCCACAGCTGTCATTTCTAATGTAATACATGTCAGTAGGTATAACATGCATAAACAGAAGTTCTTTGCATTCTTCAGTCATTTTAAAGAGTGTACAGAGGTGCTAAGATGTAACTATTTGAGCATCTCTGTGTCTGGAGCACATAGCAGGAGGGCAAATGATATGAAGTGGGCTGCAGAAGGCTGTAGGAACAGACCAAGGAGCAGGAACAGAGCCCAGTGGTGATGTGCAGGATTCTGGTCTTTATCTGAGGGCAATGTCAGGCTCTTCCATACATATTGGAGGCTGTGGTTAACATCCCTTTCTCTCTCTGGGATAGTTGTACAGAATTACTCATTGTTCAAGTTATTTTCCACCCTATCATGATTCTCTGTAAAAAAATGAATTCATAAAGCTCCATCAGAAAACTTCATCACCCTATAACAAATCTCTAGTTTGCTTTCTGAAAGAATAACTATTTTTCCTACATGGTCAGATGCAGTGTCTACACTGCACTTAACCACTTAAAACCAAGGCTATGATTCATCTAGAAGTGGGAAATGTTAATAGATGAGGTACTTTTATCTCTCAATACTGGTAGGTGGCCCACATTCCAGTGGAGCCAGAATCAGAAGCAGAGCTCATATTCTGGGGATGCTCTGTGGGGTGGAGGTAGACGGCCTTTTTAACATGGTGAGGCCCCCCTGTGCTGCTTGCAACCCTCTCTGCTCTGCCTCAAGGGATCTTTTGCATCTCCCCCCTCAGAGGTTTTTGTAAACTTTATCAATCGTCAAGTCCCTTCTGCATTCCATTCACCCTTAGGAAACAACCTCACTTCTCTCTTCGCTGAGAAGCTACAGGCAGGAAGCCATGGAGTTAAATATCCACGCACCATGACTATAAAATTTATGAGTTGTAACTTTAGTGCCGGCAAGATAAAAATAATTATCTTAATATGCAGTTTCCAGGAATAAATAGCAACGGAAGGCGTGATTATGATTTTCAATAACAAGAAAATAATTGTATATGAGTAAAATCAGTGAGAAGAGACAGATCTGAGCCATGTCAAGGTAAGGGGATGTGTGTGAAGAGGGACTGTGGAATGTAGCCAGGGGACAAGGCTAGTCACAGCAAAAAATTTTATCAAAGTACATTCTCCAGGGGCTTCTGGTAGAACAGCATGACTGAGGGGACAGCCTGTACCTTGAAGGAAGCAGCTGATAAGGTGTTGGACTTCCATCAAGACTCGGGGGACAGGAAAGCATCAAGACATGGGGGCAGGTCTTTAAAAATGCTAGCCACCTGAGCAAAGAATGCATGGGATTATACTTTGCAGTGTATGTAATTGCAAACAAATGTTTTAAGGTGCTTCTTTTTTTGTTTTTGTTTTCTTTGTTTCTCTCTCTCCCTTTTTTTTTTCCTTCCCTTTTTTTTTCGTGGGGGGGGGTGGTTTGTGAAGGAGGAGGGAAACTATGATTTCACAGAAATAGTCTGTCTCCTTTGAATCGACTTTGGTTTGGGTGGGTCACTGGCCCTGCGTAAACCTGGATTTTGCTGTCTTAACACTGCACACGAGTGGTGAAAGCCTGATATAGACACTGCCAGCCCTTAGAGCAGAACACCTGTCACACAGTAGGTGCTCAGTAAATGGCAGCTCTTTTTCCTCATCTCTTCCCTTTTCTTCTTCCTATCTCAGCTGGCATCCAATATAACAATGATGTCTGTGTATTCACAAAGATATTTTCTAACAAAAAGAAACATAGAAAGAGAGCAAATGTATATAGTGGAGAAGATGGATGCCTGTAGTTAATGAATATATTAAAAATAGAATCCCGTCTCCATTGACGTCTGATACTGGATGTGGTAACTGGATAGGTATATATTCTACAGACATCGTCATGTTTGTCTAGAATCTTTCTGAGATTTCATTTACCCTCCTCTTCTGATGGCTTTTCCTTACTTCCTTTTTGCTAGAAGACAACCTCTTTTCTGTGCTATGGAATCCTACCCTCTGTCGGTCAGAATCAACCCTTCTGCCCAGGATGTCCTGGTTCTGTGCCCTCTGGTTCTCCTCCAGTATCTCAAACCTTCCTTCGAGGGGTCTTCCTGGTTTTCTTTACCTGGGTTTCCTGCCCTCCCCCAGCAACCTCCCCAAACCTCTGTTCTAGCTGTGGCTTCTTTTTTCATTCCAGGCATGGGTAATCTTGTAGGTTTTTGAGGAGGGTGATAGGCATCATGGTCACCTGCTTGCCTTGCATAGAAATACTGTGACATCTCCCTTTCTTCACCCCATCCTCTCCTAAAGTTAGCCTTTATACCTGCAGTTCCCACATAGTCCACCCACGTGGCTCTGGCTCGAGCCCACTGTGTATGTGCGTACCTCTCCCTCTTTCTCTCTTCCTCATCACTTAACACCACTCAACATTTTTCTGATCCCTGAAGCCTTACTATTCCTTCAAATCCAGGGTAAACACAAACTCCCCTGTGAAGCCTCCCTAGTCTCCCTGTCAGAATTAACTGTTTCCCTGAAACTGGGGTGGTCATTTTTAAAATGTACATAAAATGTTTCATCATGTAATAATGTCATACACAGGGTCAGCTATGAAGCATAATAATAAAACTCATATCTGTGAACCCGTCACCTATATTAATAACAAGAATATTACCAATACCATTGCATCTACTATTTGGTCCTCTTGGCTCCCCCGCCTAGGTTTTCCTAAAGAATGCTATTAAATTTTGCATGATTTTGAGACTTTAAAAAATGGCATAATATCATTCAATCTCCTGTAACATTTTTAAAATCAACTGTGTTAAAGATCCATCCACGTGGTTGCTTGGCACTTGTAGTTTATTCATTTCTGTCACTGCATAATATCTTATTTTGTGAATATGCCATGATTTATTTATCCAGTCTCCTGTCCATAGACATTTATGTTATTTCCAATCTCTTGCTATTATGGATATTTTTGAAACATTTCACAATGCATATACGTGACAATTTTTCCATGGTTTATTGAGATATTTCATATCATATCAATTTAATATTAAATTAATATCATACTTAATGATATGTAGAAGTACAATATATACCTTTATAAGATAATGCATAATTGTTTTTCAATATTGTTGTATCAGCTTACCCAACTTCCTCCAATGTATAAGATTTAGCATTTTCATAAAGTTCTCTTTTGAAACTCATCATTATCACACTTTATACCATCTTTATTGGTATTTAAATACTCATCTCTTGATAAGATTATAACCATCATATTTTATTCACCTGTTTATTCCCATGGCCTACATCAGTTATTTAAAAATGCTTATGAAAATGATAAATGAATACCAAACTGAAATGAACACAACAACCTGTATTTGATTTGAGTTACTAGACTTTCTGCCTTTTAATGAAAATAGCATGGAAGGATTACAGTGTTATCAATCCTCTGCACAAAAATGATTAATTCAATCAGACTGCTTTCCTATTAAATTAGCAGAACTAAGAAAATGATAGTTTCATTTGAGAAGGTAATAAATTTGAAAGGAGAGGAGAAAGCTTGACTCAGGATGTGGACACTAGAGCCCAGAGAAATGGGCACTAGAAAATAAATAAGAGATTTGGGAAGGGAATCACAAAGCACTTTATACTCATCCAAAGATCTTCACCTTAGGCTCTCTATGTGGCTTTCCGCACCAAAGTCTCACAACTGATGCTAATAGTTTCAATTTTTTTTTTTTTATCATATAGATTAAGTATAGTTGTCTGGGCTAGTGTGGAAATCTAACCATAATTTTTAACATTTTCAGGATAAAGAACTCAAAATTCTGAACAACTACTGACAAACACACTCTTGGAAAAATGACTCAGCTGTAAAATGGGGAATACCTGTGTTCAGAAAGTAGGTCTCTGCCTTTTATCACTCCCATCTTTTCACCCCTAGGGCTGAAAAAGCCAGAGGCTAAAGAAAAGAAGCATTTCCATGCTGTTAAAAACAAAACGCACAACATCCATTAAACTACTCTTTGATCATTGTCTTCTGCTTTGAAAAATAACTCAGGAAAGGAGTGCCCAAACCTCCCAAAGGATGAG
Organism: Canis aureus; assembly: GCF_053574225.1. Taxonomy (NCBI): domain Eukaryota; kingdom Metazoa; phylum Chordata; class Mammalia; order Carnivora; family Canidae; genus Canis; species Canis aureus. Next base: position 8,977,073 of record NC_135616.1, on the reverse strand, counting down.
ATAGGCATACATTCCTTGTGGGGCAAATGTAAGAAGCTTAAAAGAAGACGACTGGCTCAAAAAAAGAGGAAGACTATGTCAGCAGTGTTGCTCAACCTGTGTCTAAAGGGCACAAGATACTCCTGAAACCCCCATGTGAATACAGTTGAAAATAAAAGGCTTCAAAGTATTCAGAGGTCATTGACCTGGTCCTGTCCGCATCTTTGATGCTGGCTTTCAGACCACGTGCAGACTGATACTTTAGTAGGTCAATACCTAAAAACAACATCCTGAATTCAGTGTGTCTCTTTGTGAATGGAGAAGAGTCAACAAAAAGTGGGTAAGAAGTACACCATAAATCTCAAGCAAGCAACCCCACATGGGCAAATTCAGCTTGTCTCTACAAGAACAAAACCACCCAACCGTCATAAAGAGAGTGCATTTGGAACAGAATTCTGTGTTTTCAGCCCTGCTAGAACACACATGCTCACAGCACTCTGTTTGGAGGTTACAGGGAAAGGTTTAATAGAAACAGAACTCTTTAAAATATTACTCTAATTAACGCTGACACTTAAACTGTGTTTGAAAACCCACGAACAGATGTGTTTTAATTTCCATCCTAGTTCATAATGCTAAGCCACTGTAACTATTTTTATTTGCTGAACACCTACTATGTCACAAAATCCAGCTCTTGGCTATTCAGAGGGTTTAGGGTTTGGGGGGTTGGTGCTAGAATGATGTTCAGAAGTAATGGGTAGAAAAAGAGGAACAGCACATTTATTTGACTCTGATTAATTTTCTGGGAACACAATGCAACTTGCTTTCTCTTAGGCCCATGATACACGGCATTCACTTTCATCTACACTCAGCGCCGAGAAATGTCATGGGAGGAGCTGATGCTTTTCCCTTTCGCATTTGTTTTTAGATTCTCAACTCTTTTCCTCAATCGTGCTGAAATTATACTTTTGGTCAGAGCAGTAATTTTATGGGTCAGACACTTTTTCTCAAATCAACTCATTTCCAAAGTAGTAAGTTAGCTGCATTCCCATGGAAAACCACTGGTGGTTCAGCCCAGCTGTTCTCTGCAGCATCATATAAGCAGCTCACAGTGAAAGCCACTTGCTACATTCCAGGCCTGCCTGGAGGATTTTATCTTCCACTAGACTAACAGCTAGTCAGATATAACCAACACTCCCTTTCCCTATGCCAAATGGAGGCCAGGAGAAAGAAAGCATTTGGAAAAATGTGCTGTTAGCCTATATTTATCTTAACAATAGACTTTAATGGAAACTACACAGATAAAGCATCTTGCTAGGCTTTATAAAGTTTATTCAGAGTAACTTTATTTTTTAAAATATTCATTTATTTATTCATTTAAAAACCACCTGTCCTTCCCCACCTGTGCCTGGAGTTGAGCCCCAGGACCTGGACTGCTTCCCCTTAAGTGGCTCTACCTCTTTCTTCTGCACATGCTCTGTCTGCTAACAGCCAGCAATCTGAAAGATGTTGTCAGGCAAATGGCAGAGGCTAACGTTCAGAGGGGAAAAACAAAAGGAGGGTTTGATTTCTTGGCTGATTCCTTGGCTGCTGCTACTCCCCACAGCCCTCTCTTGAGTAACCAAATTATAGCCCCCTGGGCCCTCCAGGCCACCTTACAACTCAGAGGCCTCATGTTCCCAGCCCTGGGATTTTTCTGACAGAGTGGGACAAAGACCTACCGAGAATATCTTTAAAATCAGCCAAATTTGTGAGGAGAAGTAAAAGAAGAGGAAAAGAGGAAAATAAAATTAAATTCTAGGTAACACAGTCAAACAGGCAAAGTGCTGAGCCAGTTCAGAAAAACAGGTTAACTGTCATCAAGTTACTTTATCAATTATCTAGAGAATGAAAATTACATTACTTGATGCTAATAATAATGAATCATTCTTGTTAAAGGATTCTTTAGGATTTTTATATAGCAAAGTGCTATTTTCATTCCCTTGGGTCAAATTGTGTTTCAATAACACTGACCTGTAGGAACTATCCTGATGCTTATGCTGTGTTATCTATCAGGTTTAAAAAACAAAGGGTTTTTAATCTATCATAATGATTTAGGGTTGGAGATTTGAAAGCTGAAGCAGCTGTAACTCCATCATAAAGATGGGTAAACTGTCATCCAGGGAAATTAAGTGACGATCAACCCACAATCTGGAAAAGTACACCAGTGCTTATTTTTCCTGAAACACATCTGGTTATCTCCTAACTGTATCTTAGGGACAGCAAAGCTACATGTAAGACAAAATAGGACATCAGGGTGGCTCAGTCATCTCTTGATTTTGGCTCAGGTCATGATCTCAGGGTCATGAGATCAAGCCCTGCATTGAGCCCTGTGTATTAGGGCTCTGTGCTGAGCATTGAGTCTGCTTAAGATTCTCTCTCTCCCCCACCCTATGCCTCCAATGTGTGCATGCTCTCTCTTACTTAAAAACAGTATATATTTGATTAAATAAAATGAAGACAAAATTAGGCCATGAAGTAACCTGAAACATATGAGTATATTCATATGGAGGGCTCCTGGGGGGTTCAGTTGGTTAAAGGTCTGCCTTTGGCTCAGGTCATGATCCTGGGGTCCTGGGATTGAGCCCAGTGTTGGGCTTCTTGCTCAGTGGGGTGTCTGAGTCTCCCTCTCCTTCTGCACCTCACCCCCCCCCATCCTGCCCATGCTCTCTCTCTCTTTCAAATAAATAAAATATTTTTTTAAAAAAAGAGTATATTCAGGGACACCCAGGTGGCTCAGTGGTTGAGCGTCTGTCTTTGGCTCAGGGTGTGATCCTGGGATCCGGATCGAGTCCCACATCATGCTCCCTGTGAGGAGCCTGCTTCTCCCTCTGCCTGTGTCTCTGCCTCTCTCTGTGTCTTTCATGAATAAATAAATAAATCTTTAAAAAAATAAAAATAAATGAAATAAAAAATAGTATATTCTTATGTTAAATATACTGGACATAAAACAAAAGACAAAACAAAATATGTTACTTTTTTACTTAGTGAAAAGGTCTGACAACTGGGTCACACATACAGCATTACTCATTGTTGCATTACCTAATTCATTTTCATCTTAATATGTTTTTCAAATAGCTCAAAATAGCACAAATTACTCATCCTTTATAAATACAATGCAGATGATGTTGTAACATGATAATATTCCCCGGGATTCATAAATTTTGTGACAGAAAAGTATCTAAATCATCCCACCTTTTAAAAATAGGATCTTCTGTTTTTCCAATATCTAACCATAAGAGAAAAAGTAGAGTCTCCTGAGAAACGATTGAGTTCAAGGGAGGAAAGAATCAAGGTACAAACCATGGTGCAAGGTCAGTGTGGCTATACTGGTTAAGTACAAAAGCCTTCTAGGTGCTCATCTAACTTCCTGTCCTCTTGTGCCATTAAACTTTGTCCACTTGCAGCCCTGGTAATCTTTGTATATCTAACCTCCCCATATTACTTTTCTGCATAAAATCCTTCCTTGCTTCCCCAATGCCTACCTTATAACTTCCAAAATTTCACATGCATACAAGTTGGGTATACTTATTCAAGCATTTACCATGCAGCAAGCATTTTATATGAAAGCACAGAAGCTGTAGCAGACTTGGAATGTGATATGGAATACTCCATCCTCCATCCTAGCACCTAGATGCTTGTGTCTGAGTCCTGGGTGAAAGAGCTGCTTCTCTTCAATCACAAAATCCACTGAGTGGCATCACTGCATGGTGGTGTCGCTAAGGCGAGAGGTGAATGCTGGACCTCATGAGGCCAAAGGGATAACAGTGCACTGAGCAGTGACCCACACAACTTGCACCTAGTCCAGACTTCAGGAAGGCCAAGGAACATATCACTTACTCGCTGGTAATTCTGGTGACATCATATTAGGTTTGGGCCACAGCGAATTCAGCAGCATCCATTGGTGCCTTTGGCACCTTTAATGTCAGTATGGTGGCCAGAATGAGAGCAAGTAAAAATAGTAGGGTTCAGGCAGCACAGAGGAGGCTAGGTTTTGCAAGCAAGGGATTCCCCAGGGTTTCTAAAGGCTGGTAAGGATAAATCTGACCATGGTCAGAATTAGTATTGTTGCAGGTGGTAACAAAGTCAAAGAAATACAGTTGTACTACAGTTATTAAGCTATTTGGCCTTGGAAACATGGGTTACTCTTGTATACACTATTAATTAAAGTGCTCTTTAAATTAAAAGAAAAAAACAGATCAGCTCTGTCCATTTGAAAAAAATGAAGTGTAGCAGTTTTACCTAATTATCTTGGTAATTAAATGATCAGTGTAGATCACTTCAAGATCAAGGAGCCTAAATGAATTCGCCACAGATTATTTTAGTGTAGACAGAAATGAATGTTCATGATACTCATTATTTTTCCAACATGAGTGATACAGCTATAGAGGGGATAGTCTAACAAAACAATAATTTCTATTTGATTTTGAAATGTAGAAACATTTTGCAGTAGGATTATCAGGTTTATCTTCCTAATTGCATTTTGCTTTGGTTACTATTAAAAAAAAAACTTGAAAAGTGGCTAAGAGAAAATTACATTGAAATACCCTCAGGAAAAAAAAAAAAAAAAAAAAAAAAGAGTCTCTTAAAAAAAAAAAAAAGGGATCCCTGGGTGGCGCAGCGGTTTGGCGCCTGCCTTTGGCCCAGGGCGTGATCCTGGAGACCCGGGATCGAATCCCACATCAGGCTCCCGGTGCATGGAGCCTGCTTCTCCCTCTGCCTGTGTCTCTGCCTCTCTCTCTCTCTCTGTGACTAATATAAATAAATGAAAATTAAAAAAAAAAAAAAGAGTCTCTTGAAATACCCTCAGGATTAAGGTTTATTTTTTTAATTATTAAAAATTATTATTATTATATATTATTATATAAGTTAAACTTAAAAAAATAAACAAATACAGTCAGGACCAAAAGCTTGAAACATAAATATTAACGGTAAAAGTCAATTGGTTAAATATAAATTTTCACGCTGAATTGTTAAAAAATACACATCACAAAACACAAAGGAATGAGTGTGTTTGTTTGAGCACTTACCATGTGCCAGACATTTTATAAATGTTATTTCCACTTCTTATAACAATCCTGGCTGGGTTGTATTACTAAGCTAGTTTTACAGAAGAAGAAATTAAGACTTAGAAAACTTAGGTGATTTGTCCCCAGACACTCAGCTAGATCTCACTGGTACTGGAGTGCAGCTGGGTGACTGTGGCAGCTTGACTGCCTCCCACTTGCACCCAAATCCTATCTCGGGATCTGTTTCCAAGAGAATCCAGACTAAAACAACACAGACACTGACGTGTGTGTATGGCTGGGGGACAGAAGCTTAGCTCAGAGGAGAGTAAAGGTAGATGAAGGCAGGGACAGCACTGCCAAAATGACAATATTTCAACAATTTTTAAGGACCCAGGTTAAAAGTCATTGTTAAGACCAAGATGAAAGGGAATTTGTGAAATTGGCATGAAAGCAAAACAGGGAGAGATGGAGGAACAAAATAGGCAAAATATGGAACCTTTTTATTTGTTCCCTCCCCTGCATCTACCCACATATGAACATTTTCCTCTTTCTTCCCAAAGATACTTCCCTTGGACTCCTTACACATTGGGATGGGTACTGAACATATTACAGGTTACTGTGCTCATTGTATCCTATCACCGTTTGTTCTGCTCTTCAGGGTTTGCAGGCTACATCTTTTTAAACATTCTCATGATGTACAGATATTTTCTTATTTACAATGCAAATGAAAAAGGGCACCAGCATCCAAAGAAACAACTATTTTAGGTGGAATGCAAATGTGTCTTAATCTGTTTTAAATCAGACCTCTAGCTTATCCAAGTGGTCTTTGCCCACATGGACTCCTGGCTTGATGATTTAGCTCTGCAGAATTTTTGTGGCCATGGGGAGGGAGGGGAATAAGTTCTCTTGGTAAAGGTGGATAGGAGTCTCTGGTTAAATATTTGAATGTATTTGAATTTGTTCTCATGAATCTTTCACGATGCACTTTTATATTGAAAAGTTTAAAGAGATGGAGAGATTTGCCGATTAAAAAAACCTATCAGACAAGTAATGAAAATATTGTGTCTCGCTTTACGATATTATTTAGTTTTTTTATCCTCTGTGTAATGTAGAGCTAGTTATCCTCTATTATATACACTTTCCAGGGAGGAAGCTATGGCTGAGAAAGGCCGAACAAGCTGTCAGAGGAGCTGGGTTTGGAACACCACCCTGATAAGGAATCACATTTGGCCATTTGTGGCCAAATGTTTTCTCAAAGTGGATGACCAATGTCTTTTCCAGTTTGAAACATGTTTATGTAAACTTTTTAAACATGATGTGCCAAAATCTACATAACATAGACCCAAAAGCCCTTGTTCACTTAGAACCATCCGATTTCTCATATTCCAGAAGAGATCTGAGTATATAATCCTAACACATCATAATAAAGTGTGTAATTCCCAACTATTCAAAACCCCGAAGCACCTCATCATGTCCTGGTTCATTCCTCATGGGCCACGGGCACTTTATAACTATTTGATGAGGTTGGATTTATACCCTCAAGTTTGAAGGTTGTATATTTAAAGACTGTTTGGAAGCATTTCTGTTCCTGGAATATGGAAGCTGGCAAGCTTTTTATAATAATTTGTTTCTCCACCTGTCCTCAAACATGTCGTATACACAAGAGGAATGGCTGTCTTTTCATTCTTCTGGATCAGAAGAATTGGAACAACTACCCAGGCTAATTAACAAGGCATGATTATATTTTGTGAATCAAGGAGCCATGATAGGAATCAGATGAAAAGCTTCCTACAAGAGATTCTAGATCCGACAAATTCATAAGCCCAGAACTAAGAATTCTCCCACATATTTCTGGATGCTTCAGCACTTGATGGGCATCTTGCCCAGCAAGCCTCATTTTCCTTTCAGCCCAATTACTATGAGCTTGGCTCTCCACATGCAAGTCTGCTTTTTCTCATCATTCTCTCATCTCTACCATGAAGAATATTAAGAATTACATGGACCCTTCCACCTGCCAAGGCTTAAATTATTTGTGTAATAAAACAAAAATGAGGTAGAGGGTGGTTCATAAAGTTTCCAGACAACTGCCTCTTCTCCTCTTTGCCTCTCAGCCAACCTGGTCAAGGGTTGGCTACTTCCTCCTTATACTGCCTTGACTTGGGTTTAGAACATCTTTTCCCTTCTCAGGCATCCCTATGTGATGGTTCACTCAATGAAAAGTCATTGAGCCCCCACTTTGGGCACCCCTTAGCAGCAAATACAAAGCTGAATAAGCTCTCAACCAATAGGAATACACTGAAGAATAAATACATGGGATTTGCCATTGAGAGGAAAAAGCAAAGAGCTGCAGAAACAAGGATGAGGGAGAAAGACCTGAGCATGACCAAGAAAAACTTCCTGAGCAAGTTGGTCTTTGAGCTGGGCCTTGAAAAACCAGTAGGATTTCAAGGTCTAGGGTGAGGAGGGGCATTTTAGTTGGAGGAATTGGGTGAGTAAAGAACACAAAAAATAAAGCCTAAAGAGATGCATCAGACATGATGACAGGTGTGATGGGTTTCCTATTGGGGCCAGTGGGCTATAACACTGAATGTATAGAGTGAGGAGAGAGAATGTAGGGTTTTGAATACAGACCTAAGGATTTTAGGAAATAGGAAAGAGGAGGTTTGGAGCTGGGGAGTGATATAATCAAAGCTGTACTATGAAGGGACTGAAGTGCAAGCAGAAGTCAGGGGAGGTGGGAGGAGAGAGGGTTCAGCTGATTAGCACAACAGTCCAAGCAGGAGGTAACAAGGGCCTGGGGCAGAATGGGTAGCAATCAGAAGGGTGGGAAGTGACAGTGGGAGTCACCACAACATGGCCACTAACATTTCTGTGGCGTGTGTCTGTGGAGGAGCAACATGAGAAAAGGAAAATCCAAGGAATGATGACCCAACCCCCGCCCCACCTCCCACCCCCACTGACTCAGGATATGTTGCCCTGAGATGAGGGAGGAAAGTATGAAACTGATGAGTGAATTTTAGACACATCCAGATCGAATGGAACAGCTAGGTAAAGATATCCACTTGGCAGGTGGTAATGCAAGACAAGATTTCTAACGGATGCTGAAAAGTTAAGATCTGGTCCTACTCCATCCAGCCAGCCTCCACTCCTACTTCTAGAAAACAGAGGCTCGTTGCTAACCTAAAAGCCAGGCTAGGTGCTAAGAGTTTTACCTGTTCCTGACCCCTCCCCAGGAAGCATTCCCATTCCCATTTTACTGGTAGGGATGCTGTAGCTCATACATTATATAATGTGCTAGATTCAGCAGTGGGGTGGCCAAGCTCTGATTCACATCCTTGTGAATCCATGTTTGCATGTTTCATGTCCACACTAAGAAGTGATAGCTCCTTCCCTCCTTTTATTTCAGGGCTCCCCATATAAGTACTACCATGCATTCCTTTGTCCATTAATATCTATTCTCCTCTTCTGATCATTCATTCTGTTTGACTGTCATCTCTCCTGTTTAGTCCCAATTATATTCAGTGCTATTCCACATCCCATCACTGGATGAGGAATAACCTTGTTAGCTACTAACTTAACCTAGTTAGCTACTTACTCGCTCATTATAGAGATTCTAAGATAGTGTACTCTTCAGCTCCTGTGTCTTGAGTCTTGTCCACAGTTCCACCAGGGTATGATCCTTTGGGTAAATTTTGGGCTATGTGATCCCTAGCACTTCAGAACACATGCTGGACATCTAGAAAAACTGCTTTTTTAAATGGAACATGCCATCATGGCACCAAATGCTCCCCCCAAAAGCCTCACATGATAGTCAACTAAAAGTAATTTTCTTCTCTTCAGCAATTTGGTGATTTCTATATTGCAATTTCCCTGACTCCCTGGTAAAATGACAAATCATAAGCTTTCTAACAGCTGTCTATCTTTCTCCATCTTTACTATGGAGATCATGCTAAAGCGGCTCTTACATTTCTAGCCTCTAGCTCTCCACTGAAAGTTATACTTTCTAATTAGTTGTGTGTCTTGCAATTCTTGGTTAACTAGTTCTGAATCAGAACATTCTATATGCTCCATGTGCTAGGTCTCACACTTTCCTTCCCAGTACCTCTGATAACTCTGAAGTCATAAATGAATTCTCACAGTGTGGCAGGTGAAAATTATTATTCTCCTTCCAGAGGAGGAAGTGGCTGCCCAGGTTGGACTGTGACTCATTCGGCTCCCTGGATCTTTTTAATGAACCATTCTCAGCCAACCACCCTGGCCTCGAGAATAACAGGGAGACATGGAGACTTCTTAAATAAGAATGGTGGGCATGTGGGAGATGAGTGTTATATAACTCAAGAGATGGAACTGGAAGGGATGAGTAGCTAGGCAGGCTGTCCTTCAGGGAACTTCCTATTAGTCTGTTTATATATAGTCCTGGGGGAGAACTTCTCCTTCAAATCCAAACCATAGGACCCCTCTTTAGTGAAGTTTCTTTTGCTGTTGCTGCTCAAAGCTGGGGTTCACTCTGCTGACACCTTTTACCTTTCCCACCTCCCTATACAATAGCAACAAAATCGTGTTTTCTTTTTGGCCCACCAACTAGAATATGTAGGCAGAGGCCATATCATGTTCACTTTTATGGTCCCAACATTTGAATAATGAATGTATCTAAAATAGATAGAATACATGTCAAAGTAGTGAGACCTCTGTTTCTAGACATACGTAACCAGACTATTATAGGGAGACTGCAGCCATGCAGCTGTCATTCTGTTATTTCTAAATGTCCTAATATTTTAAGGACATTCTTGTTTAAAGTGATTAAACCAATCCCAAACAGTTTTAAAATGCATGTAACTGAATAATGCATACCAGTCTTCAAATGGCTATTACAATTAGCTTAATATTCTAATTTTAATAATGATTGACCCCAGAAATTATTAAATGTCTTCAGGCCATTGTTTTCAATTATAAGTATCAGTCTATAAATGTTAACTGAACACCTACTTTATGCCAGACCCTAGGGATAATAGGATGAGAAATACAGAGCCTTGCCCTCAATAGCTTCCATTCTAGTGAAGGGAATGTCTCCGTTATTGGGACTGAGGGGTCACAGTCTAGTTATATAATTTCATTTTTTATGTGTGCTACTCAGAACAGAGAATGTTTTCCTGGGGTTAAGACTGGTTCTAAGAAGCCTATGTAAAAGTCCTCTCTGGAAACTAATGTTAGGAGAGAGGATCTTTAACCCTCTGATGTCACTCCTCACTACTGTAATCGATCCAGCTAGGAAATGCCAATGGCAGATAAAGGAAGGGGAAGAAGGAGGCCTGCAAGGTCACTTCAAAACCAACCTGAACGTGAGCCCTTCCTTGCTATATAAACTAAATGTAGACTTCTATACACCTTCACCCCCACCCCCACCCCCACAAGCAGCACCATTCCAGCGCAGGAAGGGCAAATCTTGCTTGGCCCCTTAGTAACTGTCATTTCGAGAAATGCAATATAGGGGCTTCCACTCAGACCCTTTTCTACCAGATTAGAGTCTGTTTCTAATCAAATGGAATTTAGGTTTAAACCGGAATTAGATTTGGGATTTACAGTCATTTCTACTTTCATTCATCTCGTGGATTTCAGCCCTCTCTCGGCCTAGTTTTAATCCAGTGCGCTTGGGAAGGAATTACACAGGAGTTGTCCATGAGCCCGGGGCGGGGGCTCGGAGGGGCTCTAGGACCCGGGCCCCTCCGCAAACCTCCATCCAGACGAGGTCAGCCCTGACTCTCCTGGGCATCGTGGGCGCTCGCCGCCACCTACAGCTTCTGCAGGCGTGGCCCCTCCTCGCGTGTAGTGGACACCGCCCCTCGCTCCCGAGACGATTTCGCCACCAGCCCCCAGGCTTTCCCCGCGCAGAGGCGGAAGGAAAAGCGAAAGCCGAGCAGGCGGGCCGAGGGGGCGGCCGAACGCGCCGCGGGGCTGCGGCTCCCCAGTCCGCAGTGGCCGCGAGGGCTGTGCACGCACAGCGAGGACCCGGTCCTCAACTTTCCGCGCCAGCCGCTGCCCCCCGGCCCCCGCGGCCCCGCCGCGCCCTCCCGCAGCCGGTCCCCGGCCACCCCACCGCCGCGCGGCGCGCCTCCCGCAGGCCCGCCGGCCGAGCTCCCCTCCTCGGAGCCAGAGGAGCCCAAGGGAGTTCGGCTGCTCGGCAGCCTCAACTTCGGCTTCCCAAGTGACACGACGCCCTCCCTCGAGCGCGCGCAGCCTCCGCCAGCCTCCGCCCCGAGCCCTTGCAGCCCAGCCGCGGGAAAATGAAACGCCCTGCAAGGGGCGCTCCCCTGGATTTTGAAAAACCGCTTCTTTCGCCTCGGGAGCCCCTCGATCCTCCACCCGCAGCCTCCGGCCAGATGATTTTCACCCTGGGACGCGCCCGGGTGGAGGGGCCTGGGCTCTGGGGCGGGAGGAGAGGGGGCAGCAGCGCGGAGTGGCCGGGATGCAGCTGCGCGCCGCTCGTGCGGGGGGCCGAAGGGCCCTGCGGCTCGGCTGAGCAGCCGGAGCGGGCTCCTGCGCCTCTGCCTCGCGGAGGATCGCACACGCTGACCCGCACGCGCGCGCACACACACACACACACGCACTCTCTCTCTCTCTCTCTCTCTGCGTCCAGCACCCTCACCCCGCGAGCCGGGACGCGGAGGTCGGAGCCACTGGCCACTTTAAGGCAGGGGCTGAAACGCCCAGATGGAGGCAGAGGCTCTCGCGTCTCCTCCAAGCCTGCACCATCCTAGGGGCTCCCCGTCCACCGCCACCACCAGCACCCCCCAGTTTCCCGGAGCAAAAGAGGTCTGGCTTTCTGCGATTCCGCTCCCTGAGCTAGCGGTTCAAGCTGCGGGGGGGGGGGGGGGGGCGGGGATGGATAGCGGGAGCACTGGAAAGCGAGCCCGCGCTCACCTCCGCCCTCCGCGCGGAGAGCTGGCCAGCCTCGCTCGCCCCCGGAGCACTAGCAGGCGGCCACGGCCGGGCAGCCGGACCCCGGGGCGCCCCAACTCCAGGGAGAGCAGGGAGGGGAGTGACAAGAGCCGCCACTTGGCGCGTTGGCAGAGGCACGGAATCTCCGAAGAGGCTGAGCCGCCGGCGCGCAGGGGTGGAGGCGCGAGGGGCGGAGGAGGAGTTGCCGGGCCGAGAGGGATGACGTCCTCCAGCGCCTTGGGCTCCGGGGACCGAAGATTCCTGCTCTCGACCGGCCCCACGCGCGCTCTCCAGGGCTTCGCAGAGGCGCCGCGCCCGGCTCCGCTGCGGCTCCCGAACGGCGCGCGCCCGGGCGACCCCCGCCGGCTTGAACCGGGGTGCACAGCCCTCCGGCCATCTCAGCGCACCTCTTCGCCTGTCCCTCGCCTCGGGGGGCCCGCCCAAGAGTCCCTGCCGATTCGAGGCGGCACGCGGAAGGCAGCCCCCGGCCGGGCCAGCCTCGCCCCTTCCTCGCGCTCTCCCCCATCGACCTCGAGCCAAGGGCAGGCGCCCGCGCCCCGGCCCCGGCCCCTGCCCACCCGGCGAGCCGCTGTCCCGGCCTGCGCGCGGCTGCGAAAAGGCTCGGGGCACAGGAAAGGAGAGGCGCTCACCTGGGTGCCCGAAGCCTTCCTCTCCAGCCCCTTCCGGAGCCCGCCCGCAGCGCCCAGGCACAACCTTCCTCGAAGAAAAAAAGTAGCGCAAGGGCGCAAGACGGGTAGGGCGGCGCAGGTCCTCGCGCAGCGGCTCTTCCCTCCGGGTTCTCCCGGGCCCGGGCCCGGGTTCGGCGGCGGGAAAGGGCTGTCAGAGGCCGGAGGGGGCCGCCAGACCCGGGCTCCTCCCGCAGCGGAGGCGGCGGCGGCACCTCCAAGTTGCCACCTGCAGCGCGCGTCGGGCGCCTGTGACAGCCCGCGCCGCTCTGCCCGCGCCGGGCCGCCCCCCAGCCCCCCCCGCCCGCTGGTTGGCTGCGCCCCGCGCCTGGGCGGCGCCCCCGCTCGGCCCCGCCCGCTCCCCGCAGCCGCGCGGCCGCTTCGCCCAGCGGGTCTCCTCGCAGGCCTGCCTGGGCTCCAGAGCCCCCGACTTTGGGGAGCTGCTCGGGCTTTGCAAACAGAGCAAGGATCCGTCACACGCTCGAAAACACACACACACACACACACACACACACACACACACACACAGTTTTGTGTAGGTTGGGGATTGCAGGAAAGAGAGAGGGGATGAGAAATGCCCTTCGTGTGCCTGAAGGGGACCTGGTTCCTTGCTGGTTTGTTTCTGATGTGGGTCTTTGGTTTTGTTTTCTCGCTGGTGTGAAATTGGTGCAATCTCTGAGAAGAGTTACCCTCACAGCGGCAATCAGTGCGCGGGGACGTGGGTTAGAAAGTGATGTGGGGATTGTGTCGCTTAAGCGGCACACAAAGTCCGCTCAAAGCCTTACAGGGCGAAGGGAGGTCCTGGGATCCCGTCGGGGTCCAGCAGCTGAAAAGCCACCTGCTCCTGCTGTGGCCTGTAGTCCCCGAGGGGCACGCGCTTGCTTGATCCTGGGGCTGCGAGGACCCGCGATGAAAACTCACGCCGAAGCATATATGAAGCCACTGTTTTAAACAACTCTTGGGCCTTTTTTTTTTTTTTTTTTAAGATTTTATTTATTTACTCATGAGAGACAGAGTCTCCTTCCGGAAAGATGATTTGGCAAAGCCTTCCAGAGGAGAAGAACTATAACAATATGAAAAGTACCAGTCTGGAAAGCCATCTAATCAACCAGTGACGTCTCACTCCTGGTGAATCCATGTGAAAGGGGTACATTGCCAAGTGCCTATTAGCTTGACAACATTTCAAAATTAGCTTCCCAAATAGCACATTTTATAGCCCATTAGGGAAACATCTCTGTATTGTGAGTGCAAGGGTGGCACCGTTAAATGGGACAAAGCACGCAGATGTAATCTCATGTCTAACAGTGCTCTGCAGAATCCTCAGCAGGGTGAGGCAGGAGGAAAGGGGCTTTACTACAGGAAGTCGGAAGGTGGCTCCTTCACAGGGCATATCCGGCACAGTTGTGACCAGTAAAGAAGCCATTCCCTGTCAACTGTTGCTAAGGAAGTTGGGATGCGGCTTTATAGCACCTGTCCAGATCCAAACATCTGGCGTCCACTTTGGGGACTAATAGCAAACCACCCCCCACCCCCCCATCCCCCACCACCGTGGTCAAGTAGCACAGTTCAGAGGCAAAGCATTCACAGAGATATTTCAATACTCCAGATTAAGTGCTTTCTTAATAAGTTGCCCTTTGACCTGGACTGGGTGAAACAAGGAGTAGAATGGAGGCGTGGCTTGCTCAGATTTGAGTGCAGGTTGACTCAATAACTGGAGGCGTATCTGATCAAGATTGGGGTGGGGTGGTGATTTGAGGGGGGTGGAAGGTAGTGGTCCTTAACCCAGATATCCATCTGATGGGTTGACAGCCAGGTAAAGCACAAACTACTGGACAAGATGCATTTTCCTAATAGTAGGGAAGGAGCTATGACTCAAGTGAATGAGAAAGCATTATGGAAAGAGGAGAGGAAGGAGAAAGAATTGAAAGAGAAAATTGGAGAGTCTATGGACAGTGAGAGAAATCAATGGGCACTGGTCCATTGGACATAACAATGGCTCAAGATTCTGAAGGAGGAGACAACAGAGAATTGCTGAGACTGCCAGGCAGTAAGTGGGGAAGCTGAGGATCCTGCAGTAGCTTCCGGTTACAGGAGGCAGAGGGCTGAACCCTGCTTCCAGGACTTGCATGTGGGACACATGCTTTGAGCTTCATTTTCTTCCTGTGTGGCCATGAACAGGGGTAAGGGTGCCTACCTGATAGAGACCTGGAGAGGATGAACTGAGATCATGCATCTGTAATGCTTGGCACAATGTTTTGCAACTCCCTAAGCTTTCAATAAATAGTAGATATTATGTAAGCGGTGTTTAAAAAGACCTCAAGGATCCCCTAACACTTTTGATATTTGGTTCTGATATTTCTTTTTTTTTTAAAGATTTTATTTATTCATGAGAGATATATATATACACACACACAGAGGCAGAGACATAGGCAGAGGGAGAAGCAGGGTCCCTGTGAGAAGCCCCATGTGGGACTCAATCCCAGGACCCCAGGATTACGCCCTAAACCAAGGGCAGATGCTCACTTGCTGAGGCACCCAGGTGTCCCTTGATAGAATATTTCTATCAAGCACTCCTCCTGCTTGTGCATTCCCTGTGATAAAAACCTCACTTACACCAAGTTCATTTCATTTTCCTTGTTTGAAAATGAGATGAGTGACATTACATTTCTTTTCACTGATTGGTTCTGTTTTTATCCATGGTTGTCATACAAATGTCTAAAATCTATTTCACAAGAGCCCTCCAGATTGCTTAAGACAAAGAATAGATCCCCTGTGTGACTTCTTTTGTCTGAGCTAAACATGTCCCTCCCCTTCTGCCTCTCCACTCAGTACTGGGGTTTCACAATTTTTCACCCTCTTATTCTCCAAATTGCCTCTGACCTCTTTAAAATAAGAACAGCTCTCCAGCCCAGTCTTTCCAGGGGGAAAACAACAACAACAACCACAAAATCAGCACCCTTTTTTCAATGGTAGTATAGCCTGCACTTTTGTACATGTTTCGAATGGGCGATTAACTTTTGAAACCTACTGAGTTGCCTATTAACTAAAACTCATAACTCTTTTTTCAGATGTTACTATTTGCTCAGAACTTTGGGGATCATAATGTTGTCATTCACTTTTTCCATTAGGATAGGATTCAACTCAACGACCAATGAAGTGACTTCTTAATGATTTATCTTGAAATAATTCCAAACCTACAAAAATATGGGAAAATGGTACAAAGGACTCCCATGTCTTTCTCTCCTATTTTCCCCGACTGTTATCATTTTGAATTTGATCCCTCTCTCTCAACTTCATTTGAAAGACAGAGAGATACTCATGATCTATATTCTTTTATTAAGCCATTTAGGAGCAAGTGTAGACATGACTCCCATCATCCTCGAATACTTCAGTGTATATATTCCTTCCAAACCAAGATTCTCTCCCAACATAAGCACAATGTGTGCAACCAATCTATAGGATCCATTCAAAGTTCACCAACTTTTCCCAAGATGTTTCTTTTTCATTTCTGGTTCAGAATCCAATCCAAGATGGCACAATACATTTAGCTGGCATGTGTCCTTACTCTCCTTTAACCTGCTACAGTTCTGCAGTCTTTCCCTGTCTTTCTTGCCCCTGACAGCTTTGAAAACCATATGACCTTCATTCTATAGATTTCGTGGATCTCAAGCTGGATCCACCTAATGTTCCTTCAAGTCCAAATCAGGCCATGCATTCTTGTCAGGAATATCAACGCAACGATGATGCCGTGCTCATATTACATTTCCGATAAAAGGCAAATGGTGTTAAACCATCCCACCATTGAGATGTTAACCTTGATCACCTGGATTGGTTGGCTCTGGAATGCTCCTTTTTTGAGTCACCATTTTCGCCTTGGTAATCAATCCCGTTGGCATTTTGTAGGAATATATTCTGAGGCTACACCCGTATTCTGTTCCTTGTTGAATCTTCACTGAACTGTCTGAGGAGACATTGATGACTCCCACTTGAATCAACTTCCACTATGATGATTGTCAATGATAATCTTCCATTTGCATCATTCCGTTTGCAATTGTGAATTGGCATTCTTCTGCAGAAATCTTTCCCTTCCCTGCATTTATTTAGTTGTGTCGGTGTAGACTCATCGATTCCTATCTTATTCAGTGAGTTGTATTCTGCTACTTTCATTATTTATTTTGATGCTCAAAGGGTCTCAGATTTAGCCAGAGGGTAAATTCAGCCTGGCTCTTAGGTCCCTCTGTCTCCATTATTCTTGGGTACCTTCTTACTTTCTGGCACATCAAAATGTTCCAGGCTCAGTTTGTACTTTTTCTGCCCCAGCCCTGGAATCATCCAGCTCCTCAAGGAGCCCTAGCTCCTTTTAGTGGAGTCATGATGACATTTAGAAACAAGACCTGGGCACCCAACATGCTCACTGTTACCAGCCTGTCATAGCCTCTAGGCTCTCTCAGTGGGTAGAACAAGGAAATAAATAATACATGTTCACACACAAACACACACACACTTATGTCTATTTCTATGTGTACATCTATACATCTTTTTCTCCATGGATCCATCTATGAATATATATCCATGTAAATATATAGAGACATACCTCTATCTCTATATCTGTATTTATATCTGTATATATATATATATATCATGAGTTCACACCAATACCTCCAATTCTAACCCAACACATCAGGATTCTTTATAGCCTTTGTCCTTTCTATATTTATAAATCTCTTCTCTGATAGAGCGAAACTTGACTCCCATTACCCTCAGCATATTGACTTATTTGCTCTGGCTTGCCTTATGTAACATTCTTCTGACCACATCAGCCACCTCCACCCTCCTGCCCTAGCTGCTACCCACTGCACTTGCGGCCTCCTGGGCCCTTGGATCCACTGCAGCCTCTTCTCTCTCAGCCTCCTGGGTGTCTAGTGCTGCTGTCAGCTCCTGACCATAACTCACCAGTACAATGACATTTCTCTCCTTGCACTTGTTCAGGTCAAACCCTGAAGTCAGCCTTAATAATACCCTTTCTCTCACATCCTATATCTAATCTGTAGTAAATTCTATTTGTTCTACCTTCATGAGGTCCAAAATCTAACTCTTTGTCACTACCTCTGCACTACTACTCTGCTCAGGTCAACATTGTCTCTGTCTTAATTATTGTAATAATCCCTAACTGGTTCCCCTGTGTTGGTCCTGGCTTTCCTAAAGACTACTGTCAGCCCAGCAGCCAAAATAATTACTTTCAAAAATATAAGTAGTATTTTGCTTCCTTGCTTAGTGGCTTCTATCTTGTTGAAATAAAAAGCCCAAATCCTAACAGATCTGCCCCCTTAACCTCAATATCTCCCTTTTCACATCTCCTGCCGTTCACCACCTTCAGCCTCCGCCCCAGGCACACTGGCTTCCATGCTGCTCCTGGAGCATGCCAGGCATCCTCTTCCCTCTACCTGAAACACTCTTCCTCAGGTATCCCTGTAAGTCTCACCACATCTAGGTCTTTGCACAAATGTGTCTTCCTCCATGAAGACTTCCTAGGATACCATATTTAAAATCACACTTCCTTCTTCCCACCCACCTTCTGTCTCTACCTACTTGTTTTTTCTCTATGGCATGTACTACAATCCAACATAAATGTGTTGTCTTTATTTATATGTAGTCTCCCCTTTGACTATAAGCTCCATGGAGAGGCGCATTTGTGCCTCTTTTGTTTACTGCTACATCTCCAGTACCTCTATCAGAGCCTGGTATACAATAGACCCTCAACAAATATTCTTTAAATGAATGGGTGAAATGATGAAGACATATAAATACATTTACGACAGATATCTTCACATGCTAAGTGGTTGCCAATACGACTGAAAAGATTGAAACCAAATAGCTTAACTTAAAAGGTTTCACAGGCATAAAGGCAGAGTGTAGCAAGGGGTTATCAAAACTAAGACAGAGAAAAGGCTCTGTGTTTGATGATTATGAAGTAGAGTAGGCAAATTGGAAAAAATGTGTTGTTAGGTTTCAATTGACCATTTGTTGAGCAAATGACTAGATTACATATCACTAGGCCTTAAAATGAAAAGTTCTGCAAATATTTCCAAACATATTCTTTAAAATCATATAGTCTATTAAAAGGATTTTGGGGGCAGCCAGGGTGGCTCAGCGGTTTAGTGCCGCCTTCAGCCCAGGGTGTGATCCTGGAGACCTGGGATCCAGTCCCACATCGGGTTTCCTGTATGGAGCCTGCTTCTCCCTCTGCCTGTGTCTTTGCCTCTCTCTGTGTGTCACTCATGAATGCATAAATAAAATCTTTAAAAAACAATTAAAAAATTAAAAATTAAAAAAAGGATTTGGGACACTTTTTGTGAAAGAGAAGCCTCTCAGAACAAAAAGAACTAATTAAAGGAGCCCACGATAGTTCAAATTTAGCATTTCTTTTTTTTTTTTTTTTTTTTTTTTTTTACAGTGGCAATTTGGCTCACAAGGGAAATAAATCCCCTTCTTGTATTATTGAAACCCTGTGTCCAGCTTGGTCCTTTATAAGCTTTAGAAAATGTTTATGTAAAATGAAATGGAAAGCCATACACATGGGACACACTTTCAGCATCTATTGGTTATCATATTTTTAATGCATCTTATTCTGCATGCTTTAGAAACAGTTCTGCACATTTGTGAACTGTTCAGAAAGCAAGTTTCACTGAGGCCCATCCTACAATTATTTAATGACTGAGCTTGGAGACAGCACATAAGATATAGTGATTTATAGTTGGAGTTGCAGAAATAATTGTTTCCACTTTCCATAAATTTCCCCCAAATTTCTAGGTAGTTAAAAAGAAAACAAATTTCTAGGTAGATATTTCCATAAAACTCAGTGAGTTGAATGAAATATATAACTCTAATAGAAATGTTAGGTTTCCTAACTTTTAAAAGTTTTCAGCTCATCCAGAATGGAAGAAAAATGAGATAGTTGGAAAGAGAGTTATTTCTCTTAAATTTATCTCATTAGTGTGTAGCCTTCAAAATGAATTTTTGGACTCTGCAAAAATAGCTATCCGGTTTATGCATTAAGTTTCTTTTGAAAGGAAGACCTTTCTATGTTTTCTCAAAGGAGTCATCATTGCTAACAGAATGGCTGGCAAAACCCATTGCTGGCATCCCATGCCTACTGATGCACGACCTGGAGACTTCTCTTCTCAATCATAAATCTTTTCTTCCTCCTGCTGCTGTTCTGCTGCTGAAATTTCAAAATGTTAAGCAAAAAGTCAAATAAAGTTATGATTTCTTGAAATGCCTTCCAAGTTCCTCTTCAGTGCTGTTCCTTTACTGGCTATGTGATCTCAGCATTAACCTCTCTGAATCTCCATTTCCTTATATAAATTGGGAATGGCATTGAATAGGTAGGATTAAATGAAATAATTTGACAGAAGGGCTTTAAGAGCCACAAAAATCCATCAGAATGACAATGCCACCATCCTTCTCTTCATCAAGCTATTTACATAGCATGATGGCAGAAATTTAAAAATGGTGTTGACGTGAAGCCTGTCCTTTTCTTTTCTTTCTTTCTTTTCTTTTATTTTTCTTTCTTTCTTCTTCTTTTTTTTTTTAACATTCAGATACTGCTCTAATTTTAACCAGCTTTCTCTTAAGAGAAGCCCTGTTCTAATTCTTAAAATTATTGAGTCTTCAGTGATTCCTCTGTACTCCAGAACTCATTAGGGTTTGCCATGGCATGAACCAACCCCAGAACGATTTTTCTTTCTTTTTCTTTTTTAAAAACATCTCTAAATTATAATAAAAGTTTAACGAAGTTGCTGAGAGCAGAGAGTTCCAGAGTAAGCTCTGCCCTTTGCAGCAAAATATCAAACAAGAATGACTGATCAATAAACCTTCCACATAACTGCAGATCATAAACTCATCGTAAAGATTTAGGGCTTGACGTTTCCTTGTTCTTTGCTTGATGCGTGCCAGCCCATGAAAAAGAACATTCTAGATGAAGAAACTGTTTAGGTTATTTTCTGATCTGGGGCAAAGCATGCAAATTCAGCAATAAGCAGAAGTTAATTATCTGAAAAGTGAATTCTTTGCCAAATCTTGCAAAGCACGAAGCTTTCACAAAACAGTATAACACTGATGTAAAGTTGGCTGTTAACATCTTTATCACCTTAAGCCAATGCTGGTAACAAATATTAATCTGATTTCTATTTTTCCTCTTAAAATCAGAGCCATCCTCTTGGCCATCAAGATGCACATATTGGAGATGAGTAGGGATATTTATTTTCATTAACTGAGATTTAGTGAATTTTTATTTTTACTATAAGAGATCACTAAATGTCTTTCAGTTAGCTGAACCCTAAGAACAGAATCCCAGTTCCAAAAGAAAGCGACCACTTTCTTCAATTAACTTGGAGTCTATGGGCTCCATTTTTGTTAAGGTGATGGCTAATGATCTTATCATCTATTGTGTTTGAGGTTCGAGTGCAAGACCACTGCTAACCCAAAGACCACCTTTCCTAAAGTCTAGGAAAAGACATCCCTTCCAGGAGAACCCACCCCTGCAAGCACACAGCTATCTTGCACCAAAGAAAGAAGTTGGCGGAATCCCAGCTGTTGCTGGCCACCTTGTGCTGCTCAGAGCTTGAAAGGTTAGTGTCTGTATGTTCTCGTCCTACTGAAATCGAAAGAAGTGAGTTGCCAGTTATGATGAACATGTCTCTGCTTTGATTGTCTTCAGGAACTCCATCCTGGCTAATGGACCCCCAAGTTTATCTCAAAGCAGCAGCTGGAGCTTCCTCTGCCTCCAGTTGTGTCTGGGGAAGAGAAGAGGAAATGCTCGGCAAAACAGAATGGCTGAGGCAAGGGCTTTGTGGTTGGATAGATTTTGTGTAAATCAAAAGCAGATATTCTATGAGTGGAATTAGTACCCATTCAGTGCATCTCTAGGATACTCTCATGAAATCCATTGGGGTCAGTTCAGGTCAAGGCAAATGGCTGACCAGTGTTGATAGTACAAATTTCTATAAGCTTGATCATGTGGCTCCAGGACCTTGCTAGTCTCTGTCTCTGGCCTAGCCCTCGCTTTGGTGATCTAGTACTCAAGTTGTTTAGGTCGTGAGGTCATGCCTTGGGGTATGAGCTCACACAGAACTTTGCTAGACCCAAGATGTCTCAAGAAGGGATTTGGTAGAGGTGTGGCTCAGACATCTCTGACCTGTGAAGGGTTTCTTTGGACGTAGGCTATGAGTAGTTCCTAAGGAGATACTGTACAAGTGACACTTCAAAGGGAAGGATTTCCTCCAGAGAATTGCTCCATCATCAGTTTTTAAGCAAACCTGGTAGTGTTCTCTTGTTTCACATACCACTGACCCATAAAAAGAACAATACATATTTTAAAGCATAACCCAGGATTTAAAATGTGTACAAAAATGGCATTGTTTCCAGTGTTTCAACTTTTAAACTCGTGTTTATGCACACATGGCAAAGAGTCCTCTGGGGTCTTGAGTCACCTGGACACCTGCCAAGTGTGACCAGATCTACCTCCAGATGTACCTTGAATGCATCCACCTCTTCCATCACTTCTCGTTTCCAAACCTACATCTGCCCTTGCCTGGGCTATCAGAGCCCTCCTAAATGCTGTTCTGCTTTGTTTCCAGCCCTCCTGCCTTCTAGCACATTCCTCTCATACCAACCAGAAGAATCTCTCCTTTGCTTAAAATTTTTCAATGACCTTCCATTCACCTCAGATAAAATTTTAAAAAGCCTCAGGGAACCTTATCTGGGATTGCCACTGCCTACCCAGCAACTGCACCGCCTCCCACTTTGCTTTGCCCCCATGGTGGGCTCGCTTTGGGATTCAGGATTGCCTAAGCTCTCCCACCTCTGGGCCTCCCTCACAAGCTGTTTTACTTCAGAGACCCCTCTGTTCCCAGTCCGTCATCTTGTTAAGGCTTATTCATCCTGCAAGCTCCAATGTAAGATGTACTTTCTCTGAGAAGACTTGCCTTCCTTTGTGTCTTTCCTTTTAAATCAGATTCCACACAACCTTCTGGACACTGCCTCTTCCCTCCACCTGGGCACTTATCATTCAGGTTTGATTGATCTGATGTGCTTTCCTGCTAAGGTTGTAAGTTCCCTGAAGAAAAGGACAGGAAGGGTTTTCTTGTCTCTATGTACAACCTAGAAAGAAGCTGTTCTGTGTGGTTCTATTACCCAGATCTGGAATCACATTGCCTGGGGTAAATTCTAGCTCTGTCCTTCTGACTTGGGATAAGTGACCCAACAGCCTTTTTTTGTCAACTTCCTCGTCAGCAAAAAGGAGCCACTGAAATACTTCATTGATTTCGTTCCCTGTAAATGGGAATTCTGATAGTTTTTTTCCATTGTGGGAATTTTGTTTTTAAAGATTTATTTATTCATGAGAGACACACAGTGAGAGGCAGAGACATAGGCAGAGGAAGAAGCAGGCTCCCTGCAGGGAACCGGTTGGGGGACTAGATCCCAGGACCCCAGGATCATGGCCTGAGCCAAGGGCAGACGCTCCACCACTGAGCCACCCAGATGCCCCACCATTGTGGGAAATTGTGAGGCTTTACTTAGTTTATATGTGTAAAGTGCTAGAAAAATTCTATGATAAACAGTGTTAGTTACTTTAGCAAGCACTCAATATTTTTGATAGAATTAATTCATTCATAAAGCTTTGGTCACAGATTTCCTCCTCACTTTGAATAATTCCTCCTTGATTTAAATGATATAAAACAATACAGAAAAAATAAAATTATCTCGCTTGACGTAATTAAGAATGACAACTGTCCCTTCATCAAGAAGGCTATCACAAACAATATTGAAAGTGCCAAATCTGCAACATAAGCATACTCATAAGTTGAAATGGATATTTTTTTGATACTTTCTTTGCCTTTCCTTCACAGTCCAGGCCCATAATGATGACTCATACAGGATCCCAAATTTGGCACTTTTTTTTTTCTCTCCCAAGCTTTATCAAAATATAATTGACATATAACATTGTGTAAATTTAGAGTGTATAATATGATGGTGTGATACCGTACATGCTGTGAAATATTTACCACAATAAGATTAGTTAACATATCCTCCACCTCACAAAATTACCATTTGTTGTTGTCATGGTGAGAACATTAAAGCTCTACTCTCATAGCAACTTTCAAGTATACAACACAGTATTGCTAACTATAGTCACCATGCAGTGCCTTAGATCCCCAAAACTTATTCATCTTATAACTGAAAGTTTGTACCCTCTGATCAACATCACCCCATTTCCCCACCCCTCAGCTCCTGGCAACCCTCATTCTAGTCTCTGTTTCTATTAGTTCAATCTTTTAGATTCCACATATAAGTGAGATCATATCGTATTTATCTTTCTGTCTCATTTACCTTACTTGGCATAATACCTTCATAGTCTGTCCACGTTGTCACAAATAAGAATACAATGAAATATATATATTTATATTTTGATATATATATATATATATATATATAAAATATTCTATATATTTATTTATCCATTCATCTGCCAATGGTCACTTAGGTTGTTTCTATGTTTTGGCTATTGTGAATAATGCTGCCATGAACACAGGAGGGCAGATATCTCTTCAAGATAATAATTTCATTTTCTTTGAATATATACCTCAAAGTAAGATTGCTAGATAGTATGGTAGTTTTATTTGAAAGTTTTTAGGAAGCCTCCATACTGTTTTCCACAGTGGCTGCACCAATTTACATCCTCCCCAGCAGTGCACAAGGGCTCCTTTTTCTCCATATTCTTGGCCAACATTTGTCATCTTTCATCTTTTTGATCATTCTAACAGGTGTGAGGTAATGTTGTGGTTTTGATTTGTATTTCCCTGATGATGAGTCATGTTTAGCACCTCTTCATATACTCATTGGCCATTTATATGTCTTCTTTGGAGAAATGTCAATTCAAGCCCTCTGCCCATATTTTAATCCGAGTTGTTTAATTTTGCTTTTGAGTTGTATGAGCTCTTTATATATTTTGAATATCAACCCCTTATCAGATGTATGCTTTACAAATACTTTCTCTCATTCCATAGTTTGCTTTCTAATTTTTGATTTTTTTCCTTTGCAGCAGCTTTTTAGTTTGAGGTGGTCTCATTTATTAATTGTTGCTTGTTGTCTTTGTTTTTTTTTTTTTGTTGTTGTTGTCTTTGCTTTTAATGTAATAATCTAAAAAAATAATTGCCAAGACTGATGTCAAGAAGATTTTTTCTTTTATTTTATTCTAGAGGTTTTCTGGTGTCAGGTCTTACATTCATGTCCTTAATCTATTTCGAATTAATTTTTGTAAGTGATCTAAGATAGGGGTATAGTATCACTCTTGCATGTGGACATCCAGTTTTCCCACCATTCATTGATGAGACTACTTTTTCCATTGAGTATTCTTGTATTTCTTGTCAAATATTAGTTGGCCATGTGTGCATGGGTTTATTTCTGAGTTCTCAATTTTGTCCCATTAGTTTGTCTGTTTTTATGATAGTAACCATGCTGTTTTGCTTATTATAGATTTATAATGAAGTTTGAAATCAGTAAACCAAATTTGGCACTTCTTTTGATGGAACGATAGAAGAAAGGTCCAGAACATCTGTGTTAATAAAAATGACATGTTTGGGACCCCTGGGTGGCTCAGCGGTTGAACATGTCTTTGGCTCAGGGCATGCTCCCAGGCCCTGGGATTGAGTTCCACATGGGGCTCATTGCAGGGAGCCTGCTTCTTCCTCTGCCCATGTCTCTGCCTCTCTCTGTGTGTGTCTCTCATGAACAAATAAATAAAAATGAGATATTTTGTTCCATTTTTCATTAATTTTTACTAAAATCATGATGTATTTATTAGGGATATTACCGTAGAGAAAATGTAAGCGTTGCCAACTTCTTGACTGATATCAGGAAAATTGGCCTCAAGTAATATTAGCTACCTATATGTTTGGTCTTCCTTTCTTCTTTAAATGAATATACTCATTACATGAATTGAAAGAACAGTGACAGGGCAGTCCGGGTGGCTCAGTGGTTTAGTGCCACCTTCAGCCCAGGGTGTGATCCTGGAGACCCAGGATCGAGTCCCAGGTCGAGCTTCCTGCGTGGAGCCTGTTTCTCCCTCTGCCTTTGTCTCTGTCTTTCTCTGTCTCTCTCTCTCTCTCTCTGTGTCTCTTATGAGTGAATAAATAAAAGCTTTAAAAAAAAAACAGTGGCAAAATAATGTTTGTTTCTACTCAAACCTTAGCTCTCTGTGGTTGTAATGCCTCTTTCTAAGCTCACTGCATCTTTATGATTATATTCCATACTAGTCCATCATTCAACACAACAGATTTATCATCTTGCGCTCCATAAAGTTTAGAAAAAAATAAGTGTGACCCTGATGCTAATGTAGCCTATTTTGTTAGAATGGCTTTTCTAATAATATACTGAGCCATAATTTGGATATGTAATTATTACCTTGGAATTGGGCAAAATAACAGAGAATTCTGTAAGTGCCAGTATCGCATACCATATCTTCGATAGATTCTTCTTATTGTTTTATAAAAAGCATATATAAATATGTGTAGACTTTGCACTGAATATTGAAGAAAAATATCCTCTTGTTTAGAATGCAAATAGTTTACAGATTCTCTCAGGGCATGAGTTAGTTGCCTGCTTTACTGAGTTTTAAAAAGGCTTTTGTACATAAAATTACACCTTAATTTAGTGAATCAAACCCACACCTATTTTGGTTAGAAGATTGGAACATAATTAATGTCTTGAGTTGTTGGCTGGTTTATCCTTGGCAGACTAAATTTAGATGCATAGAATCATTTTATATTAAAGGCCATTTTCTTTGCTATTCAATAAGTTCTATTTCTTATTACAAATAAGCCAGCATATCTTGGGTGCACCTGGGTGGCTCAGTTGGTTAAATGTCTGCCCTCATTTCAGGTCATGATCTCAGGGTCCTGGGATCAAGCCCCACATTGGGCTCCCTACTCATCGGGGAGTCTGCTTCTCCCTCTCCCTCTGCCCCTCCCCCCACCTGTGTTCTCACTCTCTCTCTCAAATAAATAAAATCTTAAAAATAAAATAAAATAAAATAAAATAAGCCTGTATATCTTTCTACAGCTTCCCACTCCCCATTCCCAGATTATTTTACTATTTAATTCACTGTTTAAAAATTTTTAAAAGAGATTTTATTTATTTCTTTGACAGAGAGAGAGAGAGATTGAGAGCACAAGCAGGGAAAGGCAGGTGGAGAAGCAGGCTCCCTGCTGTGCAGAGATCCGGATATGGGGCTAGATCCTGGAACCCTGGAATCATGACCTAAGCCGAAGGGAAAGCTTAATGGATTGAGCCACCCAGGCACCCCCACTGTTTTAAATTTCTAACAAGCCTGTACTTTTTATATATATATAAAATATAAAAATAGAATCCTATTGCAGATATTGCTTGTTAGCCTGATTCTTTTCACTTAATAAGTATTGTGAAAATCTTGCCACTCAGTAAGTACAATTTTTACTTATTTTTTAAAACCATAGCCCTGTTTCTGAGGTCATATTTCTCAAAGACTCAAGTGCTAAAATACTGACTCTGCAAATCAATATCTAGGTATGAGTCCAAACAGTTCAAACAACTGCACAAATGTTGCAGTCAAACATGGAGACTAAGTATTAGTTCTGCGAAGCCTTAGGTTTTGCAAATAGCTTCCCAGTAGCCAAGGACAGTCCAGGGTGCAAAAGTCTGTTGTTCATAATTTGATCAGTTTTATAACACTTACATATGCAGTGATTAAAATAATCTTCATGTCCAAAGTGCAGATGTATATCCATTTTACTGCCCAAGTATAGATTCCCACTTGCTGAGATCAGGCTATATCAAATGTAGTTTGGCACATTCTATCCGCCTAACCCTGGAAATTGTCTCGATTTAGACAGCTCAGAGCAAGGTTGGAGTGGTTTTCCTTACTGCAGCTCGAACACCCTCTCAAACCCACTTTTTTATTGTGATATTATATACAGACATTCTCCTTTTATTGTGCTTCACAGATTGTGGTGTGTGTGTGTGTGTGTTAACAAATTGAAGGTTTGTGGCAACTCTGCATTGAGCAAGTTTATAGGTGCCATATTTCCAACAACATTTGCTCACTTCATGTCTCTGGGTCACACCAGGCAGTTCTTAGAACATTTGAAATGTTTCCATTATTACATCTGCTAAAGTCATCTGTGATCGGTGATCTTGGATGTTATTATTGTAATTATTTTGTGACACTGCAAACTGTGCTCATATGAGACAGCAAACTCAATGGGTACACCTTTGTGTTCTATCTACCAAGCAGTCACCCGTTCTCATGTCTCTCTTCTCCACAGGCCTCCTTACCTCTTGAGACACTATTGAAATCAGGCCAGTTAATAACCTTACAATGGCCTCTAAGTGTTCAAGTGAAAGGAGAAGTCACATGTCTCTCACTTTAAATCAAAAGCTAGAAATGATTAAGCTTAGCAAGGAAGGCATGTCAAAAACCAAGAGAGGCTGAAAGCTAGGCCTCTTGCACCAAACAGCCAGGTTGTGAATGCAAAGGGAAAGTTCTTAAAAGAAATGAAAAGGGCTACTCCAGTGAATACGTGAATGATAAGAAAGCAAAACAGCCCCATTGCTGTATGGAGAAAGTTTAGTGGTCTGAATATGAGATCAAACCAGCCACAACATGCCCTTGAGCCAAAGCCTAATACAGAGCAAGACCCTAACTCTCTTCAACTCTGTGAAGGCTCATGAGGTTTAAGGAAAGAAGGCCTCTCCATGACATTAAAGTGCAAGGTCAAGCAGCAAATGAATGCAACAAGTTAAACAGATATAGCTAGGATAATTCAGGATGATTCTATTCTCTCTCTCTCTCTCTCTCTCACTCTCTCTGTCATTTATTTTATTTGAGAGAGAGAGAGTGAGAGAGAGCAGGAGGAGGAGGGGCAGAGAGAGAGAGAGAGAGAGAGAGAGGAGAAAATCTCCAGTAGATGCTGCACTGAGCCCTGAGCCCAATACGGGGCTCCATCTCAGGATCCTGAGATCATGACCTGAGCGGAAACCAGGAGTCAGAGGCTTAAACAACCTTGCCACCCAGGCACCCCCGAATAAATATATCTTTAAAAAAAAGAAAAGAAAAGAAAAGAAAAGAAAAAAGAAAAAAGAAAAAAAAAAGAAAAGAAAAGAAAAGAAAATCTTCCAGAAAGAATTTGCCGTTCTAAGTGCCATGAGGAACATTCATGATTCATGGGAAGAGGTCAAAATATCAACATTAACAGAAGTTTGGAAGAAGTTAATTCCCACCCTCACAGTTGACTTTGAGGGGTTCAGGACTTCAGTGGAAGAAGTCTCTACAGATGTGGTGGAAATAGCAAAAAAACTAGAATTCCAAGTAGAGGCTGAAGTTGTGACTCATTACAGCAATTTCATGATAAAACTTTCACAGACAAGGAGTCACTTCTTATGGATGAGCAAAGAAAGTGGTTTCTTGAGATGGAAACCACTCCTGCTGAAAATGCTATGGAGATTGTTGAAATGACAGCAAAGTATTTAGAATATTATTAGCTAAACGTGGTTGAGAAAGCAGCGGCAGGGTTTGAGAGGATAGACTCCAATACTGAAAGAAGTTCTACTGTGGACAAAATACTATCAGATGGCATTCTTGCTACCGGGAAGTCATTCTTGAAAGGAAGAGTCAATGGATGTGGCAAACTTCATTGTTGTCATCTTTTAGGAAATTGTCACAGCCACCCCAACCTTCAGCAGCCATCATGAAGCAAGACCCTCCCCCAGCAGAAAGATTACGACTCATCCAAAGTTCAGATGATGGCTAGCATTTTTTAGCAACAACATAATTTTTTTAGATTAAGATGTACATTTTTTAGACATAATACTATTGCATACTTAGTAGAATACAGTATAGTGTAAACATAACTTTTATATGCAGTGGGAAACCAAAACATTCATTTGACTCACTTTATTGGGATATTTACTTTTTTACTGTAGCCTGGAACAAAACCCACAATATCTCCAAAGTATGCCTGTACATAACATAAAAGTGACCATCTTACCTGTATTTAAATATATAGTTCAGTGGCATTAAGTACATTCACATTGTTGTACATCCATTGCTTGAGCTCTTTTGAGTTAAGCAGCATGATGGACTGTACTTTTCTTTGGATGCATTTCTCTGTTCAGCAGTGACTGATGAGAACATATAGTAATCAGAAGTACCTGGGATGTGGATACTTGAAATTTTATTCTATGTAAAGTACTTCCTGATATTGTCTTGAATGACTGTTTAGAATAATTCTGAGTTTTAAAGCTATTGCTTACGAGCATAGGGCTTTGTAGAAATCTGCCAGTATTAAGTACATCAATCAAAACCAGGACACAACTTTCTCAGAACTTGGCCTTCGAAAAGTGGACACTTCATTCCTCTCAACTTCCCAAAGTTCTGAAGGCTATCAGTGCTACTTCTTCTTATGTGATCAGATAATTGCAAACTTGGGTGCAGAGAAAACCCACAAAACATAGCATTTGTGGGGTTTGATTACACAAAGAATAACTAATCAGACTGCTTTTGCAAGGCCCACAATGAGGCAGCTTTGAGACTGCACCCGATCACTTGTTTGGGACTGCCATCCTTGACAAGACCGAACAGGTGGGCTCTCTGTAAAGCCAGCATTCCTCCAAATGGCATCTGTCATTTGGATCCAAGGAGAGTCCATGCTAAGCAGACTGGCACTTACCTCAACTTTCCTCTCTGTACTCCTCAAAGGGTGCAGGCAGACACTGTAGATTAGACCAGCACGGCTAAAATTGCTGTCCATGTATTTGTGCTTGGTCAGATGAACCCGGGCAGTTGACCCAACAGGGGAACACCAATCTTGACTTGAATTTTTCTGTTGAATTCCTCATCTAGATCCACTCATTTTTGCTGTGTTAAATCTTTTTTTTTTAATATTTTATTTATTCATGAGACACACACACAGAGAGAGAGAGAGAGAGAGAGAGAGAGAGAGGCAGAGATACAGGCAGAGGGAGAAGCAGGTTCCATGCAGGGAACCCGACGTGGGACTTGATCCCGGGACTCCAGGATCACGCCCTGGGCGGAAGGCAGCGCTAAACCGCTGAGCCACCCAGGGATCCCCTGCTGTGTTAATTCTGAACGAGTGCTCAGATCATGGCTAGCGAGGTCATTGCTCTTACACCGTCGTTTTGCTGCTGTACATGCAGAGCTTGCAGGTGTGGGTCCCAGCCTGATGTCCTCAGAGCAGTCTTTGGGAATACTGGAACTCATTTCTTTTCCTCCTATTACCTCCTCCATTTCCATCACTATCCTGGTAATGTGGTGCCTTCTTTCTGCATATTTCATGTGATACTAATTTCAGATGACCAAGTATTTCTTGGAATAGCCTTCAGACTTTTTGGTTTCATGATCCTTTTTTACGGTCTTAAAAGTTATTGGGGACCTCATAGAGCTTTTGCTCAAATAGATTATATTAATCTTTATTGTATTAGAAAGTAAAAATGGGAGACTTTTAAAATATCAGAATAAAAGTTGTCAAAGCAATGGTATCATTACCATTGCCACATAGCCTCTGGAAAACCCCACTGTATTCTCATGACAGAGTAAGAGTAAAAAAGGCATAATGTCTTAATTTTGTTGTGAAAAGAGTTTTAACTTTGCAGCATCCCTGCAATGATCTCACATACTACTCAGAGCTCCCAGGATCACACTTTGAGAACTCTTCTCCTAGAATAAATCTTTTTTAAAGAAGATCTTCATACTTTTTAAAACATTACTATTACACAGAATCTAAAGGGCGTATTTTAGGAAAAGATATTTGGTAGCATTCTTCTTGACTTGGAATGTAGGTGGGAAAGGTGCTTGGAAAAAAAGATTTTTTTTTTTGACTCGAAGATACTTTCTTCATAGTTAGATTAAGTCTATTTTTTCCCACCTCCTACATCTCGCAAAGTTAGTCCTCTGTCAAGACTAGAATCTTCAGTTATAGTTAAAGAATTCTAGTATAGAAATACATAAAAATGCATAAAACTAAGCTTCTTTCTACCTCTGTGTTGAAGTCCAGTTAACAGACTTTGTAGCAATTTGAGCCCTGTGTTTGAGATCCAGTCAAAATAAGGGAAAAAAAAATATTTCCCTTGGACGCTCATTCTGCAAGGAATGAGGATTGAGGGTGGGGGTGGGGAACATTGATGGTGTTTCGGGAAAATGCTATCAAAGCTACTTGCTGCTGGAGATTGAAGGGGAAGCCACAGGGAGCCAGAAAAGACTGAAATGTCACAGCAATAAAAACAAAACTGAAAGGAAAGGTCGTGATTTAGGAATGAGAAGGGTCGGGCTAGCATGTAGGGAGATGTGTGCATAGACCTATGTTTATACACAGTGAGCATATAATTAGTAGTCACCCTGCAATGCAGGCAAGACGTAGCCCAGTGAAATGGAAACGGCTGGGTTTCGAAGCCAGGCTGTCTTGATGTCTACTTACTACTAATTGTGGGAATCTGGGCAAATGACTTCGTCTCTCTGAATGTATTTCCCCATCTGGGGAATAGTTTTCTAGTACCTGCTTCACCAGGTGATCATGAGGAGGTGCCGTAGTTTCTGCACATGTCATTGATTAATAAGTGATTGCAGAGAAGATTGTTAGGAAATGAAAAGCCACATCGCCGTAACTACAATGAGGATGATTGTACACTCTATGCTGCACAGACCCCCAAAGGTCTAAGGAAAGGGAAGCATCACCAACTTCACTGCCACCCAGGTCTCCAATTTGGCCTTGACCGCCTGAGATCCTGCTGTTGTCCTGCAGGTGCAGCTGAGCTCCATGCTTAGAATGACATCGGCCTGGAGTATCATCAGGGAGGGCTCACACTGTGGAATCGTTCCAAGACCACCTCTGCGGGGGCCAGTCAAGTGGTTCTTTCCTGGCCAGACTCTGCCTTCCAACATCATATGCAAGATCGCAGTGTTCGTTGGGAAATTTCTTTCATCAAAGGTCAATAAAAGCATCCAATGCCTTCTACTGAAAGTGAAATATGGCAATTCTACTGGCATTCTATCCTAAGGAATATGGGAAATAGGTCTGGCTGGTGAGTTTTGTCTTCCCTGCCAGTATTATTGCACGTGTAAGTTAGAGTGTTAATGCTCCAGATGAATCACTCATGGCAATGGCTAGACATTTTCTCATTACTTATTAAGAATGGTGTGACTCTTTATGTCCTACCCAACTGCCCTCCCTCTCTTTGAACCCTTTGCAACTATCTAATCTGTCAGCACTGGCAAATTTCACTTATGTGCTATTTTCTCCATCTCTCATATAATTAACAAAGGTGTAAAAGATGAGGGGAAAACAGAAAGAAATGAGACATGTTTCAGAAGTTTTTAATAACATAAGACTACATTTAAAGTTGTAAAAAAGATAGTTTAAGATTTAAAAAAAAACACACACACACTTTAGTAATGGGATGCTCCACCCTTCCCAACCAAGGTTATTATTACTGAATAGTGATAGACCGAAAGTTTTATTAGAGAGAAAGAATGATTTTAAAACATTGTGTTGTTCTTTAAATGTTGGTCAGGGTGCATGATGTCACCTTTCACTTCGCTAGGTACTTCAGGGAATGCAGCCTGGGACCCCGGGGTCATATATGCAGGATTTGAAAGGAGGCAGGGAAGAAATAATAAGAGTTGGTGAGGGGGATGCCTGGATGGCTCAGCGGTTTAGTGCCACCTTCGGCCCACAGCATGATCTTGGAGTCCTGGGATTGAGTCCCACGTCAGGCTTCCTGAATGGAGCCTGCTTCTCCCTCTGCCTGTGTCTCTGCCTCTCTCTCTCTCTCTATCTCTGTGTGTGTGTCTCTCATGAATAAATAAGTCTCTCTTGAATAAATAAATTAGATCTTTAAAAAGATAAGTGTTGGTGAGGAAGTGGAAGAAAAAGTGCACTTATGCACTACTGGTGGGAATGTAAGTTAGTGTGGCCACCATGGAAGACCGGATGGAGGTTCCTCAAAAACCTGAAAATAAACTACCAAATGATCATTCAACAACCTTACTCGTGAGTATGTATCCAAAGCACTAGAAATCAGAGTTTTCTAGAGATAATTGCATTCCCATGCTCATTGCAGCATTAGTCACAATAGTCAATAAGTGGAAACAACATAAGTATCCATGGATGGATGCATGGATAAAGATGTGATATATACATAACGGAATATTATTCAGCCATGAGAGGGTAAGATCCTGCCCTTTACAACAACTTGGATGGATCTTGAGGGCATTATACTAAGTGAACTAAGACAGACAGAAGAAGATAAATATTATACAATATTACATATATATGGAATCTAAAAAAGCTGAGCTCAGAGAAACAGAGTAGAGTGGTAGTTACCAGGAGCTGCGGGATGGAGGCAATGGGGAGATGTTGGCCAAAAGGTACAAAATATTAGTTATAAGATTAACAAGACGTGAGGATCTGATGTACAGCATGGTGATTATAGCTTTTAATACTGTATCACATACATTACATCTTAAACTTACATGATGTTATATGTCAATTATATCTCAGTAAGAGCTGGGAGAAAAAGACTCGAAAAAGAAGAAAAGCACGGATGATAGGAAGTAAGCAAAAAAAGTCACACCATTCTCTACCTGCCAAGACTTGGTGAAATATTTTATTCTCTCTTGGGCTGCAAGTTGGACTATTCTTTTGGAAATCTCCTGTTTCACAGGAACTGGCCAAGTGACACCAGACCCATTAACTGCTTGGCTTTCCTTTGAAGTCAGAGAAACCTAAGCCACTAGCATCTTGTTTTACACAATGACCAGGAGCTATGATCCAACAATAACCAGCAGTCTTGAAAGCTTAGCATGTCAGCTGAGTGCAGTGAACGTCAATGAACTTGTATCAATAATGAATTGGGCACCCACCATGTGGTATTCCATTTTAGTCAGTGAGAGCAGAGTTTGTTCCCCTTAAGAATATACAATATGAGCACCTGGGTGGCTCAGTGGTTGATTATCTGCCTTTGGCTCAGGTCATTACCCTGGGGTCCTAGGATCGAGTCCCACATTGGGCTTCTCATAGGGAGCCTGCTTCTCCCTCTCCCTACATATCTCCCTCTCCCTCTGTGTCTCTCATGAATAAATAAATAAAATCCTTTAAAAAAAAGAACATACAATATATATTTTTAAGAAGACCTATTAGAGGGACACAACAAACTGACATAGAAAGCTGGCAGCATTAGATGAAGTGGCCACATGAGTGAGGGCACAGAGACTTCATAGTGGAGGAGGGTTTGTGTCTTATGGCCTCAGGGTGATCTTTGAAGTGAGAGGAGGAAATACCAGAATGTATTAATTTCTATTTTTGTGAAGCTTTCTCCTTTTTTTAAGATTGATTGATTGATTTGACAGAGAGATAGAGTCAGAGAGTATGAGTCAGGGGAGTGGCAGAGGGAGAGTGAGAAGAAGACTCCCCACTGAGCAGGGAGCTGGATGTGGAGCTCCATCCCAGGACTTTGGGATCATGACCTGAGCCATAGGCAGCGGCTTAACTGACTGGACCACCCAGG
The DNA here is from genome assembly GCF_053574225.1 of Canis aureus. Taxonomy (NCBI): domain Eukaryota; kingdom Metazoa; phylum Chordata; class Mammalia; order Carnivora; family Canidae; genus Canis; species Canis aureus. Next base: position 8,941,810 of record NC_135616.1, on the reverse strand, counting down.
CACCCCTTTGTGAAGATTGAAACTGCACATTTACAATATCTATAAAGAAGTACATTTACGTAGTGTATAAATCTATGTGCATAGATATTTGACTGAGAGGGACCTTGTTCTATGAAGTTGAAAGACCACTCCAGCAGGCAGTGAAAGCTGAAGGAGGACAGGGAGGAGCGAGAGGGTCAATGTAGGCTCAGGCCAAGAGGTGATGAGGGGTGGAATTTGATTCGGTATAAGAGAGAAGAGAGAATATTCCAGTCCAGAAGACAACAGGAGCTGAAGAATGGAGCTGGGGCGACCACAGACCCTTTCTGAGGCTGGAAGGACCCTGATCAGTCTAGGGAGAAGGGAATGTACGTAAGAATAGAGTGAATAACAGACCAAAGTTTGTCGCCAGAGTGAGCATGGGTAGGCATCCAAATCCATTATTGCAGGGGGAGACGGGAGGGGCAGAGGACGTAAAGACAAGAGATTTGATGCTTAGGAGTTTCTGACCTGCCCTCTGACAGGTTGAAAGTCCTGTTTGAAGAAAGCTCACTTGCCAGCCTGAGTGAAGCCTGGGCTGAACAGAGGGAGGCACGGGGTAGGGATTTTCAGTCAAAATACCACAGAAAGTGAAAGCAGATTGTATTTAAATGGGACAAGGAGAGTCACAGGGAGAGGGACTGAGATTGTCCTCAAATTCATTAGTCAGGACCTTCTACCCAACAGAGAAGAATAAATGCTGAGTAAGTTCTGAGTCTGGGTTAGATAGACTAAATTTAAATTAAAGCTTTGCTATTTACTCTAGTTGTGGCCAAAGGCAAGATACCTTCGTTTCTTTAATCTGTATTCTCATCTGTAAAATGGGGTTTTATAATCCCCATAGTGGTGGGTTATTGTGAGGCCTGAATAGGATAATGTACTTAATGTTTTTTGCAAAGGACTAAAGATAGTTAGAACGCAGCAAGTTTTTTAAAAAAATTAATAAAAATGCAATTTAATTGAAACTAACAAAATATAAATATTAATTGGATTAGATGCCCTTTGAAAATGAACTTTGAAGAAAAATATATAGATAACAATTTTCTATTGCTCTGGTTTTTTGTTTCCTGGATTTATTTGTACTTAGCATTTCATGCCACTAAAAGTAAACATTTAATTTTCACTCTGCTTTCTTGTTTGAAAATTCCACCCCTCTCCCCACTTCCTCCATTAACTCATATTCCATGAGTCGTAATGGCATTCATACTTACCAGGGTCTCGAACTTGAGCAGAGCTTATTAAAACATAGATTGCAGAGTCCCACTCAGATTTTCTGATCAGATCCTAGGTGATGCCAATGTTGTTGGTCTGGATCACCTCCTTGAAAACCACAGCTTTTTAAAGAAAATAGAATCTCAAAGTTTACTTTCCAGGTCCACACTAGGTTTGGATCCCTGGCCCTGCAGTAACTTCCTCATTCTATCAGCTGAAGACCAGTTGGTGGTAGTGGTGTGGCATGGGGATGGGACTGTGCTGTATTGTTTTTATTTCCTTGTCTTAGTTTGGCTGCTGTTTCTTACAAGAAAGAAAGAAAGAAAGAAAGAAAGAAAGAAAGAAAGAAAGAAAGAAAGAAAGAAAGAAAGAAAGAAAGAAAGAAAGAAAGAAAGAAGAAAGAAAGAAGAAAGAAAGAAAGAAAGAAAGAAAGAAAGAAAGAAAGAGAAAGAAAGAAAGAAAAAAAGACAGAAATGCGTATAGATTTTGCATCTTCAGAGAGATACAATAAAGCTTTGTTCTTCCATTAGAAATTCATCTTAGAGTTTTTCTCTGTGCCATATAGAGAGTCAAAATGCCCCCAGCCCCTCTCTTCCTAAATCCTTTAGTGTGGGTGATTGGATGTTTCTGTAATGAGATTTATTTTTTATTTTTTAATAATAAATTTATTTTTTATTGGTGTTCAATTTGCCAACATACAGAATAACACCCAGTGCTCATCCCGTCAAGTGCCCCCCTCAGTGCCCGTCACCCATTCACCCCCACCCCCTGCCCTCCTCCCCTTCCACCACCCCTAGTTCGTTTCCCAGAGTTAGGAGTCTTTATGTTCTGTCTCCCTTTCTGATATTTCCTACCCATTTCTTCTCCCTTCGCTTCTATTCCCTTTCACTATTATTTATATTCCCCAAATGAATGAGACCATATAATGTTTGTCCTTCTCTGACTGACTTATTTCACTCAGCATAATACCCTCCAGTTCCATCCACGTCGAAGCAAATGGTGGGTATTTGTCATTTCTAATGGCTGAGGAATATTCCATTGAATACATAGACCACATCTTCTTTATCCATTCATCTTTCGATGGACTTATTTTTTAATTTTTTTTATTTATTCATTTGAGAGAGAGACGAGCACAAGCAGAGGGAGAAGAAGAAGCAGACTCCCCACTGAGCTGGGAGCCCAATGGGAGGCTCAATTCCAGGACCCTGAGATCATGACCTAAGCCAAAGGCAGACGCTTAACCATCTGAGCCACCCAGGCACCCCTCTGTAATGAGATTTAATGACAGGGTTCCCTTGGCACTGGCTGTAACTCATGTACTTGGGTCAAACAAAAAATGTGTTCTGATGGAGACTTTGTTTGCAAGTCCAAGCTTATGCTAAAACATGCAATCTTTAATCTTTATTTAATTTTTTTAAATTGTGGTATAATGCACAGAATATGAAATTTACCATCATAACCATTTTAAGTGTACAGCTCAGTAATGTTAAATATATTCATTTTGTGCAACCAATTTCCAGAACTTATGCATTTTCCCCAACTGAAACTCTATACCAATTAAACTATAATTCCTTATTTCTTCCTTCCTCAGTCCCTGGCAGCTACTACCCTCCTTTCTGCCTCTAGGAGTTTCACTATTCCAAATATCTCCTATAGGTGGAACTTACAGTACTTGTGTGTGTGTGTGTGTGTGTGTGTATATGTGTGACTTGTTTATTTCACTAAGCAAAATGTCTCCAAAGGTCATGTTGTGGCATGTAGTATTAGGATGCCCTTCCTTTTTAAGGATGAATAATATTCCATTACATGTATAAACCACATTTTGTTTATCCAATCATCTAGATGGCAGTGGACATTTGGCTTGCTTCCACCATGGGTGTATACATATCTCTTTGAGATCCCGCTTTCAGTTCTTTTGGGTATATACTCAGACACCTCAGACACAGAATTGCTGAATTATATGGTAATTCTATTTTTTAATTTTTTGGAAATTGCTATACTGTTTTCTTTAGCATCTGAGCCATTTATATTCCCATCAACGATGCGCAAAGATCCTAATTTCTCCACATCCTTACCAACACTTCCTATTTTCTGTTTTTTTTTTCTCTCTTTCTTTCTTTTTTTTTATAGTAACCATCCTAACGGCTGTGAGGTGGTATCTCTTTGTGGTTTTGATTGGCATTTCTCTAATCATTTGTGATGTTGAGCATCTTTTCACATGCTTCTTGGCCATTTGTATGTTTTATTTGGATAATTTTCTATTCAAGTTTTTTTACCATTTTAAAAATAGCATGATTTGGGAGGTTTTGTGGTTGAATTGTAAGAGTTCTTTATATATTCTGGATATTAACACATTGTGAGATATGTGATTTGCAAATATTTTCTCCCATTTCCAGGATGAAAAGGGCTGACTTTAAACTCTATTAACTGTATCTTTGATGCACAGAAGTTTTAAGTTTTTATGTAGTCCCATTTATCTATTTTTCCTTTTGGCGCCTGTACTTTCAGTGTCATATCCAAGAAGTCATTACCAAATGATTTCATAAAGCTTTCCTCTTGTGTTTTGTTTTAGTAGTTTATATATATATATATATATATATATATATATATATATATATCTTACATTTAGGTCTTTGTTCCATTTTAAGTTAATTAGAGTATATGTTTTAAGATAAAGTTTTAACTTCAGCCTTTTGCATGTGGATATCTACTTTTCTCAACACCATTTTTTGAAAAGATTGTCCTTTCCCATTTGAATGGTCTTGGCATCCTTGTTGAAAATAATTTGACAATATATGTGAGGATATATTTAGTACTCAGTAACTTTTAACTATTGTTAACACCAGTATTATCATCCAAAGGTTGAAATCTCTTATTGGCACCTGAGCTGACTTGAAATGTGGTGACGCCATACTGCTTCCTTGAGCATTTTACTACTCCTTTTTAAAAGATTACAGCAGCTATTTATAGTTTCCTAAGTTGTTCCATCATCCACCATGGGAGAAATATTCCTCAAACATTATTTTGATCGTATGATTCCTCTGTTCACAAACTTCTAGTGTCTATAACTTGCCTGTAGCATGAAATCCAATTTTTCCACTTAAAGATGGAGAGGCTTCTCCATGGTTGGTTGATTCTTAGGATCCTCAACCACTGTATGTACCCATATATATGCCCTGGGTTCGTGTAGGGGAGGAATCCAGGCCATGGTTGTGTGTCTGTTTGTATGAGATATCCATTCAGCCTGTATTTCTCTCAAGCTCATAGAGGTAGGAAGCCCCAGAGATAATGCAGAAAATATCTTCTCGGGGATCCCTGGGTGGCTCAGCAGTTTAGCCCCTGCCTTTGGCCCAGGACGTGATCCTGGGGACCCAGGATCGAGTCCCACATTGGGCTCCCTGCACGGAGCCTGCTTCTCCCTCTGCCTCTGTCTCTCTCTGTGTGTGTCTCTCATAAATAAATAAATAAAATCTTAAAAAAAAAAGAAAATATATTCTCCTCCAGTCTTATGAAGATAATGATACCTGCAAACATGACCCATCGGTGTGATTTCTTATGAGCGCTGCTTCTTCTGCCTCTTGGAACTATAGCAGGCCAAGAAAATACCTGCCACTACCAGACACCCTGTGTTAGTGGAAAGAACAGATTTTAGCTTCCTTTCTCCTGTGTTAATGCTGATAATCTCATGTACCTCATATCACTGGTGTCCTAAGGACAGGGCCAGAATGAGCTTTTAGAGGTGAGTGTATTGACAGCAATAAGAATTGCCCATTGACCAAGAGAGGGACAGACATGTTACAAAGAAACACGTAATTTCACAATCTCTAAGAAATTTTCTGTTTATCCTGAGTACTCTTATAGTATGCTGTGTTATTATCATACTTGATAATAATATCTACATTTTTAAATGTCTAATATGTTACAGGCTCCAACCTTTGCCCTAAGAATTCTACAAGGAGCTATCTGTTCCCATTTCCAAAGATGAAGAAACTTGGATTCAGAAAGGATACGTAACTTACACAAGACCACACAGCTAAGAAGAGACAAACTATATTTTAAAATAGCACAACTCTTTTAAATGTGAAGATCATGTAAAGTCTAGTAAAACTGTGTTTTCACTTGTTCATCTTCCTCATTCCACTGTGAGCTTTTCGAAGGCAAGGAAAATCTTATCCATTATTTTATCTTTAACAACTAGCAGAGTGAATGATTTTTGTTCAGTGAATGAATTAGTAGATTAGAGGGATGAATAAATGAATGAAATATGTGAACTTAAAAAGCACAGGAGCCTGATGGCATTACTTGAAGGGATCAAAAACCATACATACCTGTTGGCATGATGTCCTTAAAGATGAACGTAAGTAATGGAAAGATGAAAATGTATTCATTATGTTCTTATCTGGATGGTGAGAAAAATATTTTAGAAACACTGCTGTTGTGCAATTAAAGTTTCAGTTACTTAAAACTTATTTATGTGGAACATCCAATTCTCTATTAAGACTGGAAACATAAGGAATTTTCCTGACAATTTTAACAATTCCCAAGTAGAACCCACAATATTTATTTTCATTTCTTTATACTAAAAATTGAATTAGCTCTCAGAGACTCTACTATATATACGGACAACAAATGAATGGCAAATTTCAAAGTACAAAATGCTCACCTAGAGGTAGAAACTTCATGGCATCCATTTAATATGCTGTAAAACTTTCTGAAAAGAGCCTTTGGATCTAGTCAATTGAGAAAATAACAAATCATGTCACAAATCTTGCTGCACATATTTATATGTATTTTAAAGAAACAAAAAATAGGAGTGTGTTTAAGTGTGTTTAGCTACAGATATACAGAGATATGGTATTTTACTATGACCCACATATAGATTATTTACAATGATCCTTATTCCTTCCTTAAATCTCCATCACCATCTGGTATCATTTTTCTCTAGCCTGAAGAAATTTCTTCACTATGTTTTGTAATGGTGTCTGCTGTAATGAATTCTCAGTTTTTATATAAAGATATCTACCGCATAGTCATTTTTGATGGATAGTTTTGCTGTATATAGAATTACAAGTTTACTTCTTTTTTTTTTTGCTTTCAATACCTCAAAGATCTCCTTCCATCATTTCTGACCTCCACTGTAACTGACAGTAAATCACTATGATCTCTATCATTGTTCCTTCATTGTCATTTTTCTCCTCCCACTCTCAAGGTTTTTTTCCTCATGTTTGAATGTTAGCAGTTTGATCATGTGCTGAATATAGTTTTCTTTGTACTTATCCTGTTTAGGGTTTGTGGAAATTCTTAGATTTGTCATTTAACACAGTTATAAAATTTAGAATTTTTTTGGCCATTATATTCTTTTTTTTTTTTTTTTTTTTCACTATCACTCTCTGTCTTCTCCTTCTCTAGTGCTTGATTATCCTACTGGTCTCTGCAATTCTGTTCATTATTCTTTAACCTTTTTCTTTCTGTTGCTTATGATGAATATTTCTTTTTCAAAATCATTAGCTCTTTTATTGCCATTATGTCCATCCAATGAATTTTCTAAGTTATTAATTGCATCTCTAGAATTTCCATTTCATTCCTTTATATTCTTTCTATTTCTTTACTAAGATTCCACATCTGTTTATTCATTATTCACATATCTTCCTTTTCTTTTCTTTTCTCTACTTTTCTTTCTTTCTTTTTTTTTTTTAAGGAGAGTGAGAATGTGCACAAGTGAGGGGTGCAGAAGGAAAGGGAGAAAGAGAATCTTACGCAGGCTCCATCCCTAGCACAGAGCCTGACATGGGGCTCAATCTCACAACCCTGAGATCATTACCTGAGCTGAAATCAAGAGTCATTTAATCAACTGAGCTACCCAGGTGCCCCTCAAATATCTTCCTTTAGACTGAACATATTTGTTTTTTTTGTTTTGTTTTTTTATTGGAGTTCAATTTGTCAACATATAGCATAACACCCAGTGCTCATCCCGCCAAGGGCCCCCCTCAGTGCCCATCACCCCATCACCCCAACCCCCCGCCCACCCCCTTTCCACTACCCCTTGTTCGTTTCCCAGAGTTAGGTGTCTTTCATGTTTTGTCACCCTCACTGATATTTTCACTCATTTTCTCTCCTTTCCCTTTATTCCCTTTCATTAATTTTTATATTCCCCAAATGAATGAGACCATATAATATTTGTCCTTCTCCGATTGACTTATTTCACTCAGCATAATACCCTCCAGTTCCATCCATGTTGAAGCAAATGGTGGGTATTTGTCGTTTCTAATGGCTGAGTAATATTCCATTGTATACATAGACCACATCTTCTTTATCCATTCATCTTTTGATGGACACTGAGGCTCCTTCCACAGTTTGGCTATTGTGGACATTGCTGCTAAAAATATCAGGGTGCAGGTGTCCCGGCGTTTCACTGCATCTGTATCTTTGGAGTAAATCCCCAGAAGTGCAATTGCTGGGTTGTAGGGCAGATCTATTTCTAACTCTTTGAGGATTCTCCACACAGTTTTCCAGAGTGTCTGCACCAGTTCACATTCCCACCAACAGTGCAAGAGGGTTCCCCTTTCTTCACATCCTCTCCAACATTTGTTGTTTCCTGTCTTGTTAGTTTTCCCCATTCTCACTGGTGTGAGGTGGTATCTCATTGTGGTTTTGATTTGTATTTCCCTGATGGCCAGTGATGCGGAGCATTTTCTCATGTGCTTGTTGGCCATGTCTGTGTCTTCCTCTGTGAGATTTCTGCTCATGTCTTTGCCCATTTCATGATTGGATTGTTTGTTTCTTTGCTGTTGAGTTTAATAAGTTCTCTATAGATCTTAGATACTAGCCCTTTATCTGATGGGTCATTTGCAAATATCTTCTCCCATTCTGTAGGTTGTCTTTTAGTTTTGTTGACTGTTCTTTTGCTGTGCAGAAGCTTTTTATTTTGATGAAGTCCCAATAATTCATTTTTGCTTTTGTTTCTCTTGCCTTCATGGATGTTTCTTGCAAGAAGTTGCTATGGCCAAGTTCAAAAAGGGTGTTGCCTGTGTTCTCCTCTAGGATTTTGATGGATTCTTGTCTCACATTTAGATCTTTCATCCATTTTGAGTTTATCTTTGTGTATGATGTAAGAGAATGGTCTAGTTTCATTCCTCTGCATGTGGATGTCCAATTTTTCCAGCACCATTTATTGAAGAGACTGTCTTTCTTCCAGTGGATAGTCTTTCCTGCTTTGTCGAATATTAGTTTACCATAAAGTTGAGGGTCCACTTCTGGGTTCTCTATTCTGTTCCATTGATCTATGTGTCTGTTTTTGTGCCAGTACCACACTGTCTTGATGACCACAGCTTTGTAGTACAACCTGAAATCTGGCATTGTGATGCCCCCAGATATGGTTTTCTTTTTTAATACTCCCCTGGCTATTCGAGGTCTTTTCTGGTTCCACACAAATCTTAAGATGATTTGTTCCAACTGTCTGAAGAAAGTCCATGGTATTTTGATCAGGATTGCATTAAATGTGTATATTGCCCTGGGTAACATTGACATTTTCACAATATTAATTCTGCCAATCCATGAGCATGGAATATTTTTCCATCTCTTTGTGTCTTCCTCAATTTCTTTCAGAAGTGTTATGTAGTTTTTAGGGTATAGATCCTTTACCTCTTTGGTTAGGTTTATTCCTAGGTATCTCATACTTTTGGGTGCAATTGTAAATGGGATTGACTCCTTAATTTCTCTTTCTTCAGTCTCATTGTTAGTGTATAGAAATGCCACTGATTTCTGGGCATTGATTTTGTATCCTGCCACACTGCCGAATTGCTATATGAGTTCTAGCAATCTTGGGGTGGAGTCTTTGGGTTTTCTATGTACAGCATCATGTCATCTGCGAAGAGGGAGAGTTTGACTTCTTTGCCAATTTGAATGCCTTTTATTTCTTTTTGTGCCTGATTGCTGAGGCTAGGACTTCTAATACTATGTTGAATAGCAGTGGTGAGAGTGGATATTGCTGTCTTGTTCCTGATTTTAGGGGAAAGGCTCCCAGTGTTTCCCCATTGAGAATATTTGCTGTGGGCTTTTTGTGTAGGTGGCTTTTAAGATGCTGAGGAATGTTCCCTCTATCCCTACACTCTGAAGAGTTTTGATCAGGAATGGAGGCTGTATTTTGTCAAATGCTTTCTCTGCATCTATTGAGAGGATCATATGGTTCTTGTTTTTTCTCTTGCTGATATGATCAATCACATTGATTGCTTTACAAGTGTTGAACCAGCCTTGCATCCCAGGGATAAATCCCACTTGAAGACTGAACATATTTGTACTTGCTACTCTAACATCCTTCTCTATTAATTGAAATCTCTAGGTCACTTTAGTGAGTGTCTGCTTCTATTGATTACTTTTTAAAAATGTGTGTCACATTTTCCTGTATATCTGAGGACTGACGAGTTTTGATTAGATAATGGACATTGTGAATGACATTGTAGAAACTCTGGATTCTGTGGCATTCTTCTAAAGAGTAGCTTCTGTGGCATTCTGTCCATTCTTCTGTGGACATTATGAATGACATTGTAGAAACTCTGGAATCTGTAGCATTACTTCTAAGAGTGTCAATGTTTTAGTTGGCAATTGACGTGGCTGGATCTGAATTCCCAAATGACCTCCCTATGGTGGGTAGAAGATGAAACCACTGCTCAGTCCTTTCAATTTCTACTTCTTTTGCTTGGGCCTTCCTGTGATCTCCTCCGTATATGTTTCATTTATAATTTTGCCAAGAATTTCATCAGATTTTTTAACACAAATTTTTGTGCTTACCTTCTGAAATTCCCTTTCTTCCAAGAATTGGAAGCTTGCTGGCTTCTCCGTGAGCCTCTAAGTCTGCTCTCTAGCACCGTAAGTTAGTAACGTTGCAGATTTCTGCTGCCTAAGTACACAGAAATTGAGAAGTGTATTCAAGCAAAAGAATCACAAACTTATAAATACCACCACTGTAGTTGCTCTCTCAAGGATAGATTCCCTTCTGGTTTCTGCCTGCTTTTGATCGTTTCAAATAGTTCAAATAGTTATTTTCTTTTCTATTTGTGCTGATTTATAATTGTTATCTTGGAGAGGCTAAGTCTGATCAAGCTACTTCACCATTAAAGGAAGCTAGAACTCAGAGTCTGTAAATACTAGATTTAATAAAGAATTTCCTTATCTTACATAAAGATTGTTCATTTCAATTCATTTTAATGCTGTAAGGACTAGGAATTCTGGCAAATATTTTCTTAGTTTACTAATCCTTTAGTATGACATAGACAATAAATACTTTATAATTTCCAATTATTATGTACATATGTTAAGGTCACTTTATACTTTTTACCCTCATTGTGGTACTCTAAGCTAAATATTCTATTTTATGCGTGTGTGGTGGGGTGCACAGGCGACTGGGGTGATCTGCAATGCCTAAATATCTCTAAAAATTGAATTATCTACTCTACTTTTAAGAAAGTCTACACTATTGGGGGTCTTAAGGCTCCTATGATTCCTATTTTCCCAGATCTCTGAGCATCTTTGACAGTTTCCAAGCATTGTTTATTTGAAATGAGAGAAGGAAAAAGTATTTCTTTTAACACAGCTGCTTCAAAAACCAGTGATGTAATATGGAATTAAAAAGAAAATCTATATTGTATAGAACTTGTGATTCACATTTTGTAGCATTTCTCCAGGGTCTGGTTCAGAGTCTGGAAACAGTTTTTAAGGAGATTTTAAGAATATATTGTGTATGTTCAAACTGCAAACAGAATCAGAAATTGGAAAATAGACATTGGAGATACAAGTGAAAAAGAGTTCATTTAGTCATACTGAAAAGCAGTTTTGGGCTTTTAAAAATGGCATCACATCTCAAACTAGAACCTTAAGGAAGCAGATATATGATTGCAATAGAATTCCCACATTGTTGTTTATTTTCACATGCCAGCAGAAGAGGCATGGTTTATGTGAAAGAGGTGAAATAAAATCTTATAATTTTTCCATCATCTCCATCATTTAATACCCATATTAAGGTTTAAAAATATCTCATTATTAAATGCACTCTGATTAGCAGGTATTTATAGATGCCAACGATTTCAACCAAGATGTTCATCAGAATTATGTTGGGTCCTTTTTCAAATATACAGGCCTGAACTCCACTTTAAGGGATGCTGATTCCGTAGAACTCAAGGAGGGATTTGGGCATCTGTTGCATTCTAATGCATTTTCAAATATTTTTAAATTGACTTTACTTTTTTAGAGTGGTTTTAGGTTCACAGAAAAATTGAGGGGATGGTGCAGAGATTTCCCATTTACTCCCTACCCCCACATGCACAGCCTGTTCCCTTGTTAACATATTCCACCAGAATGATACATTTGTTATAATTAATGAACCTACACTGACATATTGTAATCACCCAAAGTCCATAGTTATATTTGGGTTCACTCTTGGTGTTGTACATTCTATGGATTTGAACAAGTGTATAATAGCATGTATCCATCATTTTGTTGTCATAAAGAGTATTTTCACTGCCGTAAAAATCATCTACGTTCCATCTATTCATTCCTATCATCAACACCCCACCCTCCATCTGGCAACCACTGATTTTTTGACTGTCTCCATAGTTTTGCTTGTCCAGAATGTCTATAGTTGGAATCACACATTATGTAGCCTTTTAGTTTGGTTTCTTTCACCTAATAATATGCATTTAAGGCTCTTCTTTGTCTTCTTCATGGCTTAATATCTTATTTATTCTGAACACTGAAAATTATTCCATTGTCTAGATATATTGGTTTATTTATCCACTCACCTTCTGAAGCACATGTTGGTTGATCCCAAGTGTTGGCAATTATGAATAAAGCAGCTAGAAACATCCACGTGTGGACATGGTTTTCAATTTTTTTGGACAAATACCAAGGAGAGAGGTTGGTAGATCACATGCTAAGAATATGTCTGTTTTTTTAAGAAGCTGCCAAACTGTCACCCAAAGTGGATTATACCATTTTACATTCCAACCAGCAACAGATGAGAATTTCTCTTGTTCCACATCTTTGCCAGCATTAATGTGTTGATGTTCTGGATCTTGGCCATTCTAATAGGTGTGTAGTGGGGTCTCATTATTGTTTTAATTTGCAATTCCCTCATGACATATGATGTGGCACATCTTTTCATATGCTTGTTTGCCTTCTCTGTATATTCTTTGGTGAGGTGTCAATTAAGGTCTTTGGCCCATCTTTTAAAAAACTGGGTTGTTTGGCCCACTGTTGAGATTTTAAAGTTCTATGTATATTTTGAGGAACGGTTCTTTATCAGATGTGTATTTTACAAATATTTCCTCCCAGTTGGTGATTTGTTTTCTCATTCTCTTAACTTTGTCTTTGAGGGAGCAGAATTTTTAAATTTCTGTTAAGTTCAGTTTGTCAATTCTCTCTTTCATGGGCTGTGCTTTTAATATTCTATGTCAAAAGTCATTGCCACAGCAAAGGTCATCTAGGCATTCTTCTATGTTGTACTGCAAGAATTTTATAGTTTTGCATTTTACATTCAGAGCTGTGATCCATTTTGAGCTAATTTTTGTGAAGGGTGGAGGGTCTTGTCTAGACTGGTCTTGTCTGTTTTTTCTTTCTTTCTTTCTTTCTTTCTTTCTTTCTTTCTTTCTTCTTTCTTTCTTTTTGCATGTAGATGTCCAATTGCTTCAGCATCATTTATTGAAAAGATTGCCTTTGCTCCATTGTTTTGCCTTTGCTTCTTTGTCAAAAATCATTTAACTAGATAGATAGATAGATAGATAGATAGATAGATAGATAGTGACCATATCACTATATATTTATATGTGAGCACCAACTGTATTTTTAAAGAGGTATCTCAGGGATTCTATGAACATCCTTTAGGAACTGCAAAGAAAAGTCTGCCAATACGAACCCAATAATAAATAGTTACTCACAAGTAAGAAAACCAAAGAAAGAAGAATGTTCACTGTTTTACTGAAGTCAAATTTGGAATGTTTCAGGGCATAAAATAGATGCAGTGAGGCTATATGCTGGATTTAATGAAATAGAGCAAATCTAAGAGTATAAGTTTTATGGGTTATTCTTGGTGTCATCTTTAAAGAATTACATAAGATGCATTAAAATATTCTTCTAATGACAGATAAAGGACTTAAAAATCCAAACATGCATTTTATTCCCTTTCAGATCCAGTAAATGGGAAGCAGATTTCAACCACATACAGAATTTAATATGCACAGAGCTGCCTTCACTCCCTGGAGGCAAATCTAGTTTCTGGTTGAAATCATGTCACCATTGTAGCTGTTCTTGTTCTGCTTATTGAAAGAGCTCTTGCCATGATGGTAGATTCTAAAATAGACTTCTTAAGAACTGAATCACAGTCAGACAAAAGTCATAGAGGTAGAAAAAAATCCTTGTGAAAAATGAAGATGAACACCAACTCTTGACCTATTTCCCATATATCTTCTTCGTCTGGAGCCTGCATCTCATTTTTAGTTTAAACATTTGTAGGATAGCACTCTTTGTGAAGTTTTTTGAATATAAGAGCCAGCTACATGAGTTGGTGCATTTAGTTGCTGGCTCCGTTGTAGATAGTCAAGTGCAAAGCAAGGAACAAAGAAGGGTAATGTTCTTGGGGGCAGTAATGATGTCCTCATATTCCAAAATTTTAATTTCTGTCGCTCTCATTATAATAGAGTGCCATAGCAAAGTCATCAATGCAAATGATAGTGCCTGACAAAGCTCTTGCCCAATGACATCAAAGACTAATATCTCTTATATTCATTCAGTGCTTGAGAAATGGATGAATTAACTTTTCAGTGTAGTGTATTTGGAAAATTCTCTAAAGCTAAAATTACTGAAAAGATCAGAAACACAAATAATTCCCATAAACTTCATAAGTGTAGAATGATACAGCTTTCAAATATTTTATAATATGGAAAAAATCTTACCTTATGTTTTTTTCTCAGCCTGTATCTTTTCCCCAGCTACCTTACATTTTTCAGTGTTAAGAGTGTCTGGTAAATTTGTTATCAGGGGAAGTAGAGTACTAATACTGGAAGATATTATATAAACTTCTATCAAAATCTGCGTACAACCTTGTGAAGCTGAATTAATGTCTTTAAGGCCATGAGTTTTATTCTAATTGCACAATAATTAATAGTCCTCTGTAGACAACATCTATGACAAAATACAAGATATTATTGTCCTTCATAATCAAAATGACATTAACAATGTTAATATGATATTTGTGAGGCATTTCTAATTTTAAATCAGTACTCATGACATATAGGGAGGCAGAACAAAATATTTTTAACTGCTATCTGTTGTCCACTAAAAGAAGATATTCCTCCTAAATGTTAAACACGGCTAACATTCTCTGTATTGAGCTTATTCTGTTTAAACTGAATTTCACTCACAGTGTTAGAGGGGTTCAGGTCACAAGTTCTAAGGGATTTGATCTCATAGCCCTTAGAATGTTGTTAGATAAGGGAAATGAGGAACACCTTGTTCATTTCTACATTGACCATGCATTATCTGCTTATCATTAATGCTTTCCCTTGACTTACATTCTATGGCAATAGTCTGAGTCAGGCATCATCATATGGGATTAGCCAAAAATCCAGATCCAGAGACTTATTTCATTAAGGCTCAGAAGGACGTGACGTAGTATTAAAAATGATTTCATAGCAAGATTTAGCATATTCTATCATCTGATTCATGCTCTGAGGTCAACTGGATGGGTATGTGCTTAAAGTTGGAAAATTTATGAATGGAGTAAAGTGGATAACACTGCCAGCTTCAAGGCATCTGTTTTCTGGAATAAGAAACCATTCTAGACCAGAAAGAATACAATGCTAGATGGAAAAGGGAATCAGAATAAAGTTAGATTGATAGTTCATGTTGTTGCTACAGCTAGTAATGCTGTTATCTACTGAGAACAGGTGCACAGCTTTCTTTCTGTGTGTACTAGCAGTGATGGTGAGTTTCCATCTCCCCAGCTCCAATTGGTGCACTCAGTCTGTCCAGATGCTGAGCCAGTCCTGGCACAATCAGACAGACTCTTTCTAAGCCACTGGGGGACTGGGTGGGTAAAGAGGGGAGGATGGCAATGGCAAGTCTTGAATTTGTTCTGGAGCTATCAGCCCGATGCTGGGGCATCCCTGGGGTGACTCTGTGGGCATTGAGCTGTGGCTATTTTCTGAGTCTCCTTGGAGTTTGCCCAAGAGTCAGGATAACCCAGTGATTATGATTCAGCTCCTGGAATCAGAATTCTAGCTTTAAAGCTCAACTCTTCTTGTTACTGTGTGACCTGAGCAATGTACTCAATGTACTCAACCTCTTCAGCACTAAGTTTCTCTAACTGTGATGCAGATAAGCATAGCTCCTATTCCCTATCTACAGAATTATGGCCATCCTATGCTTTAGGTTCCTTATTTGTAAAATGGTATTAATAGGATTTATCTCTCAGGTCATATGAGTATTAAATGAGCCAGTCTGTGGAAAACCATTAACTATGTATGGCACATGCTAAGTACAACATCAAGGAATATAAAGCAGACAGTGAACATTTGAAATGTTAACTGCATGAACTTCTGTTGTGGGTCCTGATTTCCATGCAGCTCCTGTTGGGGGACTATAGCTCTCAACGCCAGCAAGCTAGGAGTGGTTCTGATAATCATACTCCCATATCCTAGTCCTTCCTAGGGGCTCAACTCTGCCTCAGCCACTACCTGGAGACCTCAGAGCCACAGTACTTACACAGTCTTTGAGGCTGTCTGTTATCTCAAAATTCTGCTACTGTGTCCTACTCTCTCCTCCCAATCCCCTTATATGTTGACAGCTGTGTCAATGTTAAGTGTACTATACCAGTTTGAACTTTGCAATTTGGATGGTGCTGACCTCCCTGGCCAAGGACACACAGATATATCCTCTCCTGATCCAACCTAAACCAGCCCTGCATCTTCCTCTACCATCCTTCTGCTTCCATCCCAGTATATCCTGCTGGGATATACTGGGATGTTCCCTTGGAACAGTACAATTATATCCATCAAAATAAGGCAATATACCATCTTGTATATCATGTTCCCTTGGAACAGTACAATTATATCCATCAAAATAAGGCAATATACCATCTTGACCATTTTTCAACATACAGTTCAGTGGCATTATATGCATTCACATTGTTGCATAAGCAACATCACCGCCCAACGCCAGACTCTTTTCATTTCACAAAACTGAAACTCCTTGCTCCTCCCCTTCCCCCAGCCCCTGGTAATGACTGTTCTACTTTCTGTCTATGAATTTGATTACCCTAGATCTCCATATAAATGGAGTCATACAGCATTTTTCCTTATGTGACTGGCTCATTTCTCTTAGCATAATGTCTCCAAGGCTCATCCCTGCTATAGCATGTGTTAGGATTTCTCCTAACTCTCCTTTTTTAAGGCTGAATAATATTCCATTGTATGTATGTGCTGCATTTTGTTTATCCATTCTTCTGTTGATGGACACTTGGGTTGCCTTCACCTCTTGACTATTGTGAATAATGCTTTTATAGGCATGGGTGTACATATATTTCTTCAAGACCCTGCTTTTAATTCTTTTGGGTATATATCCAGAAGTAGGCTTGCTGAATCTTATGGTAATTCTGCTTTTAATTTTTTGGAAAACTGCCATACTGTATTTGAGGGAAAACTTTTTTTCATAAAAGTTATTTTTGTGTTATTTTATTCCATTTTTCACTTTGATAATGAGTTATATAATTGCATATTGCGTTTCTACCATCCAGATTCCAGCTTAGATGCCAATACTTGAGCTCCACCTTAATTTTAATTTTAATTTTTGTGTCACTTCATGATGGAAGACTTTTGGTTGTAAAAACCTAAATATGCTGAAGGAAATATTAAAATGCTGCATCAAGAAGAGAGGAGCCACTAGGACATCTGGAAATCATTAGCATCAATCAAGAAATTGTTGCCTTACAAATATTGCTATGAGTATTCCTTGTTAGTTATAAAAACTAGCTATCTGGGAGAAGGAATGAAAAGGTAGTTTTGCTGAGTAAAGAGTAATTAGCTTAGACCCCAAGGAGAGCAGATGTTAGCTTTCATTTCTTAAATACCAGACTGGAAAGTTTTGTATTGTGCTATCAAATTTTGATATTCCAGACAAGGCACTGCCAACTTTGTTCTCAAGAGTAATTCCAAGTGGAAGCTCTACCACCTGGGGTCTCATGGTGACACATAGCCTAAATGGGAAGTATGTAGTAATGAGAAGGAGCAGAAACAGAAAGTCCATAGAGAGGAAGTATTTATGAATTCTTGGGGAAAATACCAAATGTCTATCAGGGATGAAGCCAATTGCTAATGAAAACCCACCATTTTATTTTTTCCAAGCAGAAATTGATCTGAAATTTCATCATAGTGTTGAAGTAAGGTATGGCCTATGAAAGAAAGATTGGTTGGTTCCATCCTCATTAGCGGTTTCCTATACCTACAGGGGAATTTTAGGTTCGTATTAATATTTGTTAACTCCTTGGATATTTTATTCTGCAGAAAAGAAGAAAGTAGAGGATGAAACATTTTTCAGTTTCTGGTGAATATTTATTTTAAAAATCTCAACTTCTAACTTCCAAAACAACCTAATGACTTTTCGAATGACTTTGTAACACTTTGCCCTTAGACGAAGACCTTTAGAATTGATTTCTCATAGGAGAAAAATGACCAAATGGAAAATGTTTCTGTTAAAATCACTTGTGATACAATAAACCATTAGCTTGTTTTGTTTTTGGATAGGGGAAGACATTAGTGAATAAATTTTGGTTGCAATGTGGGCTACATTCAGTTTTTAGTGGCTCACCAGATCTATAATACCATTACTTACAACATTGATGCAGAATCTCAAAACTCAGCCCTGAGATCTTACACAGTCCCACCATCTCTCCTCCTGGCAGTGTCTTTTCTGCAGAGAAGATCTACAGGACATTAGTGGTCACAGAGAGAGATTTCACAAAGGATTTTTATTTGACATTTTAATGCTCAGAGATGCAAACAGAATATCTAATAGGCCAAGTACTAAGGGTATTGGCAAAGAGTGTTTTGTAATATGCATATTTGTACATATACCGGTTAAATTCAGCTAAATTACCAGAAGAAAGGTGTACTGGTTTCTGTTGTGTAATTAATGCTAATTCTCACTAAGCTTCAAAGAGAAAACATTTACAGTGTTTTACTTGCCATTATCAAATAGTTAGAATTGAAGAACGAATGATTAAAAGATATATTTTTTTTTTTTTTTTTTTTTTTTTTTGCCGTTTTCCATCTTAAAAATTGGAAATTTAATCCTTAGGTTTATTTTACGTCTTTGGTGCTTCCTTCACATTATACTTCATACTGGGAGTCTGGGTGGAACTGTCCTTTTTATAACTGCTGAGCAGATGGGAGGGAGGGCTTCAGTGATGGCTTATGCAACCTCACCTAGCCACTGCTTAGGTGAACCTCACAGGCCACTTGGTCTTCTAGGCTGGTTATTGATTGACCAGACACTTAAAATTATCTATTGTGAGCCTGCTCTGTACTAAACGCTCTGCTAGATGAACATAAGAGAAACAGAGAAATCACACCTGCCTTCAGGGAGCTGAGGTAAACAGATATTAAGCAAATAACTAGAGCACTTAAATCATATCCTTAGCTAAGTGCTTTGGGGGAAGAGTTTGGGGTGCTAAGAAAGTCAAAAGCAGGGCGGTGTCCAGTGTAGAGAATGCACTGGAGAGTGAACACCAGTTGGGAAGCCCAGAAGA
The DNA here is from genome assembly GCF_053574225.1 of Canis aureus. Taxonomy (NCBI): domain Eukaryota; kingdom Metazoa; phylum Chordata; class Mammalia; order Carnivora; family Canidae; genus Canis; species Canis aureus. The sequence goes on along the minus strand of NC_135616.1, from coordinate 8,922,789 downwards.
GAAGGCCAATGTGTTGTGTTAAGGGTTTTGGAATATAACTCTTCTCGAGCTATTTGCATATTTAAGGTGAGTCTCTTGAGTGGAATGACAGAGTGCTGGGAGGTACTCTAGGAAAGGCAGTCTTCTCTGTGAGCTTGCCCACAGCTCTCTACCCTACCCGCCTCCAGCCACCTGAGAAGCATTGCCTCCTCCCTTCTAAAGGTCACCAAAGTCTGCTCTGGACCTAGGTGTTTTTTTGTTTTGTTTTGTTTTGTTTTTTTTACCACTTGTGTATCCTTTACATAGTTGAATACTTAAGGTCTATTTTCAGTTGTTACTGGCAAAGCAGTTGTAGCCAGCCCTGTAGAATCTCACAGAATCAGATTTCTTTTTTTGACGAGGCTTCTTTTTTATTGTGGTAAAATAATACATAATATAGAATTGACCATATTAACCATTTTAAGTGCACAGCTAGCTCAGTAGTGTACGGACATGCACATTTGTTTTTTTGTTTCTTTGTTTAGTACATGCACATTGTTGACAACCAGTCTCCAGAATGCTTTCCATCTGGTGGAAAACTGAAATCTGTACCCATAAAACAAGAACTTCCGGTTCCCCTCCTCCCACCCCTGGCAACCTTCATTCTACTTTCTGTCTCTATGGATTTCAATCCTGGAGGTTCCTTGTGGAAGTGGAATCATAAAGTATTTGTCCTTTCCTGACTGACCATTTCACTTAGTTCGAGTACTTAGCTACATGTTGCAGCATGTATTGGAAATTCACTCCTTTTAATTTTTTAAAAAAGATTTTATTTATTTATTCATGAGAGACACACAGAGAGAGAGGCAGAGAGGGAAGTAGGCTCCATGCATGGAGCTCGATGTGGGACTCGATCTCAGGACCCTGGGATCATGTCCTGAGCCAAAGGCAGATGCTCAACTGCTGAGCACCCAGGCATTCCAGAAATTCACTCTTTTTGAAGGTTGAATAGTATTCCATTGTTGGTGTACAGACCCTATTTTGTTTATCTGTTCATCTGTCTATGGGCTTGTGGGTTGCTTCCACCTCTTAGCTATTGTGAATAAAGCTGCTCTGAAGGTAGGTAGACTGGCCTTTGTTTTTAAACAATAATATACTGGAATGATTTTTCACCTGTACATATCAATTGATAAGATAGAAATAACTGCAGATTGAAAAGATTCAGGAAACATGAGTGTGAGATACAATAGTATCTTGTATTTGTGTAGCTTTGGGCAAGATGTGTCCATCTTTGGGTCTCTGTTTCCTCACCTATGAAGGCACAGATTGTCCTCAATCTCCAAGGCCTGCAAGTGATCCTCACCGCCACTGGGAAGGTATTGTGGGCTTGAAGCAAATTAAGGGTTGGATTTACATGGTTGCCATATAATATCTTTATTAATTGGGCTGACCTCGATCTTTAAATGGCCTTGTGCACATGTGGGGTTTTTCCTTAGTCTTCTCATCCTGGAAGAGAAGGGGAAATTAAGGTTGGGAGCTTTCCAAAGGAATTTAGAAGTGAAAAAATAGGAGGCTTTTTTTCTATGTGGAAACCTATGAAAAGAATGCTAAGTGCTCTCCTTAGCTTCCCCTTGTGAAGTGACACATGCTTAAGAGGGTCTGTCAAATAGTAAAGCAATTTTCATTGGAATATAAGTGGAATCCTTTGTCTCTGTCAAATGCAATTTAGGGAAATGGCTACAAAAAAACCGCATTTCGAGCATATAACAGTCCTAGGTGCAGACCCAGCTAGCATCTTCCTCACTTCAGAATTGTGTGAAATAATGCCTGAACATTTGAATGATTGTAAAAACCTAAATCTAACCTCCCTCCTGACCCAGAATATTGGCTCTCCATCCCGTTTCACATGTTGTGAGTGAAATGCAGAGAGAACCATCTTTCCACATGTCCCCAGAAATTCCTATTTTCCCTCACCATTTTTTGCCTTTTTAAAAAAGACTTTATCCCTTAAAGACAGACTATATGCTCATTTACTAAGAATCTAGCATGACAGTTTCCTGTCAAAAGCACTCTGTAAATACACATAGAGAGGGGCTATTGTTCAAAATAAAATATTCCAGTGGTTATAGTCTTCTGCAGAGACACGAAATATCAAGGAAGCCAGGGTTATTCGGTTTGTATGTTAACTCTCAGTTTATAAAAGGTTTTGGCTTCCCAGATTAGATGAGGGACACCCAGTGAGAATATCAGATAAATAATGAGTTATTTTTTAGTGTAAGAGTGTCCCAAAGAGTCCATAGAACATAGTTACACTAAAAAATGTTATTTACCTGAAATTCAAATTTAACTGGACATCCTGTTTTTATTTACTTATTTATTTTTAATTTATTTTAAAGATTTGATTTATTATTCATCACACACACACACACACACACACACACACACACAGGCACAGACACAGGCAAAGGGAGAAGCAGGCTCCATTCCATGCAGGGACTCGATCCTGGGGCTCCAGGACCACACCCTGGGCTGAAGGCAGTGCTAAACCACTGAACCCCACCCTGGGCTGCCCAAGACATCCTGTTTTTACTTGCTAAATCTGGCAATCCTAAGTAGGCTGTATAAAAGTACATGGTAGGATTGTTCCATTTTTAAAACATCAGAACTCTTAAGAGAAGAGGATTTATTATCTAAGAGACTTTTGCAAACATGTACGGCCATCTAAACTATGCTTTACTGATTGAAACACAAAACCGTAGCAGGCCATGACTTCTGGATCAATTTAAATATAAAAGCTCTTTTTTCCTCCCAAATAACTGAGAATTACAGTGCAATGGATAAAAATAAATATGCCCCCAGCACTAAAAAAACCCATCCAGACTAAGTGCAACAAAAATCAGGTAACAGACTTGAAAAAATTGGTCTAGATTCTATTTCCTCTTACTTTTATGGAAAATCTACACTTGTGGAGTAACTCTGAGCACAACTCCTGAAGATAGATGTTTCTGTTCTATTAGCCCAGAGTTGCATAATGAACTAGAAAGACGATAGAGTGATTTTTAAATGGGAAAGATGGTTTTATTAGATGTAGAAGTTTGTGGTAAATGGAACAGTTGAGGGACTAATAGAATTTTTACAAACCAATGATTTAAAGACTTTCAAAACCACCCAAAAAGATATTTGTGCTGTTACAGAAATAGCTCATAATGCTTGATTTGGTCCATACCCCAAGTCCCAACATCCCCCTCTACCTATTTGCAAGTCAACTCTAAAAAATTTGACCAGTCATACCAGCCAGTGATGGGCTCCCAGCCACAGGACTGTCCATTAGTAATTGGTGATGAGCCAGGACTATACCAGGCAATGTGGGATTTCTTGGCCAAAGAATACAATTAAACAAAAAAAGGGACACATTCCACTGCACAGGGCTACATTACTGGAAAATGTGGTCTCCGTCCCTCCCAGAGAAGGAAGGGCCCTGTCCCTTCTGAGTGCCAACTTTATCGGTGGTGTAACATTGATGGGAACAAAGTCTTGATCTTTAAATGTTTATTGATCAGCTCTTTCCAAGAGAAGAGCTCGCACCTATTTCAAGCAGAAAAAGATTCTGGTTCATTTTCCTCATCTCATAAATGAAATGATAGGCTGAAGGAGGCTGAGCCCGTAACATATATTTTGCTAGGTAGCCATCCTCATCTGATATAACTAAAGCTAATTCCTCAGCCTAAATTGGCCTCTCACTTAGAAATAAGATCATGAATGAATAAGATAATGAATCTCTCGAGAGTTCTGGAAAGAGTTTATGTCTCCCTCTCTGGAAGGGTGAGCAAGAGGAGCGACCTGCCGTGATCACTTTCAAAAATCTTGGAGTGGGGACCGGGCTCCCTCAGGTTCCCTTTCCTTGGGCCTAGGAGTCACATGCCTTCTCATCACCCCTGACTTCCCCTCCACCATAAGCCCCCCACTCACCAAGTCCTACAGGCTTTCAGTTCTCCCTCCCAAGATACTTTTAGACACAACCCTGCCTCTTCACCTTGCCTTTGCCTTAGACTTGTGCCCTTGTCATCCCTCACATGACCTTCCCCAGCTGCCTCTTCCATGGTCTTCTTCCCACTGGCTGCTCCTACTCATATGTTTACTCTGTAGTTATTAAGGATTATATTTCTAAACTGTACACTGGGTCATTAGACCTACTTCATTCATGATGAGTTCAAATTCCTCAGCAGGATTATAGAAGCTTTCTTACCATTGTAGTTATACTTTCTGCCACTACCCTCCTCCCTGAATGCTGTACTCTGGGTATCCTAAACTCATTCTCCAGATTTCTGGTGTTCTTTCATGCACATACCTCCCCACTCTCTGGCTTCCCTGATGAATCCATTCTTCAAAACCAAGGCCAAAGGCCTAAGTCCCTACAGGGCGCAGTCACAGCTCTAAGTGCTAGCCTGTACCTCTCTCGTGGTTCTTGGATAGTTAAAAAAAATATATGTATACCACACTATACATCACAAGCCTTCAGAAAATGCTTGCCACGATCAAGAAATAATCCCTGATTATTTCTTACATTTTATCTCTTAAATGTTGGCTTTGCAGAGAGAAACCTAAAGAAGAGTCTTTTATGTATATGCCTATTTAATTCTCTGCCTTCTCCCCTTCTTCCCAAGCCCATCTCTCCCCCGGGGCCCTCTCTCACCTCCAGAATAAACATCAGCAAGTACGTCCTGCAGATTCTTCCAGGAGTGTCCTTGCATTTTGGCTCCTGTCTGCCCCCAGCTGTGCTCCAACCCAGTTTCCCTATCACCAGCTTGTGCCATCTGAGGTCTGGAATCAGAGTTGGGCAGAGGGATGTGTCTGTTGGTGAACTAGGGAAATAGGTAGTTTATAGCCGAGAGTGAGGGAAGCCAAAGAGATGGGTGGTTGCTACTGTGTTTTGGAAGTGTGGAGATTCAGGTAACAGTCGTGCGAGAGCTATTAGTGATGTCAGTTGGGCTGGATACCTTTGGGGTGACCCACTATGCTGCCTCCGTCTCAGTCATCCTCATAAATTTTATCTTTGCTTTATGATGGTTGCACCTTCAGCTAGGTCAGGTCCAGAGCCCTCTACTCTTGTGAAATGAAAATAAGACCTTAAGTCACCTTTCTGCAAATTCTGCAAATTGTCTTCAAGCACAGCCAACTGGACAAGGATACAACTTGCCTTTTGGCATCGGGCTACCTGTTCCCTGCAGTTGAGCCAGAGTGTAAGAGATGATCCCTGCAGAGCTCTCTCTGCGGCGGAGGAAGGAAAGGAGCCCAACGCAACATTATAAGCTTTTCCAGGGAACCGAGCTTCACTGTGTGTTGCATGCGGCATTTTTGATGCTACACAGATTGTCTCAGGCTAGAGATGGAGCTTTGGAACACCAACAAGGAGACTCAGTTTGCCTGTGCAGCAGGTGGCCAGCAGCGCTTCCGGGCCTGGTACGGAGTTGAGCTGCCGCAACGGCCACCTTGCCCAGCTCAGGGCCACCAAGGGCAGGTCTGAGAGGACGGGGTTGAGGGAGAAAGGGCACGCTGCTGGAACCCACCAGGTGTCCTCCCCCCACCCCCCCACCCCTGGTCAAACTGGTAACTCCTGAAAACCAACACAAGGGTGAGTCCTTGCCGGTGGTCACAGGGCTGTGTGCTTTTGTGCAGGGCCAACCGTCCTGTGGAGTCTGGAAGCGGGGCCTATAGCTCCAGCTATTCCCCAAGCCTGGGGGTTTTGCTTTTCAAGTTTAAGGGGGGAGTGGATTTCATGAATGGAGGGTAGGCTCTCTGGCTTGCAGCAAGTTCATTCACAATTTTTATTACAAAATTCCAGTGGGTATGACCCTGCATGGTGCTTCCGAAATGTACTAAAACAGTGGCTTCCAGAGTAGACGTCAAGGAACCCACAGGCCTTCAGAAGCTGCAAGGCCCACAATGCAGTGTGAATGTGTGTGTGTGTGTATGTTCATGCATGTGTGTGCAGGTGTGTGTTCACGTTTGTATGTGTGAATATGTGTGTGTGTGTCTATGTGCATGTACAGCTATGTGTCCAGGTGGGTTTGTGCACGTGTATACAAGTATGTGCATATGTGAGTGTCAGCGTGGAGGTGTGCACATGTACAGGTATGTGCAATGAGTGCATGCCCACATGTGCGTACAGGTGTGGTGAGCACCCTGCAGTGGGGGGCACCAGAAGGGAAGGAACGTGAGCAGGTGCCACTCACCGTGTTTATCAGAGCTGTTACGTTGGATTATTTTCCATATCTACTTGAAAACTGCAATTTTATTTGAATCAACAGCTCTGCTGCTTAAAGGAAGAACAAAATTAGAAGGAAGAGAAATGAAGGAAGGAAAGGAGGAAGGGAGGGTGAGAAGGCATGAGGGGAGGCAGGGAAGAGAAATGGAAAAGAGAAGAGAAAAAATGGAAAAGAGAAGGGAGACCAATTTTAAAAGGAAAAGAAAGTTTTCTCTCACTCTCTCCTTTCAGATCAATTGCCCTCATTTCCACCTCGGGGTCGGGCGCAGATGATACCTCTTTGGGTTGGGGGTGATGAAGAGTCCTCATCCTGGAGGCCTTGAGTGGGTTCAGGCCCAGACTAGAGCTGGGGATTATGGAGGCTTTGTCGCCAGCTGCACAGTACCGAGTTCTTTACTGGGGGAGGAATCTCTTCCCAGTGGAGCTTCTGGGCTTTCCCCCCGGACCTGTGGAGGCTCTGGGCTGTCTCAGAGGAGCAGTGATGGGGTCATGGAGCACCATGCAGTCCATCACGGGGCCCTCCCCGCACCTGCCTCAGGGCCTTGAGCCTCTGCGGGACCCAGGGCCACCTCACCCCTGAAGAGGCTAGAAAGGGGGTATCATTGGACAATCTGGGGGCTCACAAACATAGCCCATTTGCAAAAAAAGCAGATCAACATATTTGGCAACATGGAGTTTGTGAAGACTTGATCATACAAAACACAAATGTTGAGGCTCTGGGAGATGTGAGATCAGGGGAGAGAGTGACAGTGATTGCCAAGATTTGCGTAAGTGGAAGTGTGATCAAAACGAAATGTAGGGTTTTCCTCCAGCAAGCCTGGGCTGATGGGTGCTTCTGGAGTCAGCTCTGTTCCAAGGGAGATTTACAGGACAGTCACGGCGATCCAACCGTGGGCATTCTCGCTGTCCAGTGCAGCTTCCTTGGTATGAGCGGCCAGGGTACTCAGGAATTGAGGATGCAGTTATATGATGCCCTGACCACTTTCTATTTAACAAGACTCCTTTCCCACTGGGACTCACCCAAGCAGACAAGCTCCTCTAAGACCCAGATTGGCTTAGGGGAGAGCAGATTTAGTCCGCAAACTGCCTGATATACTTTGCAGCCAAAAATGTCAGTTCCAGTCTTGTAAAGTAATGTGCATTGATTGTGCTAATTATGATATGGACTCATTCAAAGCAGAAAGACGCTGGCTGTTCTCCCGATTTTCTTTTCTTTTTTTTTATAGTCAATAATATTTTATTAACATATTTATATGGTGACAGATGATAACTAGTCTTGCGGTAATCATTTTGCAATGTATACAAATGTTGAGTCACTATGTTGTACACCTGAAACTAATATATTACATTGTTCTCCCGATTTTCACCTGAAGCTCGATTGTTTCTTACTTTTCCTTGTTACTCCTCCGTGGATGTGAGGATTCGTTGTTTTATTTTTACTCCCTGAGGATTTATAGCATGACCACCATCTTGGCCTGTACTCCCCCAAACCTAGACCTCAAAATGAACTCAAGGTAAGATATCTCTCGATCCTGTTCTCATTGCTTTTCCAGTCCCATTCAAATGCATAAGGGGATCTCAAACCTTCATTGTAAATCTTTATACTAGGCCTATATGACTTCTGGCTGAAAAAGGAAATAATCCACCAAATAATTAATGCCTAGGCTGGAGCAGACTCACAATACCTCCTGACTCCAGAGCTCTGAGCTTGCTGGCCTAAAAGGTATGTGGTGGTTGGGATGACTAGGACTTGATGTTCTGGGTGTTCGTCTTCCAGACAGCAAATGCTATCTTGTCCCTTCTAAATAAGCCACAACTGTTTCTCCTTCTATTTTTATGTATCCCACAGGGGATCAGAGAGGGGCAAGTGTGCCATGCTTCTTAATAGTTTTAGGCAGCAGGGGCCAGCAGCTCTGAACACAGCCCTCTGGGTGTACATCAGGCCCGAAGAGAAAGCAGAGCACAGCCTTAGGTCTGATGGGGCTGTCTCTGTGGAACTCACTTGTTGTCTGTTACAGATCTAAAGTGCTTTCCCCTTTCTTCGCTTCACTGTTGCCGTCCGTGTGTTAAAGTCTGGGGGCAAATGGGACTCGGGGAGGTTGACACACACGAGTGAATCACAGGCATATACGCAGGACAAGATCAAGCCTGGATCTCCTGACTCCAGACCCAGCACCGTTTACCACTACACGAGCTCATCTGCCATCAAGTGGGAAAGTACGTGAGACCTCCTTGCTTCAACTCAGTAAGCACTTGCCAAATGAAGACCCAGTGCTGATTCCATGCTGGGGCGTGGGGCGTGAGGAGCTGTACATCAGAGAGACCGCAAGCCTTGCCCCTAGGAGTCCCCAGGTGCAAGGGGACAGGCCACCAAAAGGGCTGTTAGGTCAGGTGACAGGTGCTACTCCTGAGTGTTGTGAGGGGTGGTGTGGCCTAAGACCATGAAGATTGGCGATTGGTGGGGAAGCAAGCCTCCTGGTAGACAGGAGGGCTCAGGACACAGTGCAGAGACCTTGGGGTTTGGGAGACCTCCACAAAGCTTCTCATGGCTCAAGGTAGAGAATCCAGGGTGGGAATGGTGTTTTAAGAGGTGACTTGTGTCCGTCACCTAGATTCTTCTAGGCCACGCTGATAACAGAGTTCAGATTTTTATCCTACTGCCAGAAGGGAGCCATGAAGACTTAAGCAGGAGATGATTTGATGAGGATGGAGCTTTGGAGAGATCCCTTTGACTCCAAGGAAGAAATCTGTGCCTCCTGTTGACTCACAGACCCCTGGAGCCTCGAGGGGTTATTGCAGGTATAGGCATTTAAGAAGCACTAGCTGTACATGTAATCTGGAATCAACCAAAAGAAATAAAGGACCTGTGACTGGCATGAGAAAAGGTTCCTGAAAAAAAATTTTTTATAGTTAAGATCTCAGTTGTTAAAAAAAAAAAAAGTTAAATATTTTATGTGTGTCCCTCCTTGCATTGTGTACTCCTGGAGGTTGCTCCCTGAAGACCCAGAACAACAACATCAAAATGCAATAAATATTTCATGTTTTATATCAAGATGCCAGTGCCTGAAAACTGCTCTCCACTCTTACCTATCTCAGGCTGGGAGCTCATCGGAGAGTGTCAAGGGCACGTCTTCTCACCCTCCCACCAGAGCACTGAACACTGAGAGGCCAAGGTATTCTGGGTCACGTGAAGCACAGGCGAGCTTAAACATGGGAGCCAAGTTTTCACTTCTCCCCATGTATGGCTTCACACCTATGTACCGTCTTGGATTCATGAGATCATGAGATCCTGACTTCTTACTGAAGATAGTGAAGCCCAGAATCAGGAGAGTAAAGGGTATTAACAATAAATATAGAGAGGCTTTCTTTACTCTTTACTCTTTATTACTGGATTGCTTTCTGAAAGAGGACAGAAGGATTGTGGATTGGAATACATGGAAATCACTCGAAGGAGCCATCATTCAAATGTAATCACGAAATATTCATTGAGCCAATTGTTTTGCAACTGTATGTCTTTCCCCCTCCATGCAGCCCTTCTCAACTTGCTGAGATAGAAAATATATATTACATATACACATATATATGTCACACACAAATACATATGCACATCTATCTTCCTTCCTTTCTTCCTTCCTCTCTTTCTCCCTCTCCCTTTTGTCTTTTTAAAAAAAAATTTTTTTAAAGATTTTATTTATTTATTTGACAGAGAGAGAGAGAGAGAGAGAGCGTGCAAGCAGGGAGAGTGGCAGGCAGAGGGAGAGGGAGAAGCAGGCTCCCCACTGAGCAAGGAGTCCCATGCAAGGGGCTCTATCCCAAGACCCCAGGATCATGACCTGAGCCAAAGGCAGATGCTTAACCAACTGACCCACCCCAGGCATCCCGTTTTCTTTCTTTCTTTCTTTCTTTCTTTCTTTCTTTCTTTCTTTCTTTCTTTCTTTCTTTCTTTCTTTCTTTCTTTCTTTTTCTTTCTTTCTTTCTTTCTTTCCTTTCTTTCTCTCTCTCTCTCCTTTCCTTTTGCCAGTCTGCCATCTCACTCCCCCCTTTTCTATCTATTCTATCTATCATCTGTCTATCTAACATTGGATAGGAAAAAGCTTTGATAATCAAAATCCCCAATTTCCTAAAGCATTCTGGAATTGCACTATGATATCTTGAGGAGCATCTGATAGCATGCAAATTCCTATGGGTTTTATCTGCTTATAAAAACAGAATCTGTCCAAAAGCGCGGTACCTATGCTTTTATTTATATTCATCAAAAAGATCGCCTTGGTTCTTACTTTGTCCTGATAATGTACTAATTGTACTTTCTCTTTTTATGTATTTGGCAAACAAATTAAACAATGATACTTTATTTCTTAGACTAAATTGTACTTACATATACAAAAGTTAAAGGTACTACAAAATCCTGGGATTGATTTTTCTTAGTAGGGGCCTAAATAGCTAAGGAATTTTTTTAAATTTAAAAAACAAATTATATTTCTCTAAGATAATATGAAAATTGATTTAAAAATCTAAGAGCTTATTTTATAATCATTATAGATCTAGGTGCTTTTATCCCAAAGTGTTCATTACATGTCAATAAAATAAAAATAAAATAATAATTGTAAATAACAAGAATATCAGTATCCATTGACAGCTAGGACTCCAAATTATCGATGATATTGCAAAGCAGTCACAAAGCCAAGGTTCTCTAAGTGTTGGCTAACCCAACATGAACTCAATTCTCTGTGATTTCCCCTATGCACAAATTTGAGAAGCATCTCTGGATCCCAAGGTGGGATTTCTGTAACTCCAAGGTGGGAGGCCTGGAACCACCACAATGTGTATCTTTCAAGGCAATCAAAGGAGAGAGGAGGAGAAGCCAAATGATTCAACATAAATATCAGTATGTTTATGCTCCTTCTGTAGCTCTCTGACCCTTCAGAGTGCACACAACTCAATCCCTGCCTATTTGCGTGGCTGTCACAGAACACCGGGGGCACATTCTCAGGGCACAAGCTGTTGCTGATCTGCCTCCAACATGTCTAATCACTTTCATTGGGGACTAGCTTTCATTTTTCACCAAGAACTTAATGTTGAATTTCTGTTTTTCAGTAAGGCCTTCTCAATTTTTATTTTCAGTGTTCTGCTGACTTTATTTTTTTATGTTTTCTTTTTTTTAATAATAAATTCATTTTTTATTGGTGTTCAATTTGCCAACATACAGAATAACACCCAGTGCTCATCCCGTCAAGTGCCCCCCTCAGTGCCCGTCACCCATTCACCCCCACCCCCCGCCCTCCTCCCCTTCCACCACCCCTAGTTCGTTTCCCAGAGTTAGGAGTCTTCATGTTCTGTCTCCCTTTCTGATATTTCCCACACACTTCTTCTCCCTTCCCTTATAGTCCCTTTCAGTATTATTTATATTCCCCAAATGAATGAGATCATATAATGTTTGTCCTTCTCCGATTGACTCATTTCACTCAGCATAATACCCTCCAGTTCCATCCACGTTGAAGCAAATGGCAGGTATTTGTCATTTCCAATGGCTGAGTAATATTCCATTGTATACCACCTCACACCAGTGAGAATGGGGAAAATTAACAAGGCAGGAAACCACAAATGTTGGAGAGGATGCAGAGAAAAGGGAACCCTCTTGCACTGTTGGTGAGAATGTGAAATGGTGCAGCCACTCTGGAAAACTGTGTGGAGGTTACTCTGCTGACTTTATAAGACATATTTTTAACCTTATGTGATACTGGTAAGTGGCAACAATATTATCCCATCCATGTTGTCCAGGCAATTGTCACTACCCGAAAATAAATAAGAGGGAAGTTTGCACAGCAGTAACAACGTATCAACAGAAGTAATTGCAATTTATCCTGGCCACAAATCAATCCGTTATTAGCATAGGAGGAAGAATTGGGCATCATCACCCTTGATATCGAGAGGCAAATAAAGAGCTGGCGTGTTAAAAAGTATAATATTTACAACAGAAATTCTCTTAGTAGTCCTGAACATGAACAATTTCAGAGTACATTTGGGAAAACATCTCAAGGATATCAGTGTTTCTTTTATAATTGTTTTGCAACTAAATAGAGTTTTATTAATTAAAGAAGGATTAACCTGAGAAAATGTCTATAGCTGTGAAAAACTCTAACTTTTCAAAATCCTTTTTAATCGTTAAAGACATTAGAAATGGAGGGCACATTTTTCCGTTAATGGCAAATTTTTAAAGGTTCAGGTCCCAGCGATGCAAGAATTCAGGGTGGAGATGTGGCCATATCGAATGTTCGTTATATTGCCAGGGTCTTATCTGGCTGCGTGAGTCCTCAGACATAGGGGCTGGAAGCAGAAGGACTTGTTCAGGAGCAATGCCATCTTGCTATAGGGGACAATAACATCTCGCTTTTGTGGGGCAGAGGAAATGTGAGAACACTTCATATCAGCACTTAACCATAAAAAATGCTCTAAGCTGCTTTACACTGTTCTAGAGTCTCCTTGGAGACTCTGTGCCCACTCCTTCCCCCTTTCCCTTTAGACACCTTGAGGTTTGGATGTTTATAAGCCTTGGTATGACCTCTAATACACACACAAATTGTAAAACAGAATTAACCTTCCTGCTAGTTCTTAAGGGCATAGGAGTTTCAGAGTCTATTTGGGTAAATGACTTTTTTTCACCAAGGTCAACTTCATGCATATCTTCTGAGTACATAGTGCTTTCCTGCCTCCTTGATACTCAAATGTAGTCTGTAGACCAGCAGCATTAGCATCACACTCATTAGAAATGCAGAACCTTGGGCCTTCTCTCAGTCACAATGGACCAGAATCTTCTTTTAAATGAGATCCCTATCACATGCATCTGAAAATTTGAGAAGCACTAGTCTTCTTGCCCTCCTAGATGGTGTACAATTGTCTGTCTTGGTATTCTTTGGTAACCTCACAGAAATGCAAATTAATTTCCAATCATAGACCAAGCCTTACCTGGTTTCATTCCACTACTAGGAAAGCGCATAGAACTCTTTCCCTAGCTACATATACCTAAATCCTAATTATTTCTAATCCTACTGAAGGCATATCATGAGATCAAAAGAACACAGTTTTAGCGACTAGTAATTTCAACATAAATTAAATTTGTAATTGTATTTCTCAAATGTCATGACACATACGCTTTTTTAAAATCCCCTTTATCTCTTACATCTACTTTCTTTATATACCATAGACCTCCCCTCCCACTTCCTGGAAACTGCTTCTTCTCCCACCGTCCTAGACTGTCTATTTCTTCCTTTTCTAGCCCCACACCCCCTCCCTTTCCTCAGTTTTGCGTCTAGAAAGACAAAGAAACTAGTTGTCCATGATGGAAATCTCCAAAGGGAGGAGAAAGAAGTGAAGGAACCAAGGCGGTGTGCAGAGAAAGTCTGGGAACACCTGTCTGTTCATAACCTTCTCTGTGTCCCACATGCCCCTTTGTGTCTGTATTTCTCTTTATTAGACAGGAGCAGAGACAGCTAGTACTCATCAGTTTTCAGTTCTTCCTTTCTTCTTCGACACTCAGCTAGAAGTCAGTTCCCAGCCTCTTTGATTCTAGAGGGGAACACGTGATTAGTTGTCACCAGTGAAATGTGAACCCAAGTGGGGGATGCACCTTCTCTGTTTTCTTTTATTAGGTGGCTGAATGTAGAGGATGAAGTGGAAGGCCGCCAAGTTCTAGAGCAATGGGTCTTAACTAAGGGTGAGGTGGGAGGAGGGAAGAAGGGGAGGAGGGGAGGAGGCAGTTTTGGCTTTCAGGTGAACTTTGACAATATCTGGAGACATTTCGGGTTGTCATAACTAAGAGAAGCTATTGGCATCTAGTGGGTCAAAGCCAAGGATTCTGCTAAATATGCTGTAATGCCTGGGATAGCCCCCTGTGACAAACAGAGATCCAGTCCAAAATGTCACTAGTGCTAAGTTTGAGAAACTCTATCATAACGGATGGTGGAGCCACTAGATGGAAGGAGCCTGGATCTTCCCACAGAGCACTCCCAAACCCAACTGCTGATATATATGAAACTGTGAAAAGAGCAACAAATACTGTGTGTGTGTGTATGTGTGTGTGTGTGTGTGTGTGTGTGTGAAGAAAGACACTGAGACTTGAGAGCTGTTTGTTTCAACGGGTAGCTTATCCTGCCTGGCAATACAGAGTTCTACTCAGAACTGAGGTCTCTCAGTGATTTGGTGGTCTGCTGTGTAGACCCACCTATGCAAGCTTTATTGGAACGATCCATTTTATTCAGAGACTTTGAAATAAGCTTCACATTGTTATGAGAATAGTGTCTTCAATTAGAGGCAGTAAACATTTGTCATAGCCTCGTGCATTTCTGTTGCTGTGCATCAGAGCCGACTCTGGGGCAGAAAGCAGGTACCTACGGCCATTAAGGAATCACAGTTACTACAGTGGGTCTCCCTGTAGTCTGCACGCCCATCCTTAGAAAAGCATGAGGCAAATTGGTCTCAACTGCCTGTGAGGAAAGGCTTTATTCGGGATTAACGTCATGGTGCCACCTCTATTTCAATACTTTCTTAAGTGAGAAAAGGCAAATTCTTCCATGGATTCAGACTCAAAATGTTCATTTTGATTTTATAAACATTATAGACAACAGAAAGAGAAGCCTCGTTATTAGCCTGGAAAGGAACGTCTTGCTGCAATACGACCATAATTGATGGTTGCGAACTACCAAATTGATGGGAAGAAGTCAGCACCGAATGACTTGCCTGAGCTGGAGAACAGAGGTAAAAACCCACATGGCTCAACAGCCCACGTTGCCTTCTGCATCCTGATTGCCTTTAGAGCCAACATTCCCAGTATCAGTTTGTGAACCACCTTTTCATTTACAAAGCGTTATGCTGCTCCGCCAGGCAATTAGAGAATGAGGCTTGGCAGTGTCATATTGATCTTTCCTGTTCAGATGTATAATTAGCTGTTAACATTTCATTATAATCAGGGTTTTCCCGGGTTCTCCATGACCCTTGACTCATGAAGTTTCTAGACCTCTGAATGTTGTGAGTTAATTAATTTTGCTGTCTGATGTGAACATACAAAACATGGAGCCTGGAGTCTTGATTGGAACATAGTGTTTGGCAATCACATTATTTTTCATACTAAGTAAGCTTTATTAAGAATACCAACAGTGAAGCAACTTAACAAAGCAGTTCTCTCTAGTTCCAGTAGAGAGGCACTGGGCTAGCAGATAAATGCTGAAAGTTGTACTGTATTTAGTTATATATGGATATAACTCTTGAGGGTCATTCTTATTCAAGGAGAAAGACACTGATGACTCAAAGCAGAGAAATACCTGCTGTGTTACTTTGTGGAGTATAGTCAGGTGCCAGGTATCTGTGTTCAGGTACTAGCAGAAGCTTCGCTTAGTGTCCCTGCAAGCCACGCCCTAGGGTCAGCTCCTGAAAAGGGTAGAGCATGTGCCAATCAGTGACTTACCTAGGATAGATTCCAATGATGGACTATTGAGAGCAAACTTAATGTGTCATTTGAATTCAAAGATGAAACTAGGAAGCAAGAGGGAGAGGCACTTATCTTGTCCATACCCTGTGTAGGTATAGACTTCCAGCATGTTCTTTGGCCACTGCTGTGTTTTCAGCATCCTTTGACATTTGTTGCTCTGCTCCCCCCTCAGAAGGCCTAAAGTCTCTGATGCAAAGGAGTTTTGCTTTTTTTTCTTTTCTTTTCTTTTCTTTTTCTTTTTTTTTTTTTTGCAGGAAAACTATTCTGTTTAATAACTTGGTTCAACTAGCTTTGCAACTAGTCCACCCATTTCGAGTGGTCTTTTTTTCGCATTTAAGCTTTTTATTGCAAATTCACTTAAATTCAAAATATTTCCCCTAATGAGTGAAGGAACATACTCATCCAGAATGATCCTAGGTGCAACCCACTGGGACTGTGTAGACGCACAGAGAGATTTAAGGCAAGTCATTGGGATGTGTCTCTGGGTGTCACTGTTGATGATTATTGTCTTCTAGGAAAATTTAGCATGGCTTTCTGAAGATTCTGTTAGGACTAGGCAAAAAACTATCATGTTTGGACATGACTGAGTCTTATAGCCTTGTAGAAAATTGTAGAAAATGGGCCAGCTGCAGATAGGGTGAGAGACGGTCTCTGAATGAAGGATACACTCATTTGATTAGCAAGCCAGTGCATTTTATAGGGTGGCAAAGGGTTGGCTAAGAAAAGACACATCTTGGACCTTAGGTAGCTGTCATTGACTAAAGCTTTTATGTTATTTCCCACACCTCTATCCCATCTTCCATTCCTGCTTCTCTGCTGGAATGCCTTCTATGCAAATCTCTCTGACCTCATCTCCCACTTACGCATCAACTGCATAAGCTTCCCACCCTGTGGACTTCTGATCTGATGCGTAGAACTTACAGGAGTCTAGAACTTCACCTTGGGAATCAGACCCTTTATTTTATATTCCAGTTTCACCACTTAGTTTCTTGGACAAGCTCTTTAACTTTCTTGAGTTGTTCTCTCATTTGCAGAGTGGGGGTAATAATAATTTCTACTTTATAGACTTTTTGTGTGAATTAAAATAAAGAATGTGTGCAAAATGCTTAGCAAAAATGCTTAGCAATAAGCCTGGCACATAGCAAGTATTCTACAGACAATAACTGTTAGTGGGTTTTGCTTATGATTAATGTGATTGTCATTATTACTACCACGGGGCTGGGCAGCTCTGCTTTCAAAATGTATGTGAATCTAGCCATGCCTCCTTGCCTCTCTGCTGCCAGTCTAGTCCAAGCCATGATCAACCCCCTCTTGAACACATCAACATCCTTCTGAACTGGTTTTCTGCTTCCACCCTTTCTTTCTTTCTTTCTTTTTTTTTTTTAAGATTTTTATTTATTTATTCATAGAGACAGAGACAGAGAGGCAGAGACACAGGCAGAGGGAGAAGCAGGCTCCATGCAGGGAGCCCGACGTGGACTTGATTCAGGGTCTCCAGGGTCACGCCCCGGGCTGCAGGCGGCGCTAAACCGCTGCGTCACCGGGGCTGCCCTGCTTCCACCCTTTGTTACCCTTTTCCCATGCAACAGCCAGAGCAATCTTTTTAACGTTTCCTTTGATTACATCATATGACTCCCCTGCTGCAAACCCCCATCACAACTAGAAGAAAGTCCATACTCCTTACCAGAGACCTTGGCCTTCTAACCTCCGTGGCCTCCTGTCTGCCTCTTCAGCCACGCCTCCCACCCAGCTCCGTTTGGCTCTCCTGGACTCAGCCACTTGGTCAGCCTCTCCCTCAGTTCTGTATTTCCTGCTTCGGTACCTTCCTGCCTGCTCTTCTCTTGCCAGGAGAGCTCTATTCCAGGTATTTGCATGCTCATATCTTCCTCTTGTTGGATAATCAGCTCACGTGCCATCCCCTTGAAGGCGATTGCCTGACCATCTTGTTAAACTATAGATTCAACTTCAGTATGAAGTTGTTGATATTTGGCTCTTCTTGACCTACAAAAATGGTAGCTTCATGTTATTAACCTAATAACTCTCCCCACCACTCTCTCATCCCATCACCACACTGTTGATATGATTTTTAGTTTTAAATACTAGATGTAATGTAATTTCATTTGCAATTAGATATGTAGGTAGAGAGTAACAAGGAATTCTATTAGAAGGTAAGCTTTAAGGGGGGCAGGTAGTGAGCATTTCTTCATTTCTGTGTCTCCAGCACTTGGTGGGTCCTCTGCAGAAATATATCAAGTCTATGAACAACAACAACAAAAAATGAGTAACACAAGCTTGGTATGCTGTCTTCCACAGGGTGGAGTTCTCTTATTCCAGGTTTTACTGTGCCAATATATTATCTGCACGTCATGCAGGCATGAGTCTAGGTCAGGAATACAAATAGATTCCCTCTCATATAACAAACAGCTTGTATAAATGGGTACTGCCTGTTAACACACTGGGTTAAGAAGGACTCTGAGGTTGCATTCAGGCTAAGCAGAAAGAGTCCCATGATTCATTTGCTAATGAATCATTTGCTAATTCATTTGCAGGATCTTCTGTGGGTGAGGCACTTGCCATTCCTCCTCTGATGAATTTTGTTGTATGTTGTTGGTTTTGTCAGATAGGTTGGGAAAGGGTCTCAGCCTCCTTTGCCCAGTTATGAGCTCATGGTGCTGCTTGTTTCTGTGAAGCAGCCATATCATCTTGTGTATACTTTGGAGGCCACTTACGGGTACTGGTCTCCTCCAGTGGCTTCTATGGAAAACTTTCACTAGAACTTCTGCACATGTTGATTTTTTCTGTTTATCTAAAGACCATCAATTATTCCAAGTCTGCAGATAATTTTTATGTGACCCCCCCTAAGACTCATTTAAAAATTAAACATTTTATACAACACTGATTTACATTATTCAGATGGGGCAGGGGCCAGATAGGACACCAGAGAGATTTTTAAAGATTAGTGAACTCCTTGAGGGAGTCATGGCTACTTAATAGCTTCCATTAGGCTCCCTAGAAAAAGATTTAAGGTTCAGACATGGAGAAAGCATATTGTCTCATACTGCCTGTTAGCTGATTATTGTGTTCAACTTGCATCAACTATGGAAAAACGACGCAAATCATATGATTAGATTAAAACATGGACTCAACGTTTGGATCTATTTAAACCTTGAGTTCAATACACATCCAGTGAAATAAACTGGCCTCATACAACATGCTCCAGACACAGATCCCTTTAAAATTTATTTTCCCCTTAATTTTGTTGGCCGATTGAGTTGGGTCCAGGAAAGGTGCTCCTCAACCAACATCCTGGAAACACTGCCTGGCAGGTATGCTCTGAGGCCATATTTTAAATGAGTTCTTTCAGTGCACTTCTCTGGGCTCCTGTCCAAATTCTGTCTGAATTCACATTCACTGGGACAGAGGAGGCAGATGGAAAGCCTGCCTTTCTCCTGCATTTCCCTGCAGGAACTTCTGTCCTGGTCAGAATGCCATGGTCCTTTCCCCAGCCACTCAGCATGCTTTCCGGAGCCTGCACCTTCCCTGCTCACCTCCACCTTGAAGGAAACCTTCCTTTGTACTCCACTTTGGATCTAACCTTGCCTAGGCATTCAACGTGATCCATTTCGAAGAAACACAATTTGTCCCTTTCTAGGTGTTCCGTAATGCTCATTTGCCTAACTGAGAGAAAAAAGCCTTCCCAGCAAAGTCATCTCCTTTTCCTCTGGGCTGGCTACAGACCATCTATTTCATTTGCATCTGTTTTATGCTGTTATCTTGTAACATCTTTTCTATTTTGTAATTTAAGGCATCAAGTTTTTATATTGGGTTTTGACTTTGTGAGTGCACATGCTTTGCACTTTGGCTAATTCCATGTTCCTGGAAGCGAGGGGGAGGATCATTCTTTATATCTCAAAACAGGTAGCAAATTGCTCTTCACACAGAGGTTTCTTAGTTAAATAATTGCGGAAGTTAAGAAATAAAAGAAGATGGAAATGGGGTAAGGAAGGGAGAGGAGGAGGGAAGGAAAATATAAAGAAAGGGAGGCCATGTTCCTGAAATCCAGAGCCTAGTACAGTGCTTGTCTTCAAATAGATGCAAAATACATGCTTGATTAATATACAGAAATACTCAATCTTGCAAAACTGTTCTAAAGTTGCAAATGCAACTTCTACTGCTTCTGGTTCTCTTCATCTCATCACACATACAAAGTACCTGTTCAGGCCTCAGTTCCAAAATGCAGATTTCTAAGGAATGCCAACGCAAACTAAAAAACAAAGCCTCTAATAAAAAATTTCTCATCAGTGCATGGGCTGATGATCTTCATTCCTACAGCCTCCAGAGCTAACGAGCCTCTGCTTTAGCACAGTGCACATTTCATGCCCGTGTTAATCACATCATCACCAATTTAGAAGTTGCTTGTCAGAGCTCACAACTGATAACAAGGACTTTTGAAACACGATCTTAGAGTTGAAAATCAAAGGTTGACAATGTTTTCATCAGAAATATGTGAATATATTTATTAAGGAGGGAGACCGTGTAAAACTAGTCCAAGTAGAGGAACGTTCTCAACCCAGTGAGAACCATGCTCTCTTTGCCCCCAGCTAGGAGCAAACTGGCAGAATGAGATGCCAGTGACAATAGAAACGGAAGCCCCCTTCAACCTTGAGATCAACTGGACAGATTTACAGGCTCACAGACTTTCCCAAACCCAGAGGGAGAGAGAGAGAGAGAGAGAGAGAGAGAAAGAGAGAGAGTGTGTGTGTGTGTGTGTACATGCTCCTACCTGTGTATTTGCTTGACTTTAAAAGTAAAAGCATTCACTTTCGGATAGGTTTATCTTTTGTAACCCCAGTGGATGTGATTTCAGGGTCAATGAGATAAAACATTTCAGTACTTGAGTGTTTAGCATGATTTTGAATGTGGAGCATGCAAAAAAAAAAGTTGAAACTCGGTGTTTCTCTTTGTGTGAGCACCCTCGGGCAACACCTTTTTCCCCTAGAGCAAGGTGCTCACACACCTACTCAAAGCAATGCTCCCAATCTCCTGACCTCTGTGGGGAAAATGAGTTTTACCCCCTAATCACAAAGGTCTGCTCAATGCAGTCATGTTGTCAAATCTATAAAGGCGCAGAGGTAAGACTAACGACTTAAGATCTTGCCACTAAAATGAACCTGTTATTTCTGTTGTTTACATTGGGATGTTTGCTCTTTGGTGGTTTTTAAATATAATGTTACAATTTTCATACAATATTATTATTCTGTGTTTTTTGCAGAAGGCATGGCACGTTTTAGCTGATGATGAATTGGGATGCTGTCCGAGTGATGATTGAAACGATGGGCATCTGGCCCTCAGGCGTCTGTTTTCAGGAACTGATGTGACTGGGGAGGAGTCAGTCACTGCACTGGGGCCAACCAGGAAATTGGGAGAAATTGAGAGTCTTGGATGTGCCTGTTTGAAGCTCTGAAGTTGGGTAAGAAGTCCTCTGTCCTTAGGTTACAAAATAGTTTATTGGATAGTCATTTGGTAGCACAATAGTTTTTATGTTTTGCAAGTGATCCATCTGGTGTTCATTTTTTTATATGTATTTTTTTATTGAAGTTCAATTTGCCAACATATAACGTAACACCCAGTGCTCATCCCGTCAAGTGCCCCCCTCAGTGTCCGTCACCCAGTCACCCCACCCCCCGCCCACCTCCTCTTCCACTACCCTTTGTTCGTTTCCCAGAGTTAGGAGTCTCTTATGGTTTGTCACCCTCACTGACTTTTCCCACTCATTTTTCCCCTCCTTTCCTATATAATCCTTTTCACTATTTCTTATATTCCCCATATGAGTGAAACACTACTGGGGATTTACCCCAAAGATACAGATGCAGTGAAACACCAGACACCTGCACCCCAATGTTTATAGCAGCAATGTTCACAACAGCCAAACTGTGGAAGGAGCCTCAGTGTTCACCAGCAGATGAATGGATAAAGATGATGTTGTCTATGTACTCAATGGAATATTCCTCAGCCATCAGAAAGGACGAATACCCACCATTTGCTTCAACGTGGATGGAACTGGAGGGTATTATGCTGAGTGAAGAAAGTCAATCGGAGAAGGACAATCATTTTACGGTTTCACTCATCTGGTGTTCATTTAATATGTGGTTACAGAAGGGATTCCATCTTCTATTTCCCATTTAGGGAGCCAGTCTCCAAGCACTACCCACTGAATAGCTCATCCTTGCCCAGCTGGCCTGTGAGGCTATTCCTGCCATCTATGATGCTCCTGTGCACACATGTGGCTCTTGCTCTGAGCTCCCTCTTTGGCCAACTTGTCTGCTGTTGTATGTTGTACCACTACTGCATGTTACTATTATTATGGCTTGATAATATCTTGAGAAATCTGCTAGACAAGTTCTTACTCTTTTCTTTTACAAAGTTGAGTTCGCTGTTCTTGGATATGTATTCTTTCATATAAAGTTTAATCTAAGTTGGTTAGGTAAAAACATACAACTGGGAATTTCTAAAGATTACATTTAATTTGTACATGGATTTGGGGAGAATTTCCATCTTTGCAATATTGTAGCATCCCATGACAAAGCATGGGACATCTCTCTGTTTAGTAATAAAATCCTCTATGGCTTTTAGTAAAGTTTGAAAATCTGCTTCCTAAGGGTCTCATGTATTTTTTGTCCAGTTTTTTCAAGCATACAGAAAAGTTTTCAAGCATACAGAAAAGTTTTTGCAATTTTATAGTGAACACCTGTATAAACACCACTTAGGTATTACCACTAACATCTTATTTTGCCTTTTTCTCATGTATCCCCTCATCTATCTATCCATCTATCCCTCTTATCCATACTTTAATCGATCTCACTTTGGGTGCATTTTAAGGTAAATCATAGACATCAGTACACTTCTCTATAAATATTTCAGTGTGAATATCCTCCAAAAGAAATCAGCTTATTTACAGTTTTTCTTTTAAGGACACCATTTATACAAGAACTTCCAAATGGGCAAGACTTGTCATGGTGAAAAAAAATAATAATAGAATAATAGAATCAACAGTTATACCATATTGTGTAAAGCTTCTTTCACACAGCATAATGTCTTCTGAGACTCAACCATGTGTTGCAAGTACTACTAAAAATTAATTACTTTTTATTATAGAGTTTTATTCCATTGTATGAATTTACGAGGTTTTTGTGTGTTTGTTTTTCCATTCTCTTGTTAATGGACACTTTGGGCTGTTTTCAGTTTGGGACTTTTATGAATAAAGATGCTATGAACATTCTTGTCTAAGTCGAAGCTGCTATGAACACATGTTTTCATTTCTGTAGATATGGAATGGCTGAGATGTGATTATATGTTTAGTTTTATGTTTTTTAAAAACTGCCAGAACTTTTCCCAAAGCAGTTGTATCATTTTATTTTCCCACCAAAAATTAATGAGTTTCAACTGTTCTACAACCTCAACACATTTGACATTTAAAAAAAATATAATTAGCCATTCTGTCAGTGTGTAGTTGTATCTAACTATGGTTTTAATTCTCATTTTCCTGATGACCAATGACATAGAACATTTTCTTTTTTTAATTGAACATAACGTGTTGCATTAGTTTCAGGTATGCAAGATAATGATTCAACAATTCCATACGTTTGTCAGTGCTCATCTCATTAAGTGTACTCTTAATCCCTTTAGTCTATTTCCCCCGTCCCCTCACCCACCTGTCCTCTGGCAACCACCAGATTGTCTTCTGTATTTAAGATTCTATTTTTCTGTTTGTATCTTTTTTTCTTTGTTTGCTCATTTGTTTTGTTTCTTAAATTCCACATATGAATGAAATCATATAGTATTTGTCTTTCCCTGTCTGACTTGTTTCACTTAGCATTATACCCTTTAGGTTCATCCATGCTGTTGCGAATGGCACGATTTCATTCCTTTTTATGGCAGCATAATACTCCATTGTATTTAGATACATCACATCTTCTTTATCCATTCATCTATCGATGGACACTTGGGTTGCTTTCACGTCTTAGCTATTGCAAATAATGCTACGATAAACATATGATTGAATAAATCTTTTCAAATTAGTGTTTTGGTTTTCTTAGGGTAAATACCCAAGAGTGGAATTACTGGATCAAGACTTAATTCTATTTTTAACTTTTTGAGGAACCTCCATACTGTTTTCCATAGTGGCTGTACCAGTTAGCACGAGGGTTCCTTTTGCATCACATCCTCCCCAACAGTTGCTATTTCTTGTGTTTTTGATTTTAACCATTTTGACAGGTGTGAAGTGATATATCATTGTGGTTTTGATTTGCATTTCCCTAATAAGTGGTGTTGAACACTTTTTATTGTGTGTGTTGGCCATTTATATGTCCTTGGAAAAATGTCAGTTTGGGTCCAACAAATGAAGTCAGTATAGTTTAAGGATACAGAATTCAATTTATAGAAATCTGTTCCATTTCTATATACGAGTAATGAAGTAACAGAAAGAGATAAATAATCCCATTTACAATTGAACATTTTTTTTCATGTGCTTATCGACCATTATGTCTCTTCTTTGGTAAAAGGTCTATTTAGATCTTTTGCCTATTTTTCTTTTACTCTGGATAGGACATGTTCACCAAGTGGGGTATTCTAGATGAAGGCTATGACCTTTCAGCACTTCATGAAAACATTGCATTTTCATCTGGCTTCCTGCATTCCCAACTGAATATGGAGTTGATCATACTGCTGTTGTTTTGTCATTTTTCTCTAGATGGTTTAGAGATTGTGCTCTTGCTCTTTGCTTTTCAGGGTTCAGCTGAATTAGGTCTTTGTGTTTATTTTGAGGGTTCTTAGAAATTCTTGAATTTGTGGCTTGATGTTTTTACAGTTTAGAAAATTTTGGCCAATGTCTTTTGAAAAAAACCTTTCTGTCCCCCCTGAAAATGAAAATTGTGGATTTCTCTGTTTCTTGCTGATGTTCTGTCAATATTACTTAATACAGTAGGAGGGTACAGTTAGTCATGTGTGTGTATATGACTGTCATCTTCCTATTCCATTGTTCCACTTATCAGACATCCATTTGTCCCTTTTGGTGTTTTTGATTTATATTCTTTATTGTCAAGAGAGCAAGATTTCTTCTACTTCAGATTTACCTGTTTCAACTTTTCCCATCATTTTTCTGTGTCTTTTTAAAGCATTCTCTTGCAGATAATTTATGGTAAACTTTTGAGTCTGTTGAATCCAACCTAAAACTTCTGCCCTTTACTATGTGTGCTTGCCCCATGTATATTTGTTGATGACTATATTAGAAATTGTTCCTGCCGTTGTACTTCATGTACTCAAATTTTTGTTTTCTCTATTTGTTCTTGTTTTCTCCTTTCCTGTTTTCCCTTGGATTGGGTTTCCTTCTGATGTTTTAAAAGCTAAACATTCTATTTTTGTCCCTAGGTGTCCTGAAACCTAAAATTGTTCGTGATTACTTGCTCCTATTGGTTTAAAAAACTCAACAATATTCTATTTTCCCACTAACTGGTAAGTATTTGGGCACATTCTCATATCTCTCTGGTTCCCTCATTCCTCCCATCAAGTTACTATTGTCTGAAATTCTAGCTGTGGGTTGTAATGGGTATTGTCTTTCTCCCATTTTCTCTTTTTTATCAGCTGTTACTCCTGATAGAATCCTGTTGATACCAGTGTCCTGGACTGTTGCTGCTGACTTGGAGAAGGAGCAGGCGAGGATTGTCTCAGGATATCTCAAGGAGAAAGTGAGAGCAGAACCTAATTCTTCCTTTTCCATGGTGACACCTCCAGTGACCTGCCCCACCCCACCACCACCCCCATTTACATCAGTTCAAAACTACCTTCAGTTGCCACAGAGCTTTTCTTGGTTTTAAAAATTCTTGGAGTTTATACTTCCCCCTCTAGCTTCTATAACTTTTCTCAGGGCGATCCTGGGAAGAAAGCTACATCAGACACTTTATGAGCACAGAAATCTGATGGTCTGTATTTCTTTATAGAACAGAGCACAACTCCTCTGAGAAAGGAAGGCCTGAACGGAGCAGAACCTTCCTTGGAACTGGTTTTATGGCTTTGAAGGTGTCAGAAAGAATGCCACGGGCAGTGCAGAATGCTTGTCTTAGAGGCCACTGTAGCCATGGCAATGGTGAAGTAGCTGCTCAACTAGTTTAGGAGAAGAGGAGGACAACGAGAAGATAGGAATGGAAAGATATTGACAACTTTTTTTCCCGGAATATGTGAGAAATCTCCTGGGAATTCCCTTCCAAAAAACTGATGTGTGGGGGAGGTGACTATAGGTAGGACATCTCCCCTGGAGTTCTGCAGCTATGCAGAACTATTCAATTTGTGAAGTTTGAATATTCTTATATCATTATCCTAGCATATATTAGGTATCTTCTAATTACTCTCTGTATATACTTTTTCTCCTTCCCTTCAACCTTCTGCAACTAGATTGAAGCCTCTGAGAAGTGCAGGATGCTTCGTGACCTTACTGACTTATGTCCCGTGCCTGGCACATAATCATGTGTCCTTAATAAATATTTGTTGAAGTTGTACTAAAACTGAAGTTCTTCTTTATTAAATGTATGCTCCTTTCAGTCATGCATGAGAATGCCTGTTTTCCTAAACCTCTGTCAATACAAGTTATCACTGTTCTTTGTAAAGATTGCAAATTAAATAGATATGAAGAGACATCTCATTTTTATTTTTAATTTGCATTTTCCTGATTCTTGTTGCAATAAAATATTTATCATAGATTTCATTTTCATTTGAGCCACTTGTATTGTGAATTTCTTGTTCATATCTTTTGTCCATTTCCTAGTAGAGTTTTCATTGCTTTCTTACTGATTTGAAGTGCTCTTTCTGTAAGAATAGCAAGCATTTGTTATACTTCCAATTTGAAAAGGTCATTTTTTTCCTAATGATCTTTAAATTTTGTTTTTTGATAAAGTTAAGTTTTTACATCATCAAATCTATCAAATGCTTCCTTTCTAGCTATGTTGCTAATATATTTTCTTGAGTTAATCTTCTTCCTTATTCTGTCTTTCTTAATATTTAACGCATTAAAATACCTTATTTAAATAGTTAGTTATTCTGGCACCACTTTTCTTTGGCATAATTTCCCCTCACTACTTTGGAATTCCAATTCTGTTGTGTTTTAATACAACAAATTGAAACTTATCATTTCTAATGAAATGATGCTATCACGGGAAGAGCAAGTATGTCCAAGTGATGAGGGCATTTGAACTTGGCCAGATAGACTCAATGGCCTGTACTCTTTATTGAAATTAGAGAATGGTGTTAGAATGAACAAATGTACAGTGTGTCGTGAGAAATTTCTGGAACAGGATAAATGAACTAATACAATGACTCAACAGTACATAATGTTCTGTTCAACAAATGGAACCCCCTGCCTTGCTGGTCTTTTAAGACAGATTGGATTACATGTTCCTCCTTTGTGTGTGCTGCTACTTCCATTTCTCGTGACCCCAACAGCTGTATGTCATTTGTTCTCTAAGTGTCTTGTCTGAAAGACACATTCACAGCTACAGACACTGTGCAAAACAAAGCATTTGAGAAAAGTACGTCAGAATTTAGAACAGTTTCAAAGAAAAAGGTAATAAGAGTTGGTGACAGTTGGAGTGACAAAGGTTGTAATTTGAAATAGAAATGCAGACTTCCATAGTGCTCCTGTGGATCAGCTCTGAAGGGAAGGGATTACAAATGGCTCAAGTGTCTCAGGCAGCCCTTGACACTCCAAAGTAGACAAGCACTCAGGTTAACACAGAACAGTCCAAAGCTGCTTCCTCCCAAAGATCAGAGGGTTTGGATGACATGCTTTCTGGTAAGAAAGGTCAGGGGAAAACACATAGAGGTAACCTCTGAGGATTTTGGTGGCCCTCCCCGGCATCTTTACAAAAACCAAGTGAACAATGTGCTTCCATTTATAACAGCCTGGGACTGCCTTCCTGCAACTGCACCAGCCTCTCCTAGAAGCCACATATATATAGTACCTGGCAGCGCTGGCTTTGTTCAGAAAGAGTAAGGTATGAGGCTATCCACTGCATGTATTTTGTAGGCCTTACGCAATGTATAGCTTTCCGTTAGCATACTGATGGGCCAGCTCATGAATGTGAGACTCTGTGGTCAGAAAGCCAAAGGCAAAATGCTCTCTCCCATCAGCCCATTAGCTCAGGGCAAGGTTCTGCTCATCATTGATCTCCTGGTCCCAGAAGGAGTGAGGTTTGGGTGAGTGGTTCTCTCCCAGGCAGATGTGTTGCTAATAATCCCTGATGGCTACAGGACACATGAGACCCAGGATCAGGAGGTCATCCCAGTATGACAGCACTCAGGCCTTGGTCCAAAGCCAGCAGAGACCAAAGAGCAGAGCAGTGTGATAGAGAGGGATGGAGGCACAGCTCAAGACAGATTCTCAAACTTGCCCTGGACCACACAGGGAGTTCTGCTGCCTTGTGTTACCTTATAATGAAGGGTATGCGATAGAGAATCTGGAAGTAAAGAATCATTGATCTGCAAGAATATGGTGAGGACTGCTGGCTCAACTCTGAGGTCCAAAGAGGAAGGTGACTTGCCCAACATCACACAAATGCGGGGGGCTAGTTCCATTAAGCAAGACAGTCAAACTTCGTGGCACCATGGGATGATGAGCACAACTGAGAAAACTCTCTGTGTGGATCACATTAATTTTTTCCCCCCTTTTAGGATAACATTCTGAAAGAGGAGCCCGCTGCTGGTATGAGAGTGAAGCATGTGATTGAATCCTGCTGCTCATGGCTTTGTTACCTACTGGCATGGGCCTCATCTGCTCCATCTCTTCCCCAAATTTCTCGGTTATTTCTGGGCTCTTCGTTTAGCTCTCCCCATCCTCTTCAAATCCCGCCCTGACCATCTGCTCTGACCTCCTCTTTCTAGTGTGATGGATGATAGATAAGGAAGATAGGGGAATGTAAACTGGCCAGAGGGAACCACAGGACCACCCACCATGCATCTTAGACTCAACATCTAGGCTCCCATGGCCACAGGGTGCCCCTGCCGCCTGTCATGGGGAGCTGTATCTGTGATCACCTCTAACATCAATCAACAGTCACACCTGATGTCTGACAGGGTCATCATTTTCTAGATCTGAAGGAAGATCTCAATGCCTAGAAAACTATAAATATACTGTAAAACTTCAAAAGATAATCAATAATGAATGCAGGCTTTGACTGTTGGCTACTTACTCCTGAGTGAAGATGGGAACTTGTTCAATCAAGTGGAGTGTTTGGAGGGGCTAACCACTCCAGTGTGGCCATGGATAACTCTGGTTGCACTACTGGCCTAGCGTCAGGCAAGTCAAGAGAAAGGTCTGACTTGAGGCAGAGTCCTTCTTTATCTTGTCCAGCTTGAAAGGCTCTCCAGGCTACCGCAGTGAGGTTTGGAGGTGTGTTATTCTCAGGCTGACTGGTCATGACTGAAATGCTGTCTCTTCCCTCCTTCACTCTCGCATTCATTCAATAAACCAATGTTTATTTTACATGGAGGTCAGTGGTTCTCAAACTTCACTGTGCAACAGAATCATCTGGACGGATAATTCCACTCCTGGGAATATATTCAAAGGAAACAAAACCACAATCCTGAAGAGATATCTGCACCCTCATGCCACTGCAGCATTATTCACAGTAGCTAAGACATAGAGACATTATTAGTTCCCATCGAGAGATAAATGCATAAAGAAGTTGTGGCTTATAAACATAATGGAGTATTATTCAGCCATAAGAAAAGAAGGAAAGTCTGTCATTTGTGACAACATGGATGAACCTGGAAGGCATTATGCTAAGTGAAATGTCAGAGAGAGAAAGACAAACACTGTGTGATATTGCTTATGCGGAGAATCTTAAAAAAAAGCTAAACTCCTAGAAAAAGAGAACATATTGGTGGTGGCCCAGAGGTGGGGAGGTGGGGGAAAGGTGGTCAGAAGGCACAAACTTCCAGTTATAAGATGAATAAGCCATGGGGACGTAATGTGCAGCCCGGTGATAAAATTAATAAGTTCTGTATATTTGAAAGTTGCTGAGAGAGTAGATCTTAAAAGTTCTTATCTCTCTCTCTCTCTCTCTCTCACACACATACACAATTTTGCTGTGTGAAGCGATGGATATGTTAACTAACCTTATTGTGGTGATCATTTTACAATATACACGTATCTTAAATCGTGGTGCTATACACCTTAAGCTTCTACAATGTTCTATGTTAATTATATTTCAAGAAAGCTGGAAACAGACAAAGAAACAAAAGTACCATCTGAAAGATGTGTTAAATCACAAAATTCTAGGGATCCCTGGGTGGCGCAGTGGTTTAGCGCCTGCCTTTGGCCCAGGGAGCGATCCTGGAGACCTGGGATTGAGTCCCACGTCGGGCTCCCGGTGCATGGAGCCTGCTTCTCCCTCTGCCTGTGTCTCTGCCTCTCTCTCTCTCTCTCTCTCTCTCTCTCTCTGTGTGACTATCATAAATAAAAAAAATAAAAAAATAAAAAAATAAATTCAAGCTTCTTTAAAAAAAAAATCACAAAATTCTAGGCCATCCCTCAAAGGTTTCTGATTCAGCAGGACTAGAGTAGGGCCTGAGAATTTGCATTTGCAACAAATTCCTAGGGGAAGGCGAAGCTGCTAGCCTGGCATCCACACTTGGGGAATCACTGATCTGGATGCTGAGGCCAGAAGATTTAAATCCATCCCAAGAGCTGAAAATAGAGGCGAAGTTTCTGGAGCAGGGAGTTTATGTGGGATATGATCTCAGGAAGCCCTGGGAGAGGAATGAGGGGCAAGAAACTGAAGGAAGGAAGAAGATGGACGTTGTACCACTGACCACCTGGGGCTGCTTGCCCCAGAACTCCACCGGGGGGTCGTGCAGACAGCGCATCACATGCCTCCAAGCTGTCCCGGATGGGGGCTGGGGAGGGGGCACCTGGGCCTTACTCTAGTCAACCAGTGGGTGAGGGTTTTTCCTGCCCACATTTGTGGCCGAGGCAGGGCAGGCTCGGGGTCAGAGGACAGCCACAAGTAGGCCAAGAATTGGGACCTTACGTGTTGGTCAGGGATGTTTGGAAAGGGAGGCCAAGGGGGCAGGGCACTAACAGGCATCAGCACACACACCTAATAACTTCTGTTCCATTTGCGGATATAAGTTATACACACAGAAAGTTTTAATAACTGCAGACAGAGAACATTAAACATTTAAATTACATTGCCATGTTAAAAACTTTCCCGTGTGATCTTGAGACATTGGGTCAGGTTTTGTTTTTGTGCTCAAACACTTCAATTTTCTGGGAAAGAAAGGCACCTGCCTTTGGCTCTAGACTTCCATTAGAGACTGACTGGCCACCATGGAAACAGGATACCTGTTTCCAAAACTAGGACAGAAACTGTGGAGCCCTCCCCACATGCCTCTTCACCTCCAGGCACATCACCAGCTTCACAGTCACTGCCACCATCACAAATGCACGCACACATGGACACACTCAGACACACACGTGCACACACATGGCTACTAGGGGTTGAGCTACTTCCTTTTCTTTTTCCCCTCCAGGGCCAGTCTCTGTGGGTCATCAGATTCATCCAGCCCTTGCCTTCTCCACACCCAGTGAACTGGCCTTTGCACACTACAGTTTTTTCCTTTTCCCTGTTGCCCACTCTGGTGCAAACCTGGTCTGTGGTTGGGAGGGAGGCTGTTGGAGCTCAGACCCTGGTGTTGGACAAAACTAAGTTTTCATCCAGCTTCTACAGTTTATGGGCTGCATGACCTTCAGGTGTGTTGTGTAGCCTCTTAAACTTCAAATTTGCCCTCAATAAAGTGGAGAGAATGATTGTTCTCTCTTCGTGGAATTGTCGTGAGGATTAAATTAATGCCTTGGACTTTTTTTCTTTTTTTGGATTTTATTTATTCATGAGAGATACAGAGAGAGAGGCAGAAACACAGGCAGAGGAAGAAGCAGGCTCCCTGTGGGGAGCCCGAGGTGGGACTAGGGATCACACCCTGGCCCAAAGGCAGATGCTCAACCACTGAGCCACCCAGCTGCCCCAGTGCCTTGGACTTTTGATGTGTTCATTAAATAGTAGCTCCTAAAGGAGTGGGCTTAGTTTCACAGAGGTGTTGTGAGGATTCAAGATCAGGCTTATGAAGTGACCAGCAATTCCCAGCTCACAGGAGGGTGCAGATGTAACTCATGCTCATTACTCTCCAGGAGCAGTTGTAAAGTATTCTTCGCCTGAGGTTGGGCAAAATTCAATGCTGGATGATTCCGATCCTTCAGGACACACGTCCTCTTAGAGCTTACCTGGCTCCCCTCAGCCAGGACCAGCTTCTGCCTGGGGCCCAGAGCATGTGGGCAGTGTTAGGTCACCTCATGATGGGTGGCCAGGGGCCCCAGCACCCTCTTTGCAGCCACCATCCCTCCTGGGGATAGTAATTCCTCATTCATAACAGATATGCTTTTGCCTTGTGAACACAAATAGCATGCCTCACTGAATTAAACAAACATTTCACTGTCTTTGCAGACCAGGAAATTACTCACATTTTAATCTACTTGTTATTAAGAAATGAGGCTTCTAATTTAATAGGTTCCACAAAAGTAAGTAATTCATAAACACATTTTCAAACTCTGAAGGCAGATGAAAGAGTGAAATGATGTGTTAGGAAAAATCTGCCTGAGTCACAGTTTGGGGTTTCAGGGTGTGAGGACTTTCGTGCCCTCCCCAGCAGATTGGGGCTGTACTTGGACTGCTTTGTAAAGCAGAGCCTCCTCTGGGGGTGCCAGGCTCCTGTCCTCTGAGTCATACAAGATGAATTCTTCATGCTTTTAGAGAAAATGCCAGCTGGACCAAAATATGAACCTACAAATATATATGTTCCGATCCTTGTCTCAATACCAAATGAGAGACTTCCGGTAAGCACATTATAAGATTCAGAAGGAAGACATGCTATTGTATTCTTCCCATTATCTCATTATGTGGCAGAAATATCATCAATATCTGCTGAGCGGCTGAAGATACCTGCTATCAGAGAGGCATGAAATGCCCATGCATGAGTCCATGGGGGGTGATGGGGGGACACGGGGCGTGTTTAGGCTTCTCTGACCCCTGTAGATTGCTGCGTTGAGGGCTTGTGGGTTTGTTCACGGAATTAATTGCCAAGGGGAATTTCAGTCTATTTTTAAGATTTAATTTACAAATATGAAATACACATACCTTAATGGTGCAGCTTGATGATTCTGTGCCTATCTGTGCAGCCATCACTGAATACTTAGGTGATGCCTGTCACCTCAGAAAGTTGTCAGGTTCCTTTGCTGTCAATACCACCACTCCACCCTCCCAGGTAGCTACTACTTTGCCGTCTATCACTAGCATTCTTGAACTTTGGGATTATATAGTATATATTCCCTTGTGTTTGATTTCCTTTGTTTGATTCAATGATTTTCAGATCAACCCATCTTGTCGCATGGATCACTAGTGTCTTCCTTTTTCTGGCTCCGTACTATTCCAGGGTGTGGACACCCCCTAGTTTGTTTATCCAATCACCAGCTGGTGAACTTTTGGTCTCTTTTAGAATTTTTGTCTATTGTGAATAAAGCTGATGTAAACATTCTTGTACAAGAATGTTGTTCTTGTACAGAATGTGTTCTGGGGACATACACATTCATTTCTAGGAGTGGTAGTGCTGGGTCATACGGTAAGTACGTGATTCGCTTTATAGAAACTTCCAAAGAGTTTCCCCAAATGGCCACACCATTTGACATGTCATCAGTTCCAGTTGTGCCACACCCTTGACAAGCCAAGTCCTGCCATTTGAAAGATCAATGGAGAGTCTGTTTCCTATGTTTACTTCACGTGCCTGAAGAACACACTTGTCATTCATGGGAAGCCTCCTGTATGCCTAGTAAATATTTTTACTTTAAATGTTACAACAACCCTACCAAGGGAGTAGTTTAATTTTCCATTTACAGAGGAAGAAAGTTGAAATTCGTACATCCTCACAGCTAGTAATGCTTCTCACCAGGACTCGGCCAGCATTCTTACCTCTGCGGTGGAGTGGCCAAGGACCTCAAAGAGCACTTTTCCCTTCCTCTTCAATTTGCTGATCCAGAGTAGGGAGTGAGACATGAGGACTTGTGTGAGGCCACAGATTTAAAACCTATTTATAAAGCAGTTCAGCCTCATTTCTCTCTGTAGTCAGACATCGAATGAGGTAACCTGTCTCTAAAACCTGCAGAAAAAAAGGCATAATTTACATGGCTTATTTCTTTCCAACCTGTGTAAACATAGACTCCAGTTTCCACTATCACATTGAAATTTTGTTTTGCCACTGTGGGAGGTAACTAAACAAAAAGATAAAGAGAGAAAAAGAGAAAGGAAAAAATGAGATGACTTTGTGTAAAAATACCTTGAAAATTCCCACATGGGCACTTCTGGAGAGGGTGGCTTCCACATTGGTTTAAAGAACCAGGAGGAGAGTCGTGAACAAGTGGGCTGGGAAGGCTCAAATTTTCCCAAATCAGCAGTTGTAATTCAGGTCAGTAGGTAGAGTCTGCTTCCTGAAAACGGTGCATTTGTCAGGCTTCTCCAGAGAAACAGAAGAAACAGGAAATATATAAAAAGATTTATCATAAGGAACTGGTTCATGAGATGATGGAAGTTAACAATCTGCTGTCCACAGGGTGGAGCCCAGGAAAGCCAGTGGTGTAGTTCAGTCGGAGTCTGAAGGCCTGGGAAACAGGAGAGCTATTGGTGTAAGTATCCATCCTGAGGGCAACCAATGCCAGAGGTCCAGCAGACAGACAGAGGTGGGATAAATTCTCTCTTCTTCCACCTTTCGTTGTACTCAGGGATTGGACAGTTCCCACCCACACTGGGGAGGGCAATCTGCTCTACTGAGTCCACAGACTCAAATGCTAATCTCATCCAGAAACATCCTCACAGACACACCCAGAAATAATGTTTAACCAGATACCTTGGTATCCCTTGGCCCAGTCAATGTGACACATGAAATTAACCATCATTAATAAATTCTGCAGCTGGTATGACTCGATGAGGCAATGTTACCCTTCTAAGATATATTTGGTTTTCTAGATTATTTGGTTTTGGTCAAGGCAATATATGATACAATTTGTTTTCTTTTGTTTTGTTTTTGTCATCTGTTTGTTTAGGGAGAGAGTGTGTGTGACAGAGCGAGCATTCTGGTAGGGGGAGGGGGAGGGGCAGAGGGAGAGGGAAAATCCTAAGCAGGTTCCATGTGCAACTCGGACTCCAACATGGGGCTCCATCTCATGATCCTGAGATCATGGCCTGAGCCAAAGTCAAGAGTCAAATGCTTAACCAACTGAGCCATCCAGGGGCCCCAATTTGTTTTCTTAAATCATCGGGGGAAATCTGACTTTCTTCAACAACCACTAGGAATCAGGCACTTTCACATATCCTCTCATTTAATCTCCAGCCTGACCCTCTCTGTAAGAGAACGATTTTTATCTTTATTTCTTGGAGGAGGAAGTCCAGGCTCAGAGAGGTTAAATAATTTTTTTCATAGTCACACGGCAGGGGCTAAAATTTCATTCAGGTCATGTCTGATTTCAAAGCTAGAACTCAGCTCACTATACTACACTATCTTTCCAAAACAGAAGTTTTTATAACACATTTAGATAAATTAAGGTTATTTACTTTAAAAATACGATTGTTTCAAAAGCCACAATTATCCTTCATGTATGATATGAATCAATGTTGGACAAAAATTATACTTAATTCTCTCTGGATAACATTTATGATTTTTATGAGATACTCTCTTCCACAGAAGAACATGAGCCTATGGACTCAAGAACTTGAAAAACAGTATTAGTTTAATTAGAAAATGAATCAAATTACTGTTCACTACAATTCTAAACAAAACTCCAAAACTTCAATTGCCTGTGTTCCAACTAATCAGGGTCCTCCATTAACCAGACCTGTTTTATGCCCTCAATGGCAAATTACAAAAAAGAAAGGAAAAGACTTGTTTATAAATCTCAGCTCCTAGAAGGTATCAGGATTTGTCCATGTCCAGCTTCTATACCTTCTAAATCTACCTGAATAATCTTATAATTGGCATTTAAGAATGATGGCCGGGAATTCCTGCTGAACCCCCTGTCCTCGAAGAAAGATTCCACTGTGTTCATTCCTCTGTTCTTACAAGGACAGGAGAATGGACTAGTTCATTTCAGAAATGTTTTCAGTCACAGGGATCAAAAAGGATTTCTTACTTAACTCTCAGTTACTCAGAACCTAAAATTCATCAAACTACCCCATTGCCCAAACATCTCTCTTAATCAAGCTTTTGCTGTGCTCCCAGACTTGCTGGTTGTTGTTGTTGTTTTTAATCAAATGCATCATTCTGATAACACTGACAAATTTGGAGGAGAAGTCTGGGGCGAATTGTGAGCTGAACAGATATGGGCACATAAACCAGTGCCTCTGCAGGTCCTCGTGGAAGAGAGGTTGGGAAGAAGCCAAATGCAGCACCTATTAGCTTTCCAGGATTATTTACCTGGCATTTGCACTAGTTATTTTCAAGATGGGGAAGCATGCATCCTCACACTTAACTTGTGGTGAGCTGCCTCCAAATCTCCCCTTTGCCACCGAAGGGGACAGAGCCGGACTGCCTGCCCATGCTGGTGATGGCTCATCCTCAGGGAGCCCAAAGTCAGATATTCTGTTCCTAGGAGACTGGCTTTGTGTTGTTTGCTACTGCTGTTTGTTTTATCATTTGAAACACTAAATTTGTTCATTTCTAATTTGTAAAGCAAAGGAGGTATTTTGGTTCAGATCCCCTGAGGAACGAAGGCAGAAAGGAGGAAATGGGAAACAGGTGAATCTCATACACTAAAAACAAACATAATCGTGTGAATCCAGGCTCAGGGCATGTGCACGATGCAGAGAGCTACTGACCAGGCAGTGCCCTTGGAATAATTAAAATCTATGGCTTATTATATTTCTCGGTGAAGAAGATTCACCCAGGGACTCGGGCATCTTGGGAAGTTTTATCCTGGCTTTCAGGCCAACTGAATAATTTAGTGGAGTCCTAAAACAGTAAGTTACTGATGCTTTTGCAGCAAATTCAGCAAAGCTGCAAATATTCTTTGAGTACCTGCTGTGTGCCAGGCTGGGCTCTGGGACGACAAGACGGAAGGCACAGGTTCAGTCCCTAGCCCCAGGTGACCAGTATAGGAGTGCAGCGACACTTGTTGGGCAGGGCTCACCAGTCCCAGAGAACTGACCTTGCAAATGCCTTATCCCCATGTGGTGACTTCAGGGCACCTCACAGAGCTAGCTCACAGGCTCCGAGGAGGTGCCAGGCAAAGGATGGGGCCAGACCATTTTACAGATGTGGATAAGAAACAACACTGAAACCACATGGGAAATCAGGACCCTTGGCACCACTGGTAGCAGTATAAATTTATACTGGCCTTTCCAAATGTGTGACATTTTGGTAGTATTTAATGGAATTAAGTGTGCCCAGACTTAGGACCAAGTCATCTGACTCCTGCCCACAGATCGCAGAGCAATTCTTGCTGATTTTATAAGGGATTCTGTGTTGGATTTCGTGTTGGCATTGGGTGGGAAAAGTGAGTGGATGATTACCTTGTGTCCGCCGTTAGGGCTGTGGACAGGTGACAGGTGATGGGCACCTACTATGGAATACTTTGAAATTTGGAGGAGGAACAAACAAAATGTGCCTAGAGCTATATGCAGAGAATGACACAGAAAAAAAAAATAACCCTAAGACAATTTAAGGGCAGAATGAGAATTATAGCACCATACCAATTGTGTAAATTCAAAACACGCACTCACAAAAACGTGCACATTTAAAGATAACTATATTTGGGAATCAGGATGAAGGGGAAAAAATAAAATAAGTACCTGTATGAACCAATGTTGATAATACTGAAGATTGTTATAACACCGAAGGTGGAAGATTAACTCAACTTTCTTTACCAAAGGGTGCTGTGGAAAGGAGACAAAATTTGAAGATGTAGCCCCATCTTCAGCATGATTCAATTAGTATGCAAACTATTTCTGTAGAGGTGTCCTTCCAGGGCAATTGCTGCTATTCTGTTCCTGTCCTGCTGAACTCTATGGTGATCCTCCTTGTATAAAGAATTCAGAGTAGACTGGATTATACAGACCTCTGTGGCCCAAAACAACCTGTGCCATGGGTTGGTCACAGCTTGGCTGGGGCTGTGCTCCACCTGGGATACTCCAGGACCCAGCCTCCAACAGTCACAGCACTGGTCTCTGTGGCAGAAGAAAGGAGACCTCAGGTAAATTGCACACTGGTTCTCAAGACCTCCAACCAAAAGTGACACTTAGCACTTTCACTTATATTCCATTGGCATTAGCAAGTCCCGTGGCCAAGTCCACCCGGAGAATGACTGGAACAATGACAGCCAAGAATATTTGCTGGGAGCACTAACATTTACCCTCCTCGTCTTCAGATAACACTCCCCTCAGATTTCTCCCAGTTGGCTCTCTTGAGCTGTGTGACCTTGGACAAGTTACTTAGCCTTTTCACGCCTCCGTTTCTTTTCTGTAGTTGGGAGTTCTGAGACCTATCCCATGAACTTTCTGTCAGCACACGTAAGGGGGGGCAGTGAATGTGTATAGCAAAGGGTCCGGCAGCCAGGAAGCCCTCAGCACAGTGTAGTCATTGTTGTCGTTCTGAACACCCCTACTCTCACTTCCTCTTCCTAGCCCTCCTTCAGATCCGTCCTCCACACTAGCCCTGCCTTGATCCTTAAACATGGCTTTGCTCATATCCCGACTGAGGCCAAAAGCATACTTTTGCTCCCTGTTGGTGTAGTAGTTGCCTCGACTGCTGCCTGTGGTAGCTAGCATTCCTGTTTTGGGTGCCACCCTCCATCTGAGCTTGCAAGCTCACTGCCCTGCATCCTAATCTGTAAGCAAGGTGAGTTACTCAATCCTCATTCATTGCATGCATTTTCCAAGGAATTTCAAGGAATGGGAACATCTTTCTTCACCCATCCATTCATTCATTTAATGAATGCTTGGTCTACAGCAGACATCATTCCAGGGGTTGAAGATATAGAAATGAAGACAGAGAACATATAGTCCTCATGGAGCCTATAGGAGATGTGCTAAGATACCTAAGATGGCTCAAATTAGTGATGTGTGCCATCGAGACCACTTCATACGGTGAGAGGATAGAGTGTCTGAGTGGGTCAGCTAGACTAGTCAGGGAAGGCTGAATGATCAAGTGAAGAGGAGAAACCTCATAAATATCCGGGAGAAGAGCATTCCAGAGACACAGTGACAAATCTCATGTCAAGTAACGGAGGAGAAGGCTGGAGTGAGTTCAGCTCAGTGGACAAGGAGAAAGTGGGAGAGTAGAGCAGGGGGGAAGAACTCAGGGACAGGTAATTTACAAGAATGTAGGAAAATGAAAAGCCTTTTGAAGGTTTACTGCTTTTGCCCTTCTATGCAAGGCATGTGTCTTCAATATACACATAATCAGATTTAATCACTGTCTGGGTCCAATTGAAAAACACTTCACAAGACCTTGCCTGATCTTTATCTCTCCTCTTCCCCATCTCCCATTAAAAGTAGTTTTTTTCCACCTTTAAACTTACAAGATAATTTACCCACCCCAAGGATTTGCATCCTTTCACCTGGAGGAACACCTGCCCTGTGGCTCGGGGATTTCAGTTCCACAAAATGAAATGGGTAGTATTAACAGATACCCAGCATTAGTAGTATTGATATCTCCTTATAACTTTACTCCAGAGTCATATAGGACGAGCTTCAGAAAAGCAGACAAAAATACGCCTAGAAAATGGAACAAGTCATCCAATGTCTTTGGTACAAAGAGATGGAACAAGAAAATTACTTTGATCTGGATAATTCTTTTACAGAATATTTCAGCCAGACCCCTTGTCATATTCTCCGTAAGCCTTTACCCTGTCCTGTATTTCTGAGTATTAAGCTGGGTAATAAAGTCCGGCTAAGACAATAGCAGCTATATGGTTTTCAGTTGCTCTGATGTCTTTCCTTTGTGGCTGTGTGAGTGAGACAGGGTCCTTTTCCAAACACAAGGAAAACAAAACAAAGAGAACCCAGTAAAATGAAATCATCCTGGGCATTGTCAGGCCTGCCTCTAAAAATCACTTCATTTTTTTCTCATGTATTTTGCTACCTTTCTAATCTTAATTAATGACCATAGAAAGCTTTGGAATTTGTTGTTCTGTTTCTCTGGTCACATTGTGCCTGGGGTCCAGCTCCCGTACCCAAGCATATAGTTGTTATTGCTTATTAATATTCACCGAACATCTGCCCTGCACTTAGATGCCACTGGGACACCAGAATTAGCTACAGTCACTCTCCAGTGTATTCCTCTGAGCATGACAGGACTCAAAGCGAAGGAGGAGCTTATTTCTGGAAAACAAGGGTGACATCGTGACACAGGCTTGTGGGGCACTGTGTGCCAAGCTGGCTTTGATATTTGTGGATCTTATGATATTTCCAGGTAAGCAATTTGGTTTTGTTTGGTTTCAGAGGGAGGTATGAAGTGGTGGGCAGAAAGGAGGGGAGGGTGGATGGCATGTGAATCACGGAGGGCACATTCTCTTAGGCTGCAGAGGGAATGTTCTCCAACCTTGCTGAGAAATAAGCCTTGATGAATGAATCTATGAATTTAGTTGAATTGTGTCTTGACAGTGAGGATGCTGGGAGCGAATGAATGAATGAATGAGAGAATGCAAAGGAGAAGGATGGAGGAATAAACACAGGCTCTTTGGCAGCACACAGAACCAGGGGTAGGAACAAGATGCAGGGACCTCAGAGTGGAGGTTATAGTTTGAAGAGATACAAGATAATAACAAAAAGGCCAAGAAGGAGGAAAATTTTGTTTTTTATAAAGTTTGCTTTTAGGGAATTAGGATTTTCAGAGAAATCGCAGATATTAAGTGCACAAGTTCAATGAGTTTTGACAAAGGTATACATGCATGGAAATCACATTCCTATCAAGATATAGAATATTCCCCCTGCCCAGGAAATCTCCCCCATGTCCCTGACTGGTCAATCCCTACTCTCCATCTCGTTCCCCACCTCAGAGAACACTGCTGTCCTGGGTTCTATCTCTGTAACTCATTTTTTCCTGTTCCTGAACTTTACATAAATACAATCACATAGAATATTTGACATCTTTTATGTTTGCCTTCTTTCCCACAGGTCGATTTTTTTAAAGATTTTATTTAGTTATTCATGAGAGACACAGAGAGAGGCAGAGAGAGAGAGACAGAGACAGGAGAAGCTGGCTCTATGCAAGAAGTTCAATGTGGGACTCGATCCAGGGTCTCTGGGATCACGCCCTGAGCCAAAGGCATATGCTCAACCACTGAGCCACCCAGGCGTCCCAGCACAGAAGGTCTTTGAGCTCAAATATGTTGCTATTTGGATTGTTTCTTTTTTTGTCTGGATGGCATTTCATTGTACAGCTCTACTGCACTTTTTAAAAAATATTTTATTTATTTATTCATGAGAGACACACAGAGAGAGAGAGAGAGAGAGAGAGAGAGAGAGAGAGGCAGAGACACAGGCAGAGGGAGAAGCAGGCTCCATGCAGGGAGCCCGATGTGGGACTCGATCCCGGGACTCCAAGATCACGCCCTGGGCTGAAGACAGGCGCTAAACCGCTGAGCCACCCAGGGATCCCCTCTACTGCACTTTTAAAATTTATTCTTCTTTTCATGGCCACTTCACGGCCCAGTTTTGGCTACTATTAAGAAAGCCAGGGATCCCTGGGTGGCGCAGCGGTTTAGCGCCTGCCTTTGGCCCAGGGCGCGATCCTGGAGACCCGGGATCAAATCCCACGTCGGGCTCCCGGTGCATGGAGCCTGCTTCTCCCTCTGCCTGTGTCTCTGCCTCTCTCTCTCTCTCTCTCTGTGTGACTATCGTAAATTAAAAAAAAATAAATAAATAAAAATAAAAAAAGAAAGCCACTGTGAGCATTCTTATATAAGTCTCCTTAAATTTTTATTTTTTTGGTATGTGATTTTATTTATTTCTCTTGGGCAACACCTAGAAGCAACATTGCTGGGTATAAAATAGTTATATTCTTAGTGTTATAAGAAACTGGCCGTATCATTTTACACCTCAACCAGCAATGTGTGAGGGTTCTGGCTGCTTTGTGTCTACCAACTCTGATATTGTCAATCTCCTCCCAAGGGCTTTTTTTTTTTTTTTTTTTGGCATTTTATTGATGTTTTTCCATCTTACTATTAAGGTGTTATGAGTTCTTTATGTATTATGCATATAACTCCTTTGTCAACTATTTCTAAGAGGAATATTTTCTTGATGGTTTAGGGCCTGCCAATTCATTTTCTTCATGATTATTTCTTGTTGAGTAGAAGTTTTAAATTTAAGTCCAATTTATCATTTTTTTCTTCTATAATTTATACTTTTTAGGTCCAGTCTAAGAAATCTTTGCTTGCTTCAAGCCCAAAAGACTCCTATGTTTTCTTCTACAGTCTTGTAGATTTGGCTTTTATGTCTAGGTCTTAATTAACTTAGGGTATAAAAGGTATAATCATGTGGTGCCTACCTGGCTCAGTTGGGTAAGCAGCTGACTCTGATATCAGCTCAAGTAATGATCTTGGGGTCCTGGGATGGAGCCCTATGAGGACTCTGCAATCAGTGGGGAGTCTGCTTGAGGATTCTCACTCTCTCCTTCTTCCCCCTGCAACTCATACACATGTTCTCTCTCAAATCAATCAATCAATCAATCAATCAATCAATCTTTTAAAAAGCTACAATCATGAAGTAGGAGTTAAGGTTTCTTTTTTTTCCCAAATTGATTTCCAATTGTTCTGACACCACTGTGGGAAGACTTCTTCCATTGCATCACTTCTTTGGAGCCTGTAAGGCCAGCATTTGATGAGGAAAAAGTCATTGGTGATCCCAAAGTAAAAAAAATGGGGAGTCTGGAGAGATGCCAATAAAAGAGGAAGGAAGGGCCTTTACAAGACAGGAGAGGATCTTAAAACAGATAGAAGCCAGATTATAGAGGCTAAGTACAGGGAGCAGATACAATGGCGAGAGTAGGAATGGATCATGTATCTAAGGGGTTCGGCTACGAAGACAAGGGTAAGAAAGGGACAGTAATTCTCAACAATCATTTCTAGGTCAAGAGATCGGACCTGCTATTTATTAGCAGGCAATGGGCTAGGGAAATAATAGTGTTAACCTGGAAATGTAGAGGCTTTGGGTGGAGAAAGGCTCAAATGATATCCATTTGTGGAGACTTTGCCACTCCCAGAGTGGCACTACAGTGAACTCAGAGAGACATACTGGGAAATATACATTTATGTGCCAATATCTATTCACTATATAAGAACTGACTGCTGAAAGTGCAGTATGTAGAAGTAAAGCACTGAGTTTAAACGGCTAGTCTGCCAGATGGGCTGAGAGCCGATCACCCAGGAGCTGCCATGTCCATGCCTTTGTGAAGAGGCTCTTCATGCTCCCCTTGGGCCAGAGGAATGGTTGAATGACTCTGCCCTCAACCATTTCACTTTATGGGAGGAGGAAGACAGACCAGAAGTTAGCTATCAGCACCTGCTTTTCTACATGAAAGTTTTTCTTAAACATCTAAATGGATGAGGAGGATGAGGTAGCTATTTTACTTTATATGCTGTAGACTCTAGCTGCTCTCCTAATCCCACAAGAAAGAGTTTAAGGGCCTATTACAATTTGTTTTCCAAAGGAAAGAACAACAATGTTTGCTAATTATTAACTGTATGCCAGGCAGGAGTGTTAGATACCGTTGTACAGGTTGTGCACTATACAACTGCATTACACCAAGAGACACTATTCCTATCCTAGCTTGGTGTTGTGAAGTATGGTGGCCTTGATGAAAAATGTTACTCTATGGTTTTTACACAAGCAAGCTTACTTAGCCTTTGCAACCACCCTATTGGATTGGCATTATTATGTTCATTCTGTAGATGAGAAAATCGAGGCTCAGAGAGGTAAAGCCCCTTGCCCAAGGACATTCAGCTAGTAAGTAGCAGGGATATAATTTGTAGACCTATTGATTCCAAAACATCACTTCTCAGTGAACTTAAAATATTGGCAAAGTTCACCTTTAGAAGGCAAGTAAGTAGACTATTTGAAGTCTACTTGCCTTCTACTATTTGAAGAAACCAGCAACCTTCTGGGAAGATGTGAAATGAAAAAGGCCACTGGAGTGAAAGTCAAAGGCAACAGAGGACTAGGAACTGCCAGGGTGGCTAGAGAGAGATGGAGGGAAATTCTAGATTGGCAGAAGCTGGAAGAGCAGATGGCCCAGCAACCCAAGCACACCCACCCATGTGGCAGAGAAAAGAGCCAACTACAAAACACCAAAACTGGTCCAGCCATGAGTGGCTTGGGAAAACCCCAGATGGGCTG
Organism: Canis aureus; assembly: GCF_053574225.1. Lineage (NCBI taxonomy): Eukaryota > Metazoa > Chordata > Mammalia > Carnivora > Canidae > Canis > Canis aureus. The sequence continues at coordinate 8,878,610 of NC_135616.1, read as the reverse complement.
ATCCACTGGCTTAGGGGTAAGGAGGGCTAAATAGGGCTGTCCCAGTGCTCAGAAACTGAAGCAGAAATGCTCAGTGCTTGCTGGGAACCTACTGTGTTCTCACAGGAAGGCAGTTCGGCTCAGAGGCAATAATGAATGCTTACAATTAGGGTCAAATTCTGATTCCCACATTTACCAGGTGTGAGACAAAAGGCAAGTAACCTATCTATTTCTAATCTGTTAAATGAGATTATAGTACCAACTGGAAAAATTGTTCTGATGATTAAATTAGGTAATGTAACTTGCGTGCATAGTCAGCATTTAATAAATGTCAGTTACTCTGCGACTCAGGGCATATAAGATGAGACATGATCACAGCGATAACAGTCCACTTATCAAACCTTTGAAGCTCCCAGTTCAGAGGCCACTGTATTGGCTTGTGTCATCCTTCAGCCCCAGCACCGGGGAAGATGTGGGAGCTCAGCTGTTGCCTTACTCCACCGCAGGCTACTTATGCTCCTTTTCATTTTTTTTCCTTATCTGTTCCCACTCTCTCTCTCTTTCCCCAGAACACCATGCCCATCAGAACAGCACCCTGCAGTGGCCGCAGTGACAAGCAGAGCTACGTCGTCTGTACTACTGGTCTGAGCGATTCCAACTGCAAGCTCCTGGAAGGGGGGGGTTGGGGCTTGTTCAGTTTTGCATCTTCAGAATTGGAACCTAAATCCCGTCCCTACATGTTGACTCGATGCATGGCCAGTAAGTGCAAAAAAAAAAAAAAAAAAAACTTGTCTGGCCCCCGCACTTCAGACAGGATATGGACGTGGGGCTGGCAAGTTTCCATGGATGTGGATGAAGAGGGTCTGCTGGCCAGAGTGCTGTGGTAGGGTGAGAACCCTGGATTTAGCTGTGGGCTTCAGAACCAGACTTTCATTGCAAGCTGTCCCTGGTGGGTGCTTTATGCGTGCTTCAAAACCATAAACTGGATGAGCAGATGCCTGGTGGTAGCGGGCTGCTTGTTTTCAGGGGGGTAGACGTGCCCAGTGGGCACCTGAAGCATGCATTGCCCATCGCACACGAGTTTTTCTGTCAGGCACAGAAATAAACCTTTCCTTTTCCTGGGCAGTAAAAGAACAGAGCTTTGAAAAGCCATGGAAAAACAAATTAAACAGTGCCACACTACGGAGTATCCTCTCTCTCCTCTCTTCTCGTAAAACCAAGTGAGACTGTTACTCCATTTGAATGAGTCCTGGTCAGTAGCAATGGGACTAGGAAACCCTTGAGGGAAGAGGTCAGACTCACAAGGTTAAACTATAAAACTTAGAGGATATCTTCCAATTAGGAAAGAGGTAGGAAATGAAGAATGCTTTTGGATTTCCAGTAAATGTAATGCTAAAATATTTGGCCATTTGTCTATTGCCATGTATCAATCCAATTAACCTTGCGCCATGTGCCCAACTGCATTCAGTGATCCTGATGTGTTACAAATCAATATAAAATATCCCACTGCTGATGGGGATCCTCAGGAACAGAGAAAGTCCAGCTTTTGAGTTTCAGAGTTTTGAAAATGAGTGAAATTCACCTCTCGAGTTATGAAGGTAGTGATAGTCTATGATTTGGTTGCAAACAAACAGGACTTTCATTTTACCGGCAACATAAATTTGTCAAAATCATCAGCATGTAGGACTTTGGATTCTGATTAGCAGTGATAATGGGAAATGATTTCTAATATTCTGCAGTTGAAATGACCCATTAGTAATGAAATAAAATTGGTACACTGAAATGTTTTCTTAAGGAAAGGTTATTTTTTGCATAATGTCCGCTGGATTTTATTATTTTTTCAATTGCTTTATAAATAGAGAAACAGATGTTTCTCTTACAGCAATTCCGCTTTCTTCAAATTACCTTTGCTGTAAAGGTAAGAAGTGTAAAGGGCAAGTTGAATCTATCATTAATCTTGCGTTTGCTGTGTTCGAACAATTGCCAAAGTTGATTTTGTAAGTATTTTATTATCAAAATAAGACATGGGGGCGGGGGGTGGGTGGATTGCCAAAATATCCCAGTGAGTATTAGGTTTTTGTTTTATTTCAACTTGATTTATCTATCAACTCATTTTTTGTCTTACTATGTATGTAACAGGGACATTTCTCATTATTCACTGAATTGGTAACTCTTCCCCAAGAAAAATATGACCATGGCTGAAATTATTATTATATCCACTTTCAAGGTTTTACATATAAAACTCATTAAAATTTTGGCAAGATAGGACAGCATCCAGAAGAAATTCAATTTGGTATTTCTGTTTCAATTAAATATGATTCTAGCAGGTTATCAGCAATCCTCAACCAAAACCAAACTGAAGACTTTGAAAAATAGTTCCTAATTTACATCTGTGAAGAGAATAGGAAGTGGTTCCCACTTATGTTTTCCAAAGTCACTGGAAAATAAAAAAAATAAACCTATTATATTCATGTTACTTATTACAGGCTTAGGCAGGAAACGGCAGAGGTCAACTTTTTCTCTATAAAATAGTATCCTGTAACTTTAAAACCTGACTGTTACCACTTATGGAAAATAAGATATTTTCCTGACATGGTTTATAATTTAAGTATATGTTAGAGTTGAAATGATTTGAGGTTCTGAGATAAATCATTGCAGCTCTGGCTTAGTAATAAAAGGCATTTATTGAATTAGGTGGATAACTAGTGCTAGTGAGTCCGCCTTTGAACAACAGAAATGCCAGAGCACATTTACGGAGGGGGGGGGGGGAGAATGTGCCAGAGGAAGGAAGCACTTATCTCCATGAGCAATCAGTGATGAAGATCCAGAGAAGGCCCAGGGCAGGAAGTGAGAAGGGGTCAGACCAAGGTTGTGCACTGCTGTGCTGATGTTCCCTGGCTCAGTGACTCATAACATGCAAGGCTCTCCATGCCAGGGCCTTGTGCAGCACGGCGTCTGCTGGCGGGAGACCCTAGAGACCAAGAACCTTAACTGGGAAAGCACATTACACATTACAGTGTTCTAGAACAAATACGTACTGAGGACTTATGTTGTTTGACATTATAAGAGGTAAAAGAAGAATTTCTGACCTATAGGAGCTTACAACTGAGTCAGGCAAAGAACACAACATGAGAGGATCAGTAACACAAGATCTGATGTGGCAAATGCCTGAGTGATAAAGACCTGAATTACAACCAGAATTCAGAAGAACAGGGAGAGGGAGGAAGGGAAGGAGCAAGCAGACATTAACCAGCGTGACATAAAAACATTCCTTACCTGCAATACGGTGATGGCATCCAGGTGCGGGAATTAGCTGCTTAAAACAGTAGACGGGCTTTCCTAGGGTTGAGACTAAGTCTTTTTTTTCCTCCCCTTATGTCTATGTTCAGCCTGTGATTCAATACCTGACACAAAGCAGTGCTGTGAACATCTGCAACTGGAGAATGAACGCATGGGTGCATGTGGATAGACGGTTGATGACCAGTGGTGCGCAAGGGATTAGACTGGAAGGGGAGAGATGGGGCGGGCACACCTGAAAGAGGATTTATTTTTTTCCTTTTTTTTTTTTGTTGTTTTAAGATTTTATTTATTTATTCATGAGAGACACAGAGAGAGGCAGAGACACAGGAAGAGGGAGAAGCAGGCTCCCCTTGGGGAGCCCGATGTGGGACTCGATCCTAGGACCCCAGGGTCATAACCTGAGCCCAAAGGCAGACACTTAACCACTGAGCCACGTATGTGCCCCTGAAGGAGGATTTCTAAGCAGAGAAAATCCAAGAGGAGAGGTGAGGCCTTAATAGGAGCTACATGCTGCAGGGGAGGGCCAAGGTTGGATGGGGTAGAGGCGGTTGGAAGCCTGGCCAAGGACAGATTGTGAAAGGCTGTGACCCCCTGTGTCACCATGATCAATTACATCCCTCCTTAGGACTTGCTGTGATCTGTCATCCCTCCTCAGTGCTCCTCTGAGCCCTAGGCTGGGCTTTGCTCCCCGCAGCCCTGGCCTGCTTGCTGCCTACACTCATCCTACACCCCTACCCCCCGGGCCTGCCATGGCTTACCTGCCAGTTCTTCCCACTGCCCCAGAAACTGTGCCTGGGTGGAGACGGGCCCGACACGGCGCCCCTGCAGTCTTAGCACCAACCAACAGCAGTTGAGTGAACTAATGGAGAAAGTGAGGGCATTCTACTGGCATTTTTGAATGAGGGAAGGGTGTGACTGGAGCATGCTTCTCGGAGGTGTACTGAAGGAGGGGACAGGTGGTGTGTCAAGGAGGAGAACCATGAAGGTGGGTGTCCATGGCACTAGTCGTAGAGAGACCGAGGCCAAGATGGCATGGGCATAGGGCTAGGCAGCGGGGCTGGGGATGATGCACAGAGTACGGGCTTGACACAGTGGGATAATCAACAGGACTCCAAGCCTGAGCACGATGACATTGGCCCACATAAGAGGCCCAGGTAGTCAGCCCGATGGCAGTGGTGAGCAAGAGGGGAGGAGAGCAAATGGGAGCCATAGGAGCCTGGGGAATCTGGGCAGGAGAAGGAGAGGGTCAAAGCTGGAAAGAGCAGAAGGGACTTGAACAGTCTGATAGAATGCACCGTGTATCAGCAGGTGCACAGGGAGGGACAGGCCTTCCAGGTGGAGTGGCAGGATGGGGACCACATGTCCTGGAGGTCATATAGCCAGAGCCCCAACCGGGTGAGAAAGAGAGCTCACCAGCCCTTCCACACAGAAGCAGCCCAAAGTGTCCCCCAACCCAAAAGGAAAGCTGTCTTCCCAGTCAAGAAAGAATGGAAGGCTTATCCTGGTCTCCACATCTTAAGAGGAAACAATAAATAGCTATAATTTCCAAAAGCTTGTTTCTCTTAAGGGAATATACACAAGCATTTCTAAGCCAATGTATCATTGGTTCGCTGAGTTTCTGCTAGAAAATGGAGCAGAGAAAACCCAGTGGGTTTATTTTTAGTTCTTACAGGGATGAATGACCATCCCCTGTAGTTTAATGATTATTTGAGTATCCCTTTTGGCAGCAACCTGCAAAATCAATCTATGGTTAGCGCAGCTTAGCCTGTTCAAAAGTGATCGTTTTAACTTATATTGCAGGAGGCGGGAAGCAATGGACTGGCACTAGGGAAGGGGAGCTGGTCTCAGAGCCCAAGGAGTAAAGGTTTCAGCCATGCTTGGATGTCATCTCGTTTTGGACTCTGAGAAGGGCAGGCATTCTCTCTGTAACTCCATTTATCCATCTGTGAAATGGAACACCCACTGGCTGGCTCATGTTTCCCTCCCAGAGAAAGCCCAATGATGCATATATCCTAAAGGAGGGTTCTTTGTGTCCAGAGCTTAAAAAGAAGGTCATAGAACTGCATGGACTCACATAAAAAGATGTCCAGGATACCTGAGAGGAAAAACAAGTTGTAAAACAGTACACACACACACACACACACACACACACACACTATGATTCATTTTTTTAAAATAATGGTAATAATCATGTAGATATTGATGTGTGCATAAAAACCCAGGAAAGTCGGAAAGTCTACATAAAATAGCAACTGGTTATTTCTGGGATATGTGATTACAGGGAACATTTGCTTTTATTTCTCATATTCTTACCATTTGCATTTTTATAAACTTGCGTTTCTTTCAAAGTCGGAAAAGGAATGTGACGCAAATGGAAGCATATAAATGAAGAAGGTTCTCCACCTGTGGAAGCCCATTTTCTCCATCAGTGAATGGATCCTCTTAGCCACATGCTGTACCGTCTCTGGAAAAACTCTGACGCTGCTAGGGCTGCAAGACCTCATGTGGCCTCTGCCCCTGACGATTTACTGTGAATGGTCCTCACACCAACTGGCTATCAGAGACCTGCTGACATCAGCTCATGCAAGATGGTCATGCTCAGCTTTAGTTGGTTCATGTTTTAAAGCCCAACGAAATTTTCTCTGACAGAAAAGTGTCTCCTCACTAGGAATGAGCAAATATTTTGAAAACACATTTCTGTGCCTACAAATGGCTGAAGAGCAAACTATCAAGGGGCTTTAAAAAAAAAAACAAACAAACCTCCAAATGTTTAAAAATTAGGATCTGTCAAAATTTGTGTTTCTTCAAAAAGGAGGTAAGGGGCATGGCAGCGGCAGGCATGGGTTAGGACACCTGGGGCCCTGGTTGGGAAGGGCACTTGGAGGGCCTGGGCCTGCCCAAACTCAGCTTGATGCATAGTGTGGCTCTGTTGGGAGTTGGGGTACAGAATAAAATTAGGGCACCTTTGCTTGCCAATTACTGCTGACCAAAGTGAATTCTGATGTGTGGTAACTAGGCTGTAACTTTTAGGATACTTAGGAGGATGATAAAAACACACTCATATACACCTTGGGCTGTGGATGTGCTGGAAGGAGTGGCAGGAAACTCCCTCCCAAAATCCAAGCCCAGTTTGCTATATTAAAATATTTGAATCCAGCTGTTAACCTGGATTCACAGTATTTAAACTTTTTTTTTTTTTTTTTTTTAATTTTTATGATAGTCACAGAGAGAGAGAGAGAGAGGCAGAGACACAGGCAGAGGGAGAAGCAGGCTCCATGCACCGGGAGCCTGACGTGGGATTTGATCCCGGGTCTCCAGGATCGCGCCCTGGGCCAAAGGCAGGCGCCAAACCGCTGCGCCACCCAGGGATCCCCGATTCACAGTATTTAAAATTCTGGGTATTTCTCTTATGTTTCATTTAGTTTGACTCACCAAGGAGCACTGTATCTTCCGATGTCCATGTTCTTCCTAGGCTCCAAAAAGTTTGATGCTCACAATATCTTTCTTTCTTTTTTTTTTTTTTAATTTATTTATTTATGATAGTCACAGAGAGAGAGAGGCAGAGACACAGGCAGAGGGAGAAGCAGGCTCCATGCACCGGGAGCCCGACATGGGATTCGATCCCGGGTCTCCAGGATCGCGCCCTGGGCCAAAGGCAGGCGCTAAACCGCTGTGTCACCCAGGGATCCCTCACAATATCTTTCTTTGGAAATCTCGTGAACCTCCATAAAGCATTAATAAGAGCTGGTGATCTTCACAGGAGCCCCTACGAAGGTCTGTTTCCTGGTAGATTTAGTGTAAATTGTTTACCAAAAATGAGCTTTGTCGAAGTAGATGGACATCTCTCTCGGCCGCCAGTGTCCTCGTTCCAGAGAGACAATACTGTCAAAGTGTGGGATCTTCTAGCACAGAGCCACTGACCATCTGCTGTCCGAGTCCAGGCTCAGAGGACTACCTGATGCAGAGGTGATTTGCAGCATGTCCAAGGGAGAGGAGAGAGAATGTCATGGTGTCCACAAAGAGATGGAGGCTGGAAACTGTGGAGGGGCTCACCACATGTCACACAGTTTGTCATTCACAGGCCGGGAATGGAGCCGACCCATGCCCTCTTGGTCAGCATTCTTTCCCCTTCTCCCAACTGCCTGCTTACCAGGGGCACAGCTTGCCAACTCTCTCAAGGTACACTCGCATCTTGACAAGTCCCTTCTGACACACAAAAATTTAACTCTAAAGACTGATGCGATTTAAAAAAAAAACAAAACTGATGCAACCGTGGGAATTTCATATCAAGGTGAAATTTCGCAGGGAGATATTTGGGCCTCAGACCTTTTGGCACTCTTCCAAGTCACTGCCCTGCCGTGATTACTCCATTTGCCTTGCTTTTCCTTGGGAAATCCTTTCTTGATTTTTAGCTCTATTAGCCTTGAATGAGACACCTTTTATGTGGGCTTTCCAAGTCCTAGACTATATATTCCTTTTTTTTTTTATTAATTGATAAGAAGGTCCAATACTGTTTATGTTGCCTTTATCTTGTTCCAAGTATGGATTTTTTTCCCCATCACCAAAACCATATGTTCAAGACAGTGATGTGTTGGAGCTAACCCCTGCCCGCTTAGCAGAGCCAAGTCCGCATCCTCCCCCAACTCCTCTTCAGTGACTTCTCACTGGTATCTCAATATTGGACACGGAGAGAATATTTACATCGTAGAATGAGGCAAACACTAAAATTGAGGATTATTTTTTTCTCCAGAGAGCCTGTTTACCAGCATACAATTGGTGCTAAGTATGCGTTTTTCTACTCTAGCAAGACACTTTATTCATTTGGTAAACTATTACCCACTTGTGCTTGATACATGATAAATACATAATAGATGTTTGTAAAGGAACAAATGAATGAATGGATGGATGATGGATGGGTCTCTTCCAGATAGATTCAGTGTTCCATGCTAGTTTTTGAGACTCAGCTGGTCACTGAAACTTAGTAATTTTGGATTCTCTATCTCTTTTTGATTTTTACCTCATATTCATCTTAGTCCCTCAAATGCCAGTCCATGATGTGGGAACTTTTCTACAGATTTGTTCTTTTCTACAGAACTGTTCTTCAGACAAGAGAAAAATCAAACATGTCCTCCACTAAAATGAGGAAGTATGATTTAATTATGATAAAAAGTAATTTTAATTTTTATGGTGCAATATTAAGGAAAATTTATTTATATATATTATTAAAAGTAATTTTTATTTTTAAAAGCAGGAGCAAGTCCCAACTATAAACTGTCTGACGTACAGTCTCATTAGTACTTTGCCTCTCTGATTACTAGCTCCAAAAAATCATAACGAGTTGCTTTTAAAATTGATGCTCAAATTCAATATGATTGTTGCTTTGCATCTTGTTCCAGTAAAGTATCTTGTTGGTTTGCTTTTTGGGAGCCAAGTAAAGCAGCTCCTGACAAGCTTTGCTTGGAATTTTTGCTTTGGAAAATCGTGTGAATATTTATATAGAGGCTTTAAGCTGCAGGGAATTTAAGCAGCTTAGAAGAATTTTTGCAAAGTTTTTAAAGCAGGGAGTCACTCTAAACTCATAAATACGAATACATTCACGTCAAACTTGAAATTTGTGAGTGCTTCCTATTATTATTGTGTTGGGCCTGGGCCCACACAGCCTTTTGAGCATTTCTGAAGTAACTTGACATAGCAGTTTCCACTTACACAAAGTATTCTATTCCGTATTATCTGCACTAATAAGTTTGGTATGTCTGCTAAAATTCATTAATAAATGTTCAACATTTTGGTTTTGGCTTTTCATAAACACTTGTCAAACTCAGGCAAAAAATTATAGACCTGATATCATCTCATATGTAACTTAACCCCAAACTTCTGTTGCCCTTGGTTGAATCTTACAAAGAGTATATTGAGTAAAGGAAGTTAGAAACGAAAGTTTATGGGGAAGCCTGGGTGGCTCAGTGGTTGAGTGTCTCCCTTCCGCTCAGGGCGCGATCCTGGGTCCAGGGATCCAGTCCCACATCAGGCTCCCTGCGAGGAGCCTGCTTCTCCCTCTATGTCTCTGCCTCTCTCTGTGTGTTTCTCATGAATAAATAAAATCTTAAAAAAAAAAAGAAAAGTTTATGGACCATATTATTCATTTATATAAAGTTCAAAAACAGGCAAAATAAACCCATGGTGTTAGAAGCCCACATAGTGGTGACCCTTCTGGGGGTCAGTAACAGGAAGTGACAGAGGAGGCTTCCCTGGCTGCTGGAAATGTTCTGTTTCTTGAAATGAACAGGTATGTTCACTGTATAAAAAATATATCAAACTGTGCTTATGGTTTGGGCACTTTTCTGTATGTAACTTCTATTTCAGTACCGAGTTTATTTTTTTAAAATGAACTTTTCCTGATTCTCTTTGGAATTCTAAAGCATTTCAAAGAGTGAATCTAAGTAGACAAGAGTGGCTTCCCAGAGGGTGTTACCTAACCAAGGTCAATGACCGGAAGGAAGCAGATCCCTGTGCAAAGAAAGACTTGGCCTTACATACAAGCTGCATAATTTGCCTTTCTGAAAGAACTTTCCCTTCCTGCGGTTCCACAATTTCTTTCAAGAGACAATTTCGTGTTCTTCCAAGCAAGAGGTTGTATTGTGAGTAAGAACCAAACATTGTCTTTCAGCTCCTTTAACACGTGATTGGAAACTCAGAAAGACTTTTAGGGGTCATGGAGATAGCTCTGTGACAGCCTCAGAGAATCCCATTCTGGCATCTTTTCTCCCATCCTAAAATCTGCTCAGGAAAGCTGAGCTAATTAGAAGTGGCCAGCTAGCGTTTTGTCAATAAATTGCTTGGCTCAGCAGACAGTTAATGCAATGCCAGATCAATAGGGACTCTGAAAATTATTTCTTCATTTCCCTCTATGGCAAGTAGAAGCCCATGAAGGACTGAATGTCAACCTTCCGTCAAAGAAGCACAGAGCATTTACACCTGACATGAGAAGTTACGAGGGAGCAAATGTAAATAGTTTCAAGCTTCTTCTTGACGTAATGTCAGATTTTTGTTTTGAAACGGAGTAGGCACTAAGAAGATTTTGTAAGAAAGAGCCATTCTTTCTCAACCAGAAGCTCTTTGCTTTCCTGGAGAGGCCACTGGAAATGGCAACCACACTGTCACTCAGGGTGACTCGCTGAAATCACAGCTTTTAGGAGATGATGAGTAGTTATCTTTTATGATCTTACATAATAAAGGAAAAATTAAAAGAATATTGAATGATAAGAGGAAACTTTTTTGGAGGAAAGATATTTTTATGTGACCTTCTAATAATTCATATTGCATGCTGTTCATTTTCTAATTTTATGGCTATATAGAGTCAACATGAAGCTCTTTTCTGGATTCTGGGATCTCACAGAGGCCTATGGCACCAGTGTTCACTGGGACCTGGTGGCAAAGGCTTTGAGCTCTGGGAAGCAGTGTTGCAGATACTAAATGGGGAACAACATACTTCCTAAAATAATAACACTCCAGCCAGTTAAGAAGCCCAGCAGGAAGTATGATGGCTGTTTTGATTTTTGAGAAGGGAGGGAATCATAGAGTAACATTATAGAGTCTCAGAGTTCTTTCCCTTCTGTGATTAACTTCAAACTGATAACTGCAATGGATTTTTGTTCCCACGTACAGTTTGCGAACTCCTGTTCTGAATGTCAGATGTAGAAAGACATCTATACCTCAGGAGCAATTCATGCTCTATTTATTTCCTTGGAACCTCCTACCTCCTGGCAGCACAGCAACATTTCCCTAGGGGTAAGCAATCTGGAACCAGAAAGTGTTTTTTTCTTTCTTTTTTCCTTTTTTCTTTTTTTTTGGGGGGGGGGAGATAAAATGACTACAAAATTCCTCTATCTCTGAAGATAAAAGTAAATTTAATCACAATGCCATCAGTTCAGCAACAACAAAATGGCAAAACTATCATGTCATCCAAACTTCCCATGCAGGCTCGTTTTTTCCCATTGGCTTTTATTCTCTAAAAAGAATAAAATGGAATCCTAATGGAATATTGGCTCACTGGGAATGAATTCTCCGCATTCCCCATTTGTTTGTTTTTCCCAAATTACTAAAGACAGTGTAATGCTACATTCCACCAGAGGGAATGGTCTTTTGTGTTGGTTGGTAGGTTTTCAAGGATGTGCATCATGTGAGCAACTGACTCTACACCCTTGTAGAGAGTCAGAGATCTCCATGGCAGAGGGCCCCAAGATGAGGACAATGATCAGACTTAACTATTGCTTTTCACCCTCCATGGTTTTGATGACATTCTTCCCCTGACATTCCGCACTGCCTCCGCGCCTCTATTCCAGCACAGACTGTGTTCTTGTGCATGCTCTCTTCTCTGCCCCAAACATTCCCTGTCACACTTCCCCCAGCTGGTCGTTTCCAAGTCCAGTTCTCAACTTAAATACCACCTTCTTTTGGAAGCCCGTCTTGACCCACCTCGGGGAAATCCATGGCAACACATCCTGTAATCTGGTCCACCTCTCCCTCGGGTTGTACTTGCCTCTTTATGGAATTGAAGCAGTCTTCTGTTGTAATTGGAATGTAAGGGCCATGAAGTCTCAGGCTATCCCTCTTTGTTCCCTGTCCTATCCCAGGACCTGGCGCGGTGCCCGCTCCGAGGCAGACACTTGGCAGAGATTTGCCCACACGTACGTTTCCTCCATCCCTGCGTGAGGCTGGCCTTCCCGTACAAGCCAATACCATCAGAACACTGTACCGGCACCAGTTGCAGGCTGGCCAAGGATTACTTGACAGACGTCTGCTGCCCTTTTCTTTCTTTCTTTCTATTTTTTCTTAAAGATTTTATTTATTTATTTGAGATAGAGAGCAGGTGAGAGAGATAGAGAGAGAGCACAGGAGCAGGGGAGAGAGGAGAAGGAGAAGGCGAAGCAGACTTTCTGCTGAGCAGGGAGCCCGATGCGGGGCTCGATCTCAGGACCCGGGGATTGTGACCTGAGCCAAAGGCAGACACCCAACCAACTGAGCCACCCAGGTACCCCCAAAGACTAATTTTTATATTAGCGGAGGAGGAACACCAAATGGTTCTGGGCACCTAGGGGAAGAGGCAAGGGGAGCTCTGAGGAAGGAGAGGTAGAGATGTGGTGCACAAAAGATAAATGATTGTCTAATTGTTGTCTGGCCAGCCAATTAACATGAAGGACACAAGTTATATAAATTCACTAATTTTACTTTATCAGAAATTATTATTTCATGAATTTAAAACCCAAATTTAATCAACAGTAGAACAAATAGAGTCGTTAGGGCAGAACTGGCCTTGTGTGAAAGATAAAATTTGAAGAAGATTCTGGTACCTTTGGTTTAGGTTCATATTCAGTCACCTCAAAAAATTATTAAATTATTTTGAAAAGGGCAGCAGGGTGGGGCACTTGGGTGGCTCAGTGGGTTAAGCATCTGCCTTTAGTTCATATCATGATCCCAGAGCCCTGGGGTGGAGCCCCACATCAGGCTCTCTGCTCAGCGGGGAGTCTGCTTCTCCCTCTGTCCCTCCCCCTGCTTGTGTTTTCTTTCTCTCTCTCTCTCTCTCTCTCACTCTCAAATAAATAAATAAATAAAACCTTTTAAAAAAGTAGTCTTTGAATCCTTTACTCATTCCAAAAAATGCATCACTTGTTTAAAAATCATGATCTCTTCTAAGGATGCTCATCGTATTAGAATTGGAGTGACATAATGGATTATGCAGCCTCCTTTTCTGGATACAAATATGATGATATCACTCCCTCATGCAGCATCTTTCCCTTCTAGAACCCTTCACCTGGAGGAGCAGGATCTTTGACTAGGCTCTCTCTCCACTGTGCTGCTTGCTCTGGACTCTTTGTCACCTCGGGCCACATTCATACTTGTCCCTGGGCCTGATGCAGACATCTCCTTCCCTGGGCCACATCCACCTGCCTTGCTGCTTCCTCTGGCTCACTCCTATATTTTAAATACCTTTGTACTTTGTACTGTCTCTTCCTGGGATAATGGGCAGCTTCTCATCTCACTGTATCTCCAGCCCAGCCCAGGCCCAGCCCAGGGGAAGATCAAAATCGACAATGCAAATGAAGGGAGCTAATGTGACAAAGCTCCAAGGGTGGAGTTTCAGGCATCAACCAATGGAAAAACACAATTATTTTGGGGGCTGAGGTGCTGATTCTTCTAAAACTTCCAAAACTCTTCCCAAGCAGCTGTGCACTTTGTCTTTACTTTTGGTACACCCACCTTGATGGGACAGTTCTTTTTGGTGATAAATGTCACATATATTTGGAGGGCATAGGCTAGGTTAGTCCATTAGTCAATCAATAACCATATATTTTTACTACCTGCTGTATATTCCACTAAATAATATTGTAGAGACTCAAGCCAACTCTCCCTCTCTCCTGGCCCCCAGAGATCACCACTTCATCTACACTGTGCATTCTTGGCCAAACAAATTGGTCCAGTCTGGCCTGAGATGCCTCTCTGCCTCTCTAGCCTGTCTGAAAGTCTGTGAGCAAAGCTGGTTAATAGTATACCTCTGCTGTATTGGATGTCTCCCCCTCCCCAGTTGTTGCACCTACAGGTTGTACAATCATTGTACCTCTTGGGTTGGTGTTGAGCAAGTAGGATGAACTGCAAGGATAAGGAGATGAGGAGTGTTTGAAATTTGGTTACATTCATAGTCCAATGATGAGGAAGCAGTAGTAGCACGGTGACCCGGAAAGGCCTTGGAGGACCTGATCAAATTGCCAATTGCTGCCTTCTTTGGTCTTGGACACAGTAACTAATCTGTTTATGGACCTGACTAAGCTCTCAGAGATCTTATGAACCATAGAAGAGACAGTGCAGGGGCACCTGGGTGGCTCAATCAGTTTAGCATCCGAGTCTGGATCTCAGCGTAGAGGAGATGGTGCAGTGTTGTGAATGCACCCAGCCCCTGTTAGGTGCTCTGTCCTCACTCACTTCCAGCCCCCAAAGGAGACAGAAGCCTGGGTGTCAGATGCCACGAATTCTGGGATTGAATAAAAATGTCTAGATTCCAGGGTGCATTTAGCCCCAGATGACCCTTATTTCCTCTAAGGTTTTTTGTTTCTTAACAGGCATCCACAGCCGTACGCAGCTTAAGCCAGACTTACAAAACCTCAAAAACCTCCTGGAAACCTCTAGCATAAACGTGCCTCCGCTGCTCCAAGTCTTCAGTTTCTCCACGGTCTATTTCTAGAAGCTAGCAGAGGTCTCAGTCCTCACCTTTTGTGTGTCAGGTTTCGAACTGTATGCTCCTCAGGGCAAGAATATAGTCTTTTTATCTTGTTATTGTTGTCATTCAGCAGAGCTTCATCCATTGTAAGGCAGTGTAGACATTTATGACACTTTATGAATAATGAACAATGACTGTGACCTTGCCAGAGCCAGCAACTTAATGAGTCCAGCTTAGATAGAGCTCCAACTAAGACAGAGTGTGTGTGCGTGTGTGTGTGACACAAAGATTACTAGCAAGCAAGTGTGCATGTGACAGTGTGAGTGTGCATGTATGTAAGAGAGAGAACATGTGTGAGCGTGTGAGTGAGTGCAGGTGTGCAGGGAGCCCTTGACAGCAGTGCCAGGGACAGAGCTATCTGTATATAGCCGTGAAAAATTCATCTTGTCTCCTCCGGGTTTTCATAGAACAAGTCACCAGGTTTTTAAAAAATCTCTTTTACCTTGTGGAACTTCCTATCATCACTGTTGTTCTTTAATCCGGTCTCTCCGCGAGGGTGCTGGTCCTCCCCCACGTCCCCAGCTCCTCAGAGGATTCAGCAGACTTGGTGGCGGGCCTGCGGGCTTCTCTTCTGGAGAAGAGCTGCTCCTCTGGGCCGGGCGCTGCCGCCAACCGCGGACCCCCTCACGGCCTCCGGGCCTCGCAGCATCAACGGTGGCCAAGGCCCATCAGTGTCATGTGCCTGTAAATAAAGAAATCTAAGGCTCAGAGAGCCCCAGAGCTGGCCTGGGGTAGGCGACCAGACTGTCATCTGGGCCTTCACAGCTTCTCCTGGACATTGTCCCTCTGGAAAGAGAGAAGTAGAGGACATGGAGGCAGCGGGTGAGGAAAGGGGGACAGGATCCACCCTCGCCCCCCTGATGAAGACCCAGAGACACCGACTTTTCTTTCCAAGAGCAGAGATAGGATGACAGTGGAGGCCTGTGGGGTGGGGGTGGGGGCTTGCCTGGGTGCGTTGGCCTGAGAACACTCTGGACCGTCTTGTAGTCCATTTAACACAATTTTGGTTTCTTGTCTCGTGCCTGTAGACATTGTTTTCTTTCCAGAGAAAACTCTAGGCTTGTATGGGACTTAACAGAGTATGGAACAGATGTCATCCGTGGAAAAAACAATGGTGATGAGAGCAGTACCACTGAGATGACTGTCTTTTAGCTTATGGAGGATAGAGAATGACAAGGGGGCTCACAGTCTCTGATCAGCTCCTCTGAGAAGCATGACAGATGATGGAGACAACCTCGTTCTTCCCAAATGTTCAGCTTCAGGCTCTTGTATCTTTAGGACAGAAGCAAATATGTACGAATCTGCATCCAGTTGGCCAAGACTCCCTCATCACAGTGGTTTCCGGTTGGGCCTTCCCCGCCAACTACAACAAAGGCCTCTAAGCTGAGGGAAGCCAGCAGCACTCCAGAAATGTGCCCCCTTTGTCCTGCCAGCACCCCACCACCCCCCCCACAGACATTTTTTTAAAATTCATTTTTTATAGACTTTATTCATGAGGGACACAAAGAGAGAGGAAGAGACACGGGCAGAGGGAAAAGTGGGCTCCCTGAGGGAAGGCTGATGTGGGATTTGATCCCAGGGCTCTGGGACCATGACCTGAGCCCACGGCAGCTGCTCAGCCAGTGAGCCACCCAGGCGTCCCTCCCCCTACCCTACACTTAGAGCTGATAAACTCACTGGGCACCAGATAGAAGGGGATGTATTTATTCTTTACGTCTTATATTATAAATACATATGTAGCTACACTGTAATATTTTAAGCACCAAAGAAAAATCTATAAATGATGGTGCTTCTTTTTCCAACCAGATGTCCGCCTTCCTTCCCTCCCAGCCTCTCCGAGTACTTCCAGAGAGGATGTGGACAGCTGCTGGCACAGTCCACACGGACTTCACCCTGGGGTTTCTGTGAGCAAGCCTCACACAGAACAGTTGGGGCTGCTTGGAGCAATAACATCAGCAGTCAGAACCACTTGTCTTTTTCTATTTTCTTTTCTTTTTTTTTTTTTTTTTTTTTGGATTTTTTTTATTTGAATATGGTTGACACATAATGTTACATTAGTTTCAGGTGTACAACATAGTGATTCAGCTTCTCCGTACTTTATGCTATGCTCCCCACAAGTGTGGTACCATCTGTTAACATGCATCACTATCATAGTACACTTGACTATACATTCTCTAAGCTGTGCCTTTCATTTCCATGATTTAGTCATTCCATGACTGGAATTCTCTATCTCCCACTTCCCATCATCCATTTTGCCCAGCCCCTCACCCCCTACCCCTCTGGTAACCATCAGTTTTTTCTCTGTATTTATAGGTTTCGTTCTGTTCTTTGTTAGTTGGTTTAGTTTGCTTTTTAGAGTCCTCATGTAAATAAAATCATACGGATTTGTCTTTCTCTGTCTTATTTCACTTAGCATTGTACCCTCTAGACCCATCCATACTGTCACAAATGATAAGATCTCATCTTTTTTATGGCTTAGTAATATTCCGTTATAGAGAAAATATGCCACATATTCTTTATCAGTTCATCTATTTTTGAACACTTGGGTTCCTTCCATATCTTGATTATTGAAAATAATGCTGCAAAGAAACATAGGGGTGTAAATATCTTTTCAAAATGGTGCTTTTATTTTCTTTGGATAAATACTCAATAGTGGAATTACTGGACCATATGGTATTTCTATTTGCAGTTTTTTGAGGAACTTCCATACTGCCTTCCACAGTGGCTGCACCAATCTACATTCCCATAATTAGTAGCCAAGGATTCCTTTTTTCTCCACATCCTTGCCAATACTTGCTATTTCTTGTCTTTCAGATTTTAGCTATTCTGACAAGTATAAGGTGATATCTCCTTGTGGTTTTGATTTGCATTTCTCTGGTGGTTGTGAAGCGAGCATCTTTTCATGTATCTGTATGTCTTCTTTGGAGAAATATCTATTCAGGTCCTCCGCTCATTTAATCGGATTCTTTGTAAAATCACTTTTGAGTCCCTGTTGTGTATGGTACAATTGCTAGGAACTTTGCACATTACATATTTTATATTTACTTAATACATATAAAGACTTGTTCCTTCTTTTCTGCAACTTCTGTTCAAGTGAATCAATCTTTATCAAGCATTTTAGCTGTTTCTTCTGGCATTTTTCTCCATCTTGCTAAATATTTTGCTAATATTACAGTTTATTGACTTTTCAGTTTTATCTCTAATTATATTTCTAATATATATGTATATTTTAAACTATGAATGGTATGAGTTTAGCTCTCTCTGCCTCCCTCTGCCATCCCATGCACACTTTACTTCACCCCTTTTCTCCTGGTGGTTGTGTTACAGTTTTTAGTTAAGTAAATGTGCAATGTTTATATCACTTGTATGCATATGTTATTATACATAGCTGAGCTACATAGCATAATTTTACTTCTTTTACAATTTTTTTTCACTTCTAGGGTCAGTAATATCATGATTTTTAAATTTTTCTATGGACCTCATATTAATTCTTCTCCAACACAATAGTAAATGTCTTCTCAATATATTACAATGCACTGGACAATATAGGTTTACTTTTTGTTTAATTTGAAGATATTCCTGGTACAGCCATCTATTCTGCTATAATTGGGATTGGACATCCCTACCAGACAGGATGCACACCTGCCATCCTAGGACTTCTCTTACCACCCTCCTTGACCTTTTCTCCTCTGTTAAAAGTCATGATTTTCATCTTCATTTCCCTTTGCTTCCCTACCCTCTGCCTCATGTCGCTATTGTGGAAAGACAGCCAGGGGCCAACTAGGAAAAAATTTTGGGAGGTAAATTTGGAGGCTTTAAATGTCTGAAAATATTTTCATCCTACTCCTATATTTGATTGATCTAACATTCTCGATGGGATATAACCCTAGCTTAGAATTTTGAAGGCATTGATCCTTCCTTCTACCAGCCCTGGGCATAGGAATAATTTCATTGAATTTGTTCTTTTGATTGCTATATTATCTATTTCTTCTAAGTTTCTTTTTTCCCCCATTTTTGTTTTTCTCCTTCACAGTAGATGTCTTTGAGTGTCTTGGGATTCTTGAATGCCTGTATTTATTTAGAAGTGAGGCACTGAAATGCTGGTTGGAGGCTCTTTTGTGCAAATGGGAATTATCATCCAGAAGAATTTGCTGTAGGGACTCTTGTCATTTTGTTAGAGGACTCCTGAATCTGTGTCCATGGGTGTTTTTTGCTCCCTGAGTGGAGTCCTGCAATCCCTTTCCTTATGGGCACAGGCTTGGCCCCCAGGACTCTGGTAGTAGTTAGGGGGAGAAAAAGGTGTAGGAGAATGTCACCGCCCAATATGTAGACTTTCACTTATTTTTCCTAGTTTTGACATGATGCTATATCCCACTTAACTCTGCCTGGTATTCCAATTTCAGAACACCTCTGGTTCAAGCTCTTCAGAGAGGAAACATTCATTTTTCAGTCAAGGACGTGGAAGGGATAGTAACCTGGCTGGACAGACCAAGGAGGAAATCTGGAGATTTGACTCTGTCTCCATGTTTCTATGTCTCTGTTTCTCTGTTTCTCTCTCTCCTTTTAAGGCTTACCCACACCTTTGCCTTCAGAGATACCTATGATTTCTGAGTATTTCTGCAAGTCAGTATAATGAGTCAGCTGCTCATTATTGATTTCCCCTCTGCAGGTCGAGTTTTCAGCCAATTATCTTTGTTCCATGAGATTTCCAACTTTCAAAAACTTTTAACCATTATTCTGTGCTGTCACCTTTCTTCTTTTCAGTTTATCACCTCTTCATTTAAAAAATATTCACTGTAATTATAACAGAATATAGGAAGAAGTGGACTTAATGCATATTTCAATCTGCCATGTTTAACTGGATTTATCTTCACTTGATTCAAAGAGACTAAAAACTTACATAAGGGCATACAGCTCAGTAAGTGACACAGCTAGAATGTCAACCTTCTAGGAAGGAGGGAAAAGGGAAGGTAAAGGAAATCAGGATTGAGATTGTGCATGATCTCAGGTTAGAGAATGACATGTAATGGGATGATGAGTTGGTCATGGAAGGTGTTGCTGTGAAACACAAATGGGGGGACAGCAGTGTCATCCTTGAAAAATGATTTTGCCTGACATCTCCCTTTTTCCTTTAATCTGCTTCTTTCCAGCTTTTCTTTATCTTCCATGCCCTTCCCTCCATGAACATGTTGGAGAAATCACCACATACTAGTTGGAGAAACTAGCACATGCTAGGATCAAGGCTAAGTCCTGGAGACACAGGGGTTCATGAGAAGAGGTGTTCCTTTCCTCAGGAAACTCACAATTTCATGGACTCAACACTTACTGCGTAGCACTTTCAGAGCACAGAGGAGAGACGTGGATGCCTAGCTTACGTCTGAGTGGCAAAGCAGTCGGCTTTTCCAAACATCACCAGAGTTCCTTGTCCTTTGACCCAATGTCATCTTTGTCCCCACAGTCATATTATTAACATCTAACTATTCACAGAAAACTCTACTATTTGCCGGGTACCATGATAGATCCTATTTAGCTTATTCAAGTCTCACAAAAATCCAGCAAGGTAAGGATTATCAGCTTGAGCAAACTGATGCTTACAGAGATTAAGTAACTCACCCAAAGTCATCAGGAAGCTAGGCATCTCAGTCTGTCTCCTTCTTCTGATTTTAGATGTCCCGTCTCTGCTCCTCTGTAGTACCCAGTGAAGGACATTGTCTTTGTGCTTAGCCTTCATCAATTTAAATGTTTTAAAATTTGTATATATTCTAGATTGTGTGCTCCCAGGAATGATTGCTTACTTATCTCTGTATGCCTAATGCCTAACTCAGTATCTGGCACAGGATTCGAAGTCATTTAATAAATCTTTATATAAGGCAAAGTCAGGATTTGAACACGGATTTTTCTAATTACAAAGGTCATGTCTTTCCATTGTGTGACTTTTTACTCTAGTTGAGGCTTTCCCTCCTCAGTGTTCCTTCTTATTAGCAAAGATTTATCTTTCACCCATTCTTATCTATTGCCCTATAAATGTTGAGTCCCTACTGAAAATTCATCTTTTCTTTGGGAAGACTTGTGGGCAGCCTGGGTGGCTCAGCAGTTTAGCGCTGCCTTCAGCCCAGGGCATGATCCTGGAGACCCAGGATAGAGTCCCACGTCGGGCTCCCTGCATGGAGCCTGCTTCTCCCTCTGCCTGTATCTCTGCCTCTCTCTTGCTGTGTCTCTCATGGATAAATAAATGAAAAAAAATTTTTTTAAAGGAAGACTTGTGATTAAACCAAAAGTCATAGGCATGTCTTTTTCAATCGTAAATAAATGCCTTTAGAAAAAAATCCCTCATTGCCTACAAGTGCCATCACAGCCCAAATGTGAGCCACAGAACAAAGTTTTTGTCATAAATATTTACTACATTATGGACAGAGACTTAGGATTCCATCTGTTCTATGGGATTTTCATTTTAGTAGAATCTTTTGAAACCAGATCTGCAAATCATTGTTACTATTGGCCATGCATGGAAATATCTTGCTTAAACAGAACCTTGTGTTCAAATGGCATCTGTTCTGAATCTTTGGTTTGTCCATACAGAACTGCAGAAGGTAACAAAGATAAGCAATGGTGGGAATCTGACTCACCAACAGTCAATCAAGAGGTTGCCTTTCCTGGAAAACTCTCCACCAGGAGCTTGAAACCCAAGTGAAAACAGATGGAACTGGTGTGGTAGGAAGCCACTGCTGCTTTTCCCCAATTCTTTGCCAGGGTCGTTCCCTCTGCCAGGCTTATCAACTCTTGCTTATAGAGCAGATGAGCAGATGAACAGATCTGGAATCTGGGGCCACAGAGGGCTGGGTTACATTCTGGCTGGGTGTTTGGAAACTGTGACCTTGGCAAATTGAAGCATCTGAATCCTAAATCTTTATTTCTTATCTGTAAAAATAAGAATAATAACAGTGTTCTAAAGACTAAATGAAAGAACACATATAAAACAATAACACTCTTCTGGGAAGATAGTGATTGGGCAATGACTCTTCAGTCCCCTTGAAAGGAAATAAAGAATCACACAGAGATGACGTGAGCCCCCTGCCCCCTGGACACCCTGATTGAGTGTGAGGCCTGGGCACCTGTATATTTTCAAAGTGTCCCAGGGAAATCTAAGTGGAGAGCCACTGCTGTAAGTGAGATTTGGGCCGGCTCTCTCAGCTGAGGCAAAACTTTTGGTTTCCAATCTGAAATTAAAGTAGAGTATCAAGTTCAGGATGTAGCAAGCAACATCACTCTCCATTTGTAAAACATTTTACAATAATTATGTTTATTCTTTCTATATCCTTGATGACAAGTTTGGCTTTATGAGCTATACTTTCTCTTTGAGGACACAAATACAGGAAGATTAGCTTGGAATCCCAAAGGCAACAGCAGGACTGGAATCTAGAACATTATCATCCACCGTAGTTGAACACTACGGTTCTTACTTAAGCAGAATGACTACGGACAATCTAAATAATTTACTGCACTAAAAATTTTGTCAAAAAAAAAAAAAACAACTTTGTCAAGTCAGTCTCATGATATACGGTTTCATGGAATATTATCACTTGGTTACACTGAAAAGCAAATTAGTGATTTGTATTTAAGAATAAGTTGCAAATTTCAACCATTTGTGGAAACTATTAAGAATGGACATTCTTAATGGACTGACATTTTTAATAGGGACAGAGCCAAACTCAGAGTTACACATGAGAGAAAGAAAATTGTACCAAATACAAGTTTCTAGGTATAAAATAGGGAAATACTAATAAGAGATCCTAGGAAATTCCAGAAATTTTTATTTAAGTAAGAAAGTTAAAGTGTCTTTAGTAACTGACCAGGAAGCTCTTCACCCAAGCCACCAATTTTATGCTGAACTCAATGAGAGTTTAGAATTTCATGTCTTGTTTTCACAACTGCTTTATGTAAAACACCCAAATTAGAAAAACAACAACAGACCAGTTATCTAGACACTGTCATCTGCTGGAAATTTTGTTTAAATGTAATTTGTTCTCCATTCTTCTATCAAACAGATGAAAAGCATGGAGACAAAGTACAACATTGTACAAAAATCATTTGCAAAAGGTTATAAAGAGGCTAAAAGAATCCGAATAATAAACCTCTTCCTGTAACACAATTATCTTTCAATGTCACTTTGTTGCCATTCCTCCTCAGTGCCATAAGGGGGTAAAGAATATAGGGCTCACCACTCTAGGTATTCCAGCTTTAATTTTTTGCAATGAAATATGAACTGTGTCATAATATAGAGGCATTTAATTAGAGTCATTTAACACATTGTAACTCACCAATGATTTTTGCATTCAGCCTGTTTCAAACAGCTGAGCTTTAAAAATGTGGAGATTTGTTCGCCACTAAATATCCATGGGCCTCTGCAGCTGCACAGCCCCTAAATATGGTTTGCACATGTTGCTTAATGACTCTTCAGAAGCAAGATAGAACCAAGGAAATGGAAGCAAAGAAAAATACCCAACTGGAAAGAGAGTTAACCCAACCGTGAAAGTGGGACCCTGCAAGGTACCCTGGGCTGGAAGACCTCAGAAGAAGCCTGAAGGAAAGCAGGCAGCGAGCCAAATGGAAAGTGGGCCCCGGACCTTGGATGAATGTAATGTGCACCCCTAGCTAGCTCTTTTATTTTGGGTTCCCGTGGACTTCCTCCTACAGAGGGTATTTTCTACAGAGGCATCCTCTACTAGTCCTGAGCACAGATACGAACGGCATAGTGAGGCCACAAAACTTCTGGCTCCCTTGCCATCTGCTCCCACGGCAATCCCTTCACCTCCTATTTGACATCAAATTCCCAATGTTGAGGTTACTCCCCTGGCATCGGTGGCATAGAGAAGGCTATTGTCACCAAAAGGAAAATGTTACCCGAGAGGGACATAAACTCTCCTTGAATTTCTTGTTTTTTTATTTTTTCCTGAAGTGTATTTCTTCCCTCCCACAAGCACGAAATTTTTAAAAGATATGAAAATCCTATTAATTCTGCAATACAGATATGAGTATTGTTAGTCCCATGAAGCTGTTCTTCTTAAGCTCTTACTCTTTTTAAAAACATCCTTCTATGTATACTTTATGCATATCTATTATCATTTCCTTAGGATACAGCCCCATAGGGGATCTCATGGGCTCAGATGCTATGCACGTTTTAAATCTTTTTGATAAATATTACAAAACTGTCCTCTAGAAAACTAATTATTTTATATTTGCATCAGAAGAACATGAGAGTGACCATTTCCTAACACATTTGCTTACAGGGAATATTATATTTAACTTGAAAGGTAGAAGTCATTTCATAGTTGTTTAAATTCCTATTACTTTAACATTCCCCATGAATTTTCACTTCCTATTCCCACCTCCTGAGGGGGGTGGGATTGGTCCTCCGGGAGACTCACTGAATGTCAGCCTTTCCCTCTGGCTGACATTTCCAGAAAGGATGCTACTGCAGAATGAAGGAGAAACAAGAGGAAATAATTATTGAAAATTAAAACAGCGTAAAAATACTCATATGTCTGAAGACTCAGCTGGGAACTTTGGAATACTTATGAGTCTTCCAAAAATCCACACCCCATCTTGCGTGGATTCTTTCCTTCCCAGTTCCCAGGCACCATGTGTTTCCTGCCCTATAGAAACAGACCACCAGAACATTCTTTGCAAAAATAACAAATTGCTCAAAGCTAATCCACATTGCTGTCCCACATTTCCAAAAACTCCTAGAAGCCTGCCCTCTCAATTATGGTGTTTCTGTATTTTCTGGGTCAAAACTTTAAACACTTGCTTTGATTGAAGATTTTTAAATGTGGGTCTTTATAGTTACAAACATTAGTTAAACTTTGAAATCACACTCAGTTCCATACTTAACCAAGTGCCTCTGTTTGAGGAGAATAAAGTTACATAAAATTTTAAAGAAATTCCAAACACAGGTATTGAAGGAAATCTGTATCTTGAAGGAAAAAGTTATGAATCAGCATCCGAATATATTGATTGCTACCTAAGAGAGAGCTGTACTTAGAAGGAACAGTCTGTGGTCAAAGTGAATTTCTGATCTTTTGGGGAAAGTGGGAGTGCCTAGGGATTGGTTGCTTCTATGTGGAAGCAAGGCTACCAGAGTGAGACTCTTGCTGATTGGTTGACTTTCTGTTACTGCGGTTGTCCCTGATAAGCTGACATTCCTAAGAATGTTTAATGGAGTTGTCACCGATAAAATGGGTTCTGGTGAGCATTCATGCTTTCCAACTACCACCGAAGAACAGTCTTTTCCTTTCTTCAGTTTGGAGGACAGACACATTTTATTCTCATTTGATTGCCTTGTCTTTGAGAAATAGGCTTTTTTTTTTTTCACTAATAATATGCAGTTCCCTAAAAATGAGCAAATTTGAGACCCAAACTGAATGACCAGAGTCATTATGTTCTGGTACTTGACCTTCATCTATCTCTGGAGTATTTTGTGATAACCTTCAGAGTAATGTCTTGGAATAACCTCAGAGAGTCATAAGATAAGATATTTCTTGAACCTTTGAAGCCTATTTTCTTTCAGGTGAAAAAAACTGAAGCCCTGAAAGCTGTCTTCACATTCTAGAGGATATATCTTTCCCTGATTCCCCATTCATCTCTAGACAATATATATTGGGTAGGCTTCAAACTTTTCTGGCATCACGTGATGAGAAGCTGGCAATAAATAGGGGGAAATTATGTCAATAATTTATTCAGGGAGATTCTTGGGTGGCTCATCAGTTTAGCACCTGCCTTCAGCCCAGGGCATGATCCTGGAGTCCCCGGATTGAGTCCCACATCAGGCTCCCTGCAGAGAGCCTGCTTCTCCTTCTGCCTGTGTCTCTGCCTCTCTTTCTGTGTGTCTCATGAATAAATAAATAAAATATTAAAAAATAATTTATTCATATGAAGTAGCTCTGTATATTATTTAATGAAGTATAAACTAAGTTAAATTAAAAATGCACTATTGACAGGGCCCCTGGGTGGCTCAGTGGTTGAGCATCTACCTTTGGCTCAGATCATAATCCCAGGGTCCTGGGATCAAGTCCCACATCAGACTGCCTGCAGGGACCCTGCTCTCCCTCTGCCTATGACTCTTCCTCTCTCTTTGTCTCTCATAAATAAATAAATAAATAAATAAATAAATAAATAAATAAATATTTTTTAAAAATGCACTATTGACATAATAGGTACATATCTCTTGACCTTCTGTAGGCAAAATGTTTCCTGTTTTGTCCTTATTTTCTAAGAGGAGAAAAGGGAAGTATAGAAGAGAGGAAGAAAGGAATTTGGAAAGGAATTTGATGTGGAGGAAGAAGCTGAGGCTAAGGAAAGAAGTGGAGTGAGAGAAAAAGGAGAACATGGAGATGCAAGCAGTCAAAATGGTCTATAGAAAATAAAATATTGATGTAATACATAAAACCTTGTGTTTCTTTTTCATAAGGATGCAGATAAATCAAAAGTGAAGGCAGTAGGATTTGGCATATGGACAACCTAAAACAAAAGTCGGTTTTATCTCTTCATCTGAGGAGGACCACCTCATGCTCTTGTGGTCAGCAACAAAGAAAATGAGGATCTAGTGGTGGTTGGCCATTGAAATACAGCTCATGTATTTTCACTATTCTCCATCTCCACCACTACCTCTCCTGATCCATGTCTGCAGCCTCCACCCTGGTCTCCATTGCTTCACTCTTGTCATCTTCTATACAGCCACCAGTTATCTTTTTAGAAAGCACATCCAATTTACTCACTCTCCTTCAAAGGCTTTCTCTTGCCCTTGGCATAAAATCCAAATATTTATTATGTCCAATATATAAAGTGGATATATAATTTATCATCCAAGTGGAGGCACCATGACACAGAAAGGAGGAGGAGGGTCTTACTGATGATGGCACCAGCATTCTCTAGGACTGTCTGGAGCAAGCTGGAGTGGGTGGCTCCCCAACCACTAGGTCGTTTTGTCATCTTGCCTATCCTTCCACTTTTGCCTTTTCTTCTCCCCCATCACTTGCCATGTTCCAACAATATTATCCTTCTTTCCATTCTTTTTTTCCCTCTCTCTTTCCATTCTTTAAATGTCAAATCACTTCCAACTGCACAGCATCAGCATATTCCATTCTTTCTGTCTAGTGCATTAGTGCCTATACTGACTTCCCCTCAACCTTCAGGTCTCAGCCTTTGATCCACAGAACAAACTTCCTTGACTGCTCCATCTAACCCAGTGCCTCTTACACTCTCTTGCTTTATTTTATTTTTCCTTCATATGTGTTGCACAATTAGTGATTTTGTATTTATGTGTGTGGCTGTTTAATTTTGAGATTCATTTATTTGAGAGAGAGAGAGAGAAAGCGAGCATGAGTGTGGAAGGGGCAGAGGAAGAGGGAAAGGATCTCAAGCAGACTCCCCACTGATCAGGGAGCCCAACACAGGGCTTGATCTCAGGATCCTGAGATTATGACCTGAGCCTAAACCAAGAGTCGGACACTTAACCGACGGAGCCACCTAGGCACCCATGTATGGTTGTTTAATGCCCATCTACCCTCTCTCAAGTTACACACTGTATCCTTGAGTTCAAATTTTTTAGCAGTGTATGAGATATATGGCAAGCACTCCAGATATAAGATACATTTGTTGAATGACTGATTAAATAAATATATGGATGAGTGGTTAAGAGGAGATAATACTTAACTAAGTATGTAGGATGAGGCCATTGCAAATACCTTAAATTAGACTGCTGCTGGACTTAGTAAAAGACTTTACTTTTCCAAATAATACATATCAGTCAGCTCAGGATCAGTTATACTGCAGTAACAAATATCTCCCGACTTTCAGCAGCTGACAGCAATAAAGGTTTATCTCTTGCTCATATTACATTCTTGTTGTAAGTCAGCTGTATATCTTCTTCATCTGGGTCCCAGATACTTGTAACAGTCCCTTTTACAGCATTGCTTGTCTCTTGGCAGAGGGAAATGAGCGTGAGGTAGAGCCCTTGAAGCCTCTGCTGAGAAGCACAAATCATTTCTGCTTCAAAGCAAATAACATGATTATCAATGTGGCAGAGATGTTTAATCCTCTCACAGGGAGATGTCTACCTCCATAGAAAGGAGCATACGCAGAGAAAAATCACTATTTTAAAATATAATATTTTCTACACATAGACTATAGCTGTCTAAAACTTTGGTAGATGAATAAGAACAAAGAAGGAAGTTTTCTTGCTTACATATTCTGATAAGGTTGGGCAGATTAAGAGAAGTTGTGATGACTCTAACTTTATTCTTGGGGAAGCCAGGACCCTATAGTATGAGGCAGCATGCACACTGGGAGGCTGAGAACCCTGACTAGACTGCCATGATGTTGCCCCTCTGCAAGGCTTTATTTCCTTTTCACCTATGTCTGATCCTTTGATTCATGTGCTGACGCTTTGTGGTATTCCTGATAGTTTTTTCACTTATAGGAGTTTTCTTAATATTAAAGTTAGGCCTTTCCATGGAAGAGAGAAATAGATGCCAATGAAGAGAAAACCCAGCCTTCTGTTTCCAGCGAAAAGGTATGTATTTAACACCTTCTACAGACAATTAATATCTCATTTCTTAGAAGAAAATTGAAGTATTCAACTGAGTGGGTCAGTGAGTCACTCTTCTGACTCCTGCATTCATCCAGTTCTGGGGTAACAAGACTCTAATAAGGAATTAAATGCAGGTCGCTTGGATAAACCCCATGCTTTCCTCATTTTAGAGCAAAATAGACAGGAGACCTGAAAGATTTAGAAGCGGTTGAGACTGAAGAACTTATATAATTCAATTAACATCTGCCTTGTCAGAAAGGGTACCTAAAGTTTTTAGGCATAATTTGAACTTGTCTCTGGAAATGGGATGATATTTAAGGAACAAAAAGTGTGTGACTAGAAATGGAATGAAATGCAGCTAAGATGAAGCATGGGGCACGCTGAGGAGCTTCTTTAAAAATGCCTATGGGCAGAAAATGTGCAAAATAAGATTTTTTTTTTCTTATTCTGGCAAGTGAGGCTCTGATTCTGTAACCTTCATACATATTTAACAGCAGTTGACTTCAATTGACTCTGAGTACCTTCAACCCCATTTAACTTACTTCTGTTTTGACCAAAACACAAAATCAGAATTAAAACTAGAAGAACATAAGTGATCGCAAAATAGGCTGAAAAGGCAGGAATCGTGTAATAACAATTTGGTGAGCAGTGAAACTCTACCACTACGACCACCAAGGGAAATCTCGGAGTAGTGGAATGCCCATCAATCTCTTGGATGTGCCCATGCCATGCCACATCCTGCTTATGAAACACTGAACTATTTCTGAAGCTCTAGAGAAAGATGGTCAAACATGTCCTGATTTTATTAAATTTTTTGTTTTCAGCTTTATCTCTGTGTGATGTTTACTGTCGGAGAAATAAGTTACATTTTCAAGGAAAACCCACCGGAGGGTGGTTATTTCTGTTCGAGGCCAGTAACACCCACCAGTGGACCGTGATGTCAGGCATAACAGAATGTCAACTTTACCACCCAATTATTACCTTTAGCAAGTCACTAAGATGAACGAGAGATCAAAGCAAATATTTACCCAGCTTTTTTTTTTTCAAAGAGTATTTATTTATTTATTTATTCATGAGAGACACAGAGAGAGAGGCAGAGACACAGGCAGAGAGAGAAGCAGTCTCTATGCAGGGAGCCCGATGTGGGACTCGATCCCGGGTCTCCAGGATCATGCCCTGGGCTGAAGGCGGCGCTAAACCGCTGAGCCACCGGGGCTGCTCATTTACCCAGTTTTGAATGTCTTGAATAAGACTATTCCCTTGCTGCATCTCTGGGTAAGAATGAGCTAAATGATGAAAAATAAGACAAGATCCAGTCAGGAGCAAGAGTTAAAGAAATCAAACAAAGCAGGTACAGATGAATGCCCTGATGACGAATATGCTGGCTTCAAATTGTTAGCTGTATTCTAAAGTCTTTAGACACTTTTTGGACTCAAGTGATACTTTCACATTTGTAAAGCAAACTGAACTCTCAGACTTCATGTGACCTCTCCCTATTGCTCGATTCTATTGGCTTTACATATAAGTGCTGAAGTTTAGAGGTGAAAGTGGCTTTTTAAAGAAAAGACCTTTAATTCGATTTTATTACTTTATTTGCATAAATGCAGTAACATAGCTACTTATAAACACTGTAGGACATAAACCTTTCTTCCAATTTCTTTTTTTTTCCTAAAACCACTGAATCGAGCTATACCATATCTTTAGTCTTTCCCTATGCTGTTCTTATTTCCAGTTTTTAGGAAATTACACCAGTTTTATGGCCTCAGAACCTTGAACCACATCCCCATTCTCCTACCTCCCACCTCCCCTTACCACCATTGTATTCAGGAAAGTCATAGTAATATTATTCCACGTTCCCTGTATCTCTATGTAGTTCATCTTCCATCTTGTATCCTAGAATTCTGAGTACATGATATGTCTGTCTCTTTACCAAAGAGGTATTATGCTATATTGGTTTATAGCAAGGATTGGCAATTTTTTTTTCTTTTTTTTTCTGCAAAGGGCCAGATAGTAAATATTTTAGGCATTGAAGGTGATAGGGGCAACTTCTCAACTCTGCCATTATAATGTGAGAGCAGTCATGGACAAGTAATCAAATGAGCATATCTCTGTGTTCTAATAAAACTGTATTTACAAAACGAAACCACGTAGCTTTTCAAATTTGGCCTATGGTGACTCCAAGTGCAGATGATGGACTTTGGAGTGATACTACCTCATTTACTGGTGCTGTGCCCTTAGGCAAGTCGCTAACCCCTTTGTGTCTTAGTTTTCCCTTCTTCATGGGAACAGTAACACTTTTATGGGTTTTGTGATCTTTATAGTGTTGTTTTAAGGCTTAAATTAGATATTCCATGTAAAGTTATTAGATTTGAGCCTGGCCTAGGATAAAATCAATATAAATATTTGCTATTGCTATAAGCAACTTGAGAAAAAAGACCTTTATTATTCATTTTCATCTGTTTTGTACTTCTACAATTTCCTTACTCTCTATAGCACATATACAGAGTACAAGGTATATAGACGCTCAATAAATGTGTGTTGAATTTAGTTACTCTGAATTGCTTTGTTCTTACTTGTTTACAAAGACTAACTTATTTTTTTAAGATTTTATTTATTGATTGGTTTGAGATAGAGAGAGCACAAGCAGAGGGAAGAGCAGAAGGAGAGGGAGAAGCAAGCTTCCCACTGAGCAGGAAGCCCAACTCAAGGCGTGATCCCAGGACCCCAGGATCATGACCTGAGCTGAAGGTAGATGCTTAACCATTGACTGAGCCACCCAGGTGCCCACACAAAGATTAATTTATTAATCTCTCTTATTATTTCCTTCTGATTAATAAATCATCTATATTTTTACTGATTTCTTACTCCTGCAGCAAAATTTCATTTTGAGCTGCTGCCACCAGTATGTCTTTCCCCTGCCCCCTCCTTTTATGGTTTAAACCTAAACTTTTAAAGAGGTTTTCCTAAAGAGATCAAGTGTTTTGTTCTTTCTCAATATTTTCCTGGTGGACAGACTCTAAGACAGCTTCACAATTATCCTGCTCTGCTGTCATTCTTGTTCACGTGTAATTCCCTCTCCATAAGCATAAGTAGGACCCATGACTTACTTCTCAATGATAAATTACAGTAACGATGGTGGGGTGTCACTTTCATGATGATGTCACATAAGTTTGTAACTTCCATCTTAAAGTAAGCTCCTTCCATTATCTCCACTTTTGATGGCTGATGAAATAGGCTTCCATGTGAATAGATCCACAAGGCAAGGAACTGAACGTGATCTCCAGTCAATAGCCAAAAAGGAACTCAAGGCCTTGGTCCAATAGCCCATAATAAACTAGATCCTGCCTATAGTCACAGGAGTTCGCAAGTAGATTCTTCCGTAGTCCAGCTTCCAATGAGACCCTAACCTTGGCTGACACATTGGTTATAGCCTTGTGAGAAACCCTGGACAAAGGACTTAGCTAAGCACGTCCAGATTCCTGACCCACTGAAACTGAGAGGTAATACATGTATGTCGTTTTAAGCTGCTAAATTTGTAGTAATATTGTTATACAGGAATAGATAACATAGTATTAAACTGTTGGATTATAACACCAATTATTGAACATAATTGTAATAATAGTTTCTTATCAATGATTTGGTTTGTCAATCATCGAAAGTATTTAAGAATTGATTTTAATAGCTTTGTGTTAGTCAACTTGGTTCACTGCCAACACTATTATAATTAATAGTCCACTATAACACTTGTATCATCCAGCCTTTTTGAAAATTCAGTCCTCAAGAAGAATTCTAAATCTAGGAGACAGTGTAAGAGAATGAACAAATTCCAACCTTTGTGAAATAAAACGACACAACTAAGAAAAACTAAAGACTGAAATATTACTGCTCTGTGATTGGTTGGCCCCATGACACAGAAGCAAGAGGTTAGTCTTGGTTCTGAAAGTGTACTTATGGTAGCTGGACTTGATGGAAATCCATATCATCACTCTTACTCTATCTAAACACAGCCTCCTACATAACTGTGATCAGTGTTTGGTTTGAGCAGGAGACATCTGGCATAATAATCCCTGAAATTAGTATCCTCAACCTAATAGCTTTAATATATACTCACTTCCTCAGGAGCTAACTTCCTACTATTCAGTGCTTAAGCAGAGACAGAAATAGATCCTAAGTAAATAAGTAACGAGTCATATTTTCTCTTCCCTATAATCAAGAATGGACATGTGTAATCAGAGTTGAATGGGCCAAATCACTTTCTCCTATGCTAGGGTAGTGTGAACACACCTTCTAGTCCAGAGACAGATCTATCAAAGTCAGATTTCCCATATCTTCCACAGGTATCCCTCACTTTCATAACCCAAGGGATAACAGGATCATGTTTAAATGGAACAGAGACACTGGTATAGATTCAGGACATAGGGGGTTTCATTAGAATATATATGTTTACCTACCTGCATGTGGGGAGTGGGCCATCAGAAGAGCTGGTGATGTAACAGGAGAGTGATGGGGATGCTTGAAAGCCTGACCTCATTACATATCAATGGACATAAAAGCAGCTGAGCCCATCTCCCAGACAATTGGCTAATTTTATGAGGCATCTTGGCATTTTCAAATCCGGGATGATAAAACCCTACTGGACAGGACTGGCGAGTTCAAGAAGGTGAAGAGTGAGCTTTTATCCTCTCCCTTTTGGGATATTGGAGGATACACTTCCAAGGAAGGGGGAAAAAAGTTATGATAAGAGAATTACTTACAAAGCTACTCAAGGCTTTGTGGAAGTTTTAATATTGGAACATCCCCTTGCTGACAGGCAGAAGCCAGAGAGCAGAGCAGCTAAGAAAGTAATTTCACTTATAATGAATGCTCACAGAAAAAGTTTTCAACCAAGCTTTCTATGGAGTCTTTTTTATGGGTTTGGGATTCTGTGTAAGTGATTAATAATTTCAAATCTCCACTTAGCTTCATCTTTGCAGGAAGAAAATACCCAATTGTGTCTCAGCCTTACATTAATTTGGTCCATATCTAATTGAAGACTTTTTGTCCTTCCACAAGAATCAGTTACAGTAATAATCCATGGAGTCCTCACATCTAGACTGCTAAAACTCTCTACCCACTCTTGACACCATGAAGATTGTAGTAGATGAATACTGTGGTGCCATTCTGAGTAAACTTCAAAGCTGTCTGGCTCAAATTCATTGATTGCTGCACTGGTTTCCTGGTTAATTCTAGATTCAGAAGAGTCCCAGCGCTTGTAACACTGAACTGATGTTGAGTGGAGTCCTGTGTCTTCTGGAACTATCTTACCTCTGCTGTCTCTGTGTAACTAGACTATAAAGGCCCACTCATCTAAGAGCTTTGCTGTACCCAGAATTCCACTCTCAGATTCAGCGAGGATCCCAGCCTCCTTATTGCAAAAAGAAATCACAACTGGACCAATCACAACAGGTTCAAGGCTCCTCTACTGATGATAATCCAATTATTTTCCTGACAGCCATCTTGATTCAGAAAGAATGTGCTTTCCATGCATTGTGGAGGTTAGCCTAACTACACTTTCCGATTATTAGAGGGGAATCTGTAGGAAATTTATGGTAGACAGTTAATGTGAGACTTTGATTATATGTGTATATGTGAAAGCACAAGTTGTAAATTCTGGTTTTTCATGGCTGCCATTGGCTGTAACATTATTTTACAGAGTAATTACATTAAACAGTTCCTGGAACCATAGGACTATGAAGTGCTTTAATCAAACACATCTGCTTTACTGCTCTCATGACCAACCCCAAAGGTCAGGACTGTGGTGTATTATTGCCTCAGCAAGCTACTCCCAGTTCAAGCCAGTTACTTCTCTGACGCTTGGGTACAGGACAGTTTTTCAATGCCTACGTACTTGTGATCAACAGAAAACTACCTCATTCTACCTGAAGGGCTGCCTGTGTCCTCAAGTCACCTTCCTGTCCTCCCAGCAAACACTTTCCTCCTCATCTTTCACCTGGAAGCCTGAATGAAGCGTCCATGCCACCAATAGCCCGATAAAACAAGTGCAATTAAAATGAGAACTTTCTTTTTTTTTTTTTACAATTTTATTTATTTATTCATGAGAGACAGAGAGAGGGAGAGAGAGAGAGGCAGAGACACAGGCAGAGAGAGAAGCAGGCTCCCTGCCGGGAACCTGATGCAGGACTCAGTCCCAGGACCCTGGGATCATGACCCAGGCCAAAGGCAGATGCTCAACCACTGAGCCACCCAGCTGCCCCCAAAATAAGAATTTTCAATTGAATCCCACACCCCAGTTAACAGCTCAAAAGTAAGGATGAGCAAAGTCTGTGAGCAGGTTAGGGAACATACCCAACATTTTGGGCAGCCCAGTGACACTTATCTCATAGCCACTAGGGATTCCAAGAAGCCGTCTGCACAACGTGCTGTAACTGGACGTGCTATAATTAGAAGAGGGATCTACTCACAGTTTGATATTTTCTGTTGCACCCCTGAAGTATGTACAAACAAAACATTTCCTTTCTTTTCCAGAGGGATATGGTGGCCTTCTTTAACTCTTTCCTTTCTGCAGAGTTCTGAGATGAAAGAAAGTTAAGTCCATCTGTCGTTGGTGCTGAGACACCTTTCTACTCCACGGGCTGCTTCCTAATCTGTTCTCAAATGGATTGCATGGGGGTCCAAAGACCTAAGTTCCAGTTCCAGGGTGATTAGTGATTGCTCATTCTGTGTCATGGTAAGTAACGTGTGCTGAATACTCCCTGACCACTACACTTTCATCCTTCACTGTCCAAGGATGAAAGAATAGAGACCCTTTTTCTTTGTTCCCTCCAATCTCTTCCTCCTTCAAGAAGAATGTCTTAGATGACATTGGAGCACTGAGGTCTCCTGTTAGTATTAGCTGTGGAAGGAAGCTGGCACAGGTGAACTGGTAAGTGCAAAGAGCCAGTAAACTTGGCTATCCCCAACTTGACAAAAATGGAAGAATGGGTGGCCTGTCCCACTAGCTACTTTGAGGATAAGTTCCTCATTGCTAGAACCCAGAGCCTACTGCTAACTCAAAGTTTGAGGGGGGTACACTCTTCCCCTCTCATTCTCTGGTAGGCAGGGCTTGGGTAAGTGACCCAGACTTAACCAGATCCAGTGGGAATATGCACTCAGCAGCTCTAAGTTGGGGTTCTGTGGTGTGGGGGTAGGGCAGCATTCTAGCCACAGGCTCCCACTTCCTGGCTTCTGAGGCCCCTTAATTCTCACCCTTTTCCCAAGTCTGTCCTCTCCCAGGGGCTTTGAGCCCTCTGAATCTTTCCAGTCAACGCCCCCATTTTCATCTGGGTAAATGTGCACCATTTAAAGATTAGATAATTCTAAAATACTTATAAAAATATCAACCCTCAAAAAAAAAAAAAAACAGCCCTCCTTTCTGCCCATACATAGACATCTCTTTCCCCATCCTCACAGTGTGATTCATTTAATTTTTGGTTAGATTTTCAGTTTATATTATTAGGAGTGAAGAGTTGTTTACAACTGTGCTATACTGTAATTACAATTCCTTGCTTTAACAACTTCCCCAATCCAGAATTAATAATTGCTTCATTTATTCTATGATGGTCCATGTATCTATCACTTTTGCCGAACCTATGTAAAATTGGATATTTCTTCTCAATACATTAGAACACCTTAGGGAACATATCCTATCTATCTATCTATCTATCTATCTATCTATCTATCTATCTATCATTTATTCCTTTTTGTTTTTACTATATCTTTATATTAGCTGCTTTCTAGGCCTAAGGTACAGGGTTTCTCCCACTCTCAATCTCTCTCTTCCCTCCTCTCCTCTGATATTAGATCCCCTATTTCCTGGATACCATTTCCTCCCCTCTTCCTTGGTTTACTTTCACTTTCGATGGAACAAATTTGCTACTAGCCTCTTGAGAAAGCACTTTTGAGGTAAAATTTCTGAAATATTTTGTTTCACACTTGATAAATGGTTTGGGAATAGGATGTGAGATTAGGAAACCCTTGCACGGAATTTTGAAAACATTGATTCATTCATTATCTTCTGTCTTCCAGATTGCTCCAAGAAACCTGGTACAATTCTAATTCTTGAAATGTTGTATACAATTTATTCTTTAACTTTAGCGTCTTTAGAAATAGTCACTGTCATTTATGTTCTGTTTTCATGATGATATCATTTTGTGTGGGTCTTGTATCATCCATCAAGTTGGGCAATTGCTGGGCTCTTTCAGTTTAGAAACACAAGAGTGTCAGTTTGGGGAAACATCTCTGAATTGTAGTATCATTGTATATTTTTCTCCATTTTCTCTGTTCTCTCTTTCTAGAACTCTTATTATTTGTATGTCAGACTCTGGATTTCTCCCCTAATTATTTTTTTAAGTTGTCTGTCTCTCTCTTTTTTAAATCACTTTTTTTTTTTAAATCTGTCTTGGGTAAATCAACCAGACTTTTTCCTTTTCATATTTTTATCAAGCTTTTAAAAATATTTAAATTTTGTTGTTAACTCCCAATAGCTAATTTTAGTTCTCCAAGTGTTATTTTTAAGAGCTCATTGTTTTGGTTTTATGGATGGAATATCTTTTATTATCTTTCTTAGGATATTAGTTATAATTGTTTTTTTCTAATCTTTTCTCTTAGTTTATAATTGTTTTGGGTCCCCCCCCCCAAAAAAAACTTTCTTTATCCTAATTATCTGTCTCAATCTCTGTATTAGTTCACTAGGGCTGTTGTAACAAAGCACCCCAAACTAACTGGCTTCAAACAACAGAAATCTCTGGTCTCACAGTTCTGGTGGCTGGAAGTCAAACACAGAGTTGGCTCTGAAGGCTGTGAGGGAACATTCTATTCCAGGTCTCTCTCCTTGGCTTGTAAATAGCCATTTTCTCCCTATGTTCATGTTCTCTTCCCTCTGTGCATGTCTCTTACTCTTCACATGGAGTTCTTTTAATAAGGTCATCAGGCATATCGGATTAGGGTCTATCTTAATTAATTATATCTGCAATCACTCTATTTCCAAATAAGCTCATACTCTGAGATACTGGGGTTAGGATAAGATCTCAACATATGAATTTGGGGGGGGGCATGTGATTCAACTCACAACTGTCTCTGAGCTTCATGTTGGAGCTTTCTTCAAATGTTTGGTCTATGGTGTAAGAGGTGGTCCTCCTATACATTAAGGTAGGGCACTGAAGAGCTGAGTTGGAAGTTGGAAACTGCATGGGGTGGGGCTGAGTGGTGGTGGGTTTCACTGTAAGGTTCCAACTGGGCCATTATGTTACTATGGTAGCATGTGCAGGTCTTTTCTTGTCAACTGATCAACAACAATGGCTACTACAACTTTCCATCCTCTGCCTGGAGAGGATGCTCCTGGACACCAGCATTCAGGCATCTAATTATAGGAAGAGGGCTATAGGGACCAGCATTTAATATATAGATCCTTATTCAATTCTTCGTTTTCAGCATACTTTTTCACCCTCATCTGTTGGAGACCTGTTGTGCCTCCAGTCCAGAGATTCCTGTTTTGCCTTCTCCAGAGAACAAATAAATACCTAGTCTTCTGAGGGGTGGCAGTGAGGACCAACCATCTGACCCTTTGGAACAGAGCCAGGATTTGGAGATCAACTACTACTGAGCAGATTTCAAGCCAGTCTTTCTGTTTGCAGCCATGCCACTACCCCATTTCCAGAGTTACCTTGTGCCACACGTTTCTGAGCCTTTCGTTCTTCTGGGGTACAAACCAAATTGTATAACAGCGTATATTGTCTTCTGAATCAGTTACTAGTAAACCATTTTCTTTTCAGCTTCCAAAAAATGTTTGATTTTATCTCTTTCCCCATTTTCATTGCCTTTTTGTATTTACTCTATTAAAAAAAGGAAATTCCTTATGGTCTCACTGTGCTTCCAGTGAAATTTCAGTAGGGAGTACAGGTAAATACATGCATTCAATTTACCTTGTTTGACCAGAAACTCCTTAAACCCCCTTTGTGGTTGGGACAGCTACAGCTGGTTTCTGGTGTATGTAACTGAGAATACCAGCTTGTGAAGAAGGACAAGTGGAGACAAATGGAGGGTTTGGGACAAAAGCTAAAGCCACAGCTCCATCCTGTATGTGTACACCCTACACTTTAGGCAAATTTTAGCCTAACTGGTTGCAGATGCCCCTAGAAGTTAAGCTATTTCTTTCCTCTGTATCTTTGCTTATGCCTCTCTCTGTGTCTGGACTAATCCCCCTATATTCCCTTCTCAGCCCCAACTGCCAGGTAACATGCAACTTTTCAGAGTCTCTTCAAGCCTTATAGACTCCATAAAAGCCTATTCTAATCCTTTCAGGACAAAACTGACTCCTTCATTTCCTGCTCCCCCCCCCCCACTATGTACATAATACATTTTATTGTACCTGTCTGTTCACAAGCATGTCAACTCTCTGTCGCTTTCTGCCAACTTCTCCCTGGCTATGCAGACACACAAGAACTGCTCTAATTCAACTGGAAAACAGTCTCACACTCTTGGAGATTATGTGGAAGTATAAACGGCATCATTTTCAGAACAGAAATAGTGGTCATTTTCTTAAGACGGTTCCTTGGATACTGATTAATTTTATTTATAAATTTTATCTCTCTCTGAGTCCCAGATCTTTTAATAGCAGGGCTGCAGTAGCACTTGGTACCCATCTGGATGGGTGAAATATACATGTGT
This sequence comes from Canis aureus, assembly GCF_053574225.1. Taxonomy (NCBI): domain Eukaryota; kingdom Metazoa; phylum Chordata; class Mammalia; order Carnivora; family Canidae; genus Canis; species Canis aureus. Next base: position 8,839,770 of record NC_135616.1, on the reverse strand, counting down.
CTGTCAAGGTGCCGGGGATATGGGTAGATAAGGTGCCTATAAACTCAGATGGCTTCTATATATCAGCAACTTCTGATGATAATGGTAAGTTCATTAGCTAGTTCCAACAGTGAGCCATTCAGAGCATCATCATTCACCCCAAATCATGCATTCACCCAAAAGGTGCTGATCCCTGATAACCACTATGCAAATTGTTAAACGTCAAGAAAAAGAAATCATTAGAATTCCCCATAATTAGTATTTACTATGTGCCAAGTATTGTACTCAATGTTTTATGAGAGGATCTCATTTCATACTAACCAACCAGGGGCAGGAAAAGAGAGAAGAAAATGAGACTTAAATAAGATAAGTACCTCAACCGGGTTACATGGACAGGGAGGTCTGATTCTAGAGGTTGAGTGCTTACAACCACCCTCTGCTGCCACCCCTCTGTGTGGGAGATTGTCCTGTCTGTTTGGAAGCTCTTCTAGCTCTTCCTGACTCAGTTATACCCATACTTTCTCCCCCACTTAAGAAGGCTCAATTGAGAGTAGAAGATGATTCTCTTGGGATCAGAGAATTTCAAAACAGAGAGAGAGAGAGAGCCCAAGAGAAGCTCAGTCGTTAAAGTATTAAATTTCACACTGATCCAATCCCTGGGCTAATAGTGCTGTTCAGGACTCTTGCTGAACTCCTCAACATCACCCCCCTCTGTTTGAAGGCCTCACCACACCCAGTGGTGTGGATTTGCCCTCCAGTGGATTTGCCCTCCAATGGTGATCAGTTTCCATTTGAAAAATAATGCATTATAGATTTTAAGAATCTCTGACATTTAGAGGTTTATTGACATGTTAACTTTTAAGACTAGCAACTGGTGTTTCTCAGGATATTTGGTTTTCACTGCCATGAGTGAAAATGCATGCCTTGAGAATTGATTTGTCACTGTCTGGTTTTAACTTTTTGACTGGAAAATAAGGATAATCATGTCCCTTTCTTGATTTCAGCCAAGTCAGAAAGCAGTAAGTGGCAGGGCCGTCTTGTGGAAAAACCACCGGTCTCCTGGACCTTTGGTCTTAGATGTGCTGATTTGAGTCATTTGCTGAGGTCGCCTTGTCTTTATAACTGCCTCCACTGTTGCTTTTAAAAAGCCAGACTTATAGGAGGTTGAGAATGGGGACGATGGCTTTGCATTTTAGCTTAGGGCAGGTTAAGAATGAACAATGTAATGGCTTTGGGATAAAGTGTAATGCTGGTACTTTGTTTAAAAAATGGGTTTCAGGTTTGTTCTGTCATAAAATGGTGCAGAGGTGCAAAATCTTACTTCTCATAGAAAAGGAAGGACTGTATTACTCTGCAGCTTAATTTACCGGAGGGAGGAAAGAAAGAAAGAAAGAAAAAAAGGGAGAGAAAAAAAAAAGATGTGCAATAGTACCTAAGTCATTCTCCCCATAGCTCTTAAACAATGAACCACTGCCAGGAGCACCTAAATGAAATAGGAATGACAGATGCTAAAATGGTGTTTCCTACAAATGTCAAATGATATCAGTTTTGCTGGAAGCCATTTAAAACAGAGAAGTCTTCGTCTTGGAAATCTGCAAGCTCCTCTCTCGTTGAGCTTGGGTATAAGAAAAGATTAGATTGCTGCTACATTATCTAACCTAGATCCAGAGATTCATGAAATCCAATGCAGAAAACAGATTTTGCTTATACTCACACCTAGAGGGAAAACCATGGAATTAATATCAGGAGAGAAAATTTGGTGTCATGTGATCCAATATTAGTATTTGGATATGTTTTTTTAAGTTTCTGTTCACTCTCAGAAAATGGATTTAAAATAGTTAATATTTTTACTGTGCTTTATATTTTGAAAAATTTAATCAATGGGTAAAATGTGGGGTACACTGCTCCAAAGCTATACAGCTAGTTAGTAGCTCAGCCAGGATTAGTCTTCTACTTCCCAACCTACTGTTGTTTTTGCTTGCACCCCAAACTAAGCTAACTTTTCTTTTTTTGAGTATTTTTTCTTTGGTGATTGTCTGCCATTTTTCCAATATATTTTGAACAGCATCAGCACCTAACCTTTTCTGGGAATCTTAAAACTGCAGCATGTTTAAGCACTCAAACATTTTCTTACTTGACTTAAACAAAATCACTAGTAAACTCTGTTCTCTTTCTGTTTTGCCCAATCCTATGTGCAGAGAAGCAGCTCCCACCTTCTCTCTGACTTTTTCTAGCACAATCTAGACAACATACCCAGAAAGGCTGGAGTGCTCTCTGCAAGTGGGGAGACAAAGCTTCACACTGATTCCGCAGTCACTGGGAGCATCTGGCCAGCTTCTCACCTACCTGCAATTCTTACAGCAATCCCACAGATAGATAATATATATATATATTTTAAAGATTTTATTTATTTATTCATGATAGTCACAGAGAGAGAGAGAGAGGCAGAGACACAGGCAGAGGGAGAAGCGGGCTCCATGCACCGGGAGCCCGACGTGGGATTCGATCCCGAGTCTCCAGGATCGCGCCCTGGGCCAAAGGCAGGCGCCAAACCGCTGCGCCACCCAGGGATCCCGATAGATAATATTTTTAATGGGTGGAGAAAATGAGGTTCAGAGAGATAATTAAGTAACTTGCTCAACCATATAGCCAGGAAATGTCAGATCTCAAATTTGAACACAGGTCTCCAGTTACCATAGCAAGTGTGCTTTGCACTCTGCCCTGCTCTTTTGAGGGGCAGGATATTGCACTGAAAGCGTAGGGTTGTATGTTAAAACTAGGCATGGATCTTTCTGGAGATCACAATCTAAATGGGGTAAATGGTAATAGTAAGAAGCATGTCTGTCTGTCATCTATCTATCTATCTATCTATCTATCTATCTATCTATCATCTATCTATCATCACTTCTGTGCAAGAGAATGAGAACAGTATAGTATCCTTTTTTTTGGTACCTTTTCACATAATTCCCCTGATTGGAATACATGGGCTATGTATCCAGATATATATTTCTTTTATTTCCTTATGTGACAGGTGTCTAATTTGGGTATGAATTCTTGATTACAGTCCTTTTCTCTCAGTGATCCATGAATATTAGCTTCCTCTATCTTTTAGGGTTTCCAATGAGTTAAAATGCTAGTCGGATTCTTTTTTATTTATTCATTATAGTTGATATGCAATGTTGTACCTGTTTCAAGTATACAGTAGTGATTCTACAATTCTACACCATGCTTACCAGTTTAAATGTAGTTACCATCTGTCACCATACAAACTTATTACAATATTATTAACTATTTTCCCTCTGCTGTACTTTTCATCCCTGTGACTTATTTATTTTATAACTGGAAGTTTATTTTATAACTTATTTATGACTCTTAATCCCTTTCACCTACTTCACCCCTCCCCTCTAGCAACCACTAGTTTGTTCTCTGTATTTATGAGTCTGTTTTTGTGTTTGTTGTTTGTTCATTTGCTTTGTTTTTTAGATTCCACATACAGGTGAAACCATATGATAGTTGTCTTTGTCTGACTTATTTAATGTAGCGTAATACCTCTGAGTCCATCAGCATAGTGTCTTTAATATCTGGCATACTGTAGGCACTCAATAAACATTCAGTAAATAGAATAAGGAAGGAAGAAATGCAACCCAAAGGTGATTAGGACACAGTGTGTACCCTGTCAAGTCTCACAGTCTTGCTGGAGAGACAAACGTGCCCCTAACTAATTCTATTCAAGTTAGAGCAGTGCTTCTCCACTTTTGCTCCCTATCAGGTTTATGGGAGGGGGCGCAGAGGGAGGAGGTAGGCAATGGGTAAAACTTATTAAACACACACACACACACACACACACACACACACACACACACACCAATGCCCAGTATCCATCTCAGGTCAATGAAAGAATCTTTGGATGGGGGATCCCTGGGTGGTGCAGCGGTTTCGCGCCTGCCTTTGGCCCAGGGCACGATCCTGGAGACCCGGCATCGAATCCCACGTCGGGCTCCCCGTGCATGGAGCCTGCTTCTCCCTCTGCCTGTGTCTCTCTCTCACTGTCTGCCTATCATAAATAAATAAAAATTAAAAAAAAAAAGGCTCCCGTTTCTGTGGGATGCCTTAAAAAAAAAATCTTTGGATGGGATCTGATGGGTATTTTTAAAAGACTCCTTGGGTGGTGCTAATGTTTAACCAACACTGGAGACCACCAATGAGTACATCATTGCATCTGTTATGAGGACAAAGAATGGAGGTATCAGCCCAGCAGTGAATGTTAGGGGTCTTTCTACAGGGATGTGGTATTGGAGAGGGTCTGTGATTAATCCCAGTGACAATGCCAAGAGGAGAACATTGACCAGGAAGCCCAGGTCCCAGTAGGGAGTCACCTAGAGTCATGAGTCAGAAGCACTATCTCAGGTCCGAAGGCCAGGCTTGAGACCTCCAGGAGGCCATCATTCATCCCAGGATGGCAGGTGTGGCAGAAACAGAGAGCAAATTCCACATGAAACTGGAGTTTGAAATGCTGATGGATTGTAACTCTCTGTAGGCATCTGGAACTGGTCCCCGGGAGCCTAGCATGAACTCAGCACCTTTCTATACCCTCTGTTTAAAGGTCTGGCTCTGTCCCTCTGGGACTCAACAGCCTCCTCTGTGTGGGGTGCCTGGTGGCTAAGTGTGGGACTCTTTATTTTAGCTCCGGTCATGGTCTCATGGGTTATGAAATTGAGACCCACATCTGGCTCCATGCTCAGCAGGGAGTCTGCTTGAAATTCTTTCTCCCTCTCCCTCTACTACCCCTATTCTCTCTCTCTCTCTCTCTCACACACACCCTCTCTCTCTGCCTTCTCTCTCATAAATAAATAAATAAATAAATAAATAAATAAATAAATAAACAAATAAATAAAATCTTGTTTAAAAAAAAAGGAGTTATCTCAGAATAGCAGTTTTAGGTGCGCCTGGGTGGCTTAGTCAGTTAAGTGTCTGCCTTCAGCTTGGGTCATTGATCAAGCCCTGTATTGGGCTCCCTGCTCAGTGAGGAGTCTCCTTATCCCTCTCTTTTTGCTCCTCCCCAACCTGTGCACGTGCATGTGCACCTGTGCTCACTCTCTCTCTGCTTTGTCTCTCTCTCTCAAATAAAAATCTAAAATCTTTAAAAAAAAATAGCAGCTTTAAACTATGCCTTTGGAGTGCTAGGCAGTGGTTCTCAAGTTTTATGACTAGTAGACTCAGCTGAGGAGTTTTGTATAATGAGGATTCCCAGGCCCTCTCTTAAGACTCTGATTAGGTGGGTCAGGGTGGTGGTACTTTGGAAGACAGAAGTCTGAGTCTCCTGCGAGTACTGTGGGATCCTATTTTGAGATACATTGCCTAGGACACACTGAGTGCATTAGGGACTACTGCCTGGTTGTGCAAATAGCCAGTTGGCAGGATCTGGGCCACCGACCCCCTAAAAGAACTGGAAGCCTCCTAATGTCTGGTTCATATATTGGACTCTGCAAGACTTGCTTTGAAGAAGGGGTTTTGTTGAGAATAGTGATAGAAGTAGAGAACCATGCAGTGGTTGATCCTTGAGGTCCCACCAAAATCCAGCATGCTATGAGCCTCTGTGGAGGAGACTCCGAAGAGCTAGGGAGGGAGAGAGCAGAAGAGCAAACACCAAATTGGGCACAACGTTTTTGTTTAAGGAATGGACAGAGGGGATGACAGTCAAGGGGGAAAAGATAAGACATTTTTCAAGGTTTATTTTTCAAATGCCTTTGAAACCCATACACTATAAAGATAAATCAGTAAAATGGCAAACAGCTGGCAAGGTAGCATTTTGTGTATATATAAAGGGATGGCTCTTAACCCCAGCTATAGAATCTGGGCAGGTAGTCCACGATGAGAAATGAGAAATCCTCACCCAGACTGGGGAAATAGCTTCAGGGCGGCCATCATTAGAGAAGATGTACTTCTCCAACTTGCACGCAGCAAAGACTCTAAAATCCCTCCTACCTGGTTACAAAAGCATTTCCAGAATACATTTTGAAGGAGGCATTCATGGCAAACATCAATGGAGTATTTTGCAATTGGTAGAGAATTGCATGGCTAAACACTTTCAGCAGCTCTGGATTCTGTTCTGGCATGGATTTGTGAAATAGCAAAAGGAAGGAAATCAAGAGAACAATAGGAATAGTATTAAAACGTGGACTTTCAGAGAAGTGAACTGATAACTCCCTTCATAGTGTATTACTGGGATACAGAGAAACAGCCAGCTTGGCGTCCACCCCCACATCCCCCACATCCTATACATTTTACAAGGGCAGATGCTTGCTCGGCTCTCCCTGATGTAATTGCCTGTGTCCCCAGACAGACTGTACGTTCCTTTCAAGGGCAACTACATTGTAGCCAGTGCTATATCCCAACACTTAGCAGAGCCTGTCAGATGATGGGCATATAATAATTATTGTCTGTGTTAATTGGCGTGGACCAGAATGAAATGCAAGGAGGAATTCTCCATAGGTGACTTAATAGAAAAAAGGTTTGAATGGAGCTGGTACTGAGATACTCCTTAGTTATGCATGGCTCAGTTTCTTGTTCCTCCAGGAACCACACTGGTGCATAAAACACTATGCTTGCATATTATTTCTATTTTTATTTACATCTCTGCTTAAGTAATGAATGAATCTGTCAATTCCGTTTTCCCTCTTCCACAGTGAAAGTGAAGTCTTCTTAACCCCGGTCCTTTATTATCTACTCTAAGTCCCAAGTTCAGGGATCCCCTCAGATACTGTTTTTTTTGGTTTTTTTTTTTTTTTTTTTTTTTATGATAGTCACAGAGAGAGAGAGAGAGGCAGAGACACAGGCAGAGGGAGAAGCAGGCTCCATGCACCGGGAGCCCGATGTGGGATTCGATCCTGGGTCTCCAGGATCACGCCCTGGGCCAAAGGCAGGCGCCAAACCGCTGCGCCACCCAGGGATCTCTCAGATACTGTTGTATAAGAATTCCTGAATCGGGGGCACCTGGGCGGCTCAGTCAGGTGAGCATCTGACTCTTGGTTTCAGCTCAGGTCATGATCTCGGGGTTATGAGATAGGGCCCCGTGTTGGTCTCCGAGCTCAGTGTGGAGTTTGCTTGAGATTCTCTCCCTCTGGCTCTCCCTCTGCCTGTCCCCCACTTGTGTGCACATGTGCACACACTCTCTCTAAAATAAATAAATAAATCTTTGGGGGAAAATGAGAATTCCCAAATTAGGTTGACCCAACAAGAATTTGGCATCCAGCTCCTGGTGCTCAGATGTGCGTAGCACCTTAAGAAGCATCACCACCATGGTCATAGATAATCCTCTCTGGATGTAAGGTCAGATCTGACATGGGATCAGCCAACCTAGAAACCCCAGGCACCCACCACCCACCATTCAGACCTGCTCAGCACCTGAACATGAGCCCTACCCTACTCACAGGCCTCTGGAAGGTGGGAGCATGAACCTGTCCCCTCTGAGGACCACAGGGAAAGTAATATTGTCCGGGAAATACAGAGCAGTATCAGGATGAGAGTCCGGAAATGATGTAAGAGGACACGGGAGGCAGAGGCAGCATTTGCCGCCTCCCAAACCCATTTCCTAACCCCTCCCCTCCCACTCTTGTGGGAAAACCCTTCCTCCCTTTCCATTCGGCTATATCTCAGCATCAGTCAGGATTTCCTGGGTCACAAGCCGCAGGAACTGGCCTGTTCATGTGGGCTGAAAACGAGCGTATTCATGGGATGCTGGGCAGCCACAGAGCTGCAGTGGGGATGCTGAAGTGTGCTAGGGTGAGGGTCCTGGTTGGAGAACCAGCTTTATAGGCTCTGCAAACAGGAGCAAAGCCTTAAACCATTCTGCAGCACTGGTCTGTTGAAAAGCCACTGTTGGCCCACTTGGCCCCAGACACACGTGGAGGCTGCCGTCCACACTGGCAGCTGTGCAGCTAGCAGCTGGGCTGGGGGATTTGGCGGCCATCCCCTTCTAGAACGGCTCCTGTGTAACAGGTACAAGCTTGAGCTTCCTGCCACAAGTTTGGGGCAGGCGTGTCAGATTGGTAGGGCCCGGTCGCTTGCCTTTATGCCATCTGCCAGGGAGTCTGAAAAAGTGATCCAGATTTCATAATGAAAGGCCATCTTCATGCCTCTCTTAAGGTACAGGATTCCCTAAACAGAGCCTCACCTGCCACAGTCAGGTGCTACTATCCTCACCGTTCGCTTCCTCTCATTGCTACTTCTGTCTCCCCGTCTCCACATCTCTCACTGTCCTCTTACTGGCCCATCTAATAAATATAGACTTTTTCTGCACTCTGTCCTGCTATCATCAGCTGTGACTTTGGTATCCATGTACGTGTTCCATCAAACAGCCTAACTTCACAATACCTTAAATCCAGAGACCTCTACCTGCACACCACTCTTTTAAAATGTATATATTTATTTGAGAAAAAGCGCACAAGCTTGAGCAGGGGAGAGGGGCAGAGGGTGAGGGATCCATGGAGGTGGTCCATCAAACAGCCTACCTTCATGGTACCTTAAATCCAGAGACTTCCTCATCCATGTCACTCTTGTCACTTACACCCAGAGTCAAACCTAGGAGCTTGTCACTGCTAAGCGCTGCTCCTCTTTAGAACTCTTCACCTCCTATTTCCCAGCACCGCACCTGCTCTTCTGCTGGAGACAGGCTGCCAGTGCCCATATCCTCCTAATAGTTCCCCTGAAGCCTCTCTTTCTCTCCAACACAGCATAAACCAAGCACGGTCCAGGAGCCTGCTTCATGACTTCATATCCCTCTTCCTCTCTTGCTCTTCCCAAGAATCTCCCAACAATGGATCCATTCCATAAAATGTCTACTAATGCCCCCAAATATTCACTGTTGCCAGTCCTCCTGGAAAAGATTCCTCAACCTGTTGGCTAGCATCACCACAAGTCCTTGGTCCCCTGCCTTGGCTGGGTCTTGAACACCAATAAATTATTTCTTTGTTTGTCAACTACCATGTTCATCTTCTTCCACTTTCCTCAAGCTCTCCACTCATCACTCCCCTTTTCAACTCTTTGGCCCTCAGCAAACTGTAAGCCTCCTACTTTCTAAGTGAATGAAGACAACAGGGCGTAAACACTTTCTATTCCTATTGAAACCCACACTTCAACCTTCCATCATTTTGAGATAAAAGTCATTCCCTCTTCCCAAATTTTGCTCTCCAGCTCTCCCTCACCCCACAAAGATTGCCTCATTTCCCTTGTATTTTCAACTTCTCCCTCTCCTGTTAGCTCTTGCCTCATGAGTATTTTCATTCTTCCTCAGTTGGTAAGAGCCTCAGAAGCAGGGGTCTTGACTGCTTCATCAGTGTTTGCCCTCAGTACTGAATACATGGTAAGCAATACATATTTGTTGGGCTGAATCCTTCACCTCTCCACATATATCATCAGTAGACCTAAAATTTATATCCTAAATTCAAACTCATCTTTGACTAAAGACCATTAACAGAATGGCCTTTAGCAAATTCATTAATTAGAGCCATTCTACTATCAACTTTATTTGCTCATCTGAACTGAGGTTACTTTAGTTTTATATCATCATTACTACTTGTCAGTGAATGATAAAGAGCTTGAACTTCATAGGTATGTGTAAATTGCATTTAAAATAATAATTTTTGGGGCACCCCCAGTGGTGCAGCGGTTTAGCGCCGCCTGCAGCCCGGGGTCTGATCCTGGAGACCCAGGATCGAGTCCCGCGTCGGGCTCCCTGCATGGAGCCTGCTTCTCCCTCTGCCTGTGTCTCTGCCTCTCAGTCTCTCTCTCTCTCTCTGAATAAATAAATTTAAAAAATACTTAAAAAATAATAATTGTCATGATTAATATTTACATAGTCATTTATTCCTAGGAGAGGCCTGTGCTTATTATTGTTTTTTTATACTAATAGTCATTATGGAAGTACAAGTTCTCAGGGAATCCCCAGGTGAGAATAATCTTCCACATGTACTATGAACACTCATCTGACCTTAGGAGCACTAGGGTGGGAAGAGGAACACAAGTGAGAACTTAGATCCACGTGGATGGTACAGGAGTTTGCCAGGGGGAAAAAAAAACACCTGGAAGAGGTGAGTTTTGAATCTCAGTTTAAAGTGAGGATGACTTGGGGTTCCTGGGTGGCTCTGTTGGTTAAGCATCTGCCTTCAGCTCAGGTCATGATCTCAGGGTTCTGGGATCGAGCCCTGCATCAGGCTCCCTGCTCAGTGGGGAGCCTGCTTCTGCCTCTCCCTCTGTCCTCCCCTTGCTTGTGCTCTCTCTCTTTCTCAAATGAATAATAAAAAAATATTTCAAAAATGAAGTGCGGAGGACTCTCAGATACCCAGGGACTAGACCATGCTAGGGGGTCCAGAGCCCCACTAGAGAGGGTTGCACCACTGCTCATGTGGATTGCTAGAGTCCAATGAGCTCATTCATTCCCAAACCTGATTGTTGAGCACTTGACATATCTGATTCTCTGCTCAATACACAGTTGCTTGACCAGCCTATTCCTGCATTTTGTAAGAAATACCGAAAAGATGCAGGAGCTTCCCCCATCCCTGCTTCTTGCCTTATGCTCTCTCAGATGTATAGGTGACTTCCGGTGACAACCTGCTGCCCAGGTGCGCAACCACAGTGCCAGCTGCTTCCTCTCTGCCTCCACCTGGAACTCAGATCTGGACTCACAGGGGGTGCTGGTGGGCTCAGACATGAGGATTTGCTTCAGTTCCCTCTTGACTGCCTTCAGACTTCTTCTTTCTAATGGCAACACCTCACTGTTTTTCCTCAGTTCAGGTCAGCAGGTTCTTTCTTATTTTCTGGGCCTTCTAAGCAGAATCTAAATTTGTTCTGACACTGAGGCTCTGCCTCATTTTTGTCAGCCTTCCCTTGGTCCTCTGTGTCTACTTGACTTTCCCTCTGGCTGGGTCAGGCCCACTGCCGCACAACTCCGGGAGGCAGCTGCCAAATGCACACTGTTGAATGCCCTCACACCTGCCAACATGCCACCTGCAGCCCCTCCGGTCTCCCTGATTCCGGCTGCCCATCTGCCTACCTCAGCTCTTCCCTGCTCCTGGTCCGCCATCCACCTCTGTCGCCCCTCTCACCCATGACAGGGACCTTCTTCAGGGATGCTCTGGCTTCTGGGTCCCCAAGGGCTCTGTGTGAGTCTGTCATGTTTTCAACTAGGCATTTGGTGAGTCTGAGAAATGAGGTGGTCATTAGATACAAAGCATTCAGTGTATGCAGTGCTTTCTAGCAACTCATGTTAGAGTGTTGCCCCAGCTGGGCCCCAGGGCTCCCTGAGAGGGTGCACAGGGGAGGAGGACAGAGGAAGTCACTCTGCTGTAACCGAGCACTCTATCTGCTCCGAACCTCCTTTCTCACAACTTTGGCACCTGTGAACGTCCAGGGAAAGAAAATCTGTTTTCCTTGCTATGGGAAGTCGAGCTGTGTGGCTCCCCTTCACCTAACATAGTCATTTCTCTTCCAGCTGATGAGGTCGAAGTGGTAGGTTTCCAAAAAGAAATGGTACTTGCAAACAAGAAATCAGAGAGAGTGTTTTTTAATCAAAAGACTTTTATCCTCTGGTCTGAAAATGGGGAGAACCTATTTTTTAAAATATGTGGTGTCGTGAGCAGTTCATCACACAAAGGCTGGGAAGGTGGGGGTAGTCTGAGTTTGCGTGAGAGAGGAAAGCAGATTTCATTTCATCGGCACTCAAGAGTCAACGACCCTTTTAGAGTAGGAAGAAAACAGACTTCTCTGCTAAGAATGTGGCATTGGCAAAAGCCGTTTCTAGAATTAGGAGTCACAAAGGTGGAATGCAAATCTACAGTAGACTTTGGTGGAATTCTGAAATCTCATGTCCATGATCTCGAGGTCATGGACTGTCTTCCAGTACTAACACACGTTTGGTAACCATAGATGGTACCTCAGTGTGCTTTTCTTATGCTCTTGAAATTTCTACTCGTGTGTTTTTATACCAATATTCAGATCCTGCCCCTACATTCCCGCCCTCAGAAAATTGAATTCCTAGTTTCTCAGTTGGTTCTTCTCCATCTACGATTTCAGAAGGGATCTCAGGAGGTTCATTTATAGCAATGCTCTGATTCCTGCTGTGATGCTAATAAGCAGGCCCCATCTTCTTACCTTTTAATAAAGTCATCAGCAGAAACAAGTGGGCCTCACAGGGGAGTGCAGAGAGGCATTTATCTTCGGCGGGACGAAGGTTCTCTTCTGCATAATTGACAGTAAATAAAACTAATGTCTAATTAAGAGGTTGATATAGCTTAAAATACACCTCCTTGCTTGGAAATTGAATGCCTTGTATCCTAGTTTATCAAGGCACTGATTGGACATATTTCCATGTCCTGATCCAACTGGTCAATGGAAGGATGCGCTGGACTGGAAGGGCTAGGACCTCGAAGTTCAGAATGAAAGCACGTTGAGATGGTTGAGTGGAGAGCCCAAAGAGTGTCTGGTGAAGAGCTCTGGGCAGCCATGTAAGCTGACCAGCATCCTGTTGGGGGCCCTGGGCAGACAGGTAGCCGAGACTGGACTTCAGTTCCCACCAGGACAAGTAGGAGCAAGACTTAGAGAAAAAAGAACTTTCCTCCTATTTCAGAGAATATGATGAAGATCATTACTGGATAAGCAAGAGCTTGGCCGTGATGAAGAGGGAAGGAAAAAGCAAAGGCCTGGTTTCAGGAACTATAGACCTATCACAGTCTATCATCTGCTAGCAGTGTCTTCCGCCACCAGATGCTAGGGTCTGGTCCATGGATCCCCAGCATTGACACCACCCATTAGAAAAGCAGAAGCTCAGACCACAGCCCAAATCTATTGAATTAGAATTTGCCCTTGGTCAGGGGCCCAGGGCGACCACAAATGCATGAAAGTCAGGAGCAGAGCCCTCGACAAGCTCCCCAGAGCAGGTGCTTCTTTCCTGTTCACTGTGGTCTTCACAGTGGCTACGAGATGACATGTATCTCCTGAAGAGATTAATTAACTGAGGGAGCTGGTTCTGAAATCACCATGCAGTGTCTGGGAGCAAAATCAGCCCCTGAACATAGAGCTAACAGAGTCTAAGCTGAGGCCGAAGCCCACATGGGATGTGGAGGCTGAAGACGCTGAGCCCAGCCCACCGGGGCCCCCCACCCCTCATGGGCAGCAGCGCTGTGGCATAATGGGGCCTGGGGCCTGGGCTCTGCGCCTTGTGAGCTGAGTGACACTGAACAAATACCTTACCCTCTCTTTGGGCCTTGTTTATTCCTCTATAAACCAGGCAGATAAAAATATCTGCTTTGTGTTTCTCACTGATGTCTTAGGAGGATTAATTGAAACAATATACACAGAGACACTTTGTAAACAGGAATCAATTATACGCAGACAAGGAATTCTTGTTTGATCTGCCCTTTGATCTTCTACTCCAGCCCTGTGCCCGCCCTGTGCCCACCCTGTGCCCACCCTGTGCCTGCCCTACACCACAGTCCCCCTGCAGGGCGTGTGGCTGGGGCCAGGCCCAGGGGCAGGGAAAGGTGCTGGCCTGGAGAGGTCCACCTTCCAGCCCTCCAGGTCACTGCCAAGGCCACCTGCTTCTCAGGATCTCCGTGCCAGGTGCAGGGGCACGGTGGCCTCTCCCGGCATTGAATTTATTCCAACCATTCAACAGGATAATAAGCAGCAAGGAATCCATCAATCCCACATCAGCCTGACCCCATTTAACAAACCTGATGATACTTAGCATACCAGCATGTTTGCTTTCTTTCCAGCAAACAGTCAAACATGATTAAACTCTCTCCTCATTTCCATATTAATAGCACACCCGTGTGAAGAATTTAGGAAAACACATTTCTGGAAATCTCATTTTTGATTTAAAATTTTCCAGTGTTGCAATGAACAGCAACACGCTGCCATGCAGAGATGTCCCCTCCTGTCAGGGAGCTCAGAGGACACGCTGCTCCCTTTCTGGCAGCTTCTTCCCATGGTCAACAACTCAGTCCTGAAATGCTTTATTCCCCGGCAGTTCCCTAAGGCTGGAGCTTAAATGTGTGTCTTGCTATTTTCTCTCCTTATTGGGACCAGAGCAGAGGGCCTCCTAGAGATCTGGGTAAGGTCCCTCCTGGAGCTTAAAACTGACAATGAAACTCCTCCAGCCCCTCCCAGAATCTGGAAACAGAGACCCCTCCTCTTCTGATTGGATAGCACCATTCCCTCTCACTTTTCTTCAGATTTGGGGCAGAGGAATGGGGAGAAATATGAGCAGTTGACTCCCAGGCCTCCCCTGAACGCATCCTGCTGGCTGACACCTCAAAAAGATAGGGCTTCTCTAGTCACCCATCCTCCCTCCCTCCCCCCACCCTCACCCTCCATCACCCCGCCCCTCAGAATGCACTGGGGGCGGGGAACAGCACAACCCCAGGCTCTGGAAGCAGGCAGGCTGCAGTCCTGGTCTTGGCTCCTTCGTGAACAAGCTGTCTGACTTTGAGCAAGCTGCTTACCTAACACTGTCTCCTGGACTATCAGAATAATAATAATAATAATAATGTTATTATCATTTGCACTGATCTACCTCATGAGGGTGTTACGAGAAATTTTAAATAAATGATGCACATGGAGCACTTAGCTCAGTGCCTGGCATACAGTAAGTGCCCAATAAAAGTTGGCTGTTGTTATTTTGTTTTTTGGTTGTAAATAATATATCACCATTCACTGCTTCTCTCAGCATCCCCTCAACACTGCGGGGGTGGGGGTTGGTGGCAGGGAAGAAGACTTCCCAGCCAAGACTCATCCTTCCTGGCTCCTTCGGCCACTAAGGAGCAAGGAAGGGGGAATCTATGTGGAAGGGAGGTGGGCTCCTTCCACCTCTGCTCCTGTTAATGTGCTCCCATTCCTTGTGGCTTTAGAAAGAGCCCTGTTCCGGGGATGAGGACAGGCCCATGTTAGCCCCAACTCTATCTCTTACCCCTTGGTAAGTTTTTTTTATTTTTTTATTTTTTATTTTTATTTTTATTTATTCATTTAATTACCCCTTGGTAAGTTTCTTAAAGCCTCTAGAACTCAGAGATTGCTCTGAACACACTTCAGTTTTCTTGAATCTCTGAATTGGGTGCAATGAAGGATGATTCATTTGTTGGTGGGAGGGGAGCAGGTTTCACAGGGGAGGGAGTTGAGATCCAGACTGAAGCTAAGCAGCTTGCTTAGGACCAGAACACTGTCCTCCGGGTCCAGAGAAATTGTTTTTGTTTTTCACAGGACCCCACCGTCTCTCAAAAGGCCGGTGAAGTCTGCTGGCTGCGATAAGCCGCGCTCCTACCCCGGCAGATCGTGGTTGACTCCTGTTCAGCGTCCCCAGGGAAGCTTTCCTGCCAGGTGTCTGGCAGTGTCTGGCCCCTGGTTAGGTGAGTGACCGCTGCATTCCCAATGCCAGGTGTCTGGCCCTGTGCTTGGAGCGAGGCAACTTCGTTCTATTTCTGAAGTCTGCCCACCGCACTCCAGGGGTTTGTGCCCCAGATGATATGTGACTCTTTCTCTGTGACTCATTCCAAATGATTGGGGGGTTTTCTTACAAGACACAGAGCAGTGAAATGGCCCTTTGGGGACTGGGAGTGAAGCAGGATGAAGGAGGGAGGAGAGAGAGGACCCCTTCCCTCCTTCTCTCTGCTTTGGCACTGATTCTGTCCACACCGATTTCTATCCCATGGGCACCTGCCTGGAGCCCTCCGGGTGAGGCGGTGGGGGCCTCCCAGCAGGTGCCTCCCCGCTGCCCCCATATGGCCTTCCTGTCTCTTCCCCACCACAGGCTCACAGATCCCTGTGCCTTTGAATGTTTGCCTGGGAAACACCATATGTGTGAACTAAGTTTATAAAGCACTATGTTTAAGAATAAATTTCAAGATGCTATTTTTCAGCAGCCTATGAATCACTTAAACTCATTTGCAAAATAAACAGTTTGCCAAGGGAAATTCATTTTTGATGACCGAAGACAGAATGAAAGTCATAATACGTGAGGCTTTTCTGTCCTGATAGTCATGAGCTATTTGTCAGGAGGGATAGGAATGGAATGGGCAGCCTATAACTTTTTAAATGCAAACTCCTGAGTAATAAATATGTGTGTGTGTGACTGTGTGTGTGTATCTCTATATATCTAACATGTAATATAGTAGACGCAGACTCCCATTTTCAGAGCTGCATGGCATTTTGTCAAACAACTTGGACTTTATTTTGGTCTTGCAGCAGGAGTATGAAGACGAATATTACAATTTTTAAAAAAGATTTGATAGGGTCACTCTGTGTTTCTGGATTTACCATAGGACCATTCATCTCCCCACCTGGTAATAAAATAGGACGTTGGGAGGCTACCTCCCCCAGATGCATGTGAAAGGAAAGACTTGCTGCTGATGGGGCAGGAGGTGGCGGTGACCTGGACGGGCAGGGAGGGATGGGCAGGGGTGTTTGCTGCCTGGGAGGCTGGGTCTCAGGTGCATGGTTTTTGGCTCATTGTACCTTGCGGTCTCTTCGCATCCTCGTGATCATTGGCTGAATTGTGCTCTTCAGCTCTCTCTGCTCAGTCTGTTGTGTTTTCTCTCCGTCTCTGAGCAGGGAAGCTGGGCCTGATGATGATGAACGCTACATGTACAAAGCAATCAGCACTACTTCATCAGGGGCAAAGCCACTATTTAGGTCAGTTCCGGGGACCGGAGCCCGCCGCAGTGATTTCCTCACTTCTTCAAGGGGACGTCCCAGGCCATGCGGGGAATTGTCTAGAGACATGCAGCACATCACAGAAATGTGCACCCGCAAACTGGGGATCACTTCAAGACGGACTGCAGCGGGATTAAGAAACTGCTGGAATGCTCTGGTTTATTCGCCGCCGTCATTGTACAAATGGTGCTGGCTTCCCTTCTCTCAAACATTTCCTTTTAGCAATTCCAGACAGGGCTGCATTTTTCTACAATCAATTCTGATTGGGCCACCAGGGATCAAACCTATCATACTGCCCTAACTGAGCCATCAGTATATAAACCCTGCGTGAGACTTGCATGTTGAAAGAACACTAGGAAACTGGGTTTATCTGCAGGTGCAGAAGAGAAGTGGGGTATCGGGTGTGGACTCAGAAGCAGGTCTCAGGTCTGTGCTGAATAGAGTTGGGGTGCTCCTGGCTTTCCAGCTGACCACAGAGGAAGGAACATCTTGGCTCCTAATCCGGTTCCCTACAGCCTAGAGAGCTGAAGCAACTTGGGTTTCTGGTTTGACTTAATGCCAGCATGCATGCCCAGCTGGTGTGCAGTATGAACCAGTTTGTTTGTTTGTCTTTTTGACTGTAAACATTGAGAAGGCTGGAGCCAAATCCCATGTTTGGTGCTCAAGGAACAGTCACAGAGTAGGTTACTGATTTTGTATTTTTGTTTACTTCTTGGGCCTTCAGGCTTTCTGAATGGCAGGAGAGCAGAGGTGCTGGGGAGTTCCCTAGCCAGCAGCTTCCTGGGATCTTGGAGTTTGGAGCATGGTTGAGGCCCTGGTCAGGTGCTCAGCACTGTTGAAGGCACGCTCCTTCTTGACACGGTGGTGTATGTCCATGCGTGTACCACTGGCACACTGTGTTTGTGTCCACCTATGATCCAACACTTGACATGCATGAAATGCAAGAGGCCCCCAGTGCTACTCCTGAAGACAGGGGCTACCCTTTATTCACTTTTTGGTAGCCCGTTGGCTAACACAACACTTATTCACAATGACATCACCCAGCTAATACCAGTTTAGAAAGAAGCCTAGCCTACAGCCCTGAATTAACTTTATGACAAAGTAAATTAAACTAAACTCTATGCACAAACAGAATCAATTGACAATGGAAGGGCTATTCTAAAATGGAAAGTTTTATGGGCTGAATGCAGACTATGTGAGCTAATAGCATATTTGCGTGCTATGAAGTACATAATCTCTCCTATGGAGTATTCTTTCTAAACAGCTGGAATATCATGAGCCTTTAGATCTAACTTGTACCTCAGAGGAAATTCAGAGAAACTATTTCAGTAAGACAAAAAAGAAAGAATTATACAGATCCAGACTGTGGGACATTCTTCTGGACAACTGGCCCCGTCTATTAAATACGAGACTTGATCTAAGAGCTCAAATGGAGGGTGTGGGGTGGGGGGTGTTCTAGATTTGGGGAAGATTTAAAAGATGTAACAACCAAATGTAGTGTGTGTTCCTTCATGTAGGGATCTGTTTAGAAAGAAAGAAAAGCCATGAAAGGTAGTGGGGCTGATTAGTCAAAGCGAGGCCTGAACTGTGCATTATATGACATCAAGGAATTTGATGTCATTTGATAGGAAAGAATTTGATAGGAAAGAGCAATCATTGGATATAGATGGTGGGTGTTCATTGTACCAGTCTTCCTATTTTTTTGTTTTTGTCTGTTTGAGATTTTTATCTTTTTTTTTTTTTTTAAGAAAGTAAAATAGCTATTTGACAAGAAAGGGAAAAAAAAACAATCTAATGCTCTAAGGCAAGGAGGTGAGAATCAGTAAAATGGGTTCTGGGACCTACAGGGAGTTCGACTTGGTTGGAAAGTCAACTCCACGTGGGTGCTGCAGACTGTATGAATGGAAAAGGGGGATGGGATGGACCACGCCTACTATGGAGCTTAGACTGTTTACTGGAGCCAAGGGGGCTCCCTGGGGGGCTTTATTTTTAAATAATAACT
Organism: Canis aureus; assembly: GCF_053574225.1. Taxonomy (NCBI): domain Eukaryota; kingdom Metazoa; phylum Chordata; class Mammalia; order Carnivora; family Canidae; genus Canis; species Canis aureus. The sequence goes on along the minus strand of NC_135616.1, from coordinate 8,821,088 downwards.
TGATTTTTATTTTTGTTTTTATTAGAGAGGGAGAAAGAAAGGGGGGGGGAGGAGAGGCAGAGAGAGTGGGAGAGAGAGAATCTTAAGTAGGCTCCATGCCCAGCAGAGAGCCTGACCTCATGGCTCTGAGGTCATGACCTGAGCTGAAATTGAGGCTCACTTTACCAACTGAGCCACTCAGGTGTCCCTTAAATAACTTTATTGAGATACAATTCATATACCACAAAGTTCAGTCTTTTAAAATGTTTAAAATATTCAGTGCTCCAAGGTCTATAGAGTTGTACATCCCAACACTACTAATTCCAGAACATTTTATTGCCTCAATTTGAAATCCTGTACGCATGAGCAATCTCTGCCCTCATCTCCCATTCTCCCAGTCCATGGTAACCACTAATTTGCTTTCTGCCTCTATGAATTTGCCTTTTCTGGACATTTCATATATGTGGAAGCATAGAATATATGGCCTTTTGTGTCTGGTTTCTTTCACTGAACATGTTCTAACGTTCAATAATGTTGGAGCACGTCTCAAAATCATATTCTTTTTATGGCCAAACATTTTATAATATGGATACACACATTTTGTCTATCCATTTTTCATTTGAGGGACATTTGGGTTATTTTCACTTTGGGGTTATTATGGATAATGCTACTCTGAAGGTGGTCAAAGGGTACAAACGTCCAGTTATAAGATGAATAAGTCCTGGGATGTAATGTACAACACGGTGACTATAACTTTAATTTAAAAGTGATGAAAGATAATGTGGCTGTGAATAGTCATGGGCAAGTTTTTGTATGGACATCTGATTTTAAATCTCTTGGGTATATACCTATAGTGTGTAGTATATAATATATAGCATATACTACATCTTTAGCAATTTAAGGAATTGCCAAACTTTCCATGGCAACAGAACCATTTGCTGTCCTACCAGCAACATGTAAGGATTCTAATCTCACCTCATCTTCAGTGATACCTGTTTACCTTTTTTATTAAACATCCTCATGGGAAGCAGTATCCCATTGTGATTTTGATTTACATTTTCCTAATGAATAATGAGACTGAGTATATTTTCATGAGTTTATTCACCATTTATATACCTTCTTTGGAGAAATGATTCTTTGACCCCGTTGCCCATTTTTAAACTGGGTTGTCATTTTATTTTTATTTTTATTTTTTTATGATAGTCACACAGAGAGAGAGAGAGGCAGAGACATAGGCAGAGGGAGAAACAGGCTCCATGCACGGGGAGCCTGACGTGGGATTTGATCCCGGGTCTCCAGGATCGCGCCCTGGGCCAAAGGCAGGCGCCAAACCGCTGTGCCACTCAGGGATCCCTTATTTGTATTGTAAAGAATAATTATGTTATTTTAAATCAGGTGTTTTTGTTTTTGTTTTTGTTTTTTTCATGATCATTCTGACATGGACATAAAATAAGAGAGGCATGTGTAGGTAAAAGAGATGTGTTATACTCAAAAGCCCCAGAAGAGGGAGGCATGGTATGCCACGCATTGGTGCAACTAAGCTGCTGGGGAGCCATGGATGGTGAGGACAAAGGAACAAGTGTCTTTATTGGGGGTCAGGGTGGCACATATGCAAAAGGTATGAGGGGATTTCATTGGTGTGTTTGAATCTCAATAGGTCAGAGTCAGGGGAGGGCAAGAAATGGACAAGGACCAGCCTTATCACACAGGTGTACCTGCCCACCTGGCAGAGTGCTCAAAGCTTGTTTGTGGGGATGTTGGGGCATCAGGAAAACATGAAGTTTTTTTAAAAGTCTACAGTACACTATGATTAAGTCATACACATTCTTAATGTATTCTAGATACAAGTTCTTTATCAGGTATATGATTTGCAACTATTACGTTCTTCCATTCTGTAGATTGTCTTTTGACATTTTTGGTGGTGTCCTGTGAAGCACAAATATCTAAAATTTTTATGAAGTCCAATTTATTTTTGTCACCCATGCTTCTGGTGTCATATATGAGAAGACATTGCCTAATCCAAGGTCACAAAGATTTACTCCTAAGTTCTTTTTCTAAGAGTTTTATACTTTCAGTTTCTACATTTAGATCTCTGATCCATTTTGAGTTAATTTTTGTATATGGTGTGAGATAGGGGCCCAACTTTCTTCTTTAGCATGTGAATATACAGTTGCCCCAGCACCATGTTTTTTGATTGTTAATTCAATCTTTTTACTTTATAAATCTATTTCTATTTATTCTTGAGTCAATTTCAGTAGTTTGTGCCTATGAAGTTGTCTATTTCATTTAGGTTATTAATTTGTTGGCATACAACTGTTCATATATTTCCTTAGACTCTAGTAGTGATGTTTCCTCTTTCATTCTGGCTTTTACTAAGGAGTCTTTCCTTTTTATCTTTCTTTTTATCTCCTTGACCAGTCTAGCTAAGCTTTGTCGGTATTCTTGATTTTTTCTAAGACTCAACATTTGGTTTTTCTCTACTGTTTTCTATTGTTTATTTCACTTACTTCTGTTTTATTCTATCCTGTCCTTCCTTCTGCTTCTCTTAGGCTTAATTTGCTCTTCTTTTTCTTAAAGCGTAAAGTTAGGTTACTGATTTGAGATCTATATTTTATAGGCTCATTCAAATTCTGAGCTTTCGCTAAGCAGGAGGAAGGGCTGTCAGCAGGATGTCTAAGAGCTGCACACCTGCCCTACATCCAGTCTGGTAGTTGTTCAGGCATAGAGACTCCTGGTGGTAATTCATGTCTACTGTGTTGACCATCACAATCACCTCCTTACAAGGAAACCTCTTGGAGTCAGCCGTGGAGAACAAATGTCTCAAAGTAGTGCCACAAGAATCTTCTGCCATATTCTTAAAAGGGACAGGCCTGGAGTTCTACTTGGAGTCTAAAATGGACTTTTTTTTCCTGTTAAAGATCTTGGGGATGCCTGGGTGGCTCAGTGGTTGAGCGTCTGCCTTTGGCTTTTGGCGTGATCCCAGGATCGGTGATGGAGTCCCGCGTCTGGCTCCTTGCAGGGAACCTGTTTTTTCCTCTGCCTGTGTCTCTGCCTCTCTCTGTGTGTTTCTCATGAATAAATAAATAAAATCTTAAAAAAAAAAAGATCTTCAATCAGAGTCTTATAGAATATGACAATAGATATAGGCCATGACATGAAAGCCTTAGAGAGAGGATGATGAGGAAAGCCTATGTCTAGAGAGATCTGCATTGAAATGGCTACTTATATATCCTCTGACTGGAGTCAGAATGTGCCCTGGAGTCTCAGATCGGGGCTGAGCCCTGCGGTGGATAGGAAGTCAATGCGGCTCTTTAGGTTAAGGGTCTGGAGAAAGGAGTTATGCAGGTTATGCCATGATGAGAACTGAGGCAACTAATGAAGCTCTTTTTCTCTGAGAGAATGTATGGCAGCAGAATGGGGAGACCAAGCAAGAGGGGAACCTAGAAGCCAGACCTAGGAGAAGTGAGATTGAGAACAGAAAACAGAGTGGGGTGAGGGAAGGGAGTGAGAGGCACTGGGGGCAGGGGCAAAACTAAATGGACCCAAGGTTTTTGGAAAATGATCTTACTCTCCAAGAACCAAAAGGAGACTTAAGAAAATAATTTGGCTTTGGTAGGAGTGCAGTGGACCAGCCAGAAGCTGGTCCAGAATCAGAGTTAGGACTGTAAGCATTCATCCCTGGATGCTCAGTATCTGCCCCAGCATGGGGGCTGAGCATTCCTCCTCTAGGTGCACTCCCCAACATCAGGTGTCCTGCTGGTTTAACAACCTTCTACTCTAGAGAACCACAATCACAGTGTCCCTAACTTCTGTGCCCACTACTCAGAATTAGCAAAGCTTTCCTGACATGTCAATACACACCCTGGGAAAAAAAAATAGGTCTGAATATTTGCTTCCCTTTTTCTTAGCCCAGAGGAAGGACTATGGGATTCAAGAAGAAGTGGCAAAAGAAGGCCCCCCAAAGGAACTGTAGACTCCAATTCTAGGGATCTGGGTCAAACTGAGCTATGACCTACTGGATGAAGCTCACCTCCAGAAACACCCTCCTCTGTCTATATGCTGCTTTGTTGGTGGTCACGGCTTATATGTCAATGTCTTGGGTCCTGCTATGTGGTGGTGAGGATGCGGAAGTGCTATGCAAGAGGACACATGGATGATTCTGAGCAAGAGGTCTGAGGCCCTGGATCACAGTAGAGGGGTCCTGATGGTAGAGACCCTGAAATCTTCTCCATCATACATTTGTTTGGGTTCAGCCTCTCCCTCAATGGTTTGCTCCTGTTACATTGACAGAAACCAGCAGTCTCTTATGAGAAGAGAGAACACATTTCAGTATTTCAATTGAGGCTGAGTTTGTTCTTACACCATATAGAGAGAAGACTGCTCTAATAGCATCTGCTCCAATGAACTCATTGATTGACAGTAGGACTGTTTTTAAGGAAATATTCCTGCTTTGATTCTTACTCTACCTATCTTGAAACAGCAGTTACGAACACTTTGGAGTAACTGCCAAGATATTAGCAGAGAATCGTTTATCATGTTATCTGTAAGTATCTACCATGAATACTTTGGGGCACTAAGGGAATAGTACCTTCAATTTCGATTAAGACAAATTTGGAGGTGGGGATGGGGTAGGCAAGAAGATAACTATTTGTGGCCTGGAAAAAGGCAGAGCATCCCTAACATAACACTGCAGAGAGATTTGAAAAGTTGTCATTTTACTGAGTGTTTCTTATTCCTTCAAAAGAGAATATTTACATCCATGATATTTCTGCCTCAAGATGCACTTAATTTCTGGCTAATTGAGTCAGATTACAAATCACATCTGTTTAATGTAAACAGAAACCCAGTTAGGCTTCAACCTTTCCACCTGAGTCACTCTGTTAATTAAATTCCTGATTTATCAGCTCCCTTTCTGTCTCTCTCAATATCTGCCTCAAGTCAGATTGCCTGTGGTTTTCATGACTTCCCAAGATGGAAACCAGTCAGATGGACAACATCAGGCAACCTTAGATGCTCCAGTTTAGGGGATCAACACTTCAAAGGTCGCACATTTTATTCTTCTAACTTGATCTGCATTATAGTCAATACAACACACCATGAGAAATATTTTCTCAACAATGATAGCCTTTGTATCATTTTTTTGGAATGTGAATTAATTTTTGTAATAGCCTTTTGAATGTACAAAGCATCTTTGCATATTATCTCATTAAAAGAGGCCTATGAGTTAGTAAAACTGCTGCTACTATTATTGTTAAAATTCAGAGAGAATTTGAAGAGGCCCATTTGAAGTCACAACACTAATAAGTGATACTATTACAAATTTAAATATGACGGTCTTCACATTTGAGTTGCCACAGTTTTGTGGGTTTTTTTCCTTTTTATCTACATCATGAAAAAGCTTGAATACTACTAGCACTAATCATAAATCTTAAGAGAATCTGATTTTGTAGGTAATAATCTGAAGCTAAATAATTGATGAACAGAGAGTCTGAGAAGCTGGTAAAGTCCTCTTGGGTTTTACACTATTCTGTTGTTTTCATCGCAGGGTGCACAACATACATGTGAGAAGCAAAGTATCTAGGAAAGCAGTGTGTTAGCATTGTCCCTGAACCTCTGATCCATTGGCACACACCCTACCTTGGTGTGTTTTGCAGCAAGGACAGCATGTCAGACTCATGTCTGCATGTGCAGACCATGGAGCAAAAATAAGTAGGCACACATTGCTGTCACCAGTATAATCTCTCCATGCCTCTACATATAATGCTTCCCTGGCTTTCCTGCTGTCTACCAATATAATAAAAAGCCCCTCACCTAGGATCCAAGAACTCTCTTTTGAAACATTTCCCACCACTTCTTTCAACGTAAAATCTTAGGCATGGTTTGTCCAGTTGCCCTCTAACAATGATTTGTTTGCCCTCTTCCTGGCTTTTCTGGTCTTTACTTCTGCATTTTTTCCCTTTAAGGCTCAAACAATACTCTGAGTGGAAGCTTCCCATTTACTTTCATTCAAATTCCCCTCGCCCTTCTGAACATCCAAGGATTTCTTCCTACATTGTCCCCTTGCATCCTCACCTTCTATCTGTTAATCATACATGTATCTCACCTTCCTTACTAAACTATATGATTTGGGGGATTGGTTTATTTTATTTTATTTTATTTTAAAGATTGTATTTATTTATTTAGAGAGAGAGAGAAAGAGCACAAGTGGGGCACAGAGGCAGAGTGAGAGAGAGAGAAGAAACAGACTCCCTGCTGAACAGGGAGCCAGACTGGGGGCTCCATCTCAGAACCCTGAGATCATGACCTGAGCCAAAGGCAGACACTTAACTGACTGAGCCACCCGGGCACCACTGTTGGCTATAGTTTTGAACCTAAAACCCTAAATTGGTTCTACATTGCTCAAGGCAAGCACCAAGCACCGTGCCTTACACACAGTGCTTGTGGTCACTGAGTAATGGCTCCCACATAGGTCCATGTCCCAATCTCCAGAACCTGTGAATGCTAGCTAGTATGGAGGAACTTTATGATTAGGAGTCTTGAGATGAGATTATCCTGAATTATTTGGGTGAACCTGAGTGTAATCATAGCAGTCCTTATCAGAGGAAGCCAAGAGTCAAAGCCAAAGGAGAAAGTGATGTGATGAAGAGGACAGGGATAGAGGAAGGGGCTGAGAACCAAGGTATGCAGGTAGCCATTGAATGCTGAGAATGGCAAGGAAACAGATTCTCCCTCAGAGCATCCAGAAAGAACCAGCCCTGCCAACACCTTGACCATTGCCTGGTGAAACTAGCTTTGAAATTCTGTCCTCCAAAACTGTAATAATAAATTTGTATTGTTCTAAGCCACTGAGTTTAGGGTTATTTGCCACAGAAACAATAGGAAACTAATACAGTATCTGGAGAAAAGTTTATTGAATGAAAAATAAATGAATGACTATAAGTAGATGAGTGAATAAATGAATTCAAAGAAAGAGTTCTGAAACGGACCCCTGCTTTATACTATTTTCTTGCTTCCTACTTTTAATCACATGGAAAATATTACCACAGTCAAGATGTTCTTTAATATTTTTCAATATTTTTCTGGAGATCTGATTAAAATGCAAAGGTTTTAGCGGGGATCCTGGAAAGTAGTTGACTAATCGTCCCACACCAATTGACTGCCGCTCTAGGGAGGGCAAGACGGGAGAGAACATATAGGAGGACGGGACTCAGTGGGGTGGAGGACATGAGGGACCTGGCAAACAGAGTTTCTCCAAGGCTGGTGGGGGCAGGTCTTGGTTAGATAGAGGGCTGCCCAATGCTGTAACCCAAGGAGCAGGACACAGAAGATCATAGTCACCAAAATCATACCTTACCTGTCCAAACTTTTTTCCTTGAACTGCAGAATCTTTGCAGAGTCTCTTTTTCCCCCTAAGGACAAATTCACATCATTTTCAGGGACAAAAGTTGAGGACAGAAGTATTTTTGTTCAATGTGTATCTTACTTCCCAGTGACTGACATGCCCTCTTTTAACTTTAATTAGAAACCAAACTGAATAAAACACTTGACTTTGACATACAGTAGTGATTTAAAAGGACTTTTCAACTCCACTACCAAAAAGAGGAAATAGTAATTCAAAAGGCTATTAGCATGGCCCTCGGACCACCTCTTGACACAGGGAAAGGCTAAGTTAATCAAAATGATAATTGTGCCACAAATCAATTACTATTTAAGGTTATTCCTACTCAACTTTACCGTAAAACTCTTCATAGCCCCTACAACACAATCCTAACTATGGTCTTTTGCAAAAAAATAAGCCATCCTTCATAGCCCCTACAACACAATCCTAACTATGGTCTTTTGCAAAAAATAAGCCATCCCTCATAAGGCGTGTGCGTGCCTGTGCACACACACACACACACCCCTCCTCATGGGCTATTAGCCGAGAGGCGATCATCTCCCTCATTTTCTCAAATAACATATATCATTCACACAGAGCCAGAACGTAATTTGAATGAAATCGAATGAGATTTTCCTCGGCTTCAAATGAATTGGAGTGGGAGATAATAATGCTTTCTATTTTTTTCCTATCCAACAAGATCAGCTCTTAGCTCCAAAAAATTTTTTAAAAGTCTCCCTAGTGTTTCAAATTTAAATACATTATATTTAATGCAGTTTCTAAATTTTAACTACTTCAGAATTCTGTTAAACTGCTCAGAAAGGCGTAGTGAGATTTTCAGATCTTCCAATCTAGCTGAAATCAAGCCCATGAGCATCAGCATAAAGCAGAACATTACCTGGGCCTTTCTAAAGAGTCTCTGAGTCTCCTGGTCTCCATGTTAGAACTACATCTCTCTGTCCAACTAAAAAATTTAAAAATAAAAATATCAATCAGATAAAATTACTTTAATAAAACATCATCTGAGAGAGGGGAGAAAAGGGAATTCTTGAACACAATTTTCATATAAACCATCTTTACACATAGATGTCATTTTACAGTGGACTGGAATAGCGTTTGACTTGTTACTATGATCTATTTTTACTAAGACTGAGAAATCAAAGGCTTGAGGGAAGAATAGAACATTCTAAATTAAGCTGCATAAATAATTTTCACACTTTCTACTTGAACATCTATGTGGGTATTTCATTGTTTTTTATATTATCTATGAAGATGTGGTTTATGTCTTGTGCCTTATTCAGATGCTGCTGAGCTATTAAAAATTGCAGCTCCTGTTTTAACTCGGTAACATTGGATTCTATACTTCTTGGATTTCTCATCTTATAGATTTCCCTCAGTTCCCTGATTCCTGTTTCTTCTCACCTATAAGTCCAAAACTATTGGCTTATTCTCAGTAGGAAAGTTACCCATACTTTAATAAATGATAGAATGTCTGCTCATAGACTGACATTTCTTTAGGACTGTCCGTTTGTCTAACAACAAAAGAACAACATCAAGGATACTTCTTTAGCAAGTGGAAACAGGCTTCTCTGAAGATCACAGATTCAATGGGGTAGCCATGAGAACAAAGGAATGACAATATACTTAGAACAATCTATTTTACTCAAAGTTCTAGAATTCTTTATTTTAGATAAAAATAATATGATATTAGGCAGAAGGTTTTAGCTCTTAGGCCACAGGAAAAAATTCATTATCTCCTCTCTTCCCTTGAATGCTTCTGCAAGGGACCTCTGAACCTCGTGTTGTAGTCAAAGCATATGTTGGCGGCCAACTGCCAACACTAAATATAAACTTGAAGAGGAAGAAAGCCACATTTGGAAGATAACTCATCTATAGACTAAATATTTCAAAGCAGACTGTGTCTCTATATATTCTAAGTTGTAAAACTCAGAAGCCCTGTCAATAACTAGTTTTGAGACCTTTGCCGAGCTTCCGTTCTTGTCATTTTACCTTCCTGGATCTTCTGATTTATCTGTAAAATGGACTTAATTATCTTCTCAGCCTGCCAAATGTTGGTATTATGGGGATACAGATGAGATATAGATGCAATCACTCTGAATTCCTTAAAACATAACATTCATTCACTCAACGAATATTTATTGAGCACATACTTCATTCCTGATACTGTATCAGGTACTGGGAATATTGCTGTGGCCATAACAGACTTTGCTTTGCTCTTGTAGATGTAACATGAGGGATTGCTACGAATATTATTAGAACTATGACTTTAATATCTATTACCACTATTACTACAATATTGGTAGGTATTTAAAAGAAATTACTATTATTTGTGTAACCAAAGGTAAACATCTCTTATGTTGGGATAACATTTGGGATATCTTCATCAGTATGAAATGATTATTAATTATAATTATAAAGAATTTTATATTAATATCTTACTTTTATTAAAATTAATAATGACTAAATTCATTGAAGAAAATCACCCTCAAGACCATTATTTAGAGTTTTTACTTTTAATTGGATTCACAAGGCATATCTTAGCCTGATATCTTATAAAAGTTAGGACCAACAAGAGCCAGGCACAAGAAAAAAATAGAATAATCTTGGAGGAAATCAGATATCAGATCTGCAATGTATTCAGCTTCTATTTTTAATTTTCTTTTTTTAAATGATTTTATTTGACAGAGAGAGTAAGAGAGAGAGAGAGAGAGATCACACAAGCAGGGGGAGCTGCAGAGGGAAAGGGAGAAGCAGGCTCCCCATCAAGCAGGGACCCCAATGCAGGGGACCCTGGGACCATGACCTGAGCCAGGGGCAGACAGTTAATTGACTGAGCCACCTAGACTCCCCAGATTTTCTTTTTATAAAAATTGCTTTATAAGGGAAACAATGAAGGGTGAGGAATTAGAATTTACTTCAGCATCTACCATATGCTAGACATATTACACATACTGCCTCATTTACATACAAGGCTTCTCCCTGATACTCCTTTGATGATGGAAGAAGAGAGGTCCCAGGAGATAGTGACTTTTCAGATTCACTTCAGTTGGACCCTAAAGCCTATGTTCTTCTCACTGTACCCAAAACTTCTATCAAGTCTGTCTAGCAAAACATAAGATTCGTTAACGTGACTCGGTTCATATGCAACTGATCAATAGGGACTTGATGTCAGTTTAACACAGATGTCTTGTTGGTACAAAGGTGATTTTTCCAGTGTGATCCTGTTCTGACAACATTAGGAGCCACCTTTCTCACAATTAAATCAGAGTCTTAGCAACATTGAAGACTTTAAGGAAAAAACTGTAGTCCTGCAAAATGCCTTCTCCAAGAAGTGGTTGCTGTAGAGGCTTCAGGAACAGTCACGTTTTCAAGTATGTTTGTTGTCCTGAGACTTTACCTGCATCAGAATGACCTTGAATATTTGTTAAAACATAGATTTCTGGCCTCCTCCTCTTTCCCAATCTCCTTCCTCAGGGGTTTTTGGTTCAGTGGGTCTGGAGGACAGCCTAAAAATTTGTGGTCAACAAATCTCTGCACAACACTGAAGCCACCAGTCTGAGGACCACACTCTGAGAACCAGTGCACTATGTTACGCTATCTGGGGAAGCTGTAAATGTAGATGAAGAATTTACAAAGATAGTTTTTCCTATGTCAACAAAAACTGACTGATGAAGCAGTCTAGCCCCAGATTATGTTTTATGTTAATGAAACTAGTCTATCATAGGCAAATGTTTTCAAGGATCTAAATCTTGATGGAGGAAACATGAACCCCTGTGTATAAGGCTGCTACAACATTTGGTCTGTAAACATAGATACAAATGTCAGTGAAGATTTAACTGTGCTGGTATTTTATTTTATTTATTTTATTTTTTTGTGCTGGTATTTTAATAAGGGTTGCAATTGTTGTTTATTTTTTTACTTCTCTGATTACACAGTTACATAGGTTTTCAGTGGTATACTTTTTATTTTTTTAGGTAGGCCTCACACTCAGCATGGAGCCCAATGTGGGACTTGAACTCATGATCCTGAGATCAAGACCTGAGTCAAGATCAACAGTCAGACACTCAACTGACTGAACCACCCAAGTGCCCCTTCAGTGGCCTATTTTAACCCAACTTTTTCCAAGTCCCATTGGTTTTACATGTAGTTTTGCAGAATATAAGGTTTTTCAGGAACACAAATATGGCATGAGAGAAGACTATAGCTTCATTAGACAATTAATAAAAATTAAATTAATAAAGTAATAATCTACAATACTAAAATAGTATCACAATATAGCTTTATTAGAACTATGTGGAGAAACTCTTATCAAATCTATGATCATGACCCAAAGAGTAGAAGATCTAGAGTAACTGGCAAATGTAGAGAGGTAGAGAGGAATGGCTGGCTTCCAGTTATCCAATGAATAAGTCACAGGGACAAAAGGCATAGCATAGGGAATACAGTCCAAGGTATTACGGTCGCATTGTGTGGTAACAGATGGTAGCTACACCTGTGGTAAACATAGCATAATGTATAGAGTTGTCATAGCATCATGTTGTGCCTGAAACTAATGTAACATTGTGTGCCAACTATACTTGGATAAAATAAAAAATATTTTAAAAAATATAAAATAAAGCTCTCTGTCTTTCCTTAAACAAGGCTGCCCTCTTGACTGTATTTGACCACAGGCCATCATTTCAATTGCTTCTCTCTGGGGCTCTCTATTTAAATCTAGTTTTGCTTGGGACACCTGGGTGGCTCAGAGGTTTAGCACCTGCCTTTGGCCTAGGGCGTGATCCTCGAGTCCTGGGATCGAGGCCCACATCAGACTCCCTGCATGGAGCCTGCTTCTACCTCTGCCTATGTCTCTGCCTCTCTCTGCCTCTCTCTCTCTCTCTCTCTCTGTGTGTGTGTGTGTGTGTGTGTCCTTCATGAATAAATAAATAAAATCTTAAAAAAATAAATCTAGTTTTGCCAACCAGGCCATAATCTGTTCACTGGGGACACCAGTTCATTCCCCATAAAAACAGATCAGCTGCAGGTATTCCTGAGAAGTGCTGAAGAGGAAGGAGGGGGTATGAAATGTTGGCAGAAATTGAATTAAGGGCTCGCAGGAGAGATTCCCTGAAAGTGCCTGAGATTCGGGGTCTTGTCCCATGCATCATCACAAAGCCTTGCCATGCATCTCCCTCCCTGTATGAATGAAGCCAACACACAAACCCGTACAGCTAAAGTTAGAAGAGATAAAAAGATGCTGTCGTTTCCAACCAGTATAGCTTGATAGGATGTTTTCTGTGTTCCCTATCCCATGATGTTGGTGGGGGGGGGGCAAGTTTACATACAGGAAGTCAGTCTCTGAGTGGTACTAGCATTTCAGGAGTGTGGGCTTCACTACGGAGAATTTATCTTTGGACCAAGACGTAAGAGAATGCTAATGTTTTAATCCTGTGTAAGCTTCTAGTGGCTGATTTGGCTAAATCAGACAATGTGGCAATTGAGTGAAAACTTGCTGAAAATGTGCTTTTCAAATGAGCTAAGGTGGAGGAATTAAAGGCAGAAATCTGGTGGGCTGGTGTCTGCAAAGTCGTCAGAACAGAACTTACAGGTTAAATAACAAAATCAGCATCTTAGATGATGAAGGCAGGCTTTTATTTTTCTCTCCACAGTGATTTTTATTGAAAAGTCCACAGTCATGTACTGGTGGAAAGGTTATCACAGGTTTGGAGAAAAGGAGTAGAAGGAGTTCTGACTTAATTAAATGTTCCTGTTAAGTAAGTATTCCAGTTCCTGGGGTGATGACAGCCAACAGTTCATTAGCTGGAAGTAAACTGTGTGACAACTATCTGATTAACAGTTTACCTTGAGAAACCCAAGGTTATGAGATAGTCACAAATGCAGTTAAGTTCTCCACCTGCTGAAGCCTTAATCAAATCTCCTTGAGTACAGGCATTTTTTTTAAGCAATTAGAATGCAAGACAACTTACTTGCATACTAAACCTGTATGGTTTGTAATTAGAATCTTTGTTTCAGAATGTATTTTGTATCTTGACATACACTGGAGCCTTTATTAGGAATGCTGGTAACCATGGAATAGAGTAATAGTTGGCAAACATCAGTGTGTTAGGATCACCCAGAAGGGTGCCTGCCTAACTCCTACGAGCCTCTGATGGAGCAGGCCTGGGAGGACACCCTAACCTGTGCATTTCTGACACTTTGCCAGGTGATGCTGAAGCTGCTGGTTCCAAGACCAGCCTTTGAGAAGCACATTTACACAGAAAAAAGACTGGTAATGAGGTGGGGAATGCCTCCAACAGACTTTGGGGAACCTGGAATCCCTTCTAACTAACTATCAGCATGACCCGGGTCGAGCCACTTGCTTTTCATGGGGTTGACTTGATGGCATCTTACAACTCCATATTTTGAATTCTTGTGTGAAATTACCGGTCAGTAGATAATTCTAACAGTGCTGGTTAATAGAACTTCCGATTTTTCTTTAAACTTCAGCCTGACAGTGAATGTTTTCCCGCAGACTGCTTGGAGAAAAAAGAAATCTAAGTTGTCATCATTAGCCAATTATTTCATAATCAACAAATATTCAACCTCAAGATCAATAGACTGCATGTGATGGTCCAGTCAGAACAGAACCCTGGGCCGTGCTCCATCGGGTAAACCCTCTCAGATCCTCAGATGCCTACACAGTTTGTCTCTGACCTTTTCAACTGATTTAGCCTGAGCTGCTTTGATTCAAGACTATTTGGCCTAGGGACCTTAAGGGACTGGGAAAGCTCACTGATTATTTTCTTTTAGATTATGCCACATATGTTAAAAGTCAGTAAGCAGTAAGTTCTGGGAAATCTCATTTGCCACAGGAAAGGAAAGCAGCCACACCTGGATCCTGTGTTTCAGGCAGGAACAGAAAAGCAGCAGGTAATGGGATAGAGTCTAGAAACCATTGTTGACTGTGTTATATTACTTAACTATTCTCTATCTGAAATACTCCACTTCTGAAATGGAAGTCCTCTTGTCCCTTTAGGACCAGTGTGGGGGGGTGGGTCAGTGCCACACTTGAGATATTTGAGCTTTTTTAATGCTGTTGTTCTATATTTTTATATATATGTCTGTGTGAAGTTTAAAGAAATCAAAATTTTACACAAATTTGCCAGCATGTACATTTTAATATAAATAACAAATTATATTGTGAAATAAAATTTACCATCTTAACCATTTTAAGCATAGAGTTCAGTAGTGTAAAGCATAACCATGGAGGGTGTGCAGCAGTCACCGCCATCCACCTCCAGAAATTTTTTATCTTCCCAGACTGAAACTCTAGCCATTAAACAAGAGTTCCACATTCCCTCCTCCTCACAACCCCAGGCCACCACCATTTTACTTTCTATCTTTATGAACTTGACTACTCTAAGGACCTTATGTTAGTAGAACCATACAATATTCGTCTTTCGTGCCTGGCACATTTCGCTTAGCATGATGTCCTTAAGGTTCATCTATGTTGTAGCATGGGTCAGAATTTTTAAGGATGAATAATATCCTACAGTATGTATAGACCACATTTTGTTTATCCATTCATCCATCAGTGGACATGGGGCTTGTTTCTGCCACTTGGCTATTGTGAGTATTGCTGCTATGAACATTGGGATACAAAAAGTGTCTTCTGAATGTTTTATTCAGGGATTTTAAAGCATTGGTTCATGATGCAGGAACATAAAAGCAGTATAATTTTGAAGTAATTCTTGGGCTCTTTATTCATAGGCAGTATATAACATTACCTGTTAACATATCTTCACTGAGTATTGTCTCCTTATATCATACTGTAATCCTGTCTAATGAATGGTCTCACCTGGGGAACGTAGATACAAGTTTCCCTATGTGAAGCCATCTGAGTATCCTTCTAGAAAACCAGTTTGGGTATCTTTTTATCTTTTTCACTTTCAGCTAACCGTCAACAAAGTGGAGAATGGTAACCAGCTTCTTTTTATGGATGCTAATAGAGAAATATTTGAAAGTTAGTACCCAGCCATTTCAGTGCTAACTCTTGCTCATTTCTTTGGGCAACATTTTCTGGGACAGAAAAGCCCTTATTTTATTTTGGCTTCAGATCTACTACAAAGCCCAAATCTTTTGATTAAAGAGGAAAAGCCATTAAGTTTGCCTACAATAAGGAAGCTGGGTTTTTTTCCCTATAGTTGTGACTTCAATTCTACCCTATGTAAAAGTTTCCTTGTTTCTGCAAAAAGATTTCATCTCACATTTGGAAAAGAATACTCTAAATATGGCATAATGTAGTACATTTAGAAGATGACATGAGCCAAGTATAACAAACTGAAACACATTTATAAGAACTACCAAACCACAAGCTGAACATACTTTTCCCTTAAATTACCTCTGTCCTAAGAAAAGAAATCATTAAGGCTAATATGAAGAATATAGATTTTCAATAAAGTAGAACCAATTATCTCTTTATTTTATTTTATTTTATCTCTCAATTTTAAATAACATATGCTTTGTATGATGATTGCTTAAAACAATAATACAAGACCATTCTTGTCACATAAAGGACTCAATAGATAATTTTGATGAGATCTTTAAGCATTAAAAAAGTTGATTTCTGAGTGTTATGATAATGCATAAATAGCCTTTGAAAGTCATATAACCAGGAATAAGGAAATAATCTTAACTTGCATTTGAATAACACTACATAATTTTATAAACAGCTTTATTGAGATATAATACACAAACCATATAATTCAGTTAAAGTGTCCAATTCAAAACATTTGTAGTATATTCACAGACGTGCAATCATCACCACAGTCGATTTTAGAATGTTCTGATTACCTCAGTAAGGAACTTTGCACCCATTAACTATTACCCCAACCCTCTTAGTCCTAACCACCCACTAATCTACATTCTGTTTGTATAAATTTCCCTATTCTAGACTTTCATGTGAACGGAATTAAATAATACGTGGTCTTCTCTACTTGGCTTCTTCCACTTAATATAATGTTTTCAAGATTCATTTATGAGGTAGTATGTATCAGAATGATTCCCATTTGTGGTCAAATATTCCATTGTATGGAATTTTGCTTATCCATTTATCAACAACATCTGGGTTGTTACCAGTTTTAAGACATTATAACTAATGCTGTTATAAGCATCCACGTACAGGTTTTTGTGTAGACATATTTTTAAAATTTCCCTTGCTATATACCCAGAATGGAATTGGTGGGTCATATGGTATGTGGTATGTTTAATTATTTGAGAAACAGCTAGACTGTTTTACAAAATGGCTGTACCATTTTACATTCCAATGAGAAGTGTATGAGTTTCTGATTTGTTCACATTCTTACTACATTTGCTACTATCAGACTCTTTGATTCTAGTCATCCAATTGGGTATGAAGTAGTACTCATTGTGGTTTTGATTTGCATTTATTTTCCTTGGTTACTAATGATGTCAAGCATCTCTTCATGTGTTTTTGGGCCATTTATATATCGTTCTTAGAGAAATGTATATTATAATCTTTTGCTCATTTTTAAGTTGGGTTATTTGTCCTTTTATTATTGAGTTATAAGATTTCTTTAAATAGTCTAAGTACAAGTACCTTATTAGGTATATGGTAAGTGTTTTCTCCTATTCTGCAAATGTTTTATTTTTTGGTAGTGTCCTTTGAAGCACAAAAGTTTTTAATTTTAATGAAATCCAATATTTTAATTTTTGCTAATGTTTTTGGTGTCATGTCTAAGAATCCTTTACCACGTACACATGTATGTATAAATATACCCACATACATATGTGTGCACACACATACACACAGTGTATAAATTGTATGCATAAATATAAATATATAACTGGATTTAGTTTGCTAGCACTGGTGAATTTTTTGTAACCATATTCACAGGAGATATCAATCTATAATTTTTTAGTGAAAAAAAAGGAAAAAAAATTTTTGTGAAGTCTTTGTCTGGCTTTGGTATCAGGGCAATACTAGCCTCATAAAATGAGTTGGGAAGTTTCATCCTCAGTTTTTTGCAAGAGTTCATGAGAAGCTGGTTTTAATTGTTCATTAAATGTTTATTATGAATAAATGGTGGAATTCATTTGTAAAACTATCTATATAGATAGTTCTTTTATTGTTATTATCATTATTATTAGTTCAATCTCTTCACTTATTAAAGGTCTATACAGATTTTCTATTTCTACTTGAATCAATTTCAATAGCTTGTGTCTTTCTAGGAATTTATTTCATTTATTGAATTTGTTGGCATACAATTATTCATAACATTCTTTTGTCATCCTTTGTATTTTTGTAAGGTTGGGAGAAGTGTCCTTTCATTTTTTATTCTAGCAATTTGAGTCTTCTCTCTCTATCTCTCTTTTTTCTTTGTCAACCTAGCTAAAGCTTTGAAATTTTGTTGATATTTTCAAAGAACCAGCTTATGGTGGAAGTTAAGATTGTTGACTTGATATCTTTTATAGCTATAAATTTCCCTTTAAGCATTACTTTAGCTGTGTCTCAAAGTTTTTGGTATGTTGTGTTTCATTTTCATTCATCTCAATTATTTTCTGGTTTTCCTTTATTTTCTTCTGCGAATGTTGTTTAAGAGTGTATTCTTTAATATCCACATTTTGTCAATGTCGCTTTTTTTGTCATTATTTCCTAATGTCATTCCATTGTTGCAGAGACTATGCTTTCTATCATTTCCGTTCTTTTACATTTATTGATTTTTAAAAAAAATTTTACCACATGATTTATCCTGGAGAACATTCCATGTATACTTTAGAAGAACATATACATTCTATTGTTTGGGGGGAGAGTATCCTATGGGTGTCTATTAGGTTGAATTGACCTCCAGTATTTTTCAAGATTTCTTGTTGCTCTTTGACTAATTTATTATATTCATTACTGAAAATAGGGAATTGAAATCTCCAACTACTGTTCAGCTGTTTATTTTTCCCTGAATTTCTGCCAGTTTTTGCTTCATGTATTTTTTTCGAGCTCTGTCAGTAGATGCATATGTTTATAATTGTTATATCTTCCAATGGATTGAAACTTTTATCATATTTTATATATTAATATCTCTAGTAACATTTGTTGTCTTAAAGTCTGTTTTGTCTTATATTAGTATAGCCATTCCAGCTCCTTTGATGGTTCTTCTTTGCATGATATTGTTTGCTATCTTTTTACTCCAGTCTATTCATCTTTGAACCTAAAATGTGTCTACTGTGGACAACATAAAATTAAATATTTAAGTTAAATATTTTTTAAAATCCAGTCTATCTCTGGCTTTTGATTGGCTTATTTAATTCATTCACACTTAAGATAGAATATAATTGAACTTATTCTACTATTTGTACTCCAATTGTCTCATGTTTGTTTCTTTATTCCTCCTTTACTAATTTCTTTTGCAGTAAATGATTATTTTCTATTGTAGCATTTTTATTTCTTTAATGACTTTTTTACTATTCTGAGATTTTTTTAAGTGGTTGCTGTTGGATTTATCATATACTACTTACCAGAATCAGCTTCAGTTATACTAGCTTAATTCCAATGCTATATAGAAATGTTACTCCTCTGTTCCTTTTTTTTCCTTTTGTAGTATTATTATTAAATGTATTTCATCTGTTATGTTACAAACTCAATAAAAAATTATTATGCTTTGTTGTCTATAGTGATTTCCTTAATCCAGTACAGCTTTGCTCCCATTTACCTTCTTTGTGTTACTGGTAACTCTGTTACATATATCTTACATTCTATATATTATAGTCCCAAAAATTCATGATATCATATTATCTCATACAGTTGCTTTTTAAATCAGTTAAGAGAAGACAGGAGAAAAATATGCACTCATAAGGTATCTTTTATATATTTTTATTATATAACTATACATAATATATACCTTATAATTATATACTATATAATTAATTATATAATTATTAATAATATATATTATAAGATATAATTGTTATATTTATTAATTATATGATTATTTATGTGATTATTATCTAATTCTATAATCATTATTATTATTGGGTCACTTAGTTTCAGTCTGAAAAAGTTCCTTCAGTATTTCTTGTTAGGTAGGTCTGCTAGCTACAAATCCTCTCAATTTCTGTTTGGGAAAATATTTATTTTTGCCTTCAGATTTGAAAGATGGCTTTGCTGGATATAGGATTCTTGGTTGACATTTTTGTTTTCTTTAGCACTTTGAATATGTTACACTGCTTTGTGGTGTCTCTTTATTTCTGCTGGGGAGTCAGATTTTAATCTTATTGGAGTTTCCTTGTAACTGATAATTTCTTTTCCTTTTATTCCTTTCAAGATTTTCTCCTTGTTTTGACTTTTAACATTTTCACTGTGATGTCTGTCTATAGATCTTTTTATGTCTAACCCATTTAGTTTGATGAACTTCCTACATGTGTACTTTACCATTTTTCAATAAATTTGGGAAAATTTCAGTCATTATTTCTTTTAATATATTTTCTGAGCTGAGCCTCTCTCACATTCTTCTCTCCTACTACTACCATTACACATATGTAACGTGTGCTTAATGATTTCCCACATTTCTTTGAGGTTCTGTTCTCTTTTTATTGTCTATTCTTTTTTCTCTTTTCTTTGGCTTGCATCATCTCCATCAACCTGTTTTCAAGTGCTTAATTTGTCTGCCAGTTCAAGTCTACTGTTGGGTCTCTTTAAGAGTGAATTTCATTTCAGTTATTGTAATTTTCAACTCCAGAATATTTATTTTTTAAATACTTTCTCTCCATTGATATCCATTATTTGATGTGACGTTGTCACTAAATTTCTCTTCCTTTAGTTACTTTACTTCTCAACCATGATTTCCTTTAGTCTTATAAAATAAACTTTAAAAGCTGGCTTGACAAACTAACTCAACTCCTTTGAAACAATAGTGTCTGAGGGCGGTATTTGACATTTATCCTAATATGATAAAGGCTTCTCCCAGCTGTTCTCATCCCTCATCTTCTCTTGCACATTTGTGTCCTACAGTCTAGGCCATATCTTTATTAAATCCATGAATCTCTCCCCAGTTGCCTCCTATCATGACATGCACTATTCTCTAGAGCATCTTTAGACTTGAGCTTCTCCACATTCTGTTGAACATGAAATTAACTTCTTTGGGAAAAGATTAGGAACTGTCTATTTCATAGCATGTTTCTCCCCACAGGCAAAATCTCTGAGCCAGGGCTCTGGTGCTGGATGTGGAGAAAATAGCAAGCTTCTCTCTGAGTGATACCCTTCTCTAGGAGGTAAGCAACAGCCTGAGGCCCTCTCAGTTAATATCTCACTTGTGATCCACCATCTCATGAGACAAGGCAATGACCACAAGGACCACAGTCTTCTCAGCATGCCACACTCAGCATAGAGCCTCCAGTCCACAATCAGGTGCTAGGTGGAAAAAGGAAGCTCTTACCTCTCACTGATTCATCTGGAATATAGCTTCAACAACAAGTAACTGTGGACAGATGAGAAGTGCTAAAGTCTTGCTCCTACCAGGAAAAAAGTCCTCTTATTGGGAACCATGAGGAGCCCGCTGGGTGGTCGGGGGCAGGGGGCGGGCCGTATTTCTGAGTTGCAGTCATCTGGAATGGGATCTCCACCTTGCTGAACTGGGGGGTCAAGAGAGGAAAGGGTCTTGGTTCAAATACCATAGTTTTGAGTTTATTATTGAATTTTCATGATTTTCTCTCTCTCTCTCTTTTTTAAGATTTAATTTATTTATTCATGAGAGACACACAGAGAGAGAGGCAGAGACATAGGCAGAGGGAGAACCAGACTCCCTGCAAGGAGCCTGATGCAAAACTCGATCCTGGGCCCCAGGGATCATGCCCTGAGTCAAAAGCAGACGCTCAACCTCTGAGCCACTCAGGCATCCCTCATGATTTTCTCAAATAGGATTTTCTTCATTTGCTGTTTGCCCTTAGGACCATTTCCAGAGAATTTAAGTGTTTGTTTTATAATTTTCACCAGTTTGTATGAGGAGCCAGTCGGCAGAACAACTCACACTATCATGGCAGAGGTTCTGTCTCTGGTAGGTTATAGTTTATAAATTAGTTTCACATATATTCTGCATGTTATTGTTAACTACTTACATAGACTTGAATAACCATGTCACTTAGGTATAGTTTATTTCACATTTCAGTGTGTAGTCACAGAGTAGGAACTGTATGTCAAACACTGGAAATAAAAGATAGGTATAACACCGTTCTTCCCTTTGAAGAATTTACATCTGCTAGGAGATATGAAAGATCTAAGTTATCTCAGACGTAAGAGTAGAATTTGAACATAGTCATTTGAATCTTAATCCCATGAGTCCATGATGTCTTCTATTGGATCTTGGGGAAATATATAAGTATGAGGGAAAGGGAAAGAGAACTCCCTGTTTGAATGCTCCCCCTCCTTTTTTTTTTTTTACCTTACCACATACTGAAGATTTGGAAATTACAGGAGACTCATTTGTTGGATGGAGATATTTGGGTGAGAAATGTGCTATGAAAAGCAAACTCCTTATTTTCACTTCCATAGGCTGACGCAAGGGCTGGTGTGTGTGTCAGGAGGGAAGCAGGCTGGGAGGGAGGCTGTGGAGGGCATGTGTTTACCATTAGGCACATGTAGAGAGAAGCAGTAGGCATAGCATTAACTAAAATCTAAGCATTCCTGTCAGATGAGTACCATGTTTAGAGGAGATGGAGAATAAGGAATAGGAGAAGGAATAGGGACAGTTGGACACTCAATATCTGGGTTTTTTTTTTTTTCTTTTTCTTTTTTCTTTTTTTTTCTTTTTTTTCTTTTTTTTTTTTTTTTGCTAAAAAGAAGCCTATTTATTTGCAATACTGATTATACTGTCTCAAAATAAACAAATGAGAGAACAAATGCTCTCACTCACCTGACATACTCTAACTTTTATGATATCAATCATAATTTCAGCTTATAATAATGTTGGGCAACTATAATTTTTGGTGGGGTCTTAGAGGTCCAGATTTTTGTTAGCAACAATGCCTTATCATTACCTTGCTACTTAAAATGCCTAGAAGAGAAAACCATCAGTTTGGAGAAAACAGTATCACCATAAATCAAAGCAGGGGTGTCAAAAGCAGGTGAAGCTGATGCATTAAGAGCCTTGTTTAAGTGGGAGAGAATCTATACCAGATGAGGGTATTTTGAAGAGCCAAGACCTCCAATACTGAGAAGACTGGTTTGACGGCATTGGAGTAACAATGTCATTTCCAGAAAGAAGGGCGTCTTCAGGAGATCAAAGCAACAGAACTGTGTTAGAGGCAAAAATAGGATGAGTCCTCAACCTTGGGGCCAAGACCAGGAGGTTCTGTATATTGTGGATCTAAAGCAACAGCAAGATCACCATGAGACAGATGGGACAGAGATAGAAGTTTTCTTCAATATTCAAGAGGAAGAAATAATTTAAAAGACAGTGATGGGATAAAGAAATAACTCAAGGAAAGATGATCCACTGCAGAAATTACTGAGTTGCAAAGACATGATAAGCCCCAGCCCCAGGCTTGCTTGAACAAATGCTATGGGCACAAGATGGTAGGGCTACCTATGAAGCATCAATATAAACTAAAGCAAATTCTATGGCCAAACCAGGAGAGCCCCAGTGCTGCTCACCAGGAGTTTAATACAGAAGAGAAAGAATTAGAAGATGAAAAACTCTTTGGCCCTGAAGAAGAATATCCAGTGTTAGTAAAACCATACCAAGGAGCTGGCCTAAGAGAAGATAAATAAGAAAGAAATGGAAGACCTAAGTGGAACACAGCAAATCTGTTATAAAAGAGGGCTTAGAGTTCCAAGGCAAGAATAGGTCCAGGGGAATTTAAGCATGGAATTAATGCTCTTGGGAAATGAAATGATGACATGACAGTAGGGAAATTTGGAAGAACCCAGGGTATTGCCAAAAGGCCATAAGTCTCAGTTAGAAAAGGTAAAACAGGGGACACAGCAAGCACAAGTGGAAGAGAATTTTGATAGAGCAGGACCACACCTTGGTGTTTCAGTAGAAGCAGCTACATCCTAACTTACATGAGGAGAAGGCCAGACCACAGATCTTTAAAGGAATTGCCTAGGGATTGCTAACCAAGTACAATGATGCTATGAAGCAGCAGCAGCAAAGCTCAACAGTTAAGCCAAGAAAAGGAAACTTTATAAAGGCCCCAGCAAGAGGGTCTAGGGAATCCAAGACTATGAATGTTCCAAGAACCTCAAAACAAGTGAGGTGCAGCATGGGATGGAGAAGTCCTCCAAGGGTTAGAGCAGCAACACAAAGGCCAAGAGTTCTGAGAGGGCAGCAGGCATGCTACAAAAGCATCACAAGGGAGTTTTGAGTTCCTAGAGCCTGGAAGGACCACTCCTGAGAGTCCCGTGTAAAGAGGGGCCAGGCCATTTTAAGGGTCTTGAGGCCACAGTGGTAGCTTCAGGAAAGACTCTTCTGGAATAGTAAAGCTTTTATAGAATCAAGAAAAATAAGAATCTGGTTCAAGAGTTGATTAGGCAGAGACAAAATCCCTCAAACACAATTATGAAGATCCCAAGAGATCAAGGGCAGGTGAGTCTCCAGTATTTGGTTCATAGGAATGTGATCTAAGGGAAGTGTAGCAAAACCAAAGGTGGGGTAACAAGATGGAAGCTGACAAGGAAGGAACAGGTGATAAGGAAAGCCCAGTAGAGATAGCTCAGCAGACTAAAGCTCTTGCACATCCAGAGGCATGCAGTACTAGGAAGTACTGTAAGTGCAGACAGTAACATGGCAAAAGAAAACCAAAATGACAAAAAGAAACAGAAAGGAGAGGCCTCAGTTTAACTTGGAGCTATTCCAATAACCAAAGGTCAGAAAAGAGCATGCATTTTGAAGTTTTAGTGCCTTTTCTTTGGGAAAAGATGTGAATAGGTGTGAATTTTTCAATTTTGCTGAGTCAAATATGCTCATTTAAAAAAGCTTCTGGGACGCCTGGATGACTCAGCGGTTTAGCGTCTGCCTTTGGCTCAGGTCCTGATCCCAGGATTCAGGATCGAGTCCCACATCGGGCTCCCTGCATGGAGCCTGCTTCTCCCTCTGCCTGTGTCTCTGCCTGTCTCTCCATCTGTGTATCTCATGAATAAATAAATAAAATCTTAAAAATAAAAAAACTTCTTAACCCAGGTTTCCAGTTTTATATTAAATAGCTTTTAAATTTGTTATCATTACCTATTTATTTCTCTCTTCTCCCTCTGCCCTCTTCTCCCTCCTTCTTTTCTCCCCTTTCTCTAGACATGATCTGCAGTTTGTGATTTAAAAAGAATTGCTTTTTAGCCCCAACCAAACAGGGAAGAGGAAGGAAAAGCCACTTCAATTTTAAATTTGATAATCTTATTTGTTTAATTTACAAGATTTTGTTCCTTCATCTTGTTGACCAGCCTGAATATGTAATAAATCCACATAGATCATGAGAAACTAGAGTTGAAAGAAAAGTTGCCTCTGCCTGAAATATTGGTGTCCCCACCCTATAGTTTGTGTCCAGAACTGTGAAATATCAGAGAATTTACCCTATTTGCAAGCTAAAAGTTAGCTTGCCATGGTTTTATAGATGTTGGTGGAAGACAGGAGACCAGGTCATGTCATAAAGGACTGTTACAACTGGAAACAGTAATAGTACCCAAGGATCAGCATCTTTGCATTGGTTCTCAAGCCCCAATTTCTATAGGATGCTGAGAAGTGGGTCACATGGCACCACCACATGCAGTGGATTGTGACACAGTATGAGATTCTTGAGCTTGAGGAAGCTAAATCTTTGATAATGAGTAGTTAGCATGTTTTTTCCCTTGCTCCAAAGGGAACACCATCTTTATCTTCCAAGGTATTAAGCAAACTTTCCCTATGCTCCAGAAGGAGATGCTATCCCTTTGTTCCAGGTCGGTTCACTATGCAGACATCCTTGAAAAGATAGTCTGGAACAGAGGGCAGTCCATGCCTTCCTTGTAAGACATGCGGAATCCCGAGAGACCCATGGAGAATTAGTTCCTAACCATTTGTTTCCAAAAACAAAATGTAAAAATGTTTTAAATTTATATTGCCTCTTCTCACAGAAATGATAGTGGCTAGAAAAGCCCCTAGGGGTTAGAATAATAGTCCCAGCAATATTGAAGCATAGTCCCATTGAACCCAGCCATTAACTGTAGGAAGGTTTCCATGGGAAAATACCTAGAAGTAAACAAAACAAAACAAAAACAACTGGGATTGGGAGGTGGTGATGGTGGAGTTAGAGAGGGAGTCCCAACTACTGGTTTTGTATTCATGATGGCCAACACGTAGTAAATACTAAATAAGTGACTTACTGTATGCATAGGGTGTTTTCACCACAGCAAACAAAATGAGGTATCAGTAAGGAAAACAATTTCCTAAATGCTATAGGTTTAAATTGGTCATCAGGTCTCATTTCTTATCCCAGTAATTGTAAATTGCTACTACCATTGCCACTAATGGGACGCTTGCTACATACCAAGCAGTATACTGAGTTATCCATAGTATGAACATATTTAAGTATTCCTGCATACATACTCATGCTACAAAAATGTGTGTATTTGTATAAATTTAATTCTAACCTGAGGCCCATGAAGGAAGTATCATTGTCTCCAATATATAGATGAAATGACTGAGCCTGGGAGAAGTTAGTTGCTGGTTCCATATAGCTCCAACGTATGTCTAGAGTTTGAATTCAAGTTTGTCAGACTCTATAACCTATATTCTTAAGTCCTGGATCATTCTATCTTCCTACCAAGAAGCACGAACTTAGATACCATCCCCTTCTCCAGCCTTACTTTATAATCATCATCATAATTTATTTATACTTCCCTGGTATAGTCCCTATAGAGGCAATCCTTTCCACTAACAAAAAGTGCTGAACATTGCTAGATTTCTTCTCCTTCCTTTATTTTCTCCTTTATTGTACATTTACTCAATCAGGATTTTATAGCAAGACCCATAGGTCCTTTAGAAGGACCAGAGTTCCCCTAAAGAGCCCTTGTCAAGGGGACAAACTATATTATTTCACACTGATCCCATTTCCCAATCTCTCTCTCTCTCTCTTTTAAGATTTTATTTATTTAAGAGAGACAGAGAGAAAGGAGCATGAGCAGGGAGAGGGGTAAAGGGAGAGGGAGAAGAAGACTTCCTGCTGAGCAGGGAGCCTAATGGGAGGCTCAATTCCAGGATCCCAATATCGTGGCCTGAGTTGAAGGTAGATGTTTAACCGACTGCGTCACCCAGGCACTCCTTCCCAACTTCTTGATCCATCACACCTATGATATTTCATAACAGGTATTGTGGGCAGACAGGATCGTTGTTATAAGACACCTGAGAAAACTCTCTGTGCAGATAGAGCTGAAACAGAGTTAAAAGAAACTTTCTCCCCATTACACTGGGAAGCCGAGCATGTCAGAGCCGAGGTCTATCAGGAGCTGGTGCCCCTCACAGAGTGGTTGGATTCTCACAGAGGGCATCATGAGCAGGACGATGCAGAGGCTTCAAGTGGTTCCACAGACCAGAGTGAGAGCAAAGGTGAGTTCGGTCCTACTAGAAACTTTTGTAATCTCCTTACACTGAGATGGTGCCTCCGTTGATAGTGATCACAGATTCTAAGCCAAAAATCAGAACATAATGTCTGAGGGACTTTGAGTTGAATATTTATTTAAAAGGAAAGATTTAAAAAAAAAAAAAAAGGAAAGATTTATTATAAAAAGTGATGGCTAAGGAATCCCTTTTTACTGGGACAAAAAAGCTTGCATGAGATAGGGATTATTAATTCTGAAAGGATTACCTTTGAATTTCCTGCTTCAAGATTCACCGGGCTGCCCGTTAAAATGCAGATTCTTAGGTTCTGAATCAGAAGATGCCAGAATATCTAGGATTCTGCATTTTCACTGCTACTTGAAGAGATTCTTTTGCATATGAAAGTTTGAGAAGTGCTGATTTAAGATAGTTTATTTTCAGATTTCTCACTGTAATTTAATGTGATATTTCAAGCTCTGTATTTGCATGTGCCAGTTTTGTGTAATAAGAAGAGATCCCCCCTCTCTAAGTGACTGTGAGTATCCAAGGGAGGGTGGATTAAAACTTACTCTATATAAGACTAATTATAAGCTAAATTATATTCTTCTTAAACTCTTGTTTTCCTTCACCAGCTCACACATACTCCCTGCCCATTCCAGCTGCAACCTGGCCTGCCCCGTGGAAGTACAATAGATACCCTCAGCTCCAAAATCATTTTAGCTATTTTTTATAATCTCCCTATGAAAGCCAACTGTGCTGCCTTCCATGTATTCACATGCCTCCTTGGGAGGGATGGTTCAATGAGGCACTCTTCTGAAGATTGGCCCCAATTTTCTGACCTGATCGTGGGCTTTATTCCAAGGCCTTCAGGAGCCAGAGGCAAGACGCTGGCATGGGGTCTTGCAGGATGGAAACTCCATAACAGCAATGTACTTTTGAGAGACTTCTACAACCAGGCATTTCTCACTACCTGTGATGCAAAAGTTCTCATCAGAGCCACTTGGCTATGTTATACTGAGTTGAGCCTCTGATAACACGAAAGCATTGCTGGATTCATAATGAGTAGCCAAGACTTGAACCTGCTGATTCCCCATTCCATCACATTATTTTTCTCTTTCCCCCAGCTTTGAGGTATAACTGACAAACAAAAATTGTATATATTTATGGTAATACAATGGGATGTTTGATATAGGCATAAACTGTAAAATGATTATCACAAACAAGCTAATTAACACATCCATCACTTCACATAGTTATCTTTAAATTTCAGTGCAACACACAGAGAACTCTTCTGCCTTATATTTTTATTTATGAGTTTTTTGATGTAAGT
The DNA here is from genome assembly GCF_053574225.1 of Canis aureus. NCBI lineage: Eukaryota > Metazoa > Chordata > Mammalia > Carnivora > Canidae > Canis > Canis aureus. The sequence continues at coordinate 8,792,827 of NC_135616.1, read as the reverse complement.
GGCTGATATGTTCTGTCTCTGATTTCAACTTTAATTTCTACAAGTAATGTTGGACTTGACACTTCTTTGGAGGGCAAGGTGGCTGGTGCAAAATCTAATCTAATGGACAGGCACATTAAATCTCAACAGATCCAGTTCAATATTCTTTCAGAGAAGCTGGCCTGGAGCCTAAGAGAAAGAGCAATCTTTGAGAAGAAAAAGGTTTGTACTGGAAATGTTGTAAGGCCCTGTGATTATTCCAGGATGTCTTATTTATTACCACGCACTCATCTGCCATCATAGTTGTAATGTTTTAAACAAATTTTGCATCTTAGGTAATGGAAGAGAGTCTGGATGTGGGGGAACTTTAATTTTCATGATTGAATAGAAAAGTTAATGGTTTAATCCTCTGTACTGCTTACTAAAATTGAATGGCAAGAGGCCATCCAAATTTAGGGAAAAGATCTCTTGAGTTGGCAAGAACATTGAGTTTGACCTGAAGGAGAAAGTGGAAGGCCTGAGTTTTAAGAGAAGTTGAAAGAGAACCATTGGTTAAAACTCAGCAGGAAAGTGACATGAATAGGAGCAAGGTGTAGAGGGAGGAATTCATTTGCTGGAGCTGACCTTAAGTATGCCATAAACCTGGTGACTTAAACAGCAGGATTTGTCTCATAGTTCTGGAGGTTGAAAGTCCAAGATCAAGGTATTGGCAGGGCCATGTAGTGCTCTGGCTAGCAGCAGCATAATTCAGATCTTTACATGACATTCTCCTGTGTACCTCTTTCTTTATATCCAAGTTTTTCCTTTGTATGAGGATGCCAGTCATATGGTCTCAGGGGCCCACCCTCTTTCAGCATGACCTCATCTTAAGTAATGACACCTGCCATGGCCTTTTCTCCAACTAAAGTCACATTCTGAGGTCCCAGGGGTTGGGACTTCAACATATGGATTTGGGTGGGGGTACACAATTCAACCCATCACAAGATACCTGAGAATCTGTCAGCTAGCCTCAGAAGAAAGGATGTGAATAGTACACTGATTGGAAATTTCTTTTCATTTCTCCAGTGCTATCCCAAGGCCCATTTCCCTATCTCTTTGGGAAAAGAAGTATTTAATATTAGAATAGAAAGGTCTTGACAGATTGTTTACATTTCCTACCTTACAGTGTAGAGGGGAAAACTGAAGTCTCCAGAGGTAAAGGAATGTGCTCAGAATCAAGCAGGATAGCACCAAATGCTAAATTTGAATCCGAATCTCCTTAGCTCCTAGACTGTCTCTTCAGCTTACCAGGGGCTGGGATACTGTGAACAGCTTTGCCCTTGAAACCAAATATTGGCTATGACTCTCTGTGTGTTGAAAGCAAGGGCCGATCCTCTCTGAAAGTGAAACTGGGTATCTTTCAGGTTGTCACCTTCTGTTGTTCACTGTGTTGACTGTACAACTCTGAGGATGCAGACTGAGGTCTCCTGGACAGTGAGTGTCCTGTGCTTCATGCACTGTCCTACTGCTTCTCCATCTCTCTTTCACACATTCCCTGTCCCACTGTCTCACAGCCCAGCCCAGCACCAAGAGGGTGACTAAAAATGTGTTAACCTAACTTAACTGTTTCTTAGTAGGTGATAGGTAATATTTTAATGGTAATAAACCAGTTCTTCCCTACTCCTTCCCTTTCCTAGGAGTCTTTTGGGTTTTCTGGGTTAACATTTCTGTGGTTCATTTTGGCCAAATTAAAGGGCTCAAAGTCATTAGGTAAAAAACAGATATTTGTCATGATTGCATCAAATTGTGAAGAGTTGGTCACCACATTTTTAAATCTTAAAACTTAAAACTTAAAGTTCTTAAAACTTTGGCATCTTGGGAGGTCTCTGGTGAACTTAACACATTGAGGAGTAAAGAATTTCTATTGTAATTGGCATGCTGTTCAGCTTCAGGACTTGTCTTGAGCTGTCTGGACAAACTCTATAGTATTTCTAATCACACTGAGGTATTTTTTCCCTCCCAAATTTTATCTTTTTAAGACTATTCAAAGATGAGCTTGAAACAATGCTTTCATGCTGCTTTCACTTTACTCCCTCTGTGGATAGGATTTCAAAAAGCTAAATATCGATCAGGCAAGTACCCTGGATTGTCTCAGAAAATATCCATTTGCCCAAAACAAGCTATTCCATTACTTGCTTTTGAAAATGGATCCGTTTCATGCTATCAAATTTATAATTGGAAAATGGCATGAGATTAATTATGGAAATGCTTTTCAACTTCAATAGTCAATTAAGGCAACTGGATGAAGACCACAATAATTACATTGTTCTTCAAGCATTGCACTAAAAGTCCTATTTTGGTATATTTAGACTTTCAAAAAAAGAATATGATTAGCATTATTTTTTAAGTGAATTTGACATTCAAGGAATGCATGAAATTACTGTGGATGTTGAATTATAAAGTAATGCTTATCAGTTTAATATTGATTTTTTCTTTATAATCTAAGATCATCATCATAGATGTTTTTCTGCATGAATTCCTGCCATGGTTATCAGGTTCAGGTGTAAGAAAGGAAAATATCAACTGCCATAAGCCCTATTAAAAAATTCTTTCCTGTTATCCATGGGAATTCTGTGCAAATCTTAAAGATCTATCCCATCCCTTTATTTTTAAAAAAGGTTTCTTATTTATTTGAGAGAAAGATAGAGTGAATGAGAAGGGAAGAGAATCTGAAGCAGACTCTGCACTGAGCACAGAGCCTGTCACAGGGCTAGATCCCAGGACCGAGAGATCATGACCTGAACTGAAATCAAGAGTCAAACACTCAACCAACTGAGCCATTCAAGCGCCCCTATCCTATTCCTTTAAATGAGAAAATTGTTTGTCTTTGGTCTGACCAAACAGGAAAGTAAGGGCTAGCACAGGCTCTTGAAGTTGGTACTGGAAGTGTGTAATTTCAGTAAAGCTTATCATTTATTTTCATATTATAATTATATGTTGTCAAAGTCACAGATCCTAAGTGTACAGTTAGATGAGTTTTGACAAAAGTATAACCAACATTCAAATCAACATCTACAGTTGCATTACCCTAGAAAATCCTATGACATTTTACAATAGTATCTTGATAAGAGGTCTCTCTCTCTTTCTAGGCAGACCACTTTGTCTCCTTCCTCTTTGGTGTTTGGAAGAACAGAAAAGGCAGAGGTAATTATTGATTTATGTATGCACTGTAGCCTCTGATCCTGCAGACATTTGCTGGGGGTAATGGCTTTAGAGTCTAAGAAACCAGGTCCTAACTCTTGACTCTGCCCCTAGGTAGAGTTATTTAATGTCTGAGATTTAGCTCCCTTATCTGTAGGCTGAGGATGCTAAAACCAACCTCAGAAATCAGAAAGTTGTTACAAAGATTGACTAAAATACGTAAAGCACTTGACATTCTGATCATGCTCAGCTGATGTCCCATTCATCCTCTCTGGTTAAAATCTTGGGTGCTGGGTCTTTTCTCTTCCTCCACTCCAAGCAACCAATCAAAAAGGCACATTCTGGTCTTTTAGGACACAGCATTTGAAGGAGATACTTTTCTAATCAGAAAAACTAATCCTTACTAATGCATTAGTAAACTTGAATAATTTAAAGCATTTCCCTTTCCAGGTAACATATTTACATTTTAATCTAAGCCTTTAGAAGATATTGTTTTAGCCCAAATGGAGGGTTAGGAGCTGAAAAAGTCAGGAGGTTGGGGAATGGTATAATATTTGGGGCCAAGCAGCTCCATTTCTCCAAATTTCAGACAGCCATCCATCTGGCTGTGTGTGCAGCTGCCTATGTTAAATGTAGGTGATTTTTCTCAGGAAAAGATTGTGTGCACAGGTTGCAGGCAAATTTGGAACAAGATGCTTTAAATGGACTCATGCAGGCATTAAAATCATGCCTGGAATCTGTGCTATGTCAAGGAAGCCACCTTCCCATGGTTGAAATGACAGTTGTTGCTTAGCAGAAAAGAGATGGGGAGATCCATACTGTGGGAGATGCAACAAGCAGTGGCCTCTCCCCTTGTGTTCCTCTCCGTGAAAACCCCCTGTGGTTTCTACTAAAAGTAGAGTGTATCAGAGGAGGCAGTTGATCAACAACCCATTTAAAATTTAAATTCAGAGCCACCCATGAGTATCATCAAAACATCCGGGGTAAGCATTCTGGAGGGCTGCCACTCTTTGTTTCCCCACCTTTCCAAGCCTTGAGTGTGGATGGAGTGCTGGCTTATACCTTTTTTCCTCTTCTTTCTTATGAAAAGTAGTTGTAGCTTTAAGAACCTCTGGAGTATTAGACTATTGGGACTTCTACCTTCCTCTCACGGATTTCAAAACCTTCTTTGCTATTGGCTAGCCATTCATTTGTACCATTTGTTTTTCCCAAACTGACAGCTGAATTTCATTCACTTTTGTTTTCATCTCTTCTGGAAAATAGCCATAATTGTTCTTGATCAACGGAGATACTCTGTGACTGAAGCAAAGCAGATTTTTTTTCTCTTTGTGTGACTTCATAGATTCTAGGTAAAAATCAAAACTTCAGGGACTCCTATACAATCAGAATTCCAAAGCAGATGGTACTCGGCACCACTATCAGCCCTTAGCTCAAGACCAATGGTGTTGATGTTCAAAAGTGAGGACCCATGGCTGTCTACAGATTTTGTCATACTGTGTTTTTCCAGTTTCAATTGTTTCAACAAGCTGTTTGAGGAGATACATTCAGACATAACTCTCTGCTCTTTCTTCTTCTTCTTCTTCTTCTTCTTCTTCTTCTTCTTCTTCTTCTTCTTTCTCTTCCTCTTCCTCTTCCTCTTCTTCTTTTTTGTATGGAATTTGGGATTCATACTTAGGAATTCTTACACTCAGAGTATCTATCAGTGAGCTGTATGTGTATGGTCATAGACATGAAAGAAGTACAGCAGGAAAAGTAAGAAAAATTAGATACTTTGTATTATTAAATCTTTGGGTCCAAATTACATCAGCAAGTTGTCAATGGACTGTATGGGTAGAACCTCCAGCGTGGAGATATGGTTAATCAGATAAATGAAGGAGAGACTTAGGAGACAATGCTCAGCAAAACATTGTGTTCCTTTGGTCATTAGTCTAGTTTACAAACTGTTTCTTATTAAACATATACCCTTTCTTTTCCTTGTTGGCAGATGCTGTCTATTCTCAATCTTTAACACCATTTGAAAAAAAATGCGATTACCACATATCTGTTCTCAGCTGTCCCAGTGAAGATTTCTTCATATTTTTTATACTATTCCTGTCATTTGGGATCAGTTGTCAATGTCAGTTGTCATTAGCTTATTAGGTTGGGAGTACCCGGTTACCATAAAGAAATATATATCAAAGTAGAAAAAACAAACAAACAAAAAACAAAGTAGTTTTTTTTTCTTGCCTAATGTGAATGAAGCCTCCATTTTAGTGGCATTGAGAAGAGGAAGGATGGTGGCCAGTGACTCTGATGAATAAAAAAAAATGTCAATGACCAATGAGTAATCAATTTTGCAGTTTTTCTTTAATCATCTTGGAGAGCTTATGGGAATGCAGTCTGTGTTGTGTATACAAACTTAAAGATCTTAGCAATCCTCACTTTGAGACAAATGCCAAGAAAAAATAGTGATCATGAAATTCTTGAAGCTTCTATTTGAAACAGACCATCCATTGTTTCAGGGATAACCGGCTCTGCAGAACTATTCCTTTATAAGTTCAACACTCTTGGAATATTTTATTAAGCCCCCTTCAGGTCTTTGGACTTTCTATATAGGCTGTGGAGTAATTGGTTGTCCAAAGAGTCCAACTCTTCAGCAAAGGCAAGTCTAAGGCCCCTTGTTGACTCAGCACCAGTACCCCAAACCTCTCCAGGCTATTATGAAAGATAAATGGGAAGTGTTTTCCGGCTGTCTGTCCTTGCTTTCCACAGAGTGGCCTTTAAATCAAACTTTTAGCTTTATGTCACTTGAGAGACTAGTGAGAAGGGCTTTCAGGTGGAAGAAGAGCTATGATTAAAGCTTGTGAAGGGTTGAAAACAGATACGTGGCAAATGCATTTTTTTTTCAAATGATTCAAAGATTGAGAATAGACAGCATTAGCTGACAAGGAAAAGAAGGAGTATATATTTGATAAGGAACAGTTTCTCTAGCTTTGTAAGTGAAGCTGGTGGACAGCTCTTTGTCAGTACAAAGCATCAGGGAAGAGGACCAAAGTGAACCCAATACATTTAAACAATAATAGATCAAATGCATTGCTACCTGCAGGGTTTACCCTACCAGGACAAGAAATAAAGAGCATCAAGCTTAGAAAATAAAACAGGGCCTCTTTATTGGAGTCAAAGGCCAAGGCTTCTCTCCGAGAGACCAATAGGCCTCTGTGGACATTATAAGTTAAGGTCTTGGGAACTGAAGTTTCCATTCAGTATGCATTGAGGTTCCCAGAGACTCTTGGGGGTGCTCCAGGGTCAAATGGAATGGGATGATTAAGCTTTTAGTATCAAACTTTTTCATGCCCTGGGGGACCTAGGATGGAATGCTTTCTGATCTCTCAGTCTCTCCTTTGGTGGCAATGAAGTAGGCAGACGTTTCTGGACTAAAGATTTCCTCATCAACCTCCTGGTGTTTAGACCAGAGACTGAACTTTGCTGGGACTACTTATGCTCATGATCCAAGTATTTTCATTAAAACTCACATAGATTAACATTCTTGATGATCCTCCAAGCCTTTGGTGCAAGCTTGCGCTGATGAGTACTTGTCCATAGGAGTGAGTTCTTCAAGTTGGAAGGGTCACCATGTTCTTTTACTCAGATACTTTTACTTCCGTGGATTCACGTGTACACTATCTTACTTATTTCAGTCTTTAAATACACATCTTAAAGGATATAGGTAAAACTCTTCAGAGGTTCATATGAAGTGGAATCAGGGCAGATTCATGTTACTGGTTTCTTCACGAGCCAAGGCAGTAGGTGAGCTGAGAAGCAGACTGTGTGTGCCATACGCAGCGTGTGTGGCCAAAAAGTGCCCAGCTGGGGAAGTGTGTGGGCTGACAAGCCATCTAGCTCTCAACTGGTAGTGTCCTATGCCAGGATGGCCTCCCCTGGAGGAAGGGGCTTCTGTTTGCTATTTGCCCACCACCAAGAGGCACAATTCGGTAAATGCATGGGACATGCAAGTAGAAGCCTGGCTGAGAAGCCCCTCTTGTCAAAGAAAAAGAAGGCACCCTCATTCAAAATAAAATGGAAGGAATTGCAAACCTACCTCAATCCTCTACAGATTTATGAAATTAACTGGATAATTATGCATTCGTTGATAAGGCATAAAGCCTTCGAGGTCCTACTGAGGGCTAGCTGTTGAACTAGGTGCGTCAGAAAGCACATAGTCCTTACTATTGCAGACAGCAGAGGGTAGGAGGAGCAGTCACAGAAACAAAGGAGGTGATGCCATATAATTAGTGTTGCAACAAAGTTTATGGAAAATACTATTTTTATAATAAATTTATTTTTTATTGGTGTTCAATTTGCCAACATACAGACTAACACCCAGTGCTCATCCCGTCAAGTGCCCCACTCAGTGCCCGTCACTCATTCACCCCCACCCCCCGCCCTCCTCCCCTTCCACCACCCCTAGTTCGTTTCCCAGAGTTAGGAGTCTTTATGTTCTGTCTCCCTTTCTGATATTTCCCACACATTTCTTCTCCCTTCCCTTCTATTCCCTTTCACTATTATTTATATTCCCCAAATGAATGAGACCATATAATGTTTGTCCTTCTCTGATTGACTTATTTCATGCAGCATAATACCCTCCAGTTCCATCCATGAAGCAAATGGTGGGTATTTGTCGTTTCTAATGGATGAGTAATATTCCATTGTATACATAGACCACATCTTCTTTATCCATTCATCTTTCGATGGACACTGAGGCTCCTTCCACAGTTTGGCTATTGTGGACATTGCTGCTATAAACATCGGGGTGCAGGTGTCCTGGCGTTTCATTGCATCAGTATCTTTGGGGTAAATCCCAGCAGTGCAATTGCTGGGTCATAGGGCAGGTCTATTTTTAACTCTTTGAGGAACCTCCACACAGTTTTCCAGAGTGGCTGCACCATTTCACCTTCCCACCAACAGCATAAGAGGGTTCCCTGGAAAATACTATTGGAGCCCCGAGGGGTTAGAGACTCAGCAGCATAGTTAGGAATGGGTGGAGAAAGGGTAGATCTCCTTCAAAGGCCTGTTCTGAGTCTTCAAATCAAGAATTCTATAAATGATAGTTCAAGATCCGCCTACTTCTGGTGATCTTATCCCCTCTTACAGGCTTTTATTTCCTTCTCTCTGGATCTTTTCCCCTTACCCCAGGGACCAATGCCCCAAGTAATGATCCCCTATAGCCCCATGAAGCCCCATTGAGGGATATCCATTGTGAGTCCCAACCTTTCAATGCCAGGTAAGATAGAAATAAGCTAATTGGACTAATGAGTCCATCCTAAGATATTAATGGGTAATTGTGTTTATCCATTAGGTCTCTTGGGCAACATGTATTTTAATAAGGCCCTCAAATCCTTAACCTAAGAGGTTCACTAATGGGGCACTGGCAAGCTGGCAGGGAATGTGTTTGGGAGCACCTAGCTCTCTTGGATCATCTTAAATCATGGCACATATACAGATGCTTCCTCAATCAAATGAAGTTATAAAAAGTTTATCCCAAGCGAGGAAAAAAAAAAGTTCTGATTTAAAACTACAGAGCTCATACATTCATTAGCATAGTTTTTTGATTCCTCAAAAGAATTACTGAGAAGGCCTTTGATGTATCAAATATTAAGCCTTTGATGTATCAAATGCTATATGCCTGAAGGGATTAGTTCTGATTAGAAAATTCTAGTCTCTGGTCTATCTTAAGGCCTTTAACGACTTGTGCAACCTGTCATTAATAGGCAAATGGCAGCCGGCATGGCTTTGGGAAGGCACCAATGTTTTGTAGTGGCACAATGTATATCCATCCACTCATCGAGGACAGTTTGGTTCCCATTGTGTCAAAGGGTCTTGGGAGGAGGAAGGAAGACCTGTTGATCTCGGGGACGTTGTCCACAATGCCATGACTGGATATTTTCATGCATTCCTAGGGATGAGCACTCCTTTCTGAATCCCAGTATGTTTGTGAGCTTTTGTTTTCATTGTCCCCCATGGAGAAAGACAATCTGATTGTCTTCCAGTGTCCAATGATTCTCCTTTGTATGTAAATTTCCCCAGAGCCATTTTGGTGTTGAAACAGAGCAAAACAAAGTAGAAAGACTTTTGCAAGGTACACTTCCTAATATGACAATATGAGGCGGGCTGTTTTCCCAACTGCATAGTATGTGTGAAGGTGTCTACAGAACAGGACCTGCTGGGCAGGATTGCAGGATAAGTGCCTGACACTGAGTCATCTATATACCATCAGTCTTGGTTCATACATGAGGTTAAACAACTCCACTTAAATATTTTTTGGTGTTCATGCCTTTAGGTAATACTCACCCTGAAGGAAAAAAGAAAGGTAACTTCATAGGGTACAGAAGGAAGTTGTGAATTTCCTGAGTGTTCTGGAAGTATTACACAAGGTGCTGCTAATTACGTATCAGTGGCTCCCCTCTCCTCTCGTGGAAACCACTCTAGGTCAGGGCTATCCCTCTGAGCCTCCATCCACCGAAAAAGCAAAAGCCAAAAGAATTCTCTAGCTTTTTGCCACTGCCCCAGAAGGCTGCTGCACCCAAGCCTCTGCACAGCTCAGCTTGAAGTCGAAGGCCTTTTGCTTGTTTGCAATGCCTCTGACCCTCCAGGTGCTGCTTACTATTTTGAGAGCAAGCAATTACACACTGCTCGGGTTTATGGCTCGCCAGATGAACCTGGAATGGTTCATTTGTTCTCCCTAAATAATCACCTGCCCCAAAGAATAGGAAGTGATTTTCTTTTTCCTATAGGTGAATTTCATGGTAGGTTTGTGCTGAGGTCTCAGGAAATAGCTTCATTGGATGGGATTAAAAGAGTCCTCAGAAATAAGTTAGACTTCTGCTTGGTGCTTGGAACTCCTCATCTGGACAGTGGAAATCTACCACAGCCTTTAGAAGACCCCAGTCAATGGCTCTCCGGGTAGTCATGGACAAGATGGCTTATCATCAGCTGTCCGTCCACTTAGTATGTTTCCATTAGCTGTACACCCCACCTCTCATGTTTCCAGAAGGCTTATTCCCAATAAAAGTAGATGAGCAGAGAACTTTGCTTCTGGGGGTCCCCGATTTATACTGACTACAGCGCCTTCCTAGGCTGGGCTCTGGGTTCGAAGATGGATCCTCGCAGAACTCAAGGAAGAGAGAAGGTGATCTGCCACCTTCATAGGATTCTTGAGGCTATTTCTTCTTGCCCCCCCAAAATTGAAGATGAAACTGTCTTGTGTTAACCAGCAGGGCTAACAACTGGGTTTGGGAGAAGAGGACAGAGGAGATCCTGGTTCAAGTTCAGCTCTGCCAGCTTCTCCCTGCCCCTCCTGGAAGATGAGCCTAAGCTCCAGAGCTGGGCCTTGATTTCCCCAGAGGCCCTCCCTGCCTTTGTCTTATTTGAAGGACACACTCAAGGCAAGAGATGCCACAAGGTTTTGCCTTCATGTTTTGTCTTCAAAATAATTAAAGATCATTTCTCTTAGCCCCTCTTCACGTCATCTCTCATTAGTTAATGCTCACAGTTGCCTCTTCTATTAGGTCTGTACTAAGTTTCTGCTTAGGCAAAAAAAAAAAAAAATCTTCTTTTTCTTCTAATTTTTGGTTTTCTAACTCATGATATTAAAATTGCATCATGGGGTGACTCTTGAAGAAAGCTGTAGTATTTCCAGCTTTCCACAATGGACCTCAAATGGGCCTCCCATTCTGGGAGGTGGTCATGCAGAGGTCCCTGGAAGCTCATGAGGCAAGTCTGCTTTCCCCAGAGGTACTGGTTTCTCCCTGGGGTGGGACAGTTTACCATTTTGGAGGCTTATCCCAAATGCTTTAGGAGAGTCTGTTGAGTCAAACTTCCAATGTCTTTACCATATGTGATCAGGAGTATCCAAGGCTTGGATACTTTTTAACTTGAACTTTCTTTTCAAGTGTTTGTGTTGGTGTCTCCAAAGTCTACTCATTTATGAGAAACATCACCATGTCATTCTCCACTTATACCTTCCCCAACCCCATGAAGGAATCCTACACTGTCACAAGTAGAAAGAAGCAATCCTGTGAATGCCCTAAAGTAAGAAGAACTGGGAAGAGTCAGCCAATGAGTCAGTCCTCTGCCCTCAGTGCCTGACTGGTGCCCTTTTCCACTCCAAAATGGAATGGATAATAGTCCCATGTACCGTGGGATTGCTTTTACAGTATGCACTGCACAATTGCTCAAGTTTTTGAATTGCCAAGGCTGGTATTCAGTAGGATATGGCTGTGTTCAGTAGGATATGAGTGTGAATTTGCTCCACCACTCCCTAGCATCCTTGAGCAAATCACTTAAACTCTCTGAGCCCTATTCTCTTCCTCTGCCATGATATATCCCATGATGGTTGTTGTGAAGATTACATCTGGATATTTCTAAAAGGCTCAACAGCCCCTGGCTCATGATATTGAGGAGGATAATTAACTTGAAGGGCCTTCACACTGTTCAGCTAGTAGAGGAGGGCCACACATCCCTCCTCAGGAAAGTGCTGGTGATGGGAATGTGCCCAGGCTTCAGGGTAGAGGTGGCCGAAGGATGGGTGCTAGGGGTGCTGGTGGTTCCAGACCTTAAGCAGAGAGCTCTATTTTCCCCCTTAGCCCTAAGGTGTTCCAATTATGAAAAGGCCAAGATGCAAATCCCATTATCAAAAGGTTTCCTCAAAGTAGTAGAATAATGTGAAAAGCTTTTTTGAAATTGCTAGGGAGTAAAAGAAAAGTTCCTTGTTTTTAAAAAATATTCTTATGCAACTAAACAATGACCCAATTATCTTACAAATTCCCTAGACCTTGTCAAAGATGGTAAGACGCCAGACGGAGAAACCAGGCTGAGCAGTAGGCCCTATGGCTGTGTTTCTCAGTGCTCAGGAGGATGCCCGGGCCCTTGGGAACTGAACTTCTGGGCCTCTCCAGGAGCTGTTGTCATGTTGGGCCACTAAGGTGCTCCTGTGCTCATAGCTGCAGCTGTCTCTACATATGCCCATGCTCTGGGGCTCAGAGAATGAAACTCCCAAAGGTGCTTTTTTTTTTTTTTTTTCCCAAACAGAACAGAGCTTAGTGTAGACAGCCTCTGGCTTATTCAGATGTAGCCTGCCCTAGTGAGAGCAGGGAAACAAGAGGAGTTCCTCTAACTTACCTTATTGCAAATCCCTGGTTCTCAACCAGACTGCTCAATCCTGCCATGATAAAAGAATTACAGAACCCTGGGCCCTTCTGGGTCAAATGCTCAAATTTAAGAGATTACTACTGTATGGACTATAGGTTAGAAAAAGAATGAGCAAGTAATTCCTGTCTTCAAATGTATGGAATCATACATGCGGGCCTTACCATCACTCTGGTTCACTCTAATTTTACCTCCAAGGGAGTAAAAAGTCCAAGAGTTTGTCAGTGATTAAAATGCAAACGCACATGTGTGCCTGCACACATCCTGTTTTCTTACCCCTGTAATGGAATGTTTTTTCCTGGGACACCACGATGCTTCCAATCTGATGTCTAAATCGAACAAAGTGAAAATATTTGTCATTTATTGTGTAGGAGTCAGGATAGAGTAGGCTAGTCTACAGGGTAGCAAACCCCTCATTCTTCAGTGGCTTAAACCACAAAGGTATATTTTTCAATCATCTCCTGAGTGAGTGACAGAGAGCTCAGTCACCACAGTTACAAGAGCCAAGGCTGCTGGATGTGCCCCCATCTTAATGCAGAGCACTTGTCATGGCGCCGGAATCTCACACCTTCTAGGTGTCAACCTGAAGCAACACTCACCACTTCTGCTCTCATCCCATTAAAAAGAGCTGCACATGGGCCCTGTGACAAGTGGTCTAGAAATCTTGGTTGTCTGGTACTGGGGAGGAGAGGAGAGCCTAATGTGGGTGCGTGCTAATAAGGTTGGCCATGTTAACAAGCATTTGGGGGGCACCAGGTTCATGCTGTGTACAGACTAGTTGCCGAGACCATCCACAGAAGTTCTATGCTGGAGGATGCAGAAACTGGGGGAATCAGAGAGCATGGTAGGGGGGGAAGAGTGAGATGCGTGGGCAGCTGAGTTCCAACATGATAAGTACCAGAGGGAAAGCAGTGCTGAAGCACTGACTTCAGATACAGAAACAAACATGACTGAGGAGATTGAGAAAGGTTAACAGAATGGTGACATTCACACTGGGTCTTGAATAAGGAATGTATGCAGTCCTCATGGACACATTACAATATGTCCTTTGATATAATTCCTTTGCCGTTGTGAATGTTCTCCTGAGGCTACTTTTAGTTCTATAAGCTTCTTGACAAAGGTCCAACATTCTCCGCTTTTTCAGTACAAGAAATAGACTTCAACCTCCAAAGAATCAAGTAAGTAATACATGAACACAATTGTCTCATTAGTAGGAACTGGAGCCACGTGACCCAGAGGCAGCTGGCCCAGAGACCAGGCAGGCACACGTGAAAAGTGCACTAAAGTGGCCATATTTTTAACATAATATCAGAATGGAAGACTTACAAGAATTTTTTGTCTCCTTTGCGTGAAAAGGCCATCTGGGACATGTTGTTTAGATGCCCATAATTTTGGAATTTCTGAGATATTCCAGAAGCTTGTAGCAACATTGGGAAACATTATTAACTAGAATGAGACCAGAAAATCTAAGATTTGTTGCTGAAGCAAAAAATACAGCCAGAGACTTGTACCACATCCATTCGCTGAAGACTGTTTCTTACTCAGGACAGATAATACAGTTAGTGCAGCTTCATTCTCTCTCTCCTTCCTGCAAGAAGAAGGAAAATTCTTTCCCCTGATGTCTTAGTGAGATCCTCCACCCAAATTCAGAAAGGGTGATTTCAATGACGAAAATTATACCAACAAGAATTTGCTATGCGCCAGGTGTAATTTTAGGAATGTACTGACTCATATTCGAACTTCCTCAGGTGGTAGGAATCACCGATATCTTCAACATAAAAGCTAAATTATAAATAACTGTGAGTCACACTCTGCCAAGTGGTAAAATTAGGATTTGAACCTTGATTGTCTGGCTTCAAAGACTAAATTCCTAATCATTCCACTATAGTTCTTTCATGAGATTATTTTACCTCTAGAAAAGGTGACTGGCAATGCCTCCTCTCTCATTAAAAAAAATAAATAAAAGGCAGGTAAGGTTGGTTTTAAAATTACTAGGCTGCAAATATTTGCTTTGCCAGTTGCTAAGTCTATATAAGTCCTCTACTCATTAAAAAATGATTTGTTGTAATATCTAGCACATTTTCAAACACTTCTCTTGTTCTTCAAGGGCTAGCACTCAGATAGATTCAGATATATGATGGGGACAATTCATTCGAAGACCCTAGGGCACCACGGCAAAGAAGCCCCTACCAGATGTAAGCCCCTTCTAACTCATATAGGGAAGGAAGGCAAAAGAAGGGGTGGCCTTTGATAAGATTGTCAGTGAGATTATGTATATCTTTGTCACCAATCTTCTGCAAGTCAGTTACCTGAGATACTTTAAAATACCACCTCATGAGACACCTGGTGGCTCAGTGGTTGAGTGTCTGCCTTTGGCTCAGGTCGTGATCCCGGGATCCTGGGATCGAGTCCCGCATCGGGTTCCTTCTAGGGAGCCTGCTTCTCTCTCTGCCTCTCCATCAGTGTCTCTCATGAATGAATAAATAAAATCTTTTAAAAAATAAGTAAAATAAAATACCTCTTCATATGGACCTGAAGTCAAAATGTATCCATCTGTTCTACCTTCCTCTTGAACACTGGAATAACTACATGTAGTAAGTTACTACTCATCACCTTTCCAAGACAATTTGTTTTCTTAAGTTATGGATGGCTCTTTACCTGCTGCACATTGAAACTTCACAATGAGGTATTTTTCATGAGAATAACTTTTTGGGGACTTTGTCCTGTCTGTTTTTTTTTAAATGCTGACCTTCTAGGTGGAACTGTCTTTGAACCCAGAGGCCATTCTGCGGCCCCATCACTGTATTCACCTACCGCAGAATTTATTTCTGGGTGCAGTGAAACCACTGCCCGCACAGCCCACCCGTCGCCTCCCCTGGTGGGTCCCTGTGCAGAAGCTGCACACCGCACCCGCCCTTCCCACAGGTCCCGTCTCCCGAGAAAGACACGGAGATGCTCAAAGCTGCCTCCAGAAGCAGCAGCCCAGGGCCGGATTGGTGCTGAGCTTGGGGAGGGAGTGGTGGGTGAAAGCTGAGAGGGTATAGAAGGCAAGAATGCAGACGTGGGGTACCTAGCCTGCGCCCCAGGCCACGGGAGGAATCACTGCTTTCTCCACCTGGTGTGTAGTCACTCTCGGGGGCACTCCTTGTGCGGTTTTAAGTTGCCAGTATACAATAACAGAGGGGCCTTTAATACCTCTGGCTATTCTAGTACTGGACCATGTTGCTATTGCCCAGGTGGTTGCCCCTCACCCCATTTCGGGAACTGTAAATCACTTGTTTACCAGAAGTCCTCGAGAAAGCTCTTCGTGAAATGAGCAGAGACGTCAGAGGCAACAAAGCCTTCAAATCCCACCTGACGGTCCTCAAGCTACCCAGAGCAGCTTCATGGAGTGGAGTGATAATTACGCTGATTGAATCCTCACGACTGAGCTCCTTTTCGGCTGCTTTGATTTATTCTTCTGAGTATAAATGAGTCTTCGATGAGCATTACAGAATGGGTAATATGAGGAAAGCGTGCCAGGAGGGGCCGTGATCGGAGATGCCGCTCCAAACAGCTATGGCCTTCCCTGAATTATTAGCCTCTGAAAGCCCTGCCACACTCTCTCCAAACCTGTGAGCCTGGATGGTTGAGATTAAGGAAGAAAACAGGATGATAGAAAAGCTCCCTGCTCTGTGGGAAAGAAACCCCAGGCCTCGTCTAAGTAGGACAGCCTCATGCCGGGTCTTGCCTGTGATTGACTTCTCATGTGATGAGGGTGTGATCAATATTTTTTGAATGGACCCTTCATATCCTCAAGCCATAGCCTCTTAAAAATGGGATCACCAACTTGTCTAGGTTTGGAAGTTGAACATCTAGGAAACCCCTCTGCCTAGGGCAAATTGGGATGGTTAGTCCCCTTAAAAGGCACTTAAAATGCACTTCCCTGGGACCCAGGATGATTCTATATTTGTTTTATGGTTTAGATTTCTTGTTACATTAATATTCCCCAGTTAGTCATCTCCATTATCAGCATGGCACCGGGGAACACATTTAGCTGAGGGAAGGGGCAGGTGTGCAGTGGGGGTGGAATGAGGGACAGAGCAGAAGATTAATGTCATATTGGAGTCAGACTGCAGGGCTTCTTTTACACTATAAATATTGTATGAAGTGCTGATGTAACCTTTACTGCAGCATGACATGGGATTTGGCTGTTTTTAAGGCTCGTGATTAAAGTAGAAAACAAGTCTCTGATTAGATTATTCCCCTACCACCCCCCACAGACCTCTGTCCTTCACTTTTCCAAGAATGCTCTTTTATTTATGAAATCCATCTAACTCACACATCAAAACATGTGCACCACAACCTAGAGAATGTATAGGAAGACACATTCTATTTCTTCTACACCCCAAATTATTTACAATCGAAGGTATTGGCACTGATAAACACTGCAGGGAAAAAGAGTTGAAACTTGCAAATTCTACCTCCTTTTACAGAGCACTATCTGTGATAAAATTCACTGAGGTTCTGTTGAGGTTGCATAAGAAAATGGATGGGTTTTTAATGACTTCAGTTTGTTGCAATTGCAGATAGCTAAATACAGTCAGCTGAAAAGCAAATTGAGCTCTAAGGAACAGAATTCAATCTATTAGTTTTCTCCTTCTGATCTATCCTAGTCAGTAATTTAATTATTTGTGAGACTTTTAAACTCACTTGACTCCCATGGAATTTATCCAAGTTGGAGGATGTTTGGTATTATATCTTTTTGGTCCTGGTCCAGCAATTAGCAAGTCGGCTTTATCCAATCATAAAGAACTAACTGTATTTCAAATGCCTGTGTTCAGTGTTTAATGTCTTTAAATTATATCCATTTTAAAAATTCAGAACATTTAGTCTGCTTATTATGTGGAAGTGCAGTAGAACTATCAGGTTCAAATTGAGGGAAATTTTTTTGGTCTTTTTTAATCCTTAATATGAATTTATTGGATGGGAATTTTTAAAAATCAATTATGATGAGTAGGGCTCAAAATTAAAATGATCTATTATAAATAACGTCAGAGGGTGAGCCCTCATAAATCAGCAAGTCTGATGTTAAAAATAGGTCTAAAGTATTGCTCTAGCCATTAGATGCCATCTACTGGTTGTAACTACTGTTTGATACAACTGGCCATCCTTTTAATGCAGTGGGAGAATCACCAAGGCACGTATCATTAAAATTCAAACAGCATTATATGGCTTTCATAGAGTTATTTTGTGCAAATCAATCACCGAATAAGCATAGCTACATTTTGAAATTCAGATTACAGTTAGAAAAAAGCTACTGTGAACCTAAAGGCTTATGTAGATTTTCCTTGTATTTGTAAATTTTGGTCTCCCAGGGATATCTGTGCGGTGGGACCATCTGACTGCTCTTGATTCTACAGCCTTGCCTTTTTCCAGATGCATTATCGTGTCCAGGCATCTGGATATAGTTCTTTTGTCATTGTACCTCAATGCATTTCTCAAAAGCAGCCAGATCCCAGCTGTTCTCCATGCAGAATATGGCAGTGTGCCAACTAAAATGGCTCATGGGCTATTGATTAACACACACAGGCTCTATCTGCATTGCTATATTTAAGAATGATTAGTACTAGCATTTGTCATCAACAAAGTTAAATATATAAACGAATCTCGTGCATGTCACATCTGGAAATTCCAGCATTTGAGTATGGAAACTGCTCCAGCTATAGGTAGGAATAATTAATTACATTGTGAATAAAGGGGTTAATGTTTCCTGGGTACCCAAGAGGGAAAAGCACATGTAGGAAATTCTGCTAATGCTCTAGAACAGGCGTTGCTAAACTGCAGCCTGCAAACCAGGTCCAATCTGCCCCCTGTCTTTGGAAATAAAGTTTTATTGGAACATGGCCTTGCCCATCGGTTTACACACTGTTGGAGACTCCTTGGGCAGGCAGAGCTGAGTCACTGAAGAAAAGACCTGAAAATATTTCAGATCCTAAAGCCTAAAATATTTATTATCAGGACACATGAAAAACAGTTGTCAAAACCCCCAAAATTTAAAAAATTAAAAAGTTACCAACCTCTGTCCAGAAATTTAGACTCTCCATTTCATTAAGGCTATCTTCTATTTGAAATTTAAAATCAGTGTCTTTGCTTCAATTGCCATAAACTTTGCAACACCCTCGTCCTGCCCATGAGAGGACTCCACCAAGAGAGGGCGACAAGAGCCACTCCTCTTTGACGTTTGCACAGGGCAGCCTTCCAGCTGGATCACTGACCTGGCTGGCCTTGGGGGGCTCTCTGCGAAAGACCATGGGTTCTCTCCAGGGCACAGTGCCAGGGAGGGTTTATTCCTGAACAGAGCAAAGGGGACTCTTCTGTCACCTTTTGGTTTCCAGCTGCTGAAATATACCTACAGGTGTTGGTCATAAAATTGAACTTAAAACCGAACTTAACATTTATTGAACTAAGACTACCTGGGACGCTATGGAGGCATCTTCCGTAACAGGTTGGTGACTTATCAGCAGCTTTGAGTTGTGCGCAGTGTAACCACTTAAAACTTCACATGGTCTGGGGCACCTGGGTAGCTCTGATGGTTAAGGTCAGGATCACAGAGTCATGAATGGAGCCCCAAGTCTGGCTCCCTGCTCAGCAGGGAGTCTGCTTCTTGCTCTGCCTCTGCCTCTCACCCCAACTTTTGTGCTCCAGCTCTCCCTCTCTCTAAAATAAGTAAATAAAATCTCAAAAAAACAAATTCACATTTTCCAAGGATAGGAGGAGCCAAAAAAAGAAGTGAGAAATATTTGAAAAGCAAAAGCCTACTTATCTTAAAAAAAAAAAAAAAAGACAAATAAACCAATTGGCAATAATTTGGGAAAGTGATATTTTCAAATACATCATAATGTAGAAAAGAAATTTGGGAAACCCCTGAAGGTGACTTTTCAAATGCCACATGTATTGATCTACTTGAGACTCTTGCTTTAGTTAAAACTACCTACAATGGTAATAACAATGGAAAAAGTAGAATTTATATTATTTATTTCCAGGTACTTTTGGAGACCTCATCATTTATCCACAAATATGATCTTTGATAAAGAAAGAGGGAGCTATTATTTATCTCCAGTTTCAAGAGGGGAAAAAAGATTAGAACAGGAGGTGTCAGAACTGAACTGTTGGGGACGCCTGTGTGTCTCGGTGGTTGAGCATCTGCCTTCAGCTCAGAGTGTGATTCCAGGGTCCTGGGACCGAGTCCCACGTTGGGTTCCCTGCATGGAGCCTGCTTATCCTTCTGCCTGTGTCTCTCATGAATAAATAAATAAAATCTTAAAAGAAAAAAGAACTGAACTGTGAGTTTAGGTGATCACTATTTACCAGCTGTGTGTGGCCAGAGTAAATTATTTCTTGGAGTTAAAGATCTCTATGACTCAAATTAGCTATAAAATGAACATAATACCCAGCTCGTGGAGCTCTCATAAGGACTATATGAGCTAATGTACGTAGAAACAGCACAGTAATTGTCCTCTCATTTGCACTCACTAAAATGTGAGTGATGGTGTGAGTTATGGTATGTACAGAAGTTACCATAACAGGTTTAAGACTGTTGTCCATAGACAAACATACTCATAAAGTTGGCCATGGCCGGCACCTGGGATCTTGCTTGGTAAACAGATCCTACAGTGATTACAAAAAACAAAAACAAAAAACCTTTTTTCTAACTAATACGGTGGCTTTCTGGGCCTCTGCTGTTGGTACAAACAATGTGGTTTTGTGCAGAACACCTCCATTCCTTCTGAGAGTCTGGAAATTTGGAGGATATTTGGCCTGGGGGTGCCTGTGTGATAAGCTCCCACTAAAAGCCTTGGTTCTAATGAGAACCATGCATTCTCCAATTTCCCTTGGCAAGAAACATCACACACTTGTTGCTGGAGAAAGAAGCATGCTCAAGTGTGTCCCTCATGGGAGGGAGGGAAAACATGGAAGCCCACATGCGGATTACTCCCAACCACTGTTTTTTCTCCTACCATCTGGCTGTTAAGTCATCTTAGCCATGGTAAAACTATATACAGATTCTCTTGAGCCCGTCTAGTAAGTCTCAAACATGGGAGTGGTCTTACAGACCTCCCAACACATAGGGTAGACAGTCCTTGACTTATAATGGCTCTACTTACCATATCTTTGACTCTATGATGGTGCGAAATTGATATACATTCAATAGAAACTGTACTTAGAATTTAGAATTTTCATCTTTTTCCAGACTCAAGATGTGTAGTAAGATCCTCTCTCTGGATGCTGGGCAGTTGGAGTGAACCACAGCGCCCAGTCAGCCACGCCATCACAAAGGTGGACAACCGATACACTGATGACCATTTTGTACCATACAAGCCATTCTGTTTTCCACTTTGAGGGCAGTAGTCAACCAATTACATGAGATGCACAACACTTTATTATAAAGCAGGCTTTGAGCTACATGATTTTGCTGAACTGTAGGTTAATATCAGTATTTTGAGCACATTTAAGGTAAGCTAGGCTAAGCTATGATGTTCTATAGGTTAGGTATATTAAATGCATTTTCTACTTACAATATTAGGACATAAGTAAGTCAAGGAAAATCTGTATATAGCTTCTTTATGTTTTAATGTTAATTCGATTAGACTAGGCCAGTAGTTCCCAACCGTAGCTATGATTAGAATTGCCGAGGAAATTACACACACTTCCCACTGTCCACTCCCTGCCACAGAGCAATTAAATCAGGATTTCTGCTGTGTTGACCCAGGTATCAGTATCTTTAGTTCTGACATTTCCATTTGTCATTGTTTAATACTCTCTATGTTTCTGTGGAAATTCTCCTTCTCTTTAGGCACATTGTCAACCTCTTCCACTAGGTCCTTTGGCATCTTTTTTCTTTACTTTGAAATCATTTTAGATTTACAGAGAGGTTGCACAACCAGTACAGGGAGAGCCTGTACACCCTCCACCTTGCTTTCCCTGATGCTCACGTCTTCCATAACCAACGGTAACTATCAAAACTAAGACATTAACATTGGCATATTGCAGTTACCTAAACTACAGATTTTGTTTAGATATCACCAGATTTTTCCGAGAATGTTGTTTTTCTGTTGTAGGATCCAATCCAGGATCCTACCTCATATTAATTGTCATCCTGCTGTCGATTTCTCGATCTGCAACAATTCCTATCTTTCCTTATCTTTCATGAGGTTGGCACTTTTGAAGAGTAGTGTGTTTTGCAGATTGTCCCTCAATTTGGATTCGTCAGATACTTCCTCATGATCAGATTGAGGTTATGCATTTTTAGCAAACATTACAGAAGTACAATACCTTTCTCAGTGTATTCACAGGGGTACATAATGTTGATGTGTCTTCTATTACTGGTGACATCAACCTTGATAGCCTCGTGATGGTAGTAGTCTCTTCTGGATTTCTCCATGGTGAAATCCTGTTTTTTTTTTCCTCTTTGTAATTAGTAAATTTCCTGGAGAAGACATTTAGACTATATAAATATCCTCATTTTCCTCAAACTTTTGTTCACTAATTTTAGCAAAGATTGGTGGATCTTGCCTGCAACAATTCTAACTATAATGTTCAAAGATAATTTTCTATTTATTTTATCTCTTCTGCATTTATTAATTCAAATTCTATAATAAAGCATTTTCTCCCCCATTTTTAAAGATTTTATTTATTTATTCATGAGAAACACAGAGAGAGAGGCAGAGACACAGGCAGAGGGAGATGCTGGCTCCCCACTGGGAGCCTGATGCGGGACTCGATCTCAGGACTCCAGGATCACGCCCTGAGTCAAAGACAGCTGCTCAACCACTGAGCCACCCAGGCATCCCTCTTTTCCCCCATTTATTCATTTACTTTTTGTTATCCCAATGTAGACTCATGAGAATTTATTTTATTCTGTGGATTATAATCTAATTCTATTGTTATCTTATTGCATAAATTGTTCTGGTTTTGTCCATCAGAAGCTTTGTCATGCTGGTGCCTATGCCTTTTTGCTGTATCTCCGTCTTCTTTTGAGTACTTCTTTCCATAAGATGCTCCAATTTGTTCTTGTATTTTCCCCACCCCACCCCTAGAATCAATGTTTTTCAAGGAACCCTGATTCCTTTTATTGGAGAATGGAATTTAAAAACCAAGATTTGGGCTCTGAGTGTGCTCATTGCTTCTGTATTGCCATTGCTTCCAGTCAGTAGAGAAAGTTTGGAAATATGTGCATGTGTATCAATCCATGCATGCACACTTCTCTATTAATTTCCATATCTGTCAAATACACATTCAAACTCTGTCTCTCAAGGCACCTTGGGTGATTCAGTGGATTAAAGGTCTGCCTTTGGCTCAGATCATGATCCCAGGGTCCTGGGATTAAGTCCCATGTCAGACTCCCTGCTCAGTGGGGAGTCTGCTTCTCCCTCTGGCTCTGCCATTTCCTGGCTTGTGCTCTCTGGATCTAACTCTCTGTCAAATAAATAAATAAATAAAATCTAGAAAAAAAAAACCCAAACACCAAAAACCTCTGTCTCTCTGTCTCTCTTCCCCTCCTTCTCCTTCTTACACATACACTCACACACACTCACACATATATTCATATTCATGTCTCCAATTCCAGTCCAATACTTCAGGGTTTATTTTCACCTCCCTCCTTTCCTAATTTGGAATTTTTTTCTGTGACAATGAGAAATCTCCTATTATCTATAAGATATTTGCTTAGGTTCAGCCCTAGTATACATATGAAGCAGTTTCAGAATTGTTAACCCTGTGAGAGATTAATTTACTAAATGGAATTCAGTGCTTGTGTGCAGTTCTTTGTGTCTTTATCCTCTGGCATCTCCATCAGAGTTATTTTTAAGGTCCTATCTTGTCATTCCAATGTATGGACCATCTGCGTCTGCTTCTATTGGCCCTTGGCTATTTTTAACCATAGGTCATATTTTCTTTTCCCTCTGTGCATCTTACAATGTTGGCTTTTATTTGAATACTTTTTAAATAAATAACAGTAGAGATAGAAGTGATAACATTTACTTAATAAAAAGGCATGTTCCTACTTGGGTCAGGCTACTAGGGAGAGGGGACAGGGCTGATCTGATCTGATCTGATCTGTACTTAGGCTGGGTCTGAACTTTGCAGTGGCTTTATTTGGACTCAGTTTACCACCAGTTTGAAATGCTTTAAAGCAGTATCAGGACTTGTTCTTCTGGAGGGCCTGGGATATAAGCACTGAAAAGATCCTGGATAGTTCTTTTGCTTGACTGCTGAGCCACCAGCTTTCTAAACTGTGGGAAACTTTCCTCTGTTTTCCACCCCAGCTGCTAGCTGCTCTGAATCCATTGGAAGGTTTTGTTCCCCAGCCCTTCCTATTCACGCTTTCTGAGGAGCTGGAGAATACTCCTGCCCTGCTGCTTAGCACTGCATTATAGTCTGTGGGGGCCTCATATGCCTTGGAGGAATTTCTCTCTGTATCACTGCCCTCCCATCTCCTTTGCTGGGCAGCTTTTACTTGCATCCAGGAGAGGCACTTTATGCCTTCATGGAGATGGCTCTCAGATCTCTGGTGCTGCCCCAGCCTTTAACACACTACTGATGATGGTAGGCAGAGTAATGATGCTCCAAGAAGTCCACATCCTAATGCTCAGAAGCTACAACTATGTTAGAGTACATGGATGGGGGGAGGAAAAGTTAAAGATGGAATTAAATTTGCCAGGCAGATGACCTTAAGAAAGTAAGATTATTCTGAATTATCTCAGTAAATGCCTTATAATCACAAGGGTTGTTAAAAATGGAAAAAGAAGGAGGAAGAGCAGCATCTGAGCAAATGCGATGACAGAAACAGGGTCAGAGAGATACAATGCTGCTGGCTTTGAAGATGGAGGAAGAAGCAACCAGCCAAAGGATGCAGGCAGCCTCTCAAAGCTGGAAAAGGCAAGGGAATGGACTCTCTAGAACCTCTAAGGGAACAAACCCCTGCCAACACCTTGGTTTTAGCTCAGTGAGACTCTGTCAGACATACAGAAGTGTAGGATAATGAATTTGTGTTGTTCTAAGCCAATAACTCTGTGATAATGTGTTGCTGCAGCAACAGGATAATGCTGTACTACCACCCAAGCATTCAGTGAAGACCTATGGGAACACATTACCCAAGGGTACAGTCTTGCTCTGTGGCCAGGGCCTGAATTGGATCGTGTCAACTGGCCCACTTGTGGCCATTATAAGTTCATTAGGAGTTGGGCTGGTGTCATGAGCTGAATTGTGTCCTCAGGAAATTCACATGTTGAAGTCCTAACCCCCAGTACCTCAAAAACTTTGGAGATAAGTCTTTAGAGAGATAATTAAGGTAAAATTAGTTCTTTAAGGTGGACCATAATCCAATGACTGGTGTCCTGATAAAAGGACAAAATTTGGATGTGTGTCTATGCACAGAGGAGAGACCATGTGAAGAAAAAGGGAGGAGACAGCCATCTGTTAGTCAAGGAGAGAAGCCTCAGCAACAAATTAACCCTGCCAACATTTGTTCTCAGACGCCTTGCCTCCAGGCATGAGGAAATGTCTGTGGGTCAAGCCCCCCATGCTATGGAGCCTTGCTATGGCAGCACCAGTAGACTAATGCTCCTGGTCTGTCCTTATTCTTGCTCACAGGGGGCTTCTCTCCTGCCACTCCACAGGTAGAAGAGCAGTGATGAATTGCACCCCCAACTAGGGCTCATCACTTCTGAAATTTGGTGTTATTCCTTCAGCTCTCTGTTGTTTGTTTGTTTTAATGCTGAACTTGAATTTTGTAATTTATCCAACTTCTTTGGTTGCTGGAATGACTTTCTGCATTAGATGTGGTAGTCTACAAACATTGGTGTTTTTGAAAAGTGCAAATGCGCAGCCAGGATGGAAATCCTTGGCTAGACCTTATTCTTCAGGTTCTGCACTTTTCCAAAACTGAAGGCACTAAGCAACCTTAAGAAAGACATAAGGTCGCAGCCCAGAAGTGACTTTAACCTTAGCAGAAGTCGAGACAAATGTTCTTTGACCCACAGAGTAGGTCATTTTGGTTACATTTTAGGCCACCAGAGAACACACAAGGTTTGTTTCCGTTTTTGTTTTTTCCCAATTAAGACCCAACAGACTTTTACTAGAATGCCAGACTGCAATAAGCCATAAACTCTGGAAAGTAATTGCAGTTATGGGACAAGAAAGGATGCCAACCCAAATCTCAAATCTCTATGGAAGTTTCTAATAATATATTCTGGTGGACTACTTGAATCTTCCTTCTGTATTAGCAGGTAGGAATTGTTACATTTCCATTTTGTATTACATTTCTAATTATCAAGATATTCAAAATATTTTTGATGTTCTCTACTACCTTTTTGTGGTAAGCCTTTTTAAATTAATCAAGATTTAACATTTGCATTTCATTTCATAGGTATCCACCGCAGTAAACTTCTGCTTTAAAGACATCTTTCAGATAACCTTTTAGATACTTCTGGGGCCTTTCACCCTCTGAAGATTAAAAAAAAAAAAAAAAAAAAAAAGAAAGGAATTTTCTCACAATTCTCTTGGAATGCATTGAATTTGTATGTAGATGTATACGTTTTTAATAATTAGTTACTGGATGTCTTACTGTTTAAGAGATAGGGCCAGCCATGACCAGAAGCCTAATATCCTCACAGAGTTAGTGAATGGTTATAGTTATCACTAAGTTAGACCAACACAGGCGCTTCCCAAACCAAGTGGCAAAGACCAAAGTACTTAAGCACTGAAGAGGTATCAAGGTCATTGACATGAGATTGTTTAAATTCCATTGTCCTATACGAAGCTGTGTCCTTTGAGGCTGAACCAGTCTTCAAAGGCACATTCCCTAGCTTTGCATGCCCTGTGGCTTCTCACTGGTAAGGCGTTTCTCAAACTGTCACATGCTTACCAAACCCCGGGAGTATGCAAAGGAGGCATTTTTCAGGGACCATATCTATATCCATTGTGCCAGTGTGCACTCCCCCACTGGGAAGTTGGCATGGGAAGTCAGATTATTCTCAGAAGGTAGTTTGGCAAGCAGGAGTCAGAGCAGCAGTAGATCTTCCCAACTCCGTAATTGAGCTGTGATTGTCCTATGCAACTACTCCTAGTCTACTTGCCAGAGGGATGTGAAATGGCCCTTCTGCTTGTTAGAGCACTTTGACCCCTCATCACTGTCAAAAAGGAACTGAAATCCTTGCTACATGGTGTCCCTTTCCATATATATATATATATATATATATAAAATCAGATTTATAATCAGATTCCCTGCTGAGCTTGAAGCCCAAGACACAGGGCTTGATCTCATGCCCCTGAAATCATGACCCAAGCTGAAATCAAAAGTCAGACATTTAACTGACTAAGCCAGCCAGGCATCCCTTTTGATTCTTTTTCTTTGAAATAATATTTCTTTACCAAATTTCAGTGACTTTTATTCTAAATAGAGTTCCCCAATTTTTTTATCGAGCATTTAAAGTTTCTTAGGTTACTGCTAACAAGACTAGCTTGTATGCTTAGTATAGATTTCCCTAGTTTTCCTTTTAGAGAAACCCTAAATTTTGGAAAATATTTGGTGTGCAAGAGGCTATCACTCTCACTTGGTTGCCCCTGTAACAACAATATGTATTATATAATTATAAAGTATTGGCAGTTAAGAGTTAGTGAATTCTTGCCATGTGCCAGACACAGAACCATATGTTTCATGCCTAGTATCTCATTTAACCCTCAAAAGATGCCTAGGAGGCATAAGAACTATTATTCCCCAATATATAGATGTAGTAACTGAGATTTAGCAAAGTCTTTGTCACCCAGATTTTTAACTGTTCTAAGATATTTTCTCTACTTACTATGACGAGCATGAATGATTCCATTAGCCCAAAATTTCAGAGCCAGACATTATTTTAGGTGGCAGATATGATACAGTCCAAATAGTTGTATAAAATGTAATTCCTTTGTAACAGAAGGGTTTGGATTGGGTTTACAGTTTAGTTTCAGAACTAACTATATTATACTTTTTTTTTCTTTTCTTTTGGTATGGGTTTTCATATTGCAGGGGCATGATTTGGGCTGTGGCGTTTCCAATTTCTTGAAGTAAGGAAACCTTGTTATAATACTGTACCTTTGTGTATATCATATGCCCATTGGAGAAGCTTCCTTGGAACTAAAAAGGATTTATAACCCTCTCTGCTGAATCAGAATGAGGCTGAAGACTAACAGAGCTACTATGTGCTGTAGATCGATGGAGTCTTTGAATAAAGGGTCTCTGCTCCCAGGAAATGTCTAATGTTCAAGGATAGATAGGCCCTTAATGAGGATATTTTCAGAAGGCTCACAGCCAAGAATGATGACAACATAGCCCACTGGGGACTCTGTTCCTCCTCTTACCACTCAGAATCTACCTATCATACTGGTGGTTCTGAAAGTGGTTAGTTACCAGCACACTTATGCCAGGCATCCACAGGTTCCTGGGTGCCTAGAAAATAAGAAAT